>NW_024871192.1:432500-1032500 GCF_019054845.1 Dipodomys spectabilis
GGATGTCTGTGAAACTCTGAGCTGTGGCTCAAAGTGGTAGAGCTATAGTCTTGAGCAAAAGATTTTAGGACAGTACCCCCAAACTTTCAGTGCAATCCCATGGCTGATGCCCTCCCCCCAAAAAACCCCATACCTCTAAAATCTAAATTTGGACGCTTTGTGATGTGTTTCTGAAAGAATGGTGATACTGATGAAAGCACCCTAATTTAATGACAGCATGTGGGATACAGCTATGTGAGTCCTTCATGAGATGCTGTGTGTTGAGTCATTCACGTGGTGCATTTTTTCATCTGGTTCTTGTAAGAGCTCCACAAGTAAGATGATTGTGCAGATGAGAAACTTGTGGCTCAGATATGTCTCCCTGTCAGGGCCAAAATTATGTATGTACCTAACTATAATGAGTTGTCTCCTGCAGACAATTTTTTTGGTTTAAGTTTCTCAGTCATGAACCTTGAACTCAGGACCTAGCCACTGACACTTACCTGTTGGGATCATGGCTAGTGCCCTACCACGTGGAGGCAAGGACCCCCTTGCAACAGAGTGTTAGGGTCTAGGCGTGTAGTAGCTAAGGTCTGTCATACTGCCTACTCAGGAAACTGAGATCTGACGATCTAGGTTCAAAAGTGTCCCAGACACAAATGGTCTCATGAGACTTTTATCTCCTATTCACCATTTAGAAACTTGAAGTGGAAGCCTCAAACCTGTCATTCTAGCTGAACAGGTGGCAGAGAGCTGAGGATCACGGTCCAAAACCAGCCTGGACAGAAAATTCCTTGAGACGCTTCTCTCCAGTGACCCACCAAAAACCTGAAGGGATGCTGTAGTTCAAGCAATTGGCTTTAGCTGAAGAGCTCAATTACAGCACCCAGGCCTTCCAACTTCCAAGAAAAGAAAGAAAGAACCCTGAAGTGGTGTACTGAGAATGTGTCTTAGGGGTAGAGCGTTTTGCATGTAGGAATCATGGGTTTGATTCCTTAGTACCACATCACTAGAAAAAAGCCTGAAGTGGCTGTGTGGCTCAAGTGGTAGAATGCTTTCCTTCTAAAGGAGAAACTCAGGTACAGTGCTCAGGTCCTGAGTTCAAGCTCCAGGACAAGTGAATGAACACACATACATGTACACACACACACACACAAACACAGATGCCAGAAGTGAAGCTGTGACACCAAATGGTAAAGCACTGAGCTTCTGTTCTGAGCTCATGGTCAGCACCCAGGTCCTGTGTTCAACCCCGAAACACAGCCACCCATGGCCCGACTAGGAGAGGTCAAATGTTTCAAAATCTGATGAGCTTCACCAGCCCTAGATGATAGGAATCATTGTGATATTACACATGTGCTTAGATTTAGCAAGCTTCCAGAAACCTAGGGAGGCACCATTGCCTATAATGAGTCATTTCATTAGGTTCAGCTCCCTAGTTGTCTGCCAGAAGGACCCTTGAATTAATCGTAGCAGGTTATTTTAACACTGGAACATAGTCTAACAAAGACAGGATAAGTGCAGGGAACTTGGCTTGCCACGGGAGGTGGCACAAATGAAGTCTTCCTGTCAAAACAGCACTGGGGAGAGAGATAGCCTGGGGGTACAAAGAGGCCTTTTTCTCCTGGCCTTCAGAGCCCACCCACACTCCTCCTCACTAATTGGGCTGGAAATTTTATCATAGATTAATTCAAGAACTGCCCATTCAATCATGACATACATCACATTCCATTGGTAATCTTATGAATAGGAATGGGTTTCTTAGGATCTCGTGCCATTTGGAGGTGGCAGGACCAGGATTTAAATTGTGGGCTCCAGCTCCCACAACTTAAACCTGAGGATAGGGAACTCACCGGCTTTCCAAGAACATCAGCAAGATCAATGATTAGGCAGGCACAGTGGCTCTCAGCAGTTCTCTTTGACAGTTACAAGGCTGTGATAGGAGGATCATCGTCAAAGTCACCCTAGGCAGGAAAGTCCTTGAAACCCCCGTCCAACTTAAGTGCCAACAAAGCCATAAGTAGAGCCATGTGGCTCCAATGGTAGAGGGATAGCCTTGAGCAAAAGCAGCTCATGGACTGTGCCCAAATCCTGGGTTCAAGGTCTGGGACTGACACAAGCAGACATACACAACAATATGTGTAGCCATCTGGCTAAATCAGGTCACCCTCTTGTCCCCAACTGGATTGGACAGAGTTCCCTGGGAAAGGGACTGCTGTCATCTTGACTACGCCCACTCTACCTGCATGACAGGATTCCAGCTACACCCCCATTCTTTCATGGTTATTTCTGACCAATGGGATACAAGAATGATGGCCATGCCCACATTCCATGATGCCCTGTAGCACCGGGATTCCCTCTGTTGGTTGACAGTACTACCAGCAGTTGAGGAAGTTAGAGGTGACTGAGAGCAGACTTGAGGCCTAAGAGGAAGGCCTTGCTCAGCCCCACCATGTGCCTGCCTGCTCCCAGGCCCCTTCCCCCCTCCTTCCCAGGTGCAGCTTTTCAAAGCTGGTGCTGCCCACTCAGTCCCATGGTGCCTCTTGGAGTCCTCAGGCAATGGTGTAATGGTGCGCCACTGGCCGGCTTGCGGCCCTGACCTGGTACTGGCCCCCCTGTCCTCTGCTCCGAGCCTGAGTGTCGCCATGCCTCTGCCATAGCTGCTCGCCCCACTGGGAGCAGCTGCCAACCACTTCTCCCAGCAGCACATGTGATTGGATGACACACAGGCCTGCACCCGACCCCATAGACACCATATCTCACCCTCTCTCCCTCCCCCCTCCCTCACTCCCCCCCCCACTGGAAACTCCCTCGTGCCCCACAGTCCGGTCCAGGCCCTGCCAAAAATGCGCCCCAGGGTGGAAGTGGGTGTTGATCTGAGGTTCCCACCCCATCCCTGGCTGCCAATGTCCCAGGAAATGGGGAGAAGCAGGGTTGGGTGTGGAGTGGGTGCCACAGAGCCCCTGGCCTGGAGCAGTGGGAGCCACACAGCAGCGCATCTGCACCCTTCCTCTCCCTCATAGAAACCTGCTGGCTTTAGTCAGAGGTGGCAAGGAGCATGTCCACACCTGCCTTCTGGGGTCTTTTCCTTTTTTCTGGGGGTGGGGGTGTTGGATGCAGAAGACAGGGCCCCCTTCTTGTGTGAGCTCTTTTCTTCTGTGCTCAGTCTCCTTTTCACCTGAAGAGGGTCCCAGAAAAGCCCAGTAGGGAGGTGAGTGTGCTGGGGGTCAGAGTAGAAGATGAATATCTTGGAGGAACACACTCCCACCCACACACTCACACATACACCTTGCCTGTCCCCTCCCTGCCCAAACTGTCAACAGTTCTCACAGGGTGATCACATTTCCCAGCTCTGCCAGCATCTGCTGGTGCTCCCGGTCCATTTTGTCTCCAACAAACTCAGGAGAGGCACTGCTCTGAGTCTGTGTGTGTGTGTGTGTGTGTGTGTGTGTGTGTGTGTGTGTGTGAGAGAGAGAGAGAGAGAGAGAGAGAGAGAGAGAGAGAGAGAGAGAGAGGGAGAGAAAGACAGAGAGACAGAGAGAGATAGAGAGACAGATACAGACAGTGAGGGAGAGAGAGATCATCTTTCTCCTTGTACAGCCTGACTGTGCTCAGGTGAGTGATCACTTGGCAAATTGCAGGTGCTGCATGGATGAGTCTTCACATGTCTGGATTTGTGTGTGTGTGTGTGTGTGTGTGTGTGTGTGTGTGTGTGTGTGTGTGTGTGTGTATGTATGTATGTATGTAGAAGTGGGTTGTAACAAGGAGGCTGGATGCTTTGGTAACTTCTACCTGCTATCTTTGAGGGGTGATTGGGCTTTGCAGCTGAGGTATGGGGACCTGGAAGGATGTGACGCTTGAAGGGGACTCAGCACTGTTAAATTACAAGAAAAAAGGATATGTGTGCAATGGAGCTGTGTACTCCCTTGGGCCTGGTTGGTGGCAGTGGGAGCTTGTGAGGACCTGGGAGTGTGGCCTGCAGGGGGTGGCTTCCCAGGGGGACAGAGAGCATTGCCAACACTTAGTAAGGAATTGAGCTCTGCTAGTATGGAGCGCAACAGCATAGCTCAGACTCCAGATCTTCTCATCATGATGTCTGATGGGCGAGGCCAACCCTACTTTAAAACTTGAGATGTGATCTTCAGATCTCAGCCTCCTGAGTAGCTAGGATTATAGGCATGAGCTTCTGGTACTGGGCCTCTGCTTCTTTTTTGTATATTAGGGTTTGAATTCAAGGCCTTAGGCTTGCCAGTCAGGTCTTCTAACTTTCGAGCCAAGCTTTTATGTCTTGTGGATTTCTGGGATGGAGACTTAATATATGCTCAGGCTTGGCTGGATCACGATCCTCCTATCTGTGACAGGCGTGCACCACCAGGCCCTGTCCTCTGTAGTTGGGATGGTAGACATGTGGTGCCATGCTCAGTCATTGGTTTAGATGGATTGTCCCAACCAAACTCAGTCCATGGCAGCCAATTTTTGACCACAGTTGAAGCTCTGGGTTGGGCCTCAACCGTTGGACTTCAATCTCCTCATGTGACAGTTGTTAGGAAACAAGGGATTAATACAGAGGGATCTCTCAAGCAGGGACAGGCACAGAGGGAGGGGCCTTCAGATACAGTTCTCAGCAATTCTGTGAGCATATGACAAGAAGATACCTGGAAAGAGCTCAGATGGTGTGTATTATTAATGGTGCGACAAGCATGGGATTATGAAACAAAACATGGCTCTCTTTCATTATTACCCTATGCCCATGAGGAAGGGGATCCTTCACTTTGTTCACTTTGGCAGCTGGGGAAACTGAGTCACAGAGTAGCCTGGTGACCTATTCATGACTCCCAGCTGACAGGAAGCTTGGCCTGACTTCGCTGCCATGCTCCCTAGGACAATGGGTGCTATTCAGTCCAATTCTTGTGGTGAGAAGTCCACTTCTTGTCATTCGTGGGGCTTGAACTCTGGGTCTGGGAAATGTCCCAGAGCTCCTCAGCTCAAGGCTAGCACTCTACCACTTGAGTCACAGCACCACTTTCAGTTTTCTGGTGGTTCTTTGGAGATAAGAGTCTCACAGTCGTTCTTGCCCGAGTTGGCTATGAACCGTGATACTCATATCTCAGCCTCCAATGTACTTAGAAGTATAGATCTGAGCCATTTGCACCTGGCTTAAGTGTAATTCTGACCTTCTTTCAATCTCTGTCTCTCTCACACAGGAACTTGTTGAATGGGTGCTGGAGGAGGTGGACCAGCGTCCCCATGTGGCTGGAACCAAGGTGGCCCTCTCATTCTGGAGATGTGCTGTGGGTCAGGAAATGTCTTGCTCAGTCTGTTGTACCAGCTCCATGAGGTAAGCCCTTCTGTGTCTGGCTAGACCAAGACGGTTATTCATTGTCCATGTAGCCTTACTGGACTCAGTATTGTGTTCAATGTCCTTTTCTAGCAAAAAAAATTCTGGCCAAAATTTTGATAAATAGTTAAAGAATGAAAATGTAATGCCATCTTAAGAAAGTCATTTAGGGCTCTGGGAAAGTGGCTTCATGGTATGGTGATTGCCTAGCATGCATGAAACCCTGGGTTCAAATCCTCAGTACCACAAAAACAGAAAATGAATCACTGAAAATGGTGCTGTGCCTCAAGTGGTAGAGGGTTATCCTTGAGGAAAAAAAGCTAAGGAATAATTCCTTATCCCTGAGTTTAAGCTCCAGGACAGGCAAAACAACAACAACAACAACAACAGACATGTAGTTAGTAAATGTAAAATAAAGAACACATAGTAGGAATATATAATTGCTTATTCCATACTGATACCTGACAATAGTCGCTAATTCATGCACTTTAGCTATATTAGGATACTGTGTTGAAAAAAAAATTTTGTTCATAAGGTAACGGCAATCATTGTCAGGAATGTGCTGAGATGTCAGGTGAAGATTAATTCTGGAAATTCAAAGATTCCAGGCTTTTGAGTGTTCACTGCTAATGATAATGAGAAGGGTAGTCTAAGTGAGATTTGGAAATCTTTTTGCTCAGTCATGGCTTCAAAAGGCAGAAGCTAATTAACAGTTGTGACAGAAGAAGAGGAATAACTCCAGATGGAAGGAATAAATTGTAGTAACTAAGGTATATCAGAAACCATTCTAGGGAACCATTTTTGGTTATTGAAGAACTAGTTATCAACTAGGCTTATTCCTCATTGCCTTTAGCATTCTAATCACTTAGGCTAGTTCTTAATCTCTATGTGATAAATTGTATATCCTTCTAAGCTGCTATTTCATACCTGACCTTCTTTGCTTTCTAAAATCTCAGTCTTTCTCTATTTCTCTATGAACAATTTCTGATACTAAGTCCACATATGCAGACAGCAGACAACGCTAATGTAAGAGTCCCATAGCTCAAGAGTCATTAATGTAATAACATGGAAAAAGAGGGCATATTTATTGCTACCTCAATTTTTCTGAAAAACTGCAATGTCACATCATTTGATTCAAATTTCCATTCTTTGTCTACATAATGTCTATGTGTACATAATGCAAATATGAGCTGTGAGTTGGTGGCTCATGCCTGCAATCCTAGCTACTCAGGAGGTTGAGACCAGAAGATTGTGGTTCAAAGCTAGCCTAGTCAGGAAAATCCATGAGACCCTTATCTTCAATTAACCACCAGAAATCCAGATGTGGTGCTGTAGCTAAAGTGGTAGAGCACCGGACTTGAGTTGAAGAGTGTAGGGACAGTGCCCAGGATCAGAGTTCAAGCCCCATGACCAACAGAAAAGTGCAAATATGACTTTAAGTTTCCCCAAAAGGAATGACAAAGTCAATAGTAATCTTCCCAAGCAGAGAAATTAATTCCAAAATGATTCAATTCACCTATTTTGCTGAGGAAAGTTATGGCCTTTTTGCTGGACACACTCACTTTTTATAAAAATTATCAATGTTAGATTTATAATAAACTTCATTTAATATTTCTTGGTTCAAAAGAGAAGTCCATATAGTTGATGTCACTTGGATTTATTACTATCTCAAAGCCAACCCAGGCAGGACATTCTGTCAAACTCTTATCTGTAATTAAACACCAAAAAAGCCAGAAGTGGAGTTTTGGCTCAAGCAGTAGAGTACTAGCTTTGAGGGCAGGTGGGCAGGAAAGAAAACTGAACAGAGACAGCCTCCAGCCTCTGAGTTCAAGCCCCAGAACCAGCACAAACTAAACAAACAAGCAAACAAAACAAACCCCAGGTATTTCTTTAGGACCCTCCTTAAAGGAGCACTGGTCTGAGAAGAGGCTGATTTTGCTGCTCATACTCACGGGATCCTGCTTTTTGGAATCCTTATTGCTCTGGAGAACTCAGGCCCAAACTAAAGGAATTGATAAGTGATACCTGCAACAAGAGAATCATCTCAGGAGTGAAACATACATCCATAACACCTTTAAAACCTCCATATCTTTGTTTCTTTGCAGTAGAACATTTTTAAACAACGTTATTTCCTTTTTTTCTATGCTGGCCTTTAAATGACACATTGTTTCCTTTTGTCATACTCTCAACTAGAAGTTTATAGACAAGTTTTATATGAGTAAAGATCACAGTCAAAAAAGTCAGGGACAGAGTTTCCTGCAAGCCTTGGATTCTTTTCTTGTACACTGAAAAGGAATTCAAAAGTTAACCTGAAATTTATCATTCCTCTATGTTCAATTCCTCTCCTGGGATCAGTTGCCACATCCAGTAACAGTTGCTTCCACTTACTTCCAGTAACAATCTATGGTGCTGCTCCAGATAAAATGAATGTTTTCTGGCATCATGGAAATAACACAAGGACACCTTTGTACATGAGGTAACATGTATTTCAGAGACAACTTAGCAAAGAGAAAATATGAAATTTAAATTGCTTATAAACACATTATCCATGAGTATATTGAGTTCAAACTTCTTAAGCGCTCTGTAAATTAAGGTGAATTTTAAATGGAAAGAAGGTTCTCAGACTATTTTTTGTGAGTGTATATGCTGTGCATTAATATCCCAAGTGTACATGAGTTAACAGTAAGAGAAAAAATAGCAATAATAGGAGAAAGAGAAGTTCTGTGTTTAAGTATAAGGGTTCAATACAATATAGAAGACTCTAGAAATAAGACAACATTGAAACAATAAAGCCAAGTCCAGTATGTAGATTTATGTGAGTAATATAGAGAAAGCATTACTCCTAAGTGGAAAATGAAGCATGAGGCCACTCCCTTTCTAAATCACACTTGCTAATCACGTAAATTTGTAAAAAGTAGAATGGAAGAATGATTCTGTTTCCACTCCAAGTCAGATATAAGAGCATGGACTTATTTGGAAAAAAAGAGGCCATCTTGAGAGAACAGAGATTATACTAGGAATGAACCTGGTGGCTAAGATCACATTTCTTTTTCATTCCTTTTCTTGTATTCTTTTTTGCTGTTTTTGGACATGGCACTGGAAATCTGGAACTGGGTGCTGTACCTATGCTATTCAGCTCATGGCTAGTGCTCTACCACTTGAGCCACAGTGCCACTTCTAGTTTTCTGGTAGTTATTGCAGAAAAGAGCCTCCAGGACTTTCCTACCGATGCTGGCTTTGAACTCCAATTTTCAGGTCTCACCACAACTTGGCTTATGATCACATTTCTACCAGTGTACACTCAGGATATGTAATGTATATGTTTATCTACCTTTATATGAATTCTTGAGTTAAAAATCTGGGCTACAGGTAAGACTTTACACTCACAAATATGTTTGTAGTTTAAAAGTTGATACCCCTGGAAAAATAAAACCTAAGGATATAAAGGAGTCTGGGAAGGTCAGTTTGCATCCTTCTTGGGAGGAACAGGCTTTGAGACTCTACCTATAATTAACCAGCATTAAGCTGGAATACCAGTCATGAGCAAGATTGCTAAATAAGAGCTTGAGGCTTTTGCATACATACATACAAACATACACATACACACAAAGACACTTATATGTGCACACACAAATACAAAATGAAACAATTTTTAGAATATGTAGAAAAGTTAGAAATCAATAGAAAATATGTCCTGAGTAAGACTAGAATCAAGTGATAATTTTTAATATTACAAAGCCCTCATGTGAACTTTCTTCAAAAAAGTTGAAAATATTACATAGGTAGGGACCAGAAACAGTAAGAGATTCAAGTAATCATTATTAATGGGATCAGATCCATGGAGGAATGAATCAGAGACCCCTGCAGGTGTCTGAAAATGTTTGTATTCTGTGTCAAATGTTAGAACATCTTGAAAATAGTACATAAACAGTCTGAGCAGTCAGTCTAGTGGATAAGAAAATAGGATAAATTCAGAATTGCTAGTCTGTTTCTAGATTAAATAAACCAGCACACTATGGCAGGACAATGTGATACAAGCCTGGAATTCTAGCACTCAGACTAAGTGAAACAGTAGATTAGAGAGTGGAAATACATAGCGATACCTTCCCTGGAACAGGTAGTATAATTTTGCCTCAATAAAACAAAACAAACAAAAAGAAAGGATTAGACAGTTGGAAGTTTGGGCTAATTTTGTCATTATGTTTTGAGAAATCAAGTTTCCTATTGAAATGCAACCTATATATAATCCTCAGCTGTGTTTTAAGTGCTCTCTTCATTACAGAACATTCCTAGATGCAAAATGCCTCATGATTCCCATCCAAAAAATTGCAAACGTAAGTAAGCATCATTCTGTTGGATTCCAAAGAAATGATGAAGTATTACAAAAGCTTAATCCTGGAGAAATAGCAAAGTTTGTCTAATATAGGACTTTGTAGAATTGAGATTTAAAATGAATAGTTTGGATTTGTTTGTAATTTCATCTTCTATAGGCTACTACAAAACTCTTTTTTAAGTAGAGGGTTTAATTGACAAATTCACAAATGATACCGACATTGTATTTTTCTAGAATATATCTCTTATAAGTTGAAGTTAGTAAATAGATAATTCCAGCAGTTCATGTATAACATGATAATGTGAATAATCTAGACAGAGTTGTCAACAAATGGGTGACATAAATTCATAAATTTGTAAAATGAAATTTTTTGAGGGTTTGGTATAATATGGTATGAAGAGAGTAATTGTGTGACATCTTCTTTCTTCTACCTATATGTAACACAGGAAGCCATTTCCTTAATTAAGTGCCTTTTTATACATTGAAAAAAATGCTAGGTTTGGGGTTTGTTTTCATTTTGGTTTCTGTTTTATTGGCTTGTCCTAGAGCTTGAACTCTGGGCCTGGACACTGTCTCTGAGGGTGTTTATGCTCAAGGCTTGTGTCCTACCACTTGAACCTCAGTAGCACTTGTGTCTGGCTTTTTCTGAGAAGTTTATTGGAGATAGGAATCCAACAGACCTTCCTGCCTAGGTGGGTTTTGAACAATAATTTTAGCATCCTGAATATCTATGATAGTTTAAAAAGTCAAAAAATAAATAATATTCCAAGTGTTCTGTTCTCAAGAATACCACTGGGGGAAAATGATGCACCTCAGCTTATTGTGGTATTCTTTGCAGAACAAGGAGGGTGTCACATTAGCAGAGGTGTAGTATTTTTTCACAATAAAGATAAGCTATTCATGATGTGAATTAAGGAATTTTAAGGTGTACCTTATAAGTTGGAAATTGGTCGGCTAGGATAACTTTATGACATAAACCTTGGGATTGATGGTCATAGAAATAATAGTTTACTCTGATAAACAACTGCTTACCCTTGAAGAATTAATTATTACAGATGCTCCATAGTTTTATCTTCTACCAGAATGTAGCTGTTTTTCTGTTAAATTCTGTTAAATTTCTGTTAAATTAATGTGTAATACCCCATTGGAAACTGTATGTATTGCAGTATTTCATAACATGCAAGCAGGTACTGTTTTGAATCTCTCTGGTATGGAATGTTGAGAATTTAAAAATTAGTAGTTATTAGTCATAGGAATTTTGGATAACACATATATTCTGTCCTCTTAACAACTTATTTACTTTTAAAAGTTATGGGTTTCCATAAAATTAAACTGTTTTCAATTTCAGTATGAGAAAGTATTAAATTTATTCTTTTTTCATAATATTGGCAAGTATATTGTGAAAATATTGCCTAGTTGGATAACATTCAAGTTGATGACCCTCTGATAAAGAAAGGGTAATTAATTCAAATTAGATGCCAAATAGTATTGATTTTTAAAAAGTTACTACATAAAGAATAATATTTACCATACCAATACAGGGAAATTATATTTTATGCAGCTTATTTTTTAAATTTTATTATCAAAATGATGTACAGTGGGGTTACAGTAATTGTGAAGTAGTGAATACATAACTTTTCAAACTTGTTACCTCTCCCTCATTTTTCTCACAGTGTTCCTTCCCCCCTTCACCCCATACAAGTTGTAATGCCCATTTCCAACATATTGTCTTGTGAGTATTGCTATTGCATTGGTTTGCCCTTTGTCCTTTGTCTCACAATTTTGTTATTGCTCTTCCCTTCTCTAATTAAGGTAAATGTATACAGAATACACAGGGTACCAAAATCAAATACAGCAGGGGATAAACCATAAGGGAAAAACCCAAATAAAATAGAAATCACATAATACATCAAAAACAACAACCACAAATAAAAAAATCTGTTTCCATATCTTGGAGTTCATTTTTCTTAGCATCAGTTTATATGGTCATATAAACACATAACAAAAACACTGGAAAATAATAGTTGCATGGACACTATATCATGAAAACAACATGTTACCTTTTTTATGGTAAAGGTGGAATTAGGATTGGTGAATTCGCAATTCTGATAAAGGAATTTCAAAAGAGTTTTAAAGTTATGACAGGTAAATTTTAATTGTTCAAAATTTTTAACTAGTTAGCCTATTAAGAAAATTTAAAATTCCTGGGAAAATAGGCTTTCATGCAAAGAAATCCATGAGACTTAGTTGAGAGGAAGCAATGTGGGTGAAGATGGCTCTTTCTCACACTAAACAAACAAACCTCAGAAACCTTCCTGTAAATCCTGTAGGAAGTTCTCTTGAGAATTGTCCTTATCCAGGAAATATACTCTCACTGTGTTAAACAAGGTTGTAGTGGAATTTAAATTCAAAGTTCTTAAAAAAATAAGACATCAAAATTTGTGAATTAACCTTTAATTATCAGTAATTATCAGTAATTTAATTATCAGTAATTTAATTATCAGTAATTTAATTAACAGTAATTCTCTGAAAAAGATAATTTGGGTAAAAATATTTAGGGATAAAGTACCCTCCACAATGAAAGAAGGTATTGGGTTTACACTTTTCTGTTTGTAATACTTTCCTCAATGTCTTTGCACGTGAAGCAGTGAAACACAGAAAACAATTCTGATTGAATACAGCAAACCAATGACTTCACATTTCTAAGTGGCTCACAAAATATAATATCCTTTTTAACATGACATAGTGAAGACTTCTCTTATTACATAAGCCAAAAATTTTGGGTTCAGAAAAGAATTGAGCAAATGGAAAAGGTTAGAAAACAGTGTTCTTAGAGCCCTAGCTAAGCGTATTGGCTTCAGCATTGATGGAGGACAAAACTTTTGATATACATTGTGTTAATATTTTGCTACCTAAAGTGATTTTACAGAGCCTATTTGGCTCACTACAATGCAGAACTGATTTTATGAATTCCTGAAAATAAATGTCACATCCAAATGAGGCAACTTAAAAGATTTTAAAAAGAGAAACCATGAAGATGTAGCAGTGACTGAGGCTGTATAGTCCTTCAGCTCCCTAGACTTGAAGCCAAGAAGCTATGAATAATTGGAAATCAGGCAAGAGCTAATAGGGGGACATAGAAGTAGGACATAGAAACGTCCTTTTGTAGCAGACACGGTCTTCCAAGGTGTGGGTGATTTAACTCTATTTTCATCCATACATCTTCTTTAGCAAATGCAAGATCAAGAGGAAAATAAACTACTGAAATAATTTTGCAAAGAATACCTTCACTGTTCCTGATATGGTATCTAAGGAGAATCTTGAGAGAAGATAAAAGTGGAGTATTCTTCGGTTTCCTCTAAACATCTTGTTAGCAAAATATACCTTTGAGGTTAGAATTGATTGAACCAAACAGTGGTGGAGTACTTATTTTTGAGGGCACTTTAGACAGAAGAAGACTTTCTGATTTGTGATTACAGCTTTCTATTTGTGATTACAGCTTCTTGGACTGGTTTTTTGGAGACAAAGTTTTACATTAGATTTGTCCTCATTATCATAAATTTCATGGCAAACAAATACAAGAGGGAAGTTTAATGGAATCGCTTGGGCAATTAAACAGCATGATAGAAAACATGGCAAATAATAATTAGTGAATTACTTTGACTAATTACTTTGCCAGAACAAAGAAGGAAAAATATAATTCAAAATCGACTTAAGGGGCTGGGATGTAGCTCAGTGGCAAAGCGCTTGCCGAGAAAGTACGACGTCTTGGGTTTGATCCTCAGTACCAAAAAAAAAAAGTTCGACTTAAAAGTATGAAGAAAGAGTAGTGAAGAGAGATGAGAGAAAACAGAGGATTGTTTTCTCTCCAGTGGAGCTATGGGTACTTGATCTTATGTCTTCTATTCTATCTTCACAAGCTATCAAATGTGGCTTAGGACTGGAGTATCCAGTTCAGACAAGAAGAACTCGCAGAAGAAAAATATTTGCAACAGATGTAGGTGATTTATAATATGAGACAATGTATTTAAATCTGTCCCAAATTCTCCCCTACCCCAAACTTTCCTCTTTGAACAGCTTTGTTTGCTTTTCCCAAGATTGCCCTTCATCAACTTCTTAAAATTTTGAAAGGTCATATTCATACTCTCTAGAGATTGCTGTTTGGTTGTGATTTTTGTGTGTTTAACTGAATTTCAAAAGGTTGTGCAAGTGTGCTACAATTAAATATATCTATCTAATTGTCCAATACTCCTGGATCACAAGCACTGATGCTATCATTCTTAAGCAACCCATTCTCCAAGATTTATTTCCGATTTGCCACTTCCTTTATCACATGTGTACATTGAGTATTTAGGCTGTACTTGCCCCTTGTTCCATTTTTTATCTTTACTATTATTCCTGTCTGGTTTCAGCTTCCTGATAGTCATTTTGTTAAAATGTCTGATGTTATTTTGAAAGTTTTATATACATTGAGTTTCAATCCTGCATATACTTGAACTGATGTCAGCTTATATTTCCATAATTCATTCATCTGCAGTAACAATTTGCAAGACTGGAGATGTGAAGCACCTAGACATGATTTTATTCCCATCCACTTGGAAGATTAATCTTTAGTCAACAAGAAAGTTTAAAAATGGCTTAGAATGTATTCCTAACTACCAATTTTTATAGATGGCTTTGTACAATGGTGTTATCATTTTATTTTACATGGGATAATATTTTCTACTAGCTATAAGTTATGAAAAAGGAAGAAAACTAAGATTTACTACTCTAGAGGAATATGATAGAAATAGAAGACAGATTTTATGTTTATCATATCTCTGATGAGTACCCATATTCAAGACTTAAAGTCATATTTCTTGCTATGTTAGACAGATAGGGAAAACATAAAACAATATATAAGGCAACTATTTGTGACTTTTAAAAATATTCCTTATTAAATGATGAAATTTCTTTAATAGCTGTTTGGGTTTGAAATATTTGATCTATTTAACCCATTTCTGGAAGGCACCTACTGAACAACAAATATGGTGGGTGGTATTATCTCTACACTTTAATGAATGGCTGAACCTATTTGACGTTGGTGCTGGGTAAATAAATCAACTCTGTTGTAACTTGCTCCCTACACTTGAAAAACTTGTAATGTCACTAATTATCATCTACTTATCGAATGCTATTTTGGCAAATATGATTTTAAAAGGTTCATTTGAAAAGGAATACACTTTCAGGAGATTAAATGTAGGTTATCATTGGTATGAGAATGAGAACTAAGTTGTACTGAAGTACCAGTGTTTTGAAGCACTAAGGATCTTCTCAATTAATGTTTTTTTTCTGAATTACATTTGACCTCTAAGTCAAGTTCTCCAGGCCTTGGTAGACCAATTATGGATCTATCTTTCCAGGAACTATTTTTTGTGGCCCTATTTATGCTGGACTGAAATCTTCCATTAATCATTAGGGGAGGGGTATTAAAAACAATCTCATGACACTTGTGATCTTATTCACTCATATGGGTTCGTCATCTGTCAATTGAAAGTTTGAATTACAGTACTTTCTCTCAGTGATCTCATCCTTCATTTTAAGTTGCCTTGCATTTCACAATTGCTTGCTGCTAATTCCTCATCACAAGGAATTGGGGCCCTGAAATATAAGAACTGAGAAATTGAGATGGGTCTTCAATTACTTTCTGTTGGCATGTTGCATGGGCCTATGTGAGAAGTCTTGCCCCTGTTATCTGATTATACAGGTAACTGGGACCTGAGATCCTAGGATCCATGGATCCTACAGAAGAAAAGTATGTTTTAGACATCATATCAGCAAAATTTGGGCATAATCAGGAAGAATGCTTCAAAAATATGGAGAAAAACAGTTTGGGACCAGCGAGTTAAAACAATAAACAGAGCAGCAGAGTAAAATCCCATATAGATTAGAGGAAAACAACACTCTTTTATTGCCATGTGAATTCAGAAGACCATGAACACTTAGAAGGTATCACAAGTTTATACCTAGAATATTGCATTGATATTTTTATATTCTTATATATATTCTAAACCTAATTATTTATATTCTAATTCTATTTATTGGAATAAATATTAATTTATTTGTCAAATTATCAATTAATTCTAGTAAGGTTCAGAGTGTGAAATATAAAATCATCACATATAAATGTAAAATATATAACTATATATAATATAATAAAAGGCACATGTTTTGCACTGTTCTGTTGTGGTTAGTGTATCAAAGGCAACTCTGTTTTAAAGTATTATTCCATTATCTCTACCTCAGTGTTCGGTAGAGTCAAACGAAAAGATTTACCATTTGTAGATTTACAGCCTGGAGGCAAGAGGAAACACTGTGGTTAAAACATTACCAATTTAAGGCCTAATAATGAAGAGAAACATATGGACTTCTCCTACAACTATGAAAATATTTGGTGATAAAATGGCAGTAGTATAAGTTCCTGCCTGGTTGGAAGATAGACAGGCCAAGACATTAGGTAATCATGCATATGAACAATTTTTCATCTTATTGGCTTTAGCTACTTTTGAAATAGTAGGTATAATAAACAATCATATTTTGATAAAATGCCTTCTAGTCTGAACATTTCTGGCTGAACTGTTCATCTCTCTATGATCCCTTGTAACTAAGATTAGTTTTGTTCCAGTAAGACAATCTATGCTGTCAGAGTAAGATATTCTGGATGGTCTGTGACTACATGGAAGAAGGGTAAAGGGTCAGGTAGACATTTGTGCCAGTAAGACCTCATTTGGGAAAATTTCAACTGCAGAAATTTAGAAATAGCTCTTAAACAAGGCTTACTTTGAATCCATTGGCTCCACAGCGCTAACACAGTTGGATAAATAAGTACTTGAAAAAGCCGTCATATTTGGACTTAGCTATAATTACTTGAAAATATGATCAAATTCCAAATGAAAAAGACTTAAAATAGTCATTGACAAAAAAATTGCAAATGTGAGCAATCAACTGAAGAACACATTTTTTTCAACTATTCACAGAATTTTAGGGAAATCAGATCAATAGCATTTTTAGGAACAATAAGGTTTCCTTGTTACAAATAGGCACCTAAACATATAAGCCTGTATAAATATTGCATCATTAACTACTTAAATTTACATGACACTACATTCTTCAGCAGCATGTATACCAAAATTACAACAATACAGAGATTAACATAGCACTTGTACAAGGATGATATGAAAATTTGTGAAGTATTCAAAATTTTTCATTCTTCAGATGCAAGAAATGACAAACAGCTATTAAAATGTTGATTACAGAATTACAAGTTTAACAATATACGTAATTCATATAATTAAAAATTAGTTTGATATCAGTGTATTAAATTTTCACCTTAGAAAGGCCTTTGCATAGCATAGCCTTTACACAACTTTTGAAATTAGACAACATTTTCGTTTTATCCCAAAGAAATATAATATTATAAGGACCTAGGAAAAAAAGGAATCTTAAACTGTTTCTATATGGAATGGAATCTGAAAGGACACATTAATGAACCTATATATTATAAAAACAATGTAGAATTCAATGTATTATATCTAGGAGAGAATAAAATAGATTATGGACACACTATACAAACATAGAATATAGAATATTTTAAAATATACTTTTTCAGACAAACACCTGAAATATCTTTAGTTTCTATACTACTCATTTCAACAGATAAGTTAAAATT
The DNA here is from genome assembly GCF_019054845.1 of Dipodomys spectabilis. Taxonomy (NCBI): domain Eukaryota; kingdom Metazoa; phylum Chordata; class Mammalia; order Rodentia; family Heteromyidae; genus Dipodomys; species Dipodomys spectabilis. Next base: position 449,859 of record NW_024871192.1, read on the forward strand.
ATTTCTGATTAACAAAATCACAAACTCTGCATAAATCATTATAGATGTATACAAAAATCTTGAATACATTTTGACATCAAAGGCAGGCAATTCACTTTGAAGAATTCCACAGAATCCGTGAATTCTTACTGTAAGATATTGTTGTTTTTTGGATTGTGAAAATATGTTGTATTGACACAAAGGAATTAATATCATTTTTGAAATTTAAGAAAATTAACAGAAAATTTAGGATTTAGCAAAACAATTTGTACAGCCTTCCATAACTTCAAAGAGGTAGTGATACATACTTATCCATTTGGTAATATCAAATACAGATTCTTCCAAGTGGTTCTTCAGACCTGGTTTGATATAATGGTTAAACAGTTCCAGTTTATTTTTCCTATCTCAATTTCCAGCAGCAAGATGCAAGGGGGTCAACAAGCCTTTAGTTTGGGCATTGGTATCTGGATCATGATGAATAAAGAAGCCACTCTGGTATTATTCCACGTATATGCACTGTGCAGGGGTGTCCAGCCATCTACAGTTATTGCATGTGCCCCTTGAGCCACCAACTCACGGACAATGTCTAAGTGTCCACTGTAGGCTTCCAGACGAAGAGGGGTATACTCATCGTCATCCCTAGTATTCACATGAATGGCCTTTTGGGAAAGTATTCTCCACACTGTAGTAAGTTGGTTATTTTCAGCAGCCCAAAGAAGAAATTTCCTTGGATCCTTCTCCATTTTTTTCTTGCAATTGTTGCCATTCTTCACTTTTTCATCTTGTTACTCATATTCATCAGAATTGCCTAACCAGATACTTTAAGTGCCAGTGGAAATGAGGTGTCCATGTATTTCCCTAATAGTTCATGTTGGTTGAACTGGTCAGAAATATCTGGTGAATTTTCTGCATATGTTTTTTCACCATGATTTATTTTCTTTTTCCATTTTTACTATTCGAAATTATTCTAACTGGATTAGGGAGTAAATGGACAGCAGAGGTACAGACTGTACAATGAAGGAATAGGTACAGGCTGTACAATGAAGGAATAGGTACAGGCTAGGAAAGCAGCTAGAGAAGGCAGGATTATTGTATCTGTGACAAAACTTTGTGGAAAATGGTATCAAGGATTACTTACTGGTGATCCACTTGCACTGGAAGCATGATTCTGAACTCCTTGCTTTCTGATTCTGAATTATTGCTTTGATCATTATATTCTCCAAGAAGAAAAAGGCAGAATTGATAGCAAAGGACCACTAATACATTTTGACATTTCATTAAGCATCTTCAATCATCAAAATCACATGAAGGCAATAGACAGGTCTACTTTTTTAGATGAAAACAAGTGTCTTTAAAAAAAGAAGGAATTTAAGTAGCCTTCCAAAGGACTTGTATTTTACTTACTGCATTATACATTTTTTCTAATGTTGAGTAACAATAAATAATGGATCTATTAGAAAGCTCTTAAAGCTCATCTGTTCAATAGTAAGTTCTCCTACACTATATTATGGTATTTTTTTGTATGGTCTTAGGAAGAAATTTACATCACTAACTTGAATTTGTGACAGGACAATATTTATTATCTAAATATGTGCATTAAATAAGTATAGAGGAAAAAGTAGAAGCCACACTGGTGGATCATGGCTTTAATCCTAGATAATCAGAAAGAAGAAATCTGAGAATTGTGGTTTGAAACCAGACCAAGAAAAAAAAAGTGCATTCGATTTTGATTTGAAAGTAACCAGCAAAAGCTAGAAATGGAGCTGTGGTATAAGCAGTGAAATGCTAGCCTTGAGAAACTAAAACAAAAAAAAAAAATAACAAATTCTGTGACAGAGCCAGGCCCTGACTTCAACCTGTAGTATTAGCATCAAACTAATTAATTAATTAATTAAAAATAAATTAAGTGGTCACATCTGGAGAAAATGCTCAGGGACATCACCCAGGCTCTTATTTCAAAAACTACACTGTACTGAAAAAAATTTAATTAACACCTGTGTAAGTAGAGTATTTTCATCACCCAAAAGCACTTCCATGCTCAGTTACCTTTGCAAGATAACTCTGTTATGTCTGGAGTACCACATAAAATTATCACTTAAGTAGAAAGCATTGCAACATGGGTTCACTCTATCTCTCTAATGGATTGTTCTCCACACAAATACTCAAATCTTACAATTATTCCATTTATTTGAAGTCATAGTTTTTCTTTAATATCCATAATATTAGAGTTTGAATTTAGTCTCCTAAATGGGTGTTCTTACCAGTTTGTCATGCCCACAGCCCTAAATTATCCAGATTAATTTTCAGATAGAATCTGGCTTCCTACTTGTGTATGATCATGGGCTCAGTCTAGTTGATGTTATTCTTCTTGGAATTTAGAATAACAGGTGTCTGGCATTGTGTACAGATCTTTATGTCCAGTCTGGGCTTTAACCACTATCCTCACAACAGTAGACTCCCATATATTCAAGATTTTCATAAGCTTATCATAGCTGATTTTTTTTATAAATCTTTGCATTTCCTGCAGGTTCTTGAGTACTGAATTAATTTGTGTTTTCTTGGGTTGGTTTGTTTCATTTGAATATATGTATTGAGTGGTTCCTCACATTTCCTTTGGTTTCTTTCACTCAAGTTCTTACCTAAAGTGCTGAGAAACCAATTCTTCTTTCTCAAGATAGTCAAGGTTAACTTTATTTATACCAAAGCAATTTCAGTAATATTTAAACTTTTTCATATCTATGAATGTTATACAATGCTAATAACTGAGAAGTGTCTTTTTATTTTCAGAGCAGTCTTTGGCATTCACAGACTTATCATGAATTATACCAATATAATAAAACTACAGATGCTTGCCAGGAGGCGAAAAACCTATTACTAATTGTTTGACAGAGGCTTCCCTTCTCATGAATGAAATACGCTGCTTGATGCAGGATTTCACAGAATCATATTGCTAGGAAGAACCTATACAATCATCTAACACTACAGAGTTGAGGGAGATTAATTGACCTCCTGAATAATTTACTTTTATGTCAAATAAAAGCAGGCTTCCAAAAAGAGAGTAGACTTTAGAGAAACATGATGAGTTTTATGTAAATAGGTGCTTAGCTAATTTTGTTAATTGGTGGGCTAATACAGGGAAATAAAGTACAGCAAGGTAAAAAAATAAAGAACTCTGCATTGAAATACTCATTTGTGGGTGTGTGTGCGCGCGCACATATGTGCGTGTATACACACGTGCATGTGCATGTGTTCATGCATGCGTTATTCATTGCTCAGGCTTGATAGTGCCTAGACACTATGCCAAAGCTTCTGTGGTCAAGGATAGTGGTCTACCACTTGAGCCACTGCTCCACTTCTGGTTGTTTTGAGATAATCACATGTATTTTCATGATTGGTCTGGCTTTGAACAGTGGTCTTCAGATCTCAGCCTCCTGAGTAGCTAGCTAAGCTGATTCAGTCTCTGAGTAGCTAGTTAAAATGCTGCCTGTCCTCTATGCTTCACTGCTCTTTTATACTTTTCCTGAGGTAATCACAAACCTAAGTCATATATGTCTAATTGCTTAAAAATATTTACTGCTTGGCACCAGGGCTCCCAACTGTACTCTTAACTACTTAGGAGGCTTGAGAACAGAACCTAGGCCACACTTTAATGGGCTACCTTCTCAATCTAAAGCTGGGTGCATTGGATCATTTCCACCATCCTGCACTATCTAGAGTCTAAAATTGGAAGGACTGCCGGATCCAGGCCAGCTAAGGTAGGTAATGCAACTCTGTGCCATTGATGATGGGAAGGCTAAAAGGACAGATCAGGTGCATGGTATTGTGGAAAGGGAACCCTATCCTAAAATTAACAACGGATATGATGTCAGCCTAGCAATAACAATACACCAAGTTGAAATCCCCACAATTTCTCAAAACCAAAATAAGTATATACCTTAACATCCAAAAACATAGTAGTATTTGTTCTTTGCTCTAATATAATCTTTATCTGATTATCATATGATGTGACAGAATAGTTTCTTCGTTAAACTTATGATATATTTAAAAGGACCTAGAAAATTCTTTCTCACTTCTTAAGTGCAAACGCATGGCAAATTGACTCATTTCTTACATATTTAACTACCACTAAAAATTCGTCTAATGATTATTATAGTAATATATTCTGATTTATTACTTTACTTTGTAACAGTTTTTAAAATTTTTGCTTCTCTGTTGAAGTTTAACTATTTAAATTCTATCATCAAAATATATTACTTGGGTACTTGGGGCAGTTCTTTACAAAGTTTTTAACCAATGGCTTCTAAGAACTATTCTTTTTTTATTGTGAAAATATTGTACAGAGAGGTTACAATTACATGGGCAAGATTATGAGTACATTTCATATTAAGCATTGTTGCCTCCTCCTTTGTTTCCACTTCCCATCTCTCCCCATCCCCTCCCTCCTCTCCCCCCCTACCTAATCCTCCGCCCCTCCACAGCCAAAGTTGTAAAATTTGTTTTTCGACATAATCTCTTGTACATCTCATTGTTGCAATGGGCGGGCACACCTGTATCCCTATTTGAACGACTTGTTTTTTTCCCTTCCCCTCCAAAAATTATACCAACAGCAAATAGAGTGAAAGCAGGGGTTATACCGTGGGGGAGGGACATATAAAACAACAAAGAAATAATCTTATAAATATGCTAGAAATAATCGCATGAAAGAAAAAAAAACATTTGAATACTTATCTTGGGGTTCATTTCACCTAACATCAACTTATCTGACCTTTTCTGCTTGACTCAGACAAATGCTAGTTATTGCAAATAAGGGAAACCATGGGACCTATGTTTCTTTGGGCCTGGCTTACTTAACTTAATATAATTTTTTTCCAAGTGTTTCTATTTCCTAACAAATGGGGCAATGTCATTCTTTCTGATGGAGACATAGAATTCGATCTAAGTATTCTTAATTGGTATATTATTTGTTTTATTTTTAATTTCAATTTAATTTTCTTGTAAACGTAATTTACTTAGGGGTTACATTTACATAAATAAGATAATGAGTACATTTCTTGTGGAAGTAACATTGTTATCCCCTCCATCGATTTTTTTGTACACTCAAACAACTACTGATGCTTTTGCAATTGCTATTGATCAATGGGTACTTTTTCTTTCTTTGATCATGCATTTTTATTATAAAATTGATATAGAGAAAGTGTACATTTACTTGTCACCTAAAAAATACACTTCATTTTATTTTCTAAATTTCAAATTTTGAACTCAATTACTTATTTTCTTTTGTTTCTTTAGGGTAATTCATTTTATAGAGTTGTAGGATTAGTTAATTTAATTTTGCATGATTTTTACACATATAAATTATTCAGACACATATATTTTGCTTTTAAAATATTTAACATGTGAATATATAAAATTATTTTCTTAATTTTATATGGTTGGTGAATTTAAATAAATTTATTTTCTTATAGTTTTAAACATATTTTCCCAGGTAACAAATACTTACTGTATTTTCAAGAAGCACAAAATTTATTAAGAAAGGTTTCATTACCTGGTCACTTTTTTAAAATATTTTTACCTGAATTTGAAAAAGTTTAAGCTGGGCATAGTGATTTTGTGGCTTCCATTTTCTAGCTATGGGAGGAACTGCAAATAGGTTTGTAATTCAGGAGAGCCTGGGAAACTATGAGACCTTATTCTAAAAATATCTAGAGTGAAATGATTAGAGATACAGCCATCGATAGCGAGATATGGAGCACGCAGCTGGTTATCATATTCTAAATCTTGAGTTAAAACACCAGTAACCTCAATCTTTTGTCAAAATAAAACAATATATGTTTCAAAATTTTTATTATTTAAAACTTGTTTGCAAAGGTTCTCATGTGTTCTACTTCTTAATTTTCAATTTACTTAATCTATAAGAATCCAAGTGTATTGTTTGTTATTTCTCCTAAACTTTTCAATAGTATGAGCAATATTATTATTTCATATATTAACCCTTCTTTTACTATTTGTGATAATTTCCTCTGTTTAATATGATAATATCAATATTCCAAATGTGTGTATGTGGTGTGTTTGTGGTTGTGTGTGTGTGTGTGTGTGTGTGTGTATGTGTGTGTGTGTGTGTGTGTGTGTGTACTTTGTAATGTTGGGGGGTCAGATCCATGGTTTCACATATGCTAGGCCAAGGTTTTACCACTGAACTATACTATCTAGTTGTAATGTAAATATTGTTTTAAATTATGACTTTTAAATTTTCATTACTAGTGATTTTTCAAAATTATATATGATAAAATGTGATCCATATTTTTATTATTTAGAATATTTCCACTGCCTCTCCACTTTCAAACACTTGTGCTTGTTATTGATAAAGGTTTTACTTTGCTTCTTTTTTCTCTTCATTTTGCCATTAGAGTTTACTTATTCTTTCTCTTATTTCTTTGGAAATTAATTATCATATTCCATTACAATTTCTTTACATTGTAAGAGGTCTATACAATGCTTTATTTTCTATTTTATTTTTTCCAATCTTCTCTGACTGTCAGCCCACACTATTCAATGGATTAAAAAGAAGCTTGTTTCAGGACTTTGATTATTTTCCCGCTTCTTTTCTCTGAAGTCTTTTTGTCTTTTGAAACAAAAAACTAATGGCATACAGCTCCTACATGGTCCATCATTCTGTCCCCTCTCACTCTCCTCTGTAGTACAGCTCTCAAGTCGTTATCATTCAGCTTTATTATGCTGTAGTGTTATCTAAATTTTAACTCATTCCTAAATTAATTTTAGTGGCTTCAAGCATTCTCCAAAGACATTTTTCTATATATAATATCTGGGGCCTTGTGTTTTCACAAGGTGCAAAATATGAGTGACTATCAAACATCTAGATAACTGTGTAGGATATTGGTCCACCTGTTCAATAAACTCGCATGTAAGTTCAAGGAATACAGATCATTCAGAACAATCTTGTAAAATGGTGTAGCTTGAGCCCTCATACTGGATTTGAATCTTATTACCATGTTTAGTAATGAAGACAAAATAGTTCTAATATGAGAACAGACATACAGAAGAATGTAACATATTTATCAAGAATAAATTCTTAGTTTTATGGTCAAAAGATTTTTAAAAGGATGCCATGAACTTTATCAAATAAAAATAGAATTTCAAATGGGTGTATTGGCACTATTGCTTCTCTAGATTTAAAGAATGATCTTGGACTACTACCTTAAAACTTATACAAAAATTTAAAATAAAAAATGATTATCAAACTAAATGTAAGATATAAAAACCTATAATACGTAAATGTAAACATTCATGACATTGGATCAGTAAAGGTTTCTAAACATGTGACATGGAAAACATTAGTGGCTAAAGAAAAGCAAGAATAAATGGGTTAATATCAACTGATAACCTTTCATAATTCTATGAAAGAAGTGAAAACATATCCAATCGATAGAGGGCACATATTTGTTAATGCTACAATGTTAATTCTACAATGATCCTGAGTCTTAACTACTTTTATATCTTCTAATTACATATAAATTTTTTCCTGAACAGGTTATTTCTTTAAAGACATATATAAATTAATGGTCAATAAAAGGAACAAATGAATTAAGCTCCTCTTTAGTATCTAAGAAAATATAAAAATAAAACTCATTTCTATGACCATAGTATAAAAAGATGTCATAAAATAGAGCAATGCATTTTTAGAGAAATTGTTATACTCTAGATAGCGTAGTGATTTGTATAATACTGCAATCATTTTTACAAGCCAGTTTTCAAGTCTTCAAAAGGTCAAAGAGAATAGTATATGATCCAGCCATTACACGTCTATGTATTATTAAAGAGAAGTAAAAAATTTATTTGGACAGGGAATGTAGTTCATTGACAGTGCACTTGAATAGTATGTGTGAGAATCTGGAAATAATCCCCAAAACAAATTTTGAAAAGACACACTATAAAGGATATATGGAGGACAATTTCCTGTAACTGAATTTTGTATCTATTTTAATGTGTGCTCTAAAATTTACAGCATTTCTATTTGAAGAAATGCAAGTGTGTGAAAATTAGGCTTGGAAAAACTCTGATTGTACCATTCACTTCCAAAGCACTAAAATGTATACAATAAAAGGAGATCAATATATTGCATGTGAATTTCATGTCAGCAATATATATATATACATATATATATATATGTATATATATATATATATATATATATGTTGTTAAAAATAATTCACACAAATTGCAGAATACCTAAAAAGATGTTTTCGTTGTTGGCTAAAAATTCTTTGTAAACTACAGTTTTTAAAACAAAGATGTGATTGTTTACTTTGTTTCTTTTGGTATTTTTTGAGTTTATACAGAGATAACTCAATCAAAAAGTGTATGTGATAACTGGAATATCTAGGAATTATGCATCACTTATAAGTAATTGATAACATTTTCTGGAAGAAACTTTTAGCAAATGACAAAAGACCCATATCTATGCATCTACATTTTATGAAATCTATATGCTACTTGCTCAATCCAATTGCTTTCCTCTTCTTTGCTAGAAAAAAAAGTATTCTCAAGATAAGAGCCAAAAGCAGTGAAAAGAAACAAAATACACAATCATCTTGATATATTTGTGAAAATAACAAATGAATTAAAACAATTCCACTTAAGGAACTCCAATATTAGTATCTATGAAGATGTTCCTGAATGCCAAGAATTTTAATTTCTACTAACACATGAAAACTAGAACAAGAAAACAAATATAGTCTTAGAGCAAACCAGCCTTGGAATAATTTTCTTAATTGTTTTGAAATTACAAAAGAATTGATACCATTAAATGATCCTTTCCTATGGAAATCATTTAAAAATGTTTATCTCTTATTATAGTTCAAATAACAAACAAGAGAAATTTTATATAATCATTGCAAATATCATTTTATTGCTATCATACAATAGAATAAATGACCCGACCCAATATATCATCATTATTATTAATTCCTCATCATTACCTAAATATCTTAAGCAATCTAAATAGTCATGTCTTTAACATAGTGGTAAATATTCTATACTTTTTTATAAAGAGAAGTTTTTTTATTGTGTAAATACTGTACAGAGTGGTTACAATTAAATAGGGATACAGGTGGACCCATTGCAACAACGAGATGTACAAGTCGTTATGTCGAAAACGCCTTTATTCTATACTTTTTACTTAACATTTTCCAGGGGCATATATTCATGTTTTTTTTAACTGTGAAAAAACCGTACAGAGGGGTTACAATTACATGGGCAAGATAATGAGTACATTTCTTATCAATCATTTTTGCCTCCTCCTTTGTTTCCCCTTCCCTTCCCTTTCCATACCCCCCGCCCCCTCCCCAATCTTCCCCCCCATGGAGGCTAAAAAAGCTTTCTAAGAAATGTTCACAGCAGTTAAAAGATGTTTTTATGAAATTAATGTGATATATGTTGTTGTTCTTGTTCTTGTTCTTGTTCTTATTCTTGTTGTTCTTGTTCTTGTTGTTCTTGTTCTTGTTGTTCTTGTTCTTGTTGTTGTTTGCAAGGCTTAGGCATTGTCCCTAAGCATTTTTATGCTCCAAGGCAGCACTCTACAACTTGAGGCACAGATATAATTCCTGTTTTTAGTGGTCAATTGGAGATAAGAATCTAACAAGTACTTTTCTGACTGGGCTAGTTTTGAACACAATTCTAAGATCTCATTACCCAGAAGAGATCGAATTATAGGCGTGAGTCAATGGCACGTGGTTTGATGTATTTTTTAAATTTTAATTATGTTTTAAGGTTTTTGTTTCACTATAATGTACATCATTCTACACATAAATTTAGGTATATGTATATATTTCTGGTGAAAAATAATCTCTAAAAATGTATGTCTTTCTACATATAACATATATGTATATATGTGTATATATATATATATTTCTGAACACAGACTCCCCTTAAAATTTTTATGCTACCTTTTTACCTTGGCACATTCTATGTTGTGCCTTTGTCTTTTTGCACGTTCCTTTTGAGTTCATAGTTGCTCTATTTACATTTCATCTGTACAAACTGCTAAGAACATTGTTCAACTACCACTTCTTGTTTGCACATACCCAGTTTATGTATGAAGGTACTTTGTCCATGTTAATTCAAAGATATACATTCTATTTTTCCGAAAGTTTCCTAGAATAAAATAACTAATATTTCAATAGAATGTAGAGTTTATTACTTTCAGGGGATTTCAGTTATACACATGATATTATAGTAAAATTTGCCGTATATTACTTGAAATAATTCTATTCAAACTCTTAAATACTTGTGTGTGGTGGTGGGGATAGAGGAAGTTAATTCATACTAGTCAGGAATTTGCAATACTATAAAAATCTATTCCATAATTTGTTATAAGCACATAGTCAAGCTACCTGATATGCTTTAGTTTTTTTGTTTATTTGTTCAAAATTTTAATATGAATGCATGCACAGTGGTAACATTAAAATTATTAATCAAAAGACAAATAATCGCAAAATCATAGAAACATATCAGACTTTCAATAGTTAACACTTATGATATAAATAATAATTTTGATGGATAGGATGATGACCACAGTGTAGCCTGATAATGACATTGTTGTGATTGAAAAGAAAAAAAAGCTTTACACATTTTTGAAGCTAGATTTCCCACATTTAATACATAGTAATAAACAGCGTTGGATTACATACAATAAGAATAACAAGAGGAGAGTTTCAATATCAAGAAATACAATCACATAAACAGGCAGAGACAGTAAAAACCCTAATTCCTCCAGTCTCCCTAATGTATACTCACTTTTCTTGATGGTACTATTTTCTTATGAATAAAATCGTTTATTTCCACATTTTGATGAACTAAAGTGTAGTTTTCAAATTAGTGTGATTAGTTCAAATAACATTCTCTATAGATACTATTCAATAACCAATGTTTTCAAATGATATATTAAGAGTATGTTCTGCAATAAAGCTGTAAAGACATGACACAATTTACATAATACCAGTTTCATATCTGTAGTTACCTAGAAAGGACATAGGCCTTAGAGCCAGGAGGTAAAACTTAATTTTATTTCTACATGAAACAATTTGTGACTTTATACCAACAAAATGAATTTGACTCTTTACTTATTTGTGAGGTAAAGTGGAAAATGTAAGGACTCTTCACTTTTATTTATTCTTGCTCTAGAAGTCAACAAATATATTCTTCATTATTTCTGTTAGATTTCATTGATTTACAGATGAGAAATGTAAGGCCAACAATCAATGTAGTGAGTAAATAATGATATTGGAATATGTGTCTGAGCTCTTCACTCTGTGTGCTTACAAAGAGTAATTTGGTGATGGAGAGGACCAATATGAAAAGACTATGGGGAAAAAGCATACTTTCGAAATGGTTGTTTTAGGACTAGGTGACAGTGATGAGTAAATGAAACAGGCTGGTGTTAGGGGCATAAAAGGAGTACAGAGAAATCATATTGTGTAAGTCGTTATGTCGAAAACGAACTTTACAATTTTGGTGGGGGGGAGGTTTGGGTAGGGGGCGTGGGGGAGGATGGGAAAGGATGGGAAGGGGAAACAAGGGAGGAGGCTACAATGCTTGATAAGAAATGTGCTCAGTATCTTGCCCATGTAATTGTAACCCCTCTGTGCAATATTTTCACAATTAAAGAAAGTCATAAAAGCTCCAAAAAAAGAATTCATATTAGTGCTAGAAACTGAGTAAATCTTAATCATTCATCTTATCTAATGGGAGGGACTAGAAGGGTAAGAAGAAATCTAAAGTGATTCCACACGTTTGGCTGGTAACTATGTTAGTGATGTTCTTAGTGATAAGAACCACAGGTAGAAATAATGGATTTAGGGAAAAAATATCTGATAGTTATAAAGTTTATATTAAACAGATGCAAAGATAGGTCTGTTTAAACATCATCAAAATATCCACAACTATGAATAGGAAAAAGGAATAATAATATTGGGGGCATTATGGAAGGGAAGAGGAAAAGGAAAGTTCTGATACAAGTGTGAGCAATGTGAGCACCAGTGTGAATAAAATTGGAAGAAAGAGATAAATAAGGAAACAAAAAAAGTAGTAAACAGAGATTTACAGAATTAAAGGAAGGAAAGAATTTGCAGGAAGATCTTCAAGGAAATATGCTATTTGGATTTGAAAAGTAAAAGGACATAGACAAATTCAATGAGAAAAGTGTTTTGGTGAAAGTCATCTTGATAAAATTTTGAGATATGAATGTGAATCCATAAAATTCTGGATCCATGAATTCAACAGATCCTGTTGATTTTAAATGTTGGGAACAAATGCTTTTATCCTGACCTTAGAAGAATTATACAGATATAACTGTCATGAACTTTACTTAGAGGTATTCTGTGATTATTTTTTGAAGACTTTTTTTAGATTGAACTACAGCACAAACCAGCCTAATTTGTCCGACAGTTACAACGACTGGCCCATGTATCCACATCAGTTTGGAATTTTATTGAAATATCTTTAGATATGTTTGGATATTTTATCAGCCTATTCATTATAAATGTAGGAAAAGTAACACCAAGTATTAGTTTGAACATACAGCTTTACTGATGTGACTGAAGCCTCCTGGAATTGATTCTTCTTTAGAATAGAAGAAAATGCTTCAATAGCCATTGATACATCATAACTGTTATATATTCTATTTAACTCTAGTTCTTGTTAGGGATATCTCCATGCTGAAATAACCATGTCAATCAACCTGCCAGAAATTCTTATATGTAGGAAGTTCTCTTATAAACTTCAAACTTTTATTGAATGGAAAAATTCAGACATTACTCTCACCACTAGGATTAAATGCCTGAAAAGATAAGACATTTTGCTTTAATGCTTTTCTTCATTTTCTCATACACATTTCAAGTAGGGAAGGATTCTGATGTAACAATAATACAATGGTGACTAGTACTAACACAACATCTATGATCTAGTGTTAATTCGGATACTTTCTAATTAGCTCCAGATTTTGTGGATATTTATATTTCTCCTGGGTAAACTAATGAACTCCAGGAAAATATCCCTAAGGAGCCTTTCAATTCTAATATTACTGTTTGTCTCAAAATTCTTTAAATTCTACATCCTTTAATGTGGACATAGTGTTATACTGTGGAACTTTTCTCCTGAGAGAGTGAGTACTACCTTATTGCTTAACATGGACAAAGTACCTTCATACATAAACTGGGTATGTGCAAACAAGAAGTGGTAGTTGAACAATGTTCTTAGCAGTTTGTACAGATGAAATGTAAATAGAGCAACTATGAACTCAAAAGGAATGTGCAAAAAGACAAAGGCACAACATAGAATGTGCCAAGGAAATGCTGAAGTGTAATTTCAAATTATGAGCTCAGGTGTCAGAGTGTGTTCAAAGTACAGCTTCAGACAATGTAGTTGGATATCTTGTGGGGGAAATCTGCTTTAAACTATGCTGAGATAATTGTACATGTAGAATCTCCTGACTCTGACTCTAATCAGCCACAACATCATCAACTTAGGGACTATTTTCCAAGTGCAAATTGAGAAAAGAGGGCTCAACACAGTTAGTGTTCAGGTTGACGTAATGGAAATCACATAACTTTTCTTATAAGTCTCCATTTATTTTGGAGCATTAAAGTAAGAAAAGGCCAAGTAAATATTTTCAAGAATCTAATTGAGTGGGAGGTATTATATTGGTCTCTTTTTAACTGGGAAGTTAAAGATTATGTCTTTTTATACTCTAACTTTGGAAAATGATCTGCTGTCAGTTATTTTCTCTTCCCTTCTTTTGCCCTTCCACTTACATAATTTTTATTGAAACAGACATACTTGAGCTTGCATTTCTAAATGCTTCAAAATTATCTGAACTACTTCCTACTGCTGGAAGCCTCCTATATCTTTCTCAAGGGAATATTTTGTCACTACCATTTTTATCCTATTTGATATTGGATATCTTTCTGCCTAATTCAGTGCAAGATATGCATTAGACTCATCCAGGTATCTCAACCCATGTACCACCATGAAATCCTATCTTACATAGAAATCATGATTTTAGAATGTCTGGGGAGGTGGCATCTGCCATTTTTGAATGACCCTAAGTGATAGTTACATACAATCATGTTTTAAATCAATATGTCACTCAGAAAATGAATAATTGACAAAATGTGGTATATATATATATATATATATATATATGTGTGTGTGTGTGTGTGTGTGTGTGTGTGTGTGTGTGTGTGTGTGTGTACGCAGTGGAATTCTATGCTTCCAATTCCAAATGGAAAGACTTGGAAAAATCCTACTAAGTAAAATAAACAAGACACAAAGAAAGAGATTCCATAGTTTCTCTCAGTTGTAATAAGTAGGAAATATCTAGGATAGTTCTAGCAAATGAGCAGAATGGCTCAATGGATATATATAAGATGATACTGAGCAAAATGACCTCCTAGATATGGAAACAGAGGTTTTTCGTTGTGGTTGTTGTTTTTAATATACTATGTGATTTCTTTTTTCTTTTGCGTTTTCCCCAATGGTTTATTCCCTGCTGTATTTGATTTTAGTATCATGTGTCATTGTATATACATTTATCTTAATTTGGCAAGGGAAGAGGGACAACAAAATTTGAGACAAAGGACAAAGGGCAAATCAACTCAATAGTAATACTCACAAGACAACATGTTGGAAATTTACATTGCAACTTGTGAGGGGTATTGGGGTGAAGGAAAACTGTGAGAAAAGTGAGGGAGGTGGTAAAAAGTTCGACAAGTTATGTATTTACTACCTTACAATTATTGCAACCCGTTCTATATATCACATTGACTGGAAAATTAAATTAAAAAATAAGCTACATAAAATATAATTACACTGTATTGGTATAGTAAATATTATTCTGTGATCCCTTTCTCTATCAGAGGGTCATCAACTCGAATGTTATCAAAGTATACAATATTTTCACAATATACTTGCCATTATTTTGAAAAAATACCCATAATTTTAGTATTGTCTCATAGTAAAACAGTAAACAGTTCAATTCTACGGAAACTCCTAACTTTTAAAACTGAATAATTGTTAATAGGACAGAATATATATGTTGTTCACTATGCCTATGACTACTAAATACTCATTTTCAAATTCTGAACCTGCCATACCAGAGACATTTAAAACAGTATCTGTGTGCTTTTTATTTAATTCTGCAATGGATGCACTTTCCAAGGGGACGTTACGTATTTAAAAGTCAACGGAAAAAAGAGCCACATTCTATTAGAAGATAAACCTGTGAACTATGAACTATCTAAAATAATTAATTACAGAAGAGTAAACATTTGTTCACCAGAGTAAGCTATTCTTTCTTTCTTTCTTTTTTGTCGGTCGTGGGGCTTGAAATCTGGGCTTGAGCACTATCCTTGCACTCTTCAGCTCAAGGCAAGTGCTCTACCGCTTGAGCCACAGCACCGTTTCTGTTTTTCTAGTGGTCAATTTGAGATAAGAGTTTCACAGGTTTTTCTGCCCGGGCTGGCTTTGAACCGTGATCCTCAGATTTCAGCCTCCTCATTAGCTAGGATTATAGGCATGAGGCACCGGAGCCTGGCTTAAGCTATTATTTCTATGACAATCAATGCCAAGTTTTTATGCCATAAAGTCATCCTAGCCCAACAGTTTCCAACTTGTAAGGTACACCATAAAATTCCCTAAATTCACATCATGACTAGCTTATCACTATTGTGAAAAAATACTGCACTTCTCCTGTGATGCCCTCCCAAATTTTCAAAAAACAGTACACTAAACGTTTCTGCATCATTTCCCCCGCCAGTGGTATTCTTGAGATCAGAACACTTGCAAATATTATTTATTTTTATTTTTATTTTACGTTTATTTTATTATATATTATTTGTTGGGTCTTCGTCCATCCCATGAAAGATGGACATGGTCTGAGGCAACATACGTGCTCTGCTAGCCCATTCCGCAGCTTACCTTAACCCAGGAGATACAGTGGGGAATCAAGTGAAAGTAACTCATTTATTCACACACAGCAAGCACTTTTTAAAAGCAAAAAAGACCAGGTGGAATGGGGAGGAAAAGGAACCAACCAATCACTGTAAAGGTCACACCCTATCATGCACCTAAGCTTACACAAGTTGTTTATGCACTAAACATAAACAAATCTGGCTCTGCCCACTGAACTCTCTCTCAGAGCAATCTTTGTTGCCCACGTGTCCCAAAGATTCCCCCTTATTTGTTTTAATGGCAGGCCCACCTCCCAGTTAGTTATCCTTTCCCCTCCTCTGTAAAGGTTATTTTAACAGGATTACATTGGTAGGAATAGCTTTGGCCATGCAGGAGGTTCGAGGCAAGTCTGGGGGGGGGCGAGATTCTCCAGACAAGGATAGGGAGGGCCCTTGTGCAGGATTCCAGAGCCTGTCCCAGTTACCTCACAGCCCCACCTAGCACAGTAATAAACATCAGCCCCACTACAGTTAGAAATATCTGAAGCAGTTCGATTACTTCTGGGACATATATAAAAGTCATTATCTCGTAAGGTTGTACTCTTCAGAACATGGGAGCAGCCTGGATATTCGGAGTTCCACACATGCTGCACGGTGCATCCTAGTGGGCCCCCACATTCAGGCCATTCTACTATCGTCCAGAAAAACAAGGAAAATTTAAAACAATCTCTGCAGACATAGCAAAGCAATCCCATGCACCTGGTGTCTTTTAAGTAAGCCAGTTCCTTGTATGTGACTTTAAGCGAGCACAGGGGTCAAAATGACCTTTGAGCTTTACTGTCAGTTATCAACACCCAGTCTTTGTTTAAAGAAGTGAACCTGCCTCTCTTAGGTTGGGTGGATTTGCCTTGTCTGCCTTACCTATCATTGGGAACTTCTTCAGAGCGAAGGTGAATGCTTGTTTTAGGTTGGTCAGACTGACACCACCTCTTACCTGTCTCTGGCTGCGGTTCCTCTTGGAGGAAATTCATTCACTTGGAGCTTGATCTTATGTAACTAGCTTGCCAAACTCATAAGAGATTTGCAGTGCATGGATAATGCAAAGAAGGCATAGAAAAACCATCAGCAAAAGCATTACCAGGACAAACAATATCATTAGCAGTCCTTTAACATTAGTCAGGGATGGGATAGCAGTCTTTGCCACTTCAAAATCCAGAGGTGGGGCTTGTTCTAATCCAGCTATTTGTCTGTGGGGTTGAAAAAGATCTAAAGACAAGTTATTATGATTAACATTCTGTATTAGTGCCATAGCAGCTGCTGCTGCAGAGGCAGCTAATGAAATTAAGGCCAAAATCATACCAAGTTTCAGACATGTTACAGGAAGCATATGGATTCAAGTAATGCCGCTATACAAGCAATTAGTATAAGAACAATGAGAGCAAGTAACATTAAAATAATTAGCTAAACACATGCCTTGGCCATCATAGCCATTTTTCTTTCCTTGTGGGTTTGTTTATCCTTGGGCATCCTGTATAGAGAAAATGGGTAAAAATTTGGGGATCCTGGTAGGGATCCAAATGGGGCATGTAGAGCTAGATCTCCGGCAGGAGGTAAGTGTGAATGATGCCCACAAGGAACAAACACAAAGAAAATAGGCTTAAACAGGTCCCCTTTATTCTTGCTCAAGGTGGCGGGGGGGAGGGGGTAGTGCAAGGGAGGGGAGGGATTTTTGCAGCCCCAGCTTTCCCAACCTCCTGAGTCCTTCCCTTCCCTGCCAATCACTTCTCGGGGAGTTGATGTAAGGCACTTGTGACAGGCACTGCTTGGTGACAGGCACTGATTTGTCTCCCTGGGGCATGTAGGGAGCATGGACAGCTCATGGCTGTCAAGCTAGGAAGACGTGCCTGTGGGTCACATCTCTATGAGCAGAAAGTGCAAGAAGTGGGCTTCAACTGCTATTCTAGCTGACTCAACCAGATCTGACCGGCTCTACCCACAAATTCCCCCTTTTCTTTTAAAAAGACTGTCATTATGGTGACCCGTCATTCGAGGCATTTTTTCCTGGAGTGTAAGCATTTAATAATTCCCAGGAGAATAAACCCTAATAGCGCAAGGCCTTCCCAGGTGACCAGAGAGGATGGTGAAAACCACTGCTGTAACTTTTTAAGCACATCTTCTAAAAATGAGGCAGCGCAAATAAGCTGTATGGTGGTCTGGTTTAGGCGGGTAACATCATGCAGCAGGTGGTGGGTGAAGTTTAAGTACTTAAGGGACCAAGGGCCTTTGATATAGTTACTAAGTTCAGTGACATTGGGCACTGGAGTGGAAAGCTGACAGACAGAAGTAATCATAGCATTACATAGTCCTTGTAATCGAAGAAATGTAATCTGTTTTTGGGGCAAGTCTATTTGTTGATGGAGCACAAGGAGGCCTCCCTTAAGATGATTGGCAACTTGCAAATGTTGTAATTCTATGGATGACAGTTGAGGGATGAGCTGGTTTATCTCTTACACAGTGGACACCCTTTGGGACAGCAATATAGTGGTGTTGGTAGCTGAAGCCACTGTAGCAGTGATTGCCGACATGATTGTAATGATCAATCCTACCGCTCTTTTAGGGTGTGGATGAACTAATTGAACCTGAGAAAACTGAGAGTCATTAGTAGCCAGAACAATAAATGGGGGAACACATACCAAATCTGCAAAGGGATATGAGTCATTGGTTTGCCAGTGATTGCTGAGAGTGCAAGTAGTGGAGGAGTTGTCTCCTAGACAAAAAGAATGGGGCTCTAACCACTACCATTCCAGACACCTGGTTGTATGCAGAGCAGTTACAGCGATGAGTATTGGCCCATAGGAAAGGGAACAAATCCAGGCAGGAATATGCTGAACAAACGATTGGCATGGGGCTACTAGTTCTCCCAATCTTTCCCCTGAGGAGCTCTAAAATTCCTTTAGAGTTTGAGGTTTGGGATTTTTTTCAGATTGGTTGTATATAGCCGGGTAGAGGGAAAATGTGAGGCCCCCAATTACTCTGCCTTGCCAGGAACTGGCACAAAGGCTAATCACTAATTCCTCAAGAGGAGTGGGAACATTGCCAAAGCTATCAAAGTCCCTGCATGGGCATAACTGCATATGAAAAGGTATGTTAGTAGCCTGAGTACAATTTTTCCAGTGGGACAAATGGGTTAGGGTGCCATGTAGTTCCACCATCCTGTCCCATGAGTTACTGTTGAGAGGGGGATGGTACAGTCATCAAACTGTTTTACAGTCTCGTTTGAAAAACAAAAAGAGATGGTTCCCTTCCATCCAAAAGTAAGGTTTGTTTTTTGGTACCATAGGGCATCTGCCGAGAAAGGAAGGCCAAACCTGCCATTGGAAGAAAGCATTTGAGTGATGATGGTGGTATCTTCCCCTACCATCATCAAGATTTGGGGGCTGGACATTAACGTTATTTTACCTTGCCCTGCAGCAGATTGAGAATTGGCTGTAATAATGGCACACATTAGGAGGAGTAGAGTACCATGCCCTGGGACAGGGTCCGGGGCCATAGCCTGGGCTTGTTCTACCAATTCCTTTAGGTCTCCCCAAGTGATGGCATGGGCTCTAGCTCGAGGTTTGTGTCTCCTCCTCCTCGGGCTGTTCAAGCGTAGTCGACCCATCTCATTCATACGTGGTGACGGTTGGTTGGACAACTCCAGCTGGGATCCAAACAGGTTTATCACTCCTGTGTGGAAAGATACAAACAAGTCCTCTCCTTTGTGCCGTTAAGGGAGAAGGGACCTCCCATTTTCTAACCAAAAGTGCTGGAGTAGGTGTTTTCATAAGTCCCCAATGCAGGGCCTCAGGGGATGCACGTGTGGTGGGTGTGAATGTTAAAACGTTTTTTACTATAAGGCAATAATTTAATTGTGTTTGGGGATCTTTATGTCCTAGCCCCTCCAGTTTCCCCTTTTCTTTTAAAAGAAGAGTCTTAATTTCTTTATGACTGAGTTCAACAATGGCTTGGCCTTGTGGGTTATATGGAATACCTGTCTGGTATGTAATGTTCCAAAGGGTACACATTTCACGAAAATGTTTGGAGGTGTAAGCAGGGCCATTGTCTGTTTTAAGGGTCCAAGGTACGCCCATAATTGTAATGGCATGTAGAAGTGACTTAATGGTGTGGCTTGTTTCACCTGTTAAGGCTAAGGCTGTTAGAAAGCCTGAGAATATATATATATGCATACATGGACGTATTTTTGTTTGCCGAACTGGGGGATATGCGTTATGTCCATTTGCCATGTGCCATTGGGGCTCACGGATTTGTTTCCATGGGTTGAAGTGGTCCTAAGGGTAAAAGAGGTGCACAGGAGGAGCAGGACCGAATCATGTGCTTGCATTGTTGGTGTGTCAAATCAAGAAATAATTGTTTGATAGTGGTAAATGAAAGCGATCATGCAACGTTCGGGCCTGGTCCATGGAAATATTGATGAGTAATACAGTTGGTGTGACAGCACGATCAATGGCTTCATTACCAGCAGCTAGGGATCCGGGGAGGTTAGTATGAAATCTAATGTATTGAATGTACCAGGGTTGGGCATGATTGTCTAGTACAGTTTTCAGTTTACACATTATTCGTGTTATATCATGACCATCATTTCTTAATAAAGCTCCAGGAAGAACGGCAACAGTTTGTACAGCATATAAACTATCAGAAAAAATATAAAGCGGTTCTCTGGGAAAAGATGTAAGGGCGAGTAAAATGGTCAGTAACTCAGCAGCTTGAATGGACAGGAAATGTTGTTGAAGCATGTATTTTTTAGTATTAGCATTGTAAAATCCATAAACAGTTTTGCTATTATTGGTAAAAAGCACAACAGCTTTAGGGATAGGTTGCTCCTTGGGACAAGTACAACATTTCTATGAAAGTCGGAGTTCTTGTGTAACTTTTAAAATGGGGCTCTAGGGCATATGATTATCAATGTTAAACTAGTAATGGATCACTTGTAAGGCTAATTCCTCTTCAGTTGTCAGGAAATCAAAGACTGTTTTTCCAATGGGCCAGATAAGACGGTAGGGGAATCGGCCATACGTTTGATGGCATCGTTCCATATCTTTGATGGTTAAGTTGCATAACATGGTAATGGGTGTGCTAATTTTTGGTAATTGGGAAGTGTCAAGGTATACCCATTGTAACACACCAGGAGTTTGAGTCAGCTCCGCCATTAGTCAATTATTAGTTAATATAATCAGGGTGATTTCATTGGTGGTATCTAAAAACACCAAGGGTGTTGACCATAATCGATCAGTGACTTGTTGTAAAACTTGTTGAGCATCAGGGGAAAGTATACAAAGGGAAATTGAGTCAGAGGGTCCCTGATGCAATTGAAATAAAGTTTGGAGATCTTGGGTAGGGAGGCGCATAAAATTGCGTACCCAATTAATATGTCCACATAATTGTTGTAATTCAGTTAAAGTATATTGGGACTTAATGACAATATTAGACCCATTTGGGGTAATTGTTTGATTTAAATGGTATCTAAGATAGGCGTAAGGGGATTTGAGTTGAATGATTTTGGGGGCAATATGGAGGCCTAGTTTCCTGGAGTTGTGTTAAACAGGCTTGCATGGTTGTAGCATCTTTATGTGCTATTAAAATGTCATCCATGTAATGGACACAAAAGCATTTTGAAAGCAAAGGCCTAATAGCATAGGCAACATACATCTGACATATAGTAGGGCTATTTTTCATTCCTTGAGGGAGAACTTTCCATTGATATCAATGTTTGGGTAACTGATAGTGAGGTTTCCATACTGAGAAGGCAAAATATTATTTATATTTGGGATGTAGGGGGATAGAAAAAAAGTAGTCCTTGATGTCAATAATGGCAAGGTGCCAATCTTTGGGTATTGCAGAAGGATGTGGGAGTCCGGGTTGAAGTGTTACCATCTTTTTCATAGGAATATTTATGTAGGTCATGGAGAAGTCTCCATTTTCTTGAGCTGTTTTTTTGGATAATAAAAATGGGAGAATTGTGGGGACTGATGCTTTGTTCTATATGTCCCTTTTCTAGTTGCTCCTCCACTAGGGTGTGAAGATGAGGGAGCTTTTCAGGGGAAATAGGTCACTGTTCAACCCAAATGGGTTTGGTGGTATCCCATTGGAGTGGAAATGGCTCTGGTCCCACAACAGTGGCCATTAAATTGGGGGTACTGTGGGTGACTAATGGCTTGATCGGTTATGATGTCTTCATAAAAAACCTTATTATCTGTTGTTATCACAATACCCATATTAGTGAGGACATCTCTTCCCCAAACATTGCACAGAAGGCCAGGGGCAACAAGAGGTTTAAAAGCCCTGGTGGCCCCATCAGAGTCTTCCCATCTTACAGGCCATTGGACATGGAGGGAATCTGTTTTTCCACTGACACCTTGCATCCAGAGGCCAGAAATTAGGTTCCATCCCAAGCCTTCGACTTCTTTTTTTCTAAGGACTGTACAGTCAGCTCCCGTATCAATGATGCCCTTAAATTTTGTTCTTTAACCTTAAGTTCCATTCTAGCTTTTGCATTTTGGATAAGAATAGTCCATAACACTTGAGGTGGTGGTTGTTGTTTTTGTCCTCGGAGTAGGGGCTGAGGATTGCCCCATATTTAGTTTAAAGGCTGAGTCTTAGAGTGGCATTCAGAGGCCCCCCCAAAAAAACCTTTTTATATTTAGGACATACGGAAGGAGGTTGCTTTCTTATGGGTGAACCTCGGAGTGATGGGCAATCCTTTTTAAAATGACCAGTTCCCAGAGGCCTAAAATGTGGTCTATTTTAGAAAATGTTTCATATGCTGCTGAGAAAAATGTGTATTCTGATGCTGCTGGGTGAAATATTCGGTAGATGTCTGTTAAGTCTAGTTGTTCTGAACCTCCTTGAAAAAGAGCAGCAAGATAAACCCCAATACAGTAGACGGAAAGAAATAATTGAAATTAAATCCGAATTAAATGATTTAGAATCCAAAAAACTATAGAAAGAATCAACAAAACAAAGAGTTGGTTCTTGGAAAAAATTAACAAAATTGACAGACCCTTACCAAATCTTGTGAGAAATAGAAGAGAACACAGCCAAATCAATAAACTTAGAGATGAGAATGGAAACATCACCACAGAAAAAACTAAGATTCAGAACATTATAAGGGAATACTTCTCAAAACTTTATGCTAATAAGTTTGAGAACTTGACAGAAATGGATCTTTTCCTAGCAAATATTAGCATGCCAAAACTAAACCAAGATGAGTTAAACCCTCTTAACAGCCCCATATCACGCATTGAAATAGAAACAACAATAAGAGACCTCCCAGCTAAGAAAAGTCCAGGACCAGATGGTTTTACAGTGGAATTATACAAAGCCTTCAAAGCAGAGCTCACACCAATACTCTTCCAACCCTTCAATGAAATTGAAAAAGAAAGTTCACTGCCAAACTCATTCAATGCAGCCATCATAAACTTCATCTCCAAACCAGGCAGGGACCCATCAAAGAAAGAGAACTGTAGACCCATTTATTTGATGAACATTGATGCAAAACTTCTCTACAAAATATTGGCAATGGACTTCAACAATCCATCCAAAAAATCATATACCATGATCAAACAGGATTCATTTCAGGGATGCAAAGCTGGTTCAATATAAGCAAATCAAATAATAAAATTCATCACATCAACAGGAGGAAGGATAAGAACAACATGGTTATCTCAATAAATGCAGAAAAAGCATTTGACAAGATCCAACACCCCTTTATGATGAAGATCTTGGAAAAATTAGGAATCCGTGGAACATTCCTCAATACAATAAAGTCTGTATATGACAAATCTACAGCCAGCATTATACTTAATGGTGAAAAACTAAAGCCATTTCCTCTTAACTCAGGAACAAGACAAGGATGTCCACTCTCTACACTTCTCTTCAATATACTATTAGAATTCTTAGCTAGAGCAACAAGACAAGATGCAAACATAAAGGGGATCCAAATAGGGAAAAAAGAAATAAAACTCTCCCTCTTTGCAGATGACATCATCTTGTATTTAAAGAATCCTATAGACTCCACTCCCAAATTACTCAAGCTGATTCAAAACTTTGGAAAAGTAGCAGCGTATAAAATTAACCCAAAAAATCAATTGCTTTTCTGTATGCCAACAATGAGAAAAGTGTGGATGAAATTAGGAAAGCAACTCCATTCGTAATAGCCCCATAAAAAATAAAATACCTAGGAATTAACTTAACCAAAGAAGTGAAGGACCTATAAGATGAAAACTTTAAAAACTTGAAAAAGGAAATCAATACAGAACTTAGAAAGGGGCAAAAACTCCCATGCTCCTGGATTGGAAAGATTAACATCGTGAAAATGGCAATATTTCCCAAGGCTATCTACGAATTCAATGTGATACCTATCAAAATTCCAACCTCATTTTTCAAGGAAATTGAAGAGGCAATCCAACAATTCATATGGAAAAATAAAAGACCCCGAATAGCAAAAACGATCATCAACAGAAAGAACAGTGCTGGAGGAATATCAATGCCAAATTTCAAACTCTACTATAAAGCCATCGTAATCAAAAGAGCTAGGTACTGGCACAAGAATAGAACTCAGGACCTATGGACTAGAATTGAAAACCCAGAAATGAACCCACAGACCTATAGCCATCTAATCTTCGATAAGGGAGCTAAAAAAATTGAATGGAAGAAAGAAAACGTCTTCAGTAAATGGTTCTGGCAAAATTGGTTAAGTAATTGTAGAAAACTAAAGCTAGATCCTTACATATCACCCTGCACCAGAATCAACTCCAAATGAATCAAAGATTTCGGAGTCAAAGCAGACACTCTGAAAACATTTCAGGATGGATGAGTAGAAACCCTAGGTCTCCTTGGCACAGGCCGAAATTTTCTTAATAGAGACCCAGAAACACAACAAATCAAAGAAAGGTTGGACAAATGGGATTGCATGAAGTTACAGAGCTTCTGCATGGCAAAGGACATAGCTAGCAAGATCAATAGAAAGCTCACGGATTGGGAGAAGATCTTCACTAGCCATAAAACAGACAAGGGTTTCATATCTAAAATATACCTGGAACTCAAAAAATTAAAACCCCCAACAACAAGTCTTCAAAGAAACAACTGCCCAATAAAAAAGTGGGCTAAAGACTTAAACAGAAACTTCTCTGAAGAAGAAAGAAGGATGGCCAATAGACACATGAAGAAATGCTCAATCTCCCTAGCCATAAAAGAAATGCAAATCAAAATTACATTGAGATACCACCTCAGTCCAGTTAGAATGGCTAAAATCAAGAACTCTAAGAACAATGGATGCTGGAGGGGATTATATAGAAGGGAACCTTACTGCACTGTTGGTGGGAGTGTAAACTTGTTCAACCACTTTGGAAAGTAGTAAGGAGGTTCCTCAAAAGTCTCCACATAGAGCTTCCCTATGACCCAGCAATCCCACTTTTGGGCATTTACCCAAATGTTTACAAACAAGACCACACTAAAGCTACCAGCACGACTATGTTTATTACAGCACAATTTACTATAGCTAAGATATGGAACCAACCCAGATGCCCTCAGTAGATGAATGGATCAAAAATTATGGTATGTGTACACAATGGAATTCTATGCCTCTATCTGAAAGAATGACATTGCCCCATTTGTTAGGAAATGTAAAGGCTTGGAAAAAATTATATTAAGTGAGGTAAGCTAGGCCCAAAGAAACATGGTTTCCCTTATTTGCAATACCTAGTGTATGTCTGAATCAAGCAGAAAATGTCAGATAAGGTGATGTTAGGGAAATGAACCTTAGGATATGTATTCAAATGATTTTTTTTTTCTTTCAGGTGATTGTTTCTAACACATTTATACGATTCTTTCTTTGTTGCTTTGTATTTCCCTCCCCCACAGTATAACCTCTGCTTTTGCTGTATTTACTGTCAGTATAATTTGTGGAGGGGAAGGGGAAAAACAAATCGTTTAAATAGGGATACAGGTGGACCCATTGCAACAATGAGATGTACAAGTCGTTATATCGCAAAATGAACTTTATAACTTTTGTTCGGGGGTGGGGAGGTAGCAGGGAGGATTCAGTGGGGGTTTGGGGGGAGAATGTGAAGGGATGGGAAGGGGAAACAAAGGAGGAGTCTACAATGCTTGATAAGAAATGTACTCTTTATCTTTCCCATGTAATTGTAACACCTCTGTACAGTATTTTCATAATAAAAACTAAAAATTAAAAAATGAAATGAAATGACCAGTTAAGCTATATCCCCAACAAGGTCAATTTCCCATTGTGCCATTGGGGGCGCGCACACTGGCGGTCATAGAGGTGAAAGCCTGTGCAAGGGTAGTCATAGCATGAGTTGATGTCCCCAAATCTTTAGTGGCAAGGATGCAATCAGTGATCTCCCCATTTCATTCAGAGGCAATGGATTTTCTGCATTCCTGTGTGGCCCCTTCCCATATTAGGCTCTTGGTTAGTGCACCTCAGGCTCCAGCGTGGGATACCTTCCTGGCCACTGCTTCCAGAACAAGGGTAACGAAGTCAGTGAAAGGCTCATTGGGATGTTGTATGAGGGTTTTTAGTTGTTTGTTTCTTTCTTTAGATGGGACTGAGGAGTCAGCCCACAATGCAGAGAGGAGTACTTGGTCAAAGTACTGCGGAGATGCCACTGCTTGTACAATGGGAGACCCATAAACTCCCTCCCCTTTTAAGCAATCAGGGTCCCCCATGGTTGCATCATATCCTCCCGCAGTGACATTTCATGTGCTTTGTTGTTCACATTCATCATAAAATGCAGCCTTCCATAAAAGCAAGTCCCCTGAAGATGATACTGTGCGCATTAATTTCTTCCAATCACGGAGGCAACTCAGATCAATGCTAATGGTTTCAAGCATCTGTTGAGGATATGGGGAGTGCAACCTATCTTCCTTAACAGCGGTCCAATATTTGTCAAGCACTTTTGGGCCATGGGTGTACCATTGGTTAGGTCGTGCAGTGGTTCGGTGGATGTTTACCGGGAACATGAACTGGGGTTCATCCATAGGCTTGGCTGCCATTTCCACGGTAGTTGTGGGGCCCGCAAACAACTGTTAATTATAGGGGGAACAACAGGTTTTCTTTCTTCGGCAAAGTTGGATATGAACGCCCAAGGATACAAAGTTCCCTGAGGGGAGTTCCCAGTCTGGCCTAAATGGCCAAAAGAACTGCTTGGGCAGGTTTCCTGGGACCCATAGTGTGGGGGAGGGGTTTTAAAAGCTTAACTGGCCGGCCCTCTGGATCACATGATGGTGGCAGTTGTTGGTCATCTGCATTCTTACTGGAATTGTTTGCTGCCTCCACAAGAAGATGGGAGTGCCTGAGCAGCTTTGCCATTTTGTGTATGCTCTGTTTCTTTTCGCAGTGAGGCCTTAAATGCCTGAAGAGTTTCCCCTTCTTGTCTCCCTAATATACAGGCTTGAATGGCTACTACAATGGGGTAAAGTTTAGGGGTAGCTCAGCGCCTTCTCAGATTTCTTTTTTACCAGCTACCTGAAGGAGCAGGTCCAGCTGTCTGGATCCAAATGGCCCCGTAGTCAATCCAAGGACACAATTCTTTTACTATTTCCCATATTAAACTAGCTTCCTTTTGTGATACTTTTAACTGCCTACTCCAAAGCAGGGCAACAAGAGCTCATAATTGAGGCTCTCCTGGTGCAGGGGGAAGGTTGCCCATGGAGGCACTTACCTTGCATTAGATTGTCTGTCTGCCGAAAACACTTGAGCCCCACGTTGGGCACCACTTGTAGGGCTAGATGTCCTGCAGGGGGTAAGCATGGATAATGCCCACAAGGAACACACATTGGGAGAATAGGCTTAAGCAGGTCTCACTTATGTTTGTGCAGGGGGGGAGATTTTACACTCCAGCTTTCCCAACCTCTTGAGTTCTTCCGGGCCAATCACTTAGCAGGTAGTTTATATAAGGCACTTGTGACACGCACTGCTTGGTGACAGGCCCTGATTGGTCCCTGGGGGGAATATAGGGAGCGTGGACAGCTCATGGCTGTCAAGCTAGGCAAACGTGCCTGTGGGTCACATCTCTATGAGAAGAAAATGTGCTTCAACTGCTACTCTAGCTGACTCAACCAGATCTGACTGGCTCTACCCACAGGGGCTGTCTCCCCTATGGAAAAAACACATCCAAATCCCCTGCCCATAGTAACTAGGGGGTCAGGTCCTCTCAATTGTTTTGTCAGGGAGGTCCTTCCACCTGACTTTCACTTTGGGCTTAGGGTTTAGTTGTCCCCAGTGCTTCTGAAATCTGGATTCAGTTGCCCCTGTTGAAAAATTTTAAATGTTAATGGTAAACAAAGCTATCTGTAACTGTATATGGGGGCTAACTCCCCCTTTTTGTTTTAATAATTATGATTGCTCCTTAAGACATTGGTGATTTCTTTCTATAATTGTTTGGCCTTGGAGATTATAGGGAATTCCTGCTCCTGCATCACCAATATTCATATATATATATATATATATATATGTATGTATATATATATATATATATATATATATAGTTGGTCCTGGGGCTTGAACTCTGGGGCTGGGTGTTGTCCCTCAGTTCTTCATCTCAAAGTGAGTGCTCTACCACTTGAGCTACAGATCCACTTGCGGCTTTTTCTGCTTATGTGGTGCTGAGAAATTGAATCCAAGGTCTCATGCATGCAAGGCAAGCACTCTACCACTGAGCCACCTTCCCAACCCCTTCCTGCACCTGGGGAAGGGTGTAGGGGTCGGTTTGGGCCCCCCAGGCTGGTTGGTGGGGGATTGTTGTGAACAGTCCTTCTTAAAGTACCCCTCCTGCCCACATTTAAAACAAGTCCCTCTCCCCAATGGTCTTGGGGTTCCTTGGCCCTGGGATGCAAGCGCCTGAGTAATAGCCTCAGTCATTGCAGATGTCTGAGCCTGTAAGGATAAAGCTAGTGATTAGGACTAGTGCTGTTGTGTTACCATATCCTGCGAGGCCACCACCCATCTGCTCAGGGAACTCTCTCTCAATCCCACGCAGGCCATGATGTGGTCTGCATTTATCCCTTCCCAGACCAGTAGCTTTACAAACTGATCTTGGAGGTCCCCTGCCGGCAGCTTGGGCTATAAACTCAAGTAGAGTCTCACCAGGTTTTTGCCTCACTCCTGCTATGGGGGACTCAGTGGGCCTATGATCCAGTTTGTACCACACGGCAAGTCCTGCCTGCCTCACCTGGTCATGGTACAGGACAAGTATTGTGGCCTGTTGGACCCCAGTGGAGTACCCTTCCCCCATCCCTGTTAAAATGGCATAAATAACAGGTATTGCGCTTGAACCTGCCAGTTATTCTCCACCCACAATCTGCATTCCTCTTTAAAGAAAGCACACCAATTAATAATCTGAGAACTAGTGAAGAAGGCTTTGGCCACATCCAGCCAGTCCTTAGGGACACATGGGTGATAAGCAATGTCCTGTAATTGGGTATGGGCCCAAGGAGAGTTCAGGCCATTCTCTGCCACCGCCTTGTGGATCTCTTTAAAATCCTTAGCTTCCCATGGATACCATTCCAAGGGCCTGTTAGCTCCTGGTGAAAGATTGACTGGATATGCTTGGGGAAGTGAATCCTGAGGCCCAGGTTCTGGGCTCCCAGGTGGCACTTCCTTTACAGGGCAGGCCTCCGAGTAGGTTTCTTCCCCAGTCCTCAGCCCCTCCATGGAAGGTCGGTATGGGTCTGGGTCTTGCAGGTCCTTCTCACAGGCCTCCTAGGGCACTGTACCTCTGGCCCAATCAGGGGAATATGGTGGAAGCCTAGGAAAGTCAGGGCACCCAAGTCAGAGGGGTAACCTTCACCTTTGTTTTGACTTCCACTGTGCATGTTTCAGTGCATTCTCAGTCGAATTTGACCCATTCCTTTTCCTTCTCACTTCCCAAGTCCTCCTTTACTCCCTCTAGGCTTAATGTTGCCTCCTCCTTCTTCTTCTGTGAAATAGCATTACCCATACTAAGGATTTTACTTACCCTGAGAGATGGCTTAGTCTCAGCCGGTATATTTTCCTTTCTTGCCCGAGTTGGGCTCCTGATATCAGGTCTTCCTCCATCCCATGAAAGATGGACGGGGTCCAAGGAAAGGTAAGTGGGCCACTTGCCTGTTCCCCAGCTTCCCTTAACCCAGGAGACATTCAGACACAGCAGGGAGTCAAGTCAAGCAGGAACTCATTTATTAACACACAGAAAGCACTTTTTAAAAGCAAAAAAATACCGGGTGGCATGGGGAGGAAAAGGAACCAACTAATCACAGTAATGGTCACACTCTATCATGCACCTAAGCTTCCAGGAGCTGTTTACGCACTGAATATAAACAAATCGGACTCTGCCTACTCAACTCCCTGTCAGCACCATCTTTTCTGCACACTTGCCCCACAATTATTATTATTTTGTCTATTATAGATATTCAGGAGATCTGAATATCTGAATATTATGATCTGAAGATTATGGTTCAAAGCTCACCCAGGAAGGAAGGTTCCTTAGATTCTTATCTCCAGTAAACTGCTCAAGAAAAGCCAGACAAAATGGCACTGAACTTCAAGTGGAAGAGGTGTAGCCTTGAGCAAAAACAGGATCAGGGACAGTGCCCAGACCCAGAGGACAAACTAAACAACAAAAACAAAATAAAAACAAACCTCAAACCTAGCATTTTTCTAATTGTATACAGAAGTACGTAATTAAGGAAATTTTTTACTGTGTTATGTATAGGTAGAAGAATAAAGATGTAACACAATTTCTCTCTTCACACCATGTTACACCAATGTCTCAAAAATTGCTCTTTTTCTAAATTTATAAATTAATAGCATCCATTTGTTGGCAACTCTGTCTAGATTATTCACATTTTCATGTTATACATGAACTGTTGGTATTATCTATTATGTTCTAACTATACCTCAATTGAAAGAATATTCCAGGCAAATAGAATGCCAGAATCATTTGTCCATTTCTAAATTAAACCTTCTACTTGAAAACCATTTTGTAGTATCCCATCGAATATGAAATTACAAACAAAAATATTTATTTTAAATGTAAATTCTAATTTAGCCAGGGCCACAAAGTCCTACATTAGATG
The DNA here is from genome assembly GCF_019054845.1 of Dipodomys spectabilis. Lineage (NCBI taxonomy): Eukaryota > Metazoa > Chordata > Mammalia > Rodentia > Heteromyidae > Dipodomys > Dipodomys spectabilis. The sequence goes on from NW_024871192.1 coordinate 480,932, forward strand.
AGCTTTGCCATTTCTCCAGGCTTAAGTTTGTGTCATCCTTCATCATTTCTTTGGAATCCAAAAGAATGATGCTTACTTTCTCAAATTTTTGGTTGGGAATCATGAGCCATTGTGCATCTAGGAATGTTCTGAAATGAAGAGAGCATTTAAAATACAACTGAGGATTATATATGAGTTGCATTTCAATAGGAAACTTGACTTCTCAAAACATAGTGACAAAATTAGCCCAAACTTCAAACTGTATATTTTTTTCTTGTTGTTTGGCTTGTTTTATTGAGACAAAATTATACTACCTGTTCCAGGGAAGATATAATTAGTGATCGCTCAACATGGCCTTTTTTCCCTTATATCTGACTTGCTTTGAAACTAGAATTATTCTTCCATTCTACTTTTTACAAATTTGTATGATTAGCTGCCATGATTTAGAGCTACTAGAAGAAATAGAGTGGCCTCTTCCTTCATGTTCCACTTAGTAGTAATGCTTTCTCTATATCACTCCCATAGATCTACATACTGGCCTTGGCCATAGTGTTTCAACGTTTTCTTATTTGCAGAGTCTTCTGTACTGTATTGAACCATTATACTTAAACACAGAACTTCTTTTTCTCCTAGTATTCATATTGTTTCTCCTCCCGTTAAGTACACTTGGGAAATAATGCACAACATACACACACACAAAATGTATCTGAGAACAATTTTCCCAGTTAAAATTTGACTTAATTTATAGAGCACTTAGGAAATTTGAAATTAAAGTACTCCAGGACAATGGATTTTTCATGTTTTTTTAATTGTAAAAATGGTGTACAGAGGGGTTTGAGTTACATAAGTAAGTAAATGAGTATATAATCTATCAAGCAATGTTACCTCCTCTTTTGTTTATCCCATGCCATCCCTTTCCTCCCCGCCATCACAAATTCCCTCTCCCCTCCCCAAGTTGTAAAATTCTTTTTCTACATAGTGTTTTGTACAACTCATTGTTACAATGGGTCATACTATATCCTTGTTTCAGCATTTTGTAATCGCGCTTCCCCTCCGCACATAAAAAAAGTGTATGTGCACGATGCAGTTCACTGACATCAAATACAGTAAAAACGGGGGTTATACCGTGGAGTAAGAAAATAGAAGAGAAACAAAAAAAATCACATAGTACATGTTAGATACATTAAAAACAATATCAAGAAAGAAAAACCAAGTTGTGTCCTATCTTGGGGTCCATTTCACTTAACACGATCTTATATGGCCATATGTATGTTGATAATGTTTTATAAGCCATTTAAATTCCATATTTTATTGTTATTAAGTTGTCTCTGAAACACGTGTTACCTCATGTACAAAGATGTACTTGTGCTATTTCAATGAAGCCACAGAACCTTCATTTTACCTGGAGCAACACCATAGATTGTTACTTGTAGTAAATGGAAGCAAATGTTACTGGAAGTGGAAATTTTAATTATAAATAAGAGTTTGACAGGCTCTCCTGCCTGGGTTGGCTTTGAGATAGTAATAAATCCAAGTGACATCAACTGTATGGACTTCTCTTTTGAATCAAGAAATAGTAGATGAAGTTTATTATCAAGCTAACATTTGACAATTTTTATAAGAAGAGACTATGTCCAGCAAAGAAGCTATAACTTAACTCAGCAAAAGTAGGTGCATTGAATCATTTTGCAATTATTTTCTCTGCTTGGGAAGATTACTATTGACTTTGTCGTTCCTTTTGTGGAAACTTAAAGTCATATTTGCACTTTTTCTGTTCGTCGTGCAGCTTGAACTCTGATCCTGGGTGCTCTCTCTCAGCCCTTCAGCTCAAGTCAAGTGCTCTACCACTTTAGTCACAGCACCACTTCCGGATTTCTGGTGGTTAATTGAAGATAAGGGTCTCATGGATTTTCCTGACCAGGCTGGTCTCAACCTCCTGAGTAGCTTGCATTACAGGCATGAGCCATCACCACCTGGCTCATATTTGCATTTATGTGCACTTAATGACATTATGTAGACAAAGAATGGAAATTTGAATCAAATGATGTGACATTGCAGCTTTTCAGAAAAATTGAGGTAGCAATAAATATGCCCTCCTTTTCATGTTGTTACACTAATGAATCATGAGCTATGGGACTCTTACATTAGCTTCGTCTGTTGTCTGCATATGTGGATTTAATATCAGAAATTGTTTATAGAGAAAGACTGAGATTTTTAGAAAGCAAAGGAGATCAGGTATGAAAGAGCAGCATAGAAGGATATACAACTTATCACACAGAGATTAAGAAGAGTCTAAGTGATTAGAATGCTAAAAGCAATGAGGAATAAGCCTAGTTGATAAATAGTTCTTCAATAACCAAAAATGGTTCCCTAGAACGGATTCTGCTATACCTTAGTTACTATAATTTTCCTTCCATCTGGAGTTATTCCTTCTCTTCTGTCACAAATGTTAACTAGCATCTTCATTTTTGGTGCCATGACTGGCCACAAAGTTCTTTCTGATTATCACTGACCACACAAAATCCTGGAATCCTTGAATTTCCAGAATTAAAATTCACCTGACATCCAAGCACATTCCTGGCATTAATTGCCATGACCTATTAGCAAAACTTTTTTTTTTTTGCTCAACACAGTATTCTAATAAGGACTATTGTTATGTATCACTTGGAAGGAGCAATAATATATTCCAAATATTGGTTCTTTATTTTGCATTTACTAGCTAAATAACTCTTTTGCCTGTCCTGGGGCTTGCACTCAGGGCCCGTGAACTGTTCATGAGCTAGAATTCTACCACTTGAGGCAAAGCACCACTTCCAGTGTTTCTTTTTCTGTTTATGTGGTGCTGAGGAATTGAACCCAGGGTTTCATGCAATGAAGCCATATAGCCAGAACCCTAAATGACTTTTTTTCATATTAATAATTTTTGTGTGAAAATACACTACAGATGAGTTACAATTACATAAGCAAGGTAATTAGTACATTTCTTATCAAGTATTGTTGCCTCCTCCTTTGTTTCCCCTTACCATCCCTGACCACCGACCCTCCATCTCCCCGCCAAAGTTTTAAAGTTCCCTTTTCGACATAAAGTCTTGTTCCAATGGGACTTTCTTAAGATGGCATTACTTTTTCTTTCTGTTAATATGTATTATAATTTAGGTCAGGTGGTAGGAAAGGAAGTGGAAAACAATATTAAGTCCAGTAAAGCTGACATCCTATTACATCACTAAGGAAGTAGTGTTAAGATCTGCGGGACTCATAGGTTGTTGCATGTGACATTACTATGTAAAACACTATTAACAAGCATCTCAGACATCCAAAACATTCTGCTTCCATTTTCAAGGTCAAGAGCAAAATATCTATGCCTTTTTATTGATTGGGTGTGTTTCCTAGGAAGGAAGAAGGATGATGTGGTAGGTGATGATGGAAAAATATGTATATTAGCCCCCTGTCCAAATTTTTTGCAGTTTTATTTATTTATTTTTCTTTTGTATATTATTTTTATTGTGAAAATACTGTACAGAGGGGTTACAATTACATGAGCAAGATAATGAGTATATTTCTTTTCAAGCATAACCTCCTCCTTTGTTTCCCCTTCCCATCCCTTCCCATCCTCCCCCTGTTCTCCCCAATCTTTCCCGCTACCCATCCCACCAAAGTTGTAAAGTTCATTTTTCGACATAACAACTTGTACATTTCATTGTTGCGATAGGTCCACCTGAATCCCTATTTAAACGATTTTTTCCAGTTTTAAAAAGTGCTCCTGATGAACTCACACCTACATCTAATTGACTTGCTGTCTGCACAAGATGTATATAAATGAAGATATTTATTCTGGTGGATAGTCACATATATTAACAAAATCCATTTCTGGAAAATAAAAGATACTAGGTGAGAAATTATAAAGTATTGTCTATAAAATGGTTTATTTTCTTGGAGAACAAAAGGTAGTATTGAAATGATTAGTCCAGCTTTCTTCGAGATTTTATGCTGTCTTAATATCAAAATGTTCTTAAATTCCTGTAACATCCAAGCATAAAAGACATGATTTGAAGATCTCAGTAGTTTTAGAAAAAAAGGTACATAATACCTTTCTTCCTGCAGAGACATGTGAGCATAAGTACGATTGATTGTATTATAGTTCTCTTTTTTCTCTTTATCTCAAGTGTTGCACATCTTGGTATATTACTCTATGTCTTGCATCAGCTTCTGTAGGTGAGATTTACCTCTACCTGCAATGTCAGAATGGGTCATATGAATTACTTCAGCTTACAAAAGTGAACCAGAATTGGAGAAACACTATTTCTAGGGGAAGATTTCTATCTCATTGTCTGTGTCTAAAAGCTGACTTGTTTTCCCTTAGCCATAAAATAGCATATTTCAGAGGGAGTCTTCCTTCAATTTATATACTGGAAGAATATAGCATGTGAAATTGAGGCAAAACTCAAATACAGCACCATCCATATAACACAGGCAGAATTAAGCTAATATTAGAATGTGATAAGATGTTAGTTTCTTACGATCCTTGTATACCATTATGATAGTTCACTGTAGCACACCAGAATTTAACATATCCTAACCAAGAAGTTAACAAAGAGATAACATTTCCTATTGGAAATTATTACAATTTTTTATAAATAAGCATTCTCCATGTGATCACTTGTAGGGTTCTCTTTTTCTATAGATGGGTTGTATCGCTCTAGAGCACTGTATCTAATATCCATTATCATTATCCAGACCTTGTGATTATGATGAGGAAAAATAAAATATCTAGATTTCTTCTTCTCTTTTCCTCTTCTCCTATTTCTAGTGTGAATTCTCATCCTTTCTCCAAATTCTATTAATAAAGGAAGAAAGACATATTGTGGATATCAAGCAGAAGGCTTCAAATCAAGAATTTCATTCTTTCAGAAACAGATGAAGTAAATCATAGTGACTCAAGGAAGAATAAAAACAGGATTTTTTCCCTTTCTGGATTTCACCATAGAGTCTGAACATGACTATAAATATCTAATAAACAATTTCCCTTGACTAATTTTTTAAAAATAGTTTTTTAAATAAATTATAATTTAAAATTAACTAGTAATTTGTTGTTTGCTTTTTGGGAGGGATGAAGTAAGACTGCATTAACAATGTGTGAGTTGCCGGGCGCTGGTGACTCACACCTGTAATCCTAGCTACTCAGGAGGCTGAGATCTGAGGATCATGGTTCAAAGCCAGCCCGGGCCGAAGAGACCGTGAGACTCCTATCTCCAATAAACCACCAGGAAACCGGAAGTGGCGCTGTAGCTCAAGTGGTAGAGCACTCACCTTGAGCTGAATAGCTGAGGGACAGTGCCCAGGCCCAGAGTTCAAGCCCCACAACCGACCAAAAAAAAAAACAAAAAAACAAAAAACAATGTGTGAGTTGAGAGGCTAAATTATATCAGAATCTAAACATAATGAAAAATAGACGATTTTAAGATTAATAGCTTGTAGATACATTTTCAATGTGATATTTTATTTTTTTTCTCTCCATGCTGATTCAACTTCAATAAGCAGTTCATGTAATTCAAATGGCTGCCTTTCTTTCAAAAATAGATTAGACCCAAAAAAGTTAGAAAAAGAGAACCAGTATTTGGTGATGCATTCTTTAAAAATAGAAGTCAAATAAATATTAAACATAATTCCAAAATAATAACAATCAAACACTCTTGAAAAGAGAATATTGTATACAGAATATATAAAAAGTTATAGTGCCAGAACTGCTTCAGGAGCTGCTCTCTGGCATTTAGGATTTCTAGTATATGACAATGTTTTAAACAGGATTAATTGCTTTCAGGGACTAAATTTTTTCTAGTTATATTTCATTGAAGAAATATGTTGTTCAGGTTAATGAAAGGATAGAGGTTATAGTAGAAAGAATGCTACACACTCATTGTACATAGCAAAATACCTTCACAGAGTATCTGTCTGTCCCACATACCTAATCCTTCAAATGTAGATTTGCATTATATATATGTTTGTAAAATAACAACCTCTCATTACCCAAGGAACACAAATTTGAATAATTATCATATGGGGGAAGTATACTCAAATTGGTAGTTAAAAGTCCCAGGTGTAGTACAAAAGGAACATGATTAGGTAAGAACCATCAGAAAGATGTAAAGATGCTACATTAGAAGATAAAGGAAAAAACAACAACCCAGATTCCGAATTTCTGGAAAGTAGAACAGGAGATAAATACCTTTTCCACTAGAATCATTTGAAAAATATTTTAGCTCTGTGGGTGTCTCTATTTTAATCTAGTGAGAGTTATTTTAGATTTCTGTAATTTAAACTGGAAAATGGTAAATACGGATTATTTAAGGCAATTACCTTGTAGAAATACTTTACAGCATATTTGGTTTAGTAAACTAATTCAACTACAGCCTTTTCCTGATGTAACTACAGGGAAATCACATTTCCAAGTTTCTGAGAATAAGAAAAAGTTGCCACCAGCTTAGTACACATGTATGATATACATATTACTAAGGGCCTTGCATTAATGAAGTCTTGAAATACTAAATAATATCAAAATAAGAAGCTCCCTATCCTTATTTTCACATTTGGGGATACTAAGTACCAAAGTTATGTAGAAGACTAGGGTAAGAATATGGAAATAAAATCTGTCTGCTAATATTATATAGATAATTTATGTCATTTTGAGTTAGAGTTTCTAAAGTAATTAAAAAAGGTAAAACAGAAACAGAGAAATTAGAGAATCCAGTAATGGTATAGTCATCCCAGGATGGTATAGGATATTATAGGAACACTAGATGGTGATAAAAAGATAGCAAAAATGAGTCCCCTGGAACAATGGGAAACAAAATCTACACCACAGATTGTCATATAGCAAGAAAATAGTTTCCACTATGCTGTCTTTGATATTTTAGGTTTGTTTACACAGCAACTTTAACCTCTTAGGAAATGACCTTTATTAATACTCAAGGCTTTGCAGCTTATAACCCAAAAACAAATAATGCTTCCAAATTTAAACAAGCATGATACTAAGTATAACCCAGGCTACTTCCATCGCTGTAGCTGATAAATAAGAATGATCTTCGGGAATAGTCAAACAATCTTGAAATTTTTCATACCTTTCCTCTTCTCCAACATGAGAAGTCCTAGACAAGATATGTAAAACATTAATAAAGGATTTTTATATTTTTTATTGTTCACTCCAAAGCAAATACACTTTCCTCTTTGCAAGCCTGACTTTGGAAGAGTCACACCCTCACGATTATTTTATAGACAAAAGTTTACTGCTTTGGCTTAGGTGTTTTCCTGACTTTGGGTGTTGCTGTCTATTATTTTGGCAACTCCATAGAAAAACAAGATAAATCTATTATGCTTATATTGAATTGTTCAAAGTCAAAATGTCTTCAAACACAGGTTTCTGTTACCTTCTTCACTGCTAATTAAATTTTAAATATTGCTCTTTAAATGCAACAAAAACGTGTTAATTTAATGTATATTCTCATTGAAACTGTTGATTACAGGAGTGTCTGTGATTGCTTTTTTAATTGTTTTCAAGTATTTTCCTTAGCTATTTTCATGATTTCCTTTGTTGCAGTCTTCTAGTCAGGAACAGAGGATTACCCAAAAAGATCTACCTAAGATAAAAGATGTTAGGCAGAAAAAACTAGATGTATAATTAAAGATTTTAAGTTCTTAAGAGACTGCAAAGCTCAGAAGACATTTTGCTATTACTGGCATGGTTAAGATGACTTGAAAATTTTGGATCTTAAACTAAGTGAAATTCATGTAAAAGGTTACAGTTCTTCCAAACAATGATTATAGCTTATACTTTTCTGCTCCAACGAGATGAGACCTCTGATAAAGTTGGAGGGTATATCGATTTTAGGGTAGAAGGGTAAATGTTAAAAAGCCAAGGGAGATTCCTAAAACAGCACTGCCTATCACATATCATTTAATTATACTTATGGTATATAAGTATATAAACATACAAATATGAATTGAGTGACAAATATGTGATTTACAAAATTCAATGACAACTAAATCCAGAAAAATTTCTCTATATTTCTATAAACTAGTATATCTCGTGAGGATTTAAAATTTTTTAGAATACATATTTTAACATTTATGTCAAAATATTTATTTTAACTGTTTATTTTGAGTCACTTGTGGAGCTTGAAATCTGTGCCTGGACACTGTCCCTCAGCTCTTTAGCTCAAGACTAGTGTTCTACACCTTGAGCCACTGCCAGTTTTCTGGTGGCTCATTGGAGATAAGAGGGTCGTCGACTTTCCTGCCTAGGCTGGCTTTGAACCATGATTCTAAGCTCTCAGCCTCATTAGTAGTTAGGGTTACAAGCATGAGCCACTGGCTCCTAGATACATAATTATTTTTTACATATTTATAAAGTATCGAGTGGCAATCCCATTTCTTTATATATTGAGTAATGATAAGCTCCATCATATCCATAAATTTCTGCATGTAACATTTCTTTTTAGTGAGAATGCACTAAAACGTATCTTCTGGGTGTGATGAAATATCTATTCTCAACTATAATAACTTTGTTTCTTGTGGTATACAATTAATATATTTACTTTTACTCATAGAAGTCTGCAAATTTAAGTTAAATAAAACATGATTTGTAAAGTGAAAGTAATTTATGGTTTCATTGATTGTTTTAAGAAAACAATTATGCCTTTTGTTTTCAATTATATTTCTGTGGGGATGTGTAATTTTCATTGATTTAACTGTTAAAATGAATAACAGTTATATTATATCAAGTTGATTCAAACTTGTATTTGAAAATTGCACACTTAACACAAATATACTTCCCCTTTCCTCTACCACATAATTAAAATAACAATAAAGCAAAGATTGGCGTTAGCCATATATGTGTACAATCCTAGAACTCAGGAGGCTGAGACATGAATATTTTAGTTCAATGTCAGTCCAAACAGAAAAAAATGTGAAAACTTATCTCCAATTATCCAGCAAGAAACAGAAGGTGAGCATGTGACTCAAGGATAGAGTGTCATCAGCCATGAGCAAAAAATACAAGGGAGACCATTAAACATCGAGTTCAAGCCCTAAAAATGGCACATACACACAAGACAACAACAAAATGTGCTATGATTATCAATGATGAAGACAAAATAGTAAAAAAAAAAAAAAGATCCTGAGAAATGTGTAAACATCTGGAAGACAGAAATCATTTGACAGAATTTTGATTCATGAGAGGGAGAAGTCACAGCCTCATTTGTACAATCTCATTGTAGTCATTTGTGTTGAAACCTGGTTACTGGGTAACATGTGAAAGAGTAGATTGGATTACCAGATATAGGAGAAATTGCCTGTGACTATGTACTATACCACTCTGCAAAACTTTAAAATTGTTCTTGTTAACTTAAATAAAATTTATTGTTAAAGACTGTTTGGTCCACACAGACTGAAGTCCTTATTTTGAGGCTTCAGACCAGTGCTTTTGTTTATAACCACTCCTATTTTAACCCCCTTCCTTTGTGCAGCCATACTTTACTTAGCTGGCGCCAAGCCAAGTCTTTGAACTAGACACCCCTGCCGTAATCCCTCCCTTTCTCCAGCTACAACTCATTTCACATACTATCTCTGTCGTAGCATTAGTTGTTTTCTGACTAATCCCCATCAGAAAACTCTTATATTCATGTAAACCCACTATAAATAACATAGTTAGAAAAGGGAGAAAGAGTTTACCATTGGATGAGGCTCTCATCTGTGGGTTTGCTACCTAATAAATCTGTGCTACACTATCTCTTTTTTCATGGCTTTTGAGTCTGACAAATGATTGATTTGGTTTGATGTAATCCCATTATCCAGACTTATTTTGGAAATTTTGACCTATGCCAAGGAGCCCTCATGTTTCCCCTAACTCTTCCTGTAAGATTCCTAAGGCATCTGGACTTACATTGAGCTCTTCAATCCATTTGGAATTGGTTCTGGTGCAGGAGGATATAAAATGATCTAATTTCAGTTTTCTGTGTACAGCCAGTTAAACCAATTTTTTGAAGAGGCTGTTTTTCTTCCATCCTGTGTTTCTGGCTTATGAAAGATTATGTGCCTAAAGGAGTGGATTCATTTCTGGATCTTCAATTTTGTTTTATTGATGGAATTCTGTGCTTCCATGGGAAAGAATGGCATTACCCCATTCCTGAAGAAATGGAAAGACGGGGGAATATGCTATTAAGTGAAATAAGCCAGATCCAATTAAATATATGCTCCGTGGTTTTCTTCATTTCTAATAACTAGATATGCCCATAAATATACAAGTTAATCCAATAGATAGTAAAAGATAAATAATTACACTTGGATATGATTAACAACACTCTAAGCTTTCACATGGCAAGAACAAGGGAAGCTATTCTTAGGAGAGGATCACAATGGCTCAATAGCTATGTGCATATGACCAGATAAATGTTGCTTTTTGCAATGAACACTAAGAATCTATCATATATATGAAATACATATATCTGTATATAATTTTAAAAGATGTCACAAATAACTGACTTCTCTGTAAACTCAAAAGCAAAATTCTAAGTTTAGAAGATAAAATTGAGGAGTTTTCAACACATAAACTAAAATACATAGGGGAAAAGGTGGGAGAGAAAATATAAGATGAAAAGTATAATAGCTAACTTTTGAAGAATTCATAAACAATTTTCAAAACTACACAAGAGAGCTTGGGTACAGATAAGTTGTAGAACTAGACTAATATATACAAAGCCATGATTTCAATCTCCAAACCTAAAGGTCTAATAATAAGTTAATAAATAGTAATAATACAATATTTACTTGAAAAAATGCTTTTATATTAGAGAGACATGAATCCTAAAACAGTAAACAAAATACTCTCAATTCTTGTATCCAATGAAATGAAACCAAGAATGAAGAGCAAATATTTTCTTTTTATCCATTCCTTTCATATTCTGTTTTCTTCTATTCTTTTTCCATTGGCACTACTGGTGCTTGAAATTGCTAACCACTTTAGATTATTTTTCAGGCCAAGCCTCCCTTGAGCAATGATCTCTTACCTATGGCTTCCACATCATGAGATAACAGGAAAATTACACTATATCTAGCTTTCTTTGTTTTTGTAGTTTTTTACGAATTTTTTTTTGTCAAAACTGGCCATGATATCACTCTTCTAAATCTCTGCCTCCTAATTAGCAAGGTATATTTCATCTCAAGCTTGGGAGCAGACTAGTTTTTAATGTAAACATTCAATATTGACTTCTGTTTTCTAGATATCATTAAATTATATTGAGGTTTGTATGGATCTTTATGATGTTGCAAGAACACACATAATTCCTTTGAAACCTTTTTCCAATTTATTTAAATATTTCTATTATACAACACAAATACGACATTAATATTTCACAAGTACCTTATGGAGACTTCAGTTACTTTATTTTGTGACATATTAACCACAATATAATTTTATCAAGTCTATATGAATATACAATATTTACAGATACATTATTTAGAGAATTAATTCATATTGTTTACTTTTAATATTTTTTGGTAAGTACTTGGGTTCAAATTCAGAGCCTTGCATTTGCCAGACAGGCACCTTACCACATCCAGCAATTTTTGCTTTGATTGTTTTTGATATAGAATCTTGCATCTGTTTATTCCTAGGCTACCTACATACTGAACTTTCTAGTTGTATGTCCAGTAATAGGTAGGATGACATCCACACATTGGGATACCCAGATTTTATTGATTGAGATGTAGGTCTCTTGTATGTTTTCCAGTTTGACTTTGAACTGCGACTTTCTATTTTCAGAGTAGCTAGGATTATAGGTAAAAACCACCTCATTTGGCTTCTATTATTTAGGTTTATGAAAAGTCTGAAAGTATGAGAAAATCATCTAGAGTTTACTGCCATACCCAGATTCTAGGTTGTACATTTGTTTGTTCTTTCAGAAACTGTTTTGTGACAAACTGTTTTATATAGCGATATGGCACATCAATAATACAAATATATATTGCTAATGCCATTTCAAACAGCTGTGATGATCTAATTTCTACGTGTGGATTTGTTTCCTGGGAAAACATCCTGAGAACATAGGCCAAAAATTTGATAGTCTTAAAAGCAAAAATTTGCTTCCATTATGATCAGCAGTTTGCAAAGAGGGGTTCATGCCTGTACAGGAGACTGGTCACAGCGGAATTCCCTTCTGTGACCCTAAAATAAATCTGCTCTTTTCAAACTCGCAGAATGGTAAATTTTGTCAAAATTATTATATGGGAACTTTCTTGATCTGATAAAGAGTACTGCATTAGAATGGAAGTATTCCAAGTTGCTCTGAAATCAGGCAAAGTTGTCATCCATTTCTATTCAAACACCTAGCAGGCATTTTTGCTAATATAATGAAGCAAAATATAAATTCTTGTCAAATAGCTTTTATTCATAATATATAAAGAACTCTTAAATACATGAATCATACAATAAATAACCCAACTAAGCAGATACAGAGAGAAGGCAAATAAGCACATCAAAAACCTATACATTACAATACTATTGTAGAAATTCTTCCAAATGGGTTCAGATAATGCTTTCTGGAATGTAAGGAATGTTAATAATTTCACTATCTTGAGACTTAAATATAATAATTTAAAGGGAAATACATAAAGAACTTCAGAATTCATGGAATACTTGTTTCATGTTCTGTGCATAATACTTCACAAAAGGTATATATTTTGGGGGGGGTCCGTTCGTGGGGCCTGAACTGTGGGATAGAGCGCTGTCCCTCAGCTCTTCAGCTCAAGGCTAGCGCTCTACCACTTGAGCCACATGCCACTTCCGGTTTTTTTTCTTTTTGCTTATGTTGTGCTGAGGAATCGAACCCAGGGCCTCAGGCATGCAAGGCAAGGGCTCTACCACTGAGCCAACTTCCCAAGGTATATTCTTTAATTCTAGAAAACACTAATATTTTTATCTGTTTACAGGAAAAACAACAACACATGACAACTCTAAGAAACATGTCCAATGTCACCCAGCTAGCACAAGAGTTTTAGATATTAGTATAGTCATGGGGTTTGCAAATCATGAATTGAATCTGAGCCATGGATTCTGGTTCTGCTCAGTCTCAATTGTCATTTACACATCAGCCTTCAGAAACACACCAATTCTCCTCGTGCCTCCATTTCTGCATTTTTAAAATGAAGATAACATTCTTCCAACCCTAGATGATGAGATAGGTAACACCATCAGATGATACAGAACACATATTTGCATTATTGTGATTTATCCAACAATTGTTGAAAAGCTTCTATAAAAATCTATGAAAACATTATCTTACAGCTTTTATAAAAATCTCAACCATAATTTTATTGGCTTAACACCTTGCTTGAAATTGTATCCCATATACCAACAGAACTTACCGTAATTTTTCAAGTTGATATAAAATCAACTCAATCCTCCTGTTCTCTTAAGAAATAAATCCTCTTCATGAGCTCCTCACATTCTGACACCTAGCTATGAAGTGCATTTTCATGAACCAATTATCTCTCATTTTCAGCTCATTGAACTCTGCTTGACAAAATTGTTCTGTTAAAAAACTGGTTGCAAAGACTTTCCTGTGATTCCCCAAATGATGGTAGTCATTTATGTAAGTGACTTCATAAACCTTTTAAGGCAATTGAAGAAGGAAATTGTAGCAGAAAGTTGCATAGGAAATATCTTGAAAATTGTATCATAATCTTTCTTCCTTTTTCTTGTCTCTTTTTCTCAGGAGAAGAGATTGAACTCAGGGCCTCAAACTTGCTGGATAATTGCTCTTGATCCATACACATAGAACTTTGTTTAGCTTTAGATTGATTTTCAGATTGTTTCTTATTAACTGCCTAGGCTGGCCTCAAACCATGACCCTCCTACTTCTACCTCTCTTAACACCATGTGGCACCAGTGTGTTTTAAATATTGAAGTCCCAGTATTATACTTTTACCATACCAACTCCAAACCTCCAATGCCTTCCAGAGCCTAGCTCATAAGTAGTTAGAATTATTGACATGTACCACTATATCAAGCTGAATTTTCCTAAAAAGAAATCTTCAGTAGCTCTGCTAACAAAGAAGTATTCACTCACTGCTCTTTAGTTTCCAATTCTCTGCCTCTGTAACTTCTTTCTCATTTTTCTCCTCACTGAAGCAGGCAAGTTTCTGATAACTTCAGTTTTGTTAATGTTTTCAAAATATTCCTTGTTAGTCTAAATTATTCATTCCTCATGTTCTATATCATAATGATTTTCCTTTCCAAAAATATTTGTCTCAGCTAGGAGAGGTGACTGATGCCTGCAATCCTAGGTACTCTGGAGGTCAAGATGTAAATATTTTGGTTGGAAGACAGCTAAATATTTTCTACCTAAAAGGAAACTGGGTGCCTCCTAGAGACATAAAAAACATTCTTTCATATTTGTTATAATAACAACTTACAAATTTAAAGTTATTCACTTCATAAGCTTAATAGAAACAAGGAATCAAACATGAATTTCTCTCAGGAAATCCAAGTCATTCAATACGACCCTTACTTGATTTGTGAAAGAGATGAAATATTATTCAGGAAACATAACTATGTTCCATTGTTACATTCTCCTTTCTGTCTTTATCAAAGATGATTCAGATGAAACAGACCTAAACAGATATGAGTCCTGGAACATATTGTAAATGCCAGCTTTGAATGATATCTCCATGATTAGAAAGACAATTTCGCAAATTTTCACGCACCTGAACAACTCATACTTTTGCTTTGTTTTGAGCCTGGATGAGTTTTCCCATTTGTCCTTCTGTGGCACTGCTTCTGTGTCAGGTGTGTGTCTTTCATTTTATTCGGCCAAAGTGGAGTCTTATTTCCGCTTGCAAACATTCTGAAAAGCTATTGCCAGGCCACAAGAAGTACAGATAAAATTTTCATCCCATGTTCTCCTCTCACAGTTCTCCTGTCCTGAAAAGCTGTTCACTGAACAAAATGGAGCAATGATTGCACAGTGATATAAACCTGAGCAAGCATTATCACACTAGTCATAACACCAGAAAGGAACAAGTAGAGGAATCATTATCTGAGTGTCACCAGTATTAATCGACCTACTGCTCCGCTTGTTTAAATGGGACAACTAATAGATGTTTTGCTAGCTGCCAGTGGCTCACACCAGCAATCCTAGCTACTCAGGAGACTGAGGTCTGAAAACTGTGGTTTAAAATGAGCCCAGGATAAAAAGTCCATGAGATTCTTACCTCCAATTACCTACCATAAAGCTGGAAGTGGTACTGTGGCTCAAGTGGTAGAGTGCTAACATTTAGCAAAGCAGCTCAGGGACAGCACTCAGGTCTCAGAACCAGCACACACATAAATATAGATGCTTCTAGTTCCTGGCCATGTTTTTTTATAATGCTTCTTTTGGTGAAGATTTTGTAAGTCAAATAATCTTGATCCAAAGTAATAGCTATGTTGTCTTGGGCTTGTAGTCCTCAGCTTCATCTTCCTTTTCTGTACAATGAAGAAATTTCTTTGCCAAACTGGTGCAGTGGGAGAATCCAGTCATAATATTCAATGTACATGTGTGAAAATGTGACCACGTAAATGGAGGGGGTGAGATAGAGAAGAATGATCAAATTGACGACATTGATCAAGATGTACTCACAAACCGACATATTAAATTAAAACTCCTTTGTACACTACTTATGTATCATTTTGTAAGTAGAAAAAAAATGAAACCAGTGCTTCAATGCAATCCACACATCTTAGGTATAGATTGCACAAAGCTGTTTCTTTTAAAGAATACAGGACCGAGAAGAGTGGAACAAATCATCTCCAGAATAAAGCTGATCAACTCTACCCCAAAGTTAACATCAATAGTGATGCTGACCATACACCCTTGATTTCATGCACTGAGAACACATTTCTTCCCATCCCCCAATCTTGGGTTTCAATTCAGGGCCAAGATTCTGTCCCCCCGTCCCACTCATAGCTAATACTCTAACATTTGAGCCACAGATCCAATTCGGGTTCTTTTTGTTTAATTGGAGATGAGTCTCATGGATTTTCCTGCCAAGACTGACTTCAAATCATAATCCTCAGATCTCAGGCTCGGGATATAGATGTCAGCCATCAGTACCCAGCTAGAGATCTCACTTTTCCATTGTAATTCTCCTCCCCGAAACCTCATAGCCACAATCTTGGAGAAAAGATTCAGAGAGCCCCCAATTGAAGAACATTCTATAGAATGCCCTGTCCCATACATCTAAAAAGGGAGAAATGCTATCTCTCTCCCTTTGATGAAACAATAGATGTTAGATTATTAAATGATAATAATAGTAGATATTATTATAATGCTCTCAATATGTATTCCCATCCCCATTGCTACCAAGCTTGTTTGTAGAACTTACTTTGACAAATGACATGTGAGAAGTGATGGCATGTGTCTTTTCTGAGCTTTAGCCCTGTGGTTTTCACTCTTTGCATCCCCTGGGAACCTCCAGTAGTCAGTCTGGATCCCAGAATGAACAACATGCTGAGTGGAAGTGGATCTGGAATAGGCTTTGCAGCATGAGAGATAGTAATCAAAATTGAAAGGTATTGCGTCCTAGGGGTTGGTTTCCCACAGTAAAATTAAGCTCACATTGAGGTCCCAGCTCTAGGTAGTCTAGGTCTCTTTCTCTCTATTCCCTCCCACTTCCTTCTCATTCTTCCTGAATATTTCCTCTTTCTCCTCAGGTGACACCAATTCGTGAGTCTCCTTATGCTAGAAATTTGTTTAAGGGTTAAACATTGTGGCTTTCTGTTTTACATTTTCTCTTAAGTGTTTCTCGACTTTTGTCTTTCTGGAGTTTTCAACCAGAAGGTCCCAAGTGTGATGGATCTTCAGATAAAAACCCTCTGCCAGGGCTGGGAAGGTGGCAGAGTGGTAGAGTGCTTGCTTTGCATGCATGAGACCCTAGGATCAATTCCTCAGCCCCACATAAGCAGTAAAAGCTGGAAGTGACACTGTGGCTCATATGGGAGAGTGCTAACCTTGAGCTGAAGAGTTGAGGAACAGTGCCCAGGCCCAGAGTTCAAGCCCCAAAACTAACCAAAAAAATTTTTTTACATGAAGTAAGCCAGGCCCAAAGAAGCATAAGTCTCATGGTTTCTCTTATTTTTAATAACTAGTACATGTCTGAGACAAGCAGAAACTGTCCAATAAGTAGATGTTAGGGTAAATGAACCCCAACATAAGAATTCAATTTTTTTCTTTCTTGTGATTGTTTCTATCATATGTATAAGATGATTTCTTTGTTGCTTTGCATGTCCCTCCACCATGGTATGCCCCCTGTGTTCACTGCACTTGATGTTGGCATACTTTGTGGAGGGGAAGTGAAAAAAACAAATTATTTAAATCGGGATACAGGTGGATCCATTGCAACAATGAGATGTGCAAGACGTTATGTTGAAAAACGAACTTTACAATTTTGGCGGGAGAGGGGCCTGAGGAGGGACAGTGGGGTGGGGGCGGGGGGTTGGGAAGGGGTGGGAAGCAGAATTAAAGGAGGAGGCCACAATGCTTGATAAGATATGTACTCATTACATTGCCCATGTAATTGTAACCCCCCTGTATGGTATTTACACAATTAAAAAAAATAAATTCGTCTGTCACATCTGCCTTGCTTGCTTTCACTCCCCTCATGTTGGCATACTAGGAGGCCAGAATAACATGAAGCTCCAGAAACCTTTTGGATAGAAAAAGAAACTACTGCATGGGAAGTGAGGGGTGTATTACAAGAGATTGGGAGCTGAACACAGGTAGAAGGGATCATAGCTTCAGCCTCAGCTGTCTTCTGAATCATTGCCCAGTTACCAGCTGTAAGCCTTTTTCTCCAAAATCTATGTGGCGAATTCTACAATTCTTACTGAATCATCCACACACACAGACTTGGTTAGGCATCCAGCATGATATAAAATATACATTTCTTAAATTAGAGAAATCTGTACCGGAGAAAATGGGCAGAAGAACTTCATTTAATCAGGTTCACTTCATTTTTACATGCTTATAATTTGACTAAGAGAACAATATCAAATTCTCTTAGCCTTCACAAAATCAAAATATCCAAGCAATACACTACTGTAATGAAAAAAATCTTTTTAATAAAGTGAGTATTTGGAATGGGAAAAATCAAATATTATAAAACTTAAAAATTGATCAAATAATAAAAGAAAAAAAAGACACTGATCAAGAATGAAATACCAATGTGTTTAGTAAATAAATGAAATGTTTGAGATTCTTATCCACATAGGAAATACATAGGAAAATAAATAGGAAAGTCACTGAGATCCCATCTTACACACCAGAATAGCTATCACCACGCAAATAAACAAACTGCTGGAGAGTTTGAAATAAAGCAGGAACTGTGTTTGTTGGTGTGGCATTGTAAACTAGCGCAACCCATAGGGAGATAATAATGGAAGTTTACACGATACAAAAAAGACACATATCTTGAAGACCATTATTGCAACTTGGATACATACTGAAAGAATATAAATCAATATGAACATATATGTTCATGGCAGCAATATTCATAGCAACCAAGCTGTGTAATCAACCTGGATGTTCCATAAAGAGGGAATAAAGAAAATGCACCTTTCATAGCTATAAACATGTTTTGGTACATGAGAGAAGTGGATGTTTCTACTATATAATTGTTAAATATTTTTGTATAGATACCTAATCCTAATTTCACTGGGTTTTGTGGCATTGTGTTTTTCTTTAATGAATGACTTCCATATTGATTTCAGAGCAGTTACAATAGGATGAAAATATCATATAAAATGTACATATTAGATAAAAATTTAAATATATCAATGAACACATACAGGTCATAATATAGAGTTTATAATTTGAAGCAATTTTAAGAAGGCAACAGTAGGGGAAAAGACAATGTTAGAAGCTTAATAACAAATATACAGATATGGAAAAATACAAAAAATGGTGCAACTAATTAGTGCTAACAGTAACAAAACATTTTCCGCAAGTTTTAAAAATGAAACTATTAAAATAATACTTAATAACATCAAATAACAATGGCATGGAAGAAAATATAGCATAGACATATTTTCCCCCAAATTTGTTTTATTTTATAACAAATGGATTAAAACAAAATGTAATTACATGTCTGAAGATGATAACACTTTCAAGTGTCATTGATTGAATCCAGCAAAGGAAAGTAACCGACAAGTTACAGGGTAAGAACAACCTGGGTTATGGAAGAAGATACTTAGTAGAACTTTGTGAGGAAAGAATGTGCTCCTTTTTCCTCATCAAAATAGGACAGCTATCTTTTGAGAGAACACTTGTAATGTAGTCAGAGCAGTGGAGTTACTAATTTAGGTAGTAATTTATTACTTTTATTCCCTAATCTTGTGATGTGATTCCCAAATGATGTGAGTAATCCTAGATTTTCTGAGCCCTTTTTTCAAACAGAGTTTCTAATTCCTCCCCATGCCAATGATTCTTCTGCTACACTCATTTCTCCTTGTTTCTCAACTCAACTCCTGTGACCTTTAGTTTCAGGAGAAAGAGCTGAAGAAATATGAGGATGGCCTGGTGTCTGAGGTAACAACCTACTGCTGTTTGGAGGATCTAGGGAACAACCACCACGTGGGCCTCATTATCAGGTATTAATTGACCTCTTTGGAAATGAAGAAACTCTCACTCCCTCAGGCAGAATCTGTCATTCCTTGAGTTTCTCTGAAGAGATTTGGTAATTGGGAACAATTCAGAGAATGAGCTTTCCCACCACCCACCACAGCCTTGTCAGAATGAACAGGATCAAAATTAAAAGTGGCCTCAGTTCCCATAGGGCTAATCAAAAGCCAAGATATCACACATTCCTCCCCATCAGGGACCTTCTGGTAGGAATAGAGTCGGAGCAAAGTCTAAGATGAAGATAAAATGAGACTGGGCCTAAGGATGACCCTCTCTTTGACAACAAGTGAGTTGTGTAGTGAGACATGACAACTTCCTTCATATATGAAAATTCACTAGATGAGTTATCTCACTGCAACTTTGCAGGAGATCAGTTTCCCCAAAGGAGAAGTTGTTAAATGTTGTGACTGCCAGTTTGCTCTCTAGGCTGTTGCCTCTCCAACCCCTTCCCATGCTAGGAATGCATTGCTTCTTTTAGGCACTCAACTATTTGTCCTGACTCAGGTAGGAATACTGTAGGCTATTCTTTTGCCAACCTCTTGCATTTGAGGTAGAATAGGGCCAGGCACAGCTCATGCCAAGGGGCAGGTTCAAGAAGGTGAGTATAAGCTCATATTTGTATTGAAAAATAATCATATTGAAAGAATTAAATGAAAATAATAATTGAGAGATTTAGGGTTTATAGCCGCTAAATGTAAGAAATTATTATTAACACATCTAGAATCATGGATTAGGAAGAGAACAGTGAAGTAGTTTCAATATAATTTGCAAAAGAAACACCATAGCCAGAACATTTGAAGGAACTATTGGCATAGTTCCAGTTACTATCTTAGGAGTGACCTTGGATAGGAGGCTTTTATAATAATATCTAAAAGAGAGGGACTTGCTTGGCACTGGTTCCTCACACCTGTAATCCTAGCTACCCTGGAGGCTGAGATCTGAATATTATGATTCAAAGCATGTCCAGACAGAAAAAGCCAGAAGTGGTGCATGGCTCAAGTGTTAGAGCACTAGCATTGAGCTCAGGGACACTGCCTAGGCCATGAGTTCAAGCTTCAGGATCAGCAATACAACAACAACAGAACAATAACGATAAAAAGAAATAAAAGAAGGACTTAAAGATATGTGATGGAATGAGGCTGATGTGTAACTGTTTACGGAACCTACAAGGAGAAAAAAATTGGAGCCAAATAATATCTATTCATGACTAATCAAGGATGCAAACAAAATGCCAAATTCCCCTTCTCAAAAACTTGCAAACTTGGGCTGGGATGGTGGCTCAGTGGTAGAATGCTTTCCGGGCATGCATGATGCCTTTGGTTCGATTTCTCAGCACCACATAAGCTGAAAAAGCCAGAAGTGGAGCTATGGCTCGAGTGGTAGAGCACTAACCTTGAGCTGAAGTGGTGAGGGATGCCCAGGCCCAGAGTTCACGCACCATGACTGGCCAAAAAATAAAAAAAACTAAACTAAACTAAACCAAACTAAACTTCCAAACATATCTTTTCTCATAATTGAGGAGAGGCTTCTTTTACAGGAACTCTCCTTATCTAGCTCAAGGTGATCAGAACTTCAGTAGAATTTTCCTTTTGAGATGTAATGTGCCTAACTGTACTGAAGCTAATCATGGCTAGGAAAGTATTGGCTGATACGTTTGTTGTATTTTTCCTTATAAATGTATAATATTCTCAGGTATTATATAAAATATATTTTATAATAAACAATATAGTATACATTATCTATTATATATTAAATATATAATAATATAACATATATATTAACAGTCTTCCTAATTTTAGAGTTAGGAACCAGCAACATATTAAAAGAAAAATGCTTGAATCTCTGAGTAATTTCTCTACAACAGGACAATTCCAAGTTTCATTCTCATTACCCAAAGAGCAACATAGGAAAGTGATGCCCATGGAGGTGGCTCCCTGGATTTTGGAAACTATTATTGCATATATATATATATATATATATATATATATATATATATGTATATATATGTATATGTATATGAAATATTGTTTTATAATAGTGAATATATAACAGATATATAACAGATAAATATATATAACAGATAAATAAGTGAACACCTATGTGCACACACACTCAATCACTTTCAAATATAAGAATTTCTTTTCTATGCTGCCTATTCACCTACAGAGAGAGTACATGAGTTGCCATTGAATTGTCCTGGAAGTTCTTTATCTGGCTACTCTAGCTTCACATCCTTTGTTCTGTAAGTAGCCAGATATGTGTTCAACAATAGTACTTGTTACAGGCAAAAGTATCCACCCTGACACACAGAGAAACTTGGATTTCAGAAATGCAACAAGTAAGTGGGAGGTACACAGTACTTTTCAAAATTGAATAGATTACATATTTATTAGAAAGCTCGTAAGAAAAAATATTCAGTGGAGGATGAAACACTTCAGAAAACTGCAGTTTAAATTGCGTATAACCTGGTGGAGGTAGCTCATGCCTGTAATATTGGCTAATCTGGAGGCTGGTATATGAGGATCACAGTTCAAAGCCAGGTTGAGCAAAGTTCCCGTGGAACACTTATCACCAATTAATCACTGAAAACTAAAATTGATACTGTGGCTTGAAGTTGTAGAGAGTTAACCTTGAGCAAAAAATCTCAGGAGCAGTGCCCAGGCTCCGAGTTCAAATTCTGTAATAAATAATAAATAAAAATAAAAAATAAATTACATATAATTTTTTACCAACTCTGTAAAAGGAAAAATAAGATATGACACATGGCAAGGGCGTTCACTGGAACTCTAAAACGGCTTTCTATGCAAGAGCTTACTTAGACTCCAGCTTCTCCTACA
Source organism: Dipodomys spectabilis (assembly GCF_019054845.1). Taxonomy (NCBI): domain Eukaryota; kingdom Metazoa; phylum Chordata; class Mammalia; order Rodentia; family Heteromyidae; genus Dipodomys; species Dipodomys spectabilis. Next base: position 503,454 of record NW_024871192.1, read on the forward strand.
CCATTTCCCAGACCTCCTATACCACATTTTCTTGATCAATTCATCTACTGAGGGGAATCTGGGATGGATCCATATCTTATCTATGGTAAATAATGCTGCAATAAACATAGTTGTGCTGGTAGCTATAGTGTGGTCTTGTTTGTAAACATTTGGGTAAATGCCCAAAAGTGGAATTGCTGGGTCTAGGGGAACTCTATGTGAAGTCTTTTGAGGAACTTCCATACTGATTTCCAAAGTGGTTGAACAAGTTTAAACTCCCACCAACAACGAAGTAAGATTCCCTTCTGTCCACATCCCCTCCAGCATCAGTTGTTATTAGAGTGCTTGATTTTTGCCATTCTAACTGGGGTGAGGTGGTATTGCAATGTTGTTTGGATTTGCATTTTTTTTATGGCTAGGGAGGTTGAGCATTTCTTTATGTGTCTATTGGCCATCCTTCTTTCTTCTTCAGAGAAGTTTCTCTTTAAGTCTTTTGCCCACTTATTTATTGGGCAGTTGTTTCTTTGAGGATTTGTTGTTGGGGGGTTTAATTTTTTTGAGTTCCTAGCATATTTTAGCTATGAGACCCTTGTCTGTTGTATGGCTAGTGAAGATCTTCTCCCAATACGTGGGCTTTCTATTGATCTTGCTAGCTATGTCCTTTGCCATGCAGAAGCTCTGCAACTTCATGCAATCCAATTTGTCCAAACTTTCTTTGCTTTGTTGTGTTTCCGAGTCTCTATTAAGAAAATTTCGGCCTGCGCCAAGGAGACCTAGGGTTTCTCCTATTCTATCCTGTGATGTTTTCAGAGTGTCTGCTTTGACTCCAAGGTCTTTGATCCATTTGGAGTTGATTCTGGTGCAGGGTGATATATGAGGATCTAGCTTTAGTTTTCTACAAGTAGTTAACCAATTTTGCCAGCACCATTTACTGATTAGGCTGTCTTTCTTCCATTCTATTTTTTTAGCGCCCTTATTGAAGTTTAGATGGCTATAGGTCTGTAGGTTCATTTCTGAGATTTCAATTCTATTACATTGGTCCTGACATCGCTTCTTATGCCAGTACCAAGGTGTTTTGACTACTATGGCTTTATAGTAGAGTTTGAAATTTGGTAGTGATATTCCTCCAGCAGTTTTCTTTCTGTTGAGGAGCGTTTGTGCTATTCAGGGTTTTTATTGTTCCATATGAATTTTTGGATTGCCTCTTCTATTTCCTTGAAGAATGAGGTTGGAATTTTGATAGGTATTGCAGTGAATTTGTAGATAGCTTTGGGAAATATTGCCATTTTCTCGATGTTAATGTTTCCAATCCAGGAGCATGGGAGATTTTGCCATTTTCTAAGTTCTGTTTTGATTTCCTTTTTCAAGTTTTTAAAGTTTTCATCATAGAGGTCCTTCACTTCTTTGGTTAAGTTAATTCCTAGGTATTTTATTTTTTGTGGGGCTATTACAAATGGAGTTGCTTTCCTAATTTCAGCCACACTTTTCTCATTGTTGGCATACAGAAAAGCCATTGATTTTTGGGTGTTAATTTTATACCCTGCTACTTTGCCAAAGTTTTGAATCAGCTAGAATAATTTGGCAGTGGAGTCTATGGGATTCTTTAAATACAAGATCATGTCATCTGCAAAGAGGGATTGTTTTATTTCTTCTTTCCTCATCTTGATCCCCTTTATGTTTGCATCTTGCCTTATTGCTGTAGCTAGGCATGCTAATACTAGATTGAAGAGAAGTGAGTTTAATCTTACCATTAATCAGGAGGCAGAGATCTTAGGATCTCAATTCAATGTCAGCTTGTATAGGAAAATCTGTGAGACTGACTCTCACCTCCAATTCACTGCCAAAGAACACTGGAAGTGGAATCATGGCTCACGTGGTAGAATGCTAGCCTACAGCAAAATATTCAGGGATAGAATCCAAGCGCTGAGTTCAAGCCTTAGAATAGGACATATACATACACGAAGGAAGTAAATCACACAAGTTCTCAACCTTCCATTTCCATAATCCTCACTCTAATCCTGGTCAGAACCCTAAGAGTAACCTTGATGATAATATTAACCCAATCCTAAAATTAATGGAAAATATATACTAACAGGTACTCATTGTCTTTGAAATGATTTATTTACACTTTGTTCCAAATCCTACAGATTCCCTGACTTGGACTCTGAAATCGTTCCCTATTATGAATATTAACCTCAAATGTTCATATCATGAAAACTATCATAGTTTCCACTAGTCTTAACTTTTACTGAACTCCTCTATCTCCAAAAATAAGTTGCAGGTTTACTTAAATTATACTCTAGTTCCTAACTCTAACTATAAATCTAAACCTTACTAGCAACCTAACTCTAAATTTAACCTTATTGAACCCTGAATAGGAATATTAGGAAAACTCTGTAGTTTTTGGTAAATTTCACACTTATTTTACTTGAAAATGTTAGCAGAAAACTCAGTTTTACCTTAAAGCTTACCCTTCCCTAAGCCTAAGTCTAACCTGAACTAGAACCGTACCCCTAACCATAGAACCTTTGGATTCTAAAAGCCATAGAAATACATTACATTTATTCATTCTACCTTTATTCAACTTATCTCTCTAAAAATAGTTTGCAGTTTTACTCATTATCTTGCCATTTTTGTAACTCTAACCTAAACTGGAATATTGAGGCTAACACTCACACTAACCATATCCTAATCTTAATATAATTAGAAGTTTCCTATTTCACATTCATCCTAATTCTAACATGACTTGTTATTCGAAGATAGTTTCAGTTTGACCCTAAACTTTCCATTGCCCTAATGCTAACACTAACCACAGCTGCAACTGAAACCTAACTTTCACCCTAATGATAGACCAATTCTAATGTTTAAGAAAAATGCTCTAGTTTAATCAGTTTGCACTCTGGAAATGAGTTTCAGATTGCCCTGATTCCCACAAATTTTCTGACTCTTCCTCTGAAGTTATTGGTTCCATAACATGAACCATTATAAAATAACTTGTCCTCAAATTCTCTTATCAGGAAAAATACTGTAGTATGCGTTGATCCTACCTTTTCCTGAACCCTTGTAGCCTAAAACAGTTTCGGATTTACTTGCGATCTAGTCCATTACTTAACGCTCTTAACCTAAACTGGATGGAAAAGTCTCATTTAATCATTACAGGAATGATCACTAAGAAATAAATATAATGAAAATACTTTAGTTACATCTCAATCTACTTAAAATAGATTGGTTACTATTATCATCAAGGTTACTACAGTCTCAATTTACTTAAAGGTACCAAAATATTAATGTTCATGAATATCACTCATTTTTAGAAAATGACTAGTCCAAACAAAGTTTATATTATATTTGAAATTTAAAAAATGAAATAGATACCCTGATTAATGACCTATTTCAGGCATTCAGAGGTTAGAAAAATGGAGAAATATCCTCATTTATGTAGGTCAAACGTGGAAGAGAGCATATGGCAAACCCAAAGCCACATACCAAGGGCAGAGATATTTAACAAAATCCCATGAAGTTGAAATAAGTCTTAAAAGGGAGAGCTGAGCATATAGGGAGTATGGCAGAAGAATGGAGAGTGAAATGGTGGACTAATACAGTCATATAACTCAATATACATAAGTGAGAATATAATTAGGAAACTTGAAGGGATATGTTGGTTTGGGGTAAAGAAAGAAAGAAAGACAAATGGAAAGTTTGACAATGACCCAGATGCATTGTACATTGAAATGCACATATACTCTATTCAACACTGACATGATGAAGCAAAACCCCTTTGGACAACTAGCTAAAAATTATTTTTTTGAAATTTTAATGTTAATGGATCAAGTGCATAAAGCTTTAGAGATAAATAAGAGGATAGCATTGACATATTGTTGAGGCTTTTGCTCCTTTCAATATACAAAAATAAGTATGACAAGTCTACTCCAAATGTAAATTGTATTTTGCCAATTCTTCTTGCAAATTGCTTAAAATATGGAGAACCAAATTCCAATATCCTTATACTTCCAATAAAAACTTATAGACCTTTAGGGTTTTCACTTGCTTCTAAATATCTTAATGTAATGTATTGGAACTAATTTCATTCCACATTTAAATTTAAATTTTAGATCACGAAATTCTTTTCAAATCCTCTCACTCCATCACAGGTATGGATAAATAACTGATGAGGGCAGAATCAGAACTATTCAGAAGGTTGTAAATGGATGCTTACCTAGTTTTCTCTCTTCTGGAGCATAGAATACAGATTGTCTTAACTGGAAAAAGTTTGCCTTCCCAGGTTTTCTGCATATGAACATTCCATTAACATTTTGTTATTAGAGGATTATTCAAGATTAGCTATATGTTGATTGATAATGACTGAGCTTGAGAGAAAGGTGAGGGAAAACCATCTACAATTCAATGAGATTCTGACTTGTTTTTCACAAAGGGTTATGAAAGCTCTCCATTAGAAATCTAGCAGCAGCACTTCTAAAAGTCCTTGCGTGGTTAGATTTTCTGATAATGTCTCAATTCAAGTACTTCTCCTTAGAGTTCCATATTATTCAATATGCTGTATTAGATCCTTTTATATTTTGCAGACAGCTCTTGGTGATGAAATTTGAGCTTTTCAAAATTTTTCTCCCAATTCCATCCACAAAATGCAGGCAAAAAGACAAAACAAATTGAAAAAAATTGTTTCTGTTGATAGTGCATATACTTTTATTTTCCACTTCAAACATAAAATGTAGTAAAACGTTTCATAGCAATTACACTGAACTAGGTTGTGGACACATTCTAATGTAAATAATATACTGTGTTCAAGTAAAATGTTTGCAGATCCAAAATTTTAATATGCCTGTGGTCCTAAAACTAATACCTTACTGATATTGAGTGATAAATACAACTTCACATAAGTACAGAAGTTTTCCTTGTATCTTTTTTAATATATATTTTTATTGTAAAGACACTGTACACAGGGGTTACAATTACATAGGGAAGGTAATGTGTACATTTCTTATTGAGCATTGTTACCCAATCCTTTGTTTTTCCCCTAGCATCCCTTCCTTTCACATCACCCAAATCCTCCCTCCAACCCCCCACTGATAGTATATACTCTGATAGGATATTCTTCTGCTACTTTGGTTGTTGAGAGTGTCTACAAGAGCGAGCATTCTATAGGGAGCAGGGAGACACCATATGACCTTTAGTTACTGAGATTTCCGAATGACTTGCTATCACTTGTACTGCATATTGCAAGTCGAATCTCAAGTGTTAAAATGTACCAGTTTTAAGAGGTAAGAGGAATGGTAAAAGAACTCTTAGAGACAAATGCATCTTCAACATATTTGGTTCCAAGCATTCCGTCTAAGTCATATTCAACAACTAGTGAAATTTGTGTTGACTGTAACTATGTGTCTTTCTCCATGTTTACATGTATACCTGAGTATATGTATGTGTGTATTTGTGAGGATAGTAACATACATGTGTACATATATAAGGGCACATACATATATGCATATATAAACAAATAGAAATATATAAATATATTTGCATATATATATCAAGTGTTCAGTGATTTAATCTATAGTTCCTAACATATTGTCATTCTCACAAGCATACATGATAAACTGCTCTGATGATCTGTGCTCTATGATGTACTCACTTCCCCATTATCTTGTTTTTCATCCCTGTGAACAACTTCAGTCTACTTTCCATAGGATAGCTTTGTTTCATTACATGTAGTTACTCACTGATACTCAAAGTAAAAGGTTGTTTGTAAAAGAAAAAGTACTTTTAGGTCACAGCTTAAAAGTATCTTATCCATCCCAATTATTCCTAGGGAGATAAAATTTATAATAGTAATAAAAGTGAAAAGGAATTCCTAGATCTGTTGTTTTACTATTTAGAATGGCAAATAATAATAACACATCACAGTTGTAACTCTTAAATAAGGCAAGGGTAACTGATTGTATTACCATGTTCCCACAAACCAGTGGATCCTGAAGGATAATAGTAGACCACCAGAAATTCTAAGTAGCAGACATGAAGCATGAAAGAGAAAGTGAGGGAATGAGAGAGAGCATAAGAGAGAGAGAAATATAATAATACTGAAAGTGCATAACAGATAAATAAGAGCTGTATGAGAATATTCACATGGCTATCTTTAGATACTACATGTACATTTGAAGGTATTTGTTGTATAATAACCAATCAACATAAAATATAGAGTTTCATGGAGGTCGGAGGAAATGGTAGAGGAGAACCTGGAGGCTAAACAAGCTCTCATACATACAAAGCAGTTTTAGTGTTCCAGTGAACAGTACTAGCCTAGATAATCACACAAAGTGTGCCATCACTGTACACAGAGTTTGGCTAGAGAGGGAAGATCCAGGCAAGAAGACAGATCTGAGCACTTGCCAGTAGCCACGGTTGGGGCAGCGGCTGCGGCACCCATAACCACCATATCTAAAACAGAGAGTCCAGGACAAAGGCGTCATATGCAGTGGGTGAGCGGATTCTACTCAACACCAACAAGAACTGACAAGGAGCAGATAAATTTATCCTGCAGATCACAGACCAGAGATACCCAGGAACAAAGACTCCTGTCTGAGTAGAATCCTGACATCCTCACTCCTTCTCATGGAGCAGAGGAGGGAAGGCTGCCCCTCCCCCTCCCACCAGACATCATCTTTGATACTGAGAAAGGCCAGGCTGAGCAACTAGCTCCAACTCAGGGTCTTGGAAGAAAACAAAAGAGTCATTTAGCAGGTCATAGGAATCTGACTTGAGCTTCCAGGCTCAGATCCACCCAGGAGAAAGTCACCTAGGCCAAGCAGAGAGAGTTCTGCCCCCCAGAGGAGTGACTATCTTCACTGGGTTAACAGAACCAGAGGCTGCCCCTACCTACAGCAGCCTAGGCAATCAATTGAAATTCAGTAAATAAACCTTGTGAATGGCTCTAGGCTGGGGTCTGGGAGTGTCTCAGGAGCTAGCCCCTCAGGGAAAAGCTATTGTTTGCTGAAACGCCTCAACCCTACCCAGAACTTAGCCTCATCACAACATCTCCAAACTAGAGGAAACAGTCATCTTTCTCTTTCGTGATACTCAAAGCAGATCTCCCTCCCACTGAACTGCCTGAAGGAGGATCAAAAAATCCTAGATAAAGCAGAGCATTTTATTGACTGCTCAAACAAACTGATGTAAGAAATCAATCAAGCCACAGGAAAACCAAACACCACAAGCTGACCACTGACTCCACGAAGAGACTGGTTATAGACAGAGGGGAGATACAGGATCTTCCCATTCCTCACCCTCCTCACCAAAAAAAAATTAAAGAACTCTTTTTGGTACCATTTTTAAAAAAATTTTTTGTTAATCTTTTTTTTTCTTCTTCTCCTAATTTTTAGATGTGTGTGTGTGTGTGTGTGTGTGTGTGTGTGTGTGTGTGTGTGTGTGTGTGTGTGTGTGTGTGTGTGTTTGCTTATTTAAAAAAAAATCACTATTGACTTTTTGGTCCTTTTAAAATTTTTTTAATTTTTTCATTCTTTTCATTTTTTTGTTTTTCTTTTTTTTTTGCATGACTTAATTGCTGTTTTGCCTCATCCCCAGATAAATACCCATCAACGATTGTTAGAACTTATCCCCCATTGTGTACATAATTAATCTAGAAATGTATTACTTAATTTACAAACTTTTAGGCTTAACTTTTTTTGTCTTTTATTTTCCCAGGGCTGAGGACTGAACCCAGGGCCTTGCGTGCCTCGGGCCGGCGCCCTTCCACTGGTCTAAATCCCTGGCCCCAGGCTTAACTTTTTAATAGAAGTATTATATCTTTGTACCACATAATTTTCAAGTAAATACGTTTAAGAATTTTTATTTTTTAGTTTTTCATGTCTCCTTTCTATCATACCCCTCCTGTCATCCTTTTCTTCTCTCAATATCATTTCTTTAAAGTTACATAATTTTTAAGTGTTTCACTTTTTAAATTTAAATTTTTATTTTTACATTTTTGATTTTCTTCTTTTTAATTTTTCTCCTATCATTCTGTCCAATCCCTTTCCCTCTCTGAGATTAGGACTTGGTTAAATTTACTTTAACCTCTCCACATACTTCTAATCCTATTTTTCCCCACATTTCTCCCTAAACATAATAATTTCTGATTTGAAAAATTCGACTTTGTGTTCTTAGCCCAATAATGCATAGTTGTTTGATGTTGAATAGATGGTATCTGTTGAACTAGGTTGTATCTGCAGGGATTTTGACTGTGCAACTACAGGACTTTGGATGATTCTTGCCTTAAAATAATGTTTTAGCAAAAAATTGGTCTCACTTTCATATCAAGTGTGCAGAACAAGCCGGAAAACACGAGAAAAATGGCAAGTGTGGTTATCTCAACTCTCATTTATGATAATCCAGTGACACAACAGTTAATGAATAATCCAGAGGAGAGTTCCCACAAAGCACTACAAACATTACTGGTAAACCTGGTGAATGAAAAGAATGAAAGCTAGAAAAGGACTCAGTTTGAACGTGATAGGGAGAGAGAGAGGAGGCAAACCAAACATTAATATAGGAATCTCGTGACTGTGAGGAAACTACTCAAAGATTGATACAGTAATTGCGTGAACAGGTTGAGAACAAAGAGAAATAAAGGAATTGCGTGAACAGGCTGAGAAGAGTCAAAGAGAAAGAAAGGAATTGCGTGAGCAGGCAGAGAACAGACAAAGAGAGACAGGAATTGTGTGAGCAGGCTAAGAAAAGTCAAAGAGAACTACAGGAAGCTAATCAAAGAGTAACACAGGAATTGTGAAAGTGGTATGAGAATAAACAAAGATCAATAGAAGCATTCATGGAATCTATAAACAGCTGAAAGAATTCAGAAAGACCACAAAGGGAATGCTGAATGGAGCACGACAGGAGGAAAGGAAGTCCAAGTAAACCATAACCAATCAACTAAGTGATTTGAGAACACCAAATTAAAGAAGTAAAGAAGTACATACAAGATCTGAAACAAAGCTCCAACAAAGAATTTGAAGCCATCAAAGCCGACCAATTAGAAGGAAAAGAAATAAAAATCCAAGTAGAAGGACATAACAGTAGGTTAGACCATGCAGAAGATCAAATCTCAGGGATTGAAGACAGCCTAGGTATTATAGAGAAAGAACATACAACTCTCCAAGACAAATCCAAGAAACATGATAGATCTATTCAACATTTGGAAAACACAATCAGAAGGCCTATTCTGAGGACAATTGGTGTAGAGGAACACCTAGACATAGAAGTTAACTGTCTAGGAAATTTGTTTAATAGAATCCTAGCAGAGAACTTCCCAAACATACAAAAAGATAGGCTTATTCAGATACAAGATGCTTGTAGAACCCCAAATAGACCAGACCAGAACAGCACTTCCCATTGTCACATTCTAATCCACACAGGATCAATTCAGACCAACAATAATTTCCAAAAGATGTCAAGGAGAAAAGATCAATCACCTGTAAAGGAAAACCAATTAGAATCACCTTATATTTTTCAGCAGAGATAATTAAAGCAAGAAGAGCCTGGAAGGCTGTATGCCATGCCTTAAAGACAAACAAGTTTCAACCAAGAATACTGTACCCAGCTAAACTATCCTTCATAACCGAAGGTCAAATAAAAACCTTCCATTGCAAAGAAAAACTGAAAAATATATCTCCACCAAACCAGCCCCATTAAAAATTACTTAAAGATGACCTACAAACAGAAAACCAACAAGACCACAATAATGGCTAAGAAACCACCCAAACTGAGAATCCAAGAACCATAGGAAGAACCAAGTTTCCACAACCCCCAAGGAGATGGATAGCATGGCAAGAGCTACCAAACACCTCTCAGTCCTACCTCTCAACATTAATGGACTTAAAGCTCCAATTTAGCGAAATAGTCTGTCTAGTTGAATTAAAAAGCAGGATAACTCTATCTCCTGCTTTCGGGAGTCACACCCTGCCCATAAAAACAAACACATTTTGATAATGAAAGGCTGGAATAAAATCTACCAAGCAAACAGCTGCCATAAACAGGAAGGAGTTGCAATAATAATTTCAAATAAAATATGCTTCAAATTAAAATTAGTGTAAAGAGATAAAGAAGGTCGCTACATATGACTTCTGGGTTCTCTACTTCAGAAGGATATTACAATTCTAAATATGGAATCGCCAAACAATGGAGTGCCCAAATTTATCCAAGAGACACTATTTTCCCTCAGATCTCACATAGATCCAAAGATGTTAAGTGTTGAGGATTTTAACACAACACTATGCCCACTATATAGATCAAATCGGCAAAAAATTAACAGAGAAACCACAGATCTAAACAACTGCATAGAGCAAATAGATTTAACAGACATCTATTGAATGAATATTTCACCCAGTAGCATCAGAATACATGTTTTACTCTCCAGCACATGGAACATTTTCCAAAAGAGATCACATTTTAGGTCACAAAGCAAACTTGCCCAAGTTACACCTTGCATTCTCTCAGACCACAAGGGAATAAAATTAGAACTCAACACCAAAAGCCACCAAAAAAAAGTCTTGTATCACATGGGGGCTGAACAACACACTGTTAAATAAACAGGGGTTCAGGGAAGAGATTAGAAAGGAAATTCAAATGTCCATGATATTCAACAAAAATGAACACACAAATTACCAGCTCCTCTGGGACACTGCAAAGGCAGTACTCAGAGGCAAATTTATAGCTCTGAGTTCCTACACCAACAAAATAGAGAGATCTGAAACCAACAATTTAATGAGACATCTGAACCACCTAGACAAAAAGCAGTAAGATAAACCCCAATTCAATAGATGTAAAGAAATAATTAACATTAAATCAGAATTAAACAAATTAGAATAAACGAAAAAACAGAATGAATCAACAAAACAAAGATTTGGTTCTTTGCAAAAATTAACAAAATTGACAGACAATTAGCAAATCTTATCAGAAAAAGAAGAAACACACCCAAGTAAATAAACTCAGATGTGAGAATGGAAACATCGAAACAGAAACAACCAAGATTCTGAACATTATAAAGGAATATTTTCAAACCTTTATGCTAATAAGTTTGAAAACTTGGCAGAAATGGACCTTTTGTTAGCAATTATCAACATGCAAATACTAAACCAAGATGAGTTAAAACATCTTAAGGGGCCAATATCAAGACACAGCAATAAAAGACCTCCCATCTAAGAAAATCCCAGGACCAGATGGATTTACAGCGGAATTGTACAAGAGCTTCAAAACAGAGCTCACACCCAGTACTCCTCCAACTCTTCAATGAAATTGAAAGAGAAAGTTCACTACCGACCTCATTCAATGAAGCCATCATAACCTTCATGCCCAAACCAGGCAGGGAATCATCAAAGAAAGAGAACTATAGACCCATTTCATTGATGAACATTGATACAAAGCTTTTCAACAAAATTTTGGCCAATCGACTTCAACTATTCATCCAAAAAATCATACACCACTATCATACAGGATTCATTTCAGGGATGCAAACCTGGTTCAATATACACAAATCAATTAATATAATTTATCACATCAACAAGAGCAAGAATTAAAACCACATGGTTATCTCAACAGATGCAGAAAAAGCATTGGACCAGATCCAACACCCCTTTATGATGAAGGTTCTGGAAAAATTAGGAATCCATGGAATATTCCTCAATACAATAAAAGCTGTATATGGAAAACCTACAGCCAGCATTATAATTAATGGTGAAAAACTAAAGCCATTTCCTCTTAACTCAGGAACAAGACAAGGATGCCCACTCTCTCCACTTCTCTTCAATTTAATATTAGAATGCCTAGCTACAGAAATAACACAATATGCCAAAATAAAAGGGATGCAAATAGGGAAAGAAGAAGTACAATTCTCCCTCTTTGCAGATGACATGATCTTGTCCTTAAAGAATCCCACAGATTCCACTCCCAAATTACTCAAGCTGATTCAAAACTTTGGCAAAATAGCTGGGTATAAAATTAACCCTCAAAAATTAATGGCTTTTCTGTATGCCAACAATGAGAAAAGCATGGCTCAAATCAAGAAAGCTTTTCCATTTGTAATAGCCCCACAAAAATAAAATACCTAGGAATTAACTTAACCAAAGAAGTGAAGGACTTCTCTGATGAAAACTTTAAAAATCTGAAAAAGGAAATCAAAACCTCCCATGCTCCTCAATAGGAAGGATGAACATTGTGAAAATGGCAATATTTCCCAAGGCTATCTACAAGTTCAATGCCATACCTATCAATATTGCAACCGCATTCTTCAAGGAAATAGAAGATGCAATCCAAAAATTCATATGGAACAACAAAAGACCCCCATTTGCAAAAAGTCATCCTTAACAGAAAGAATATTGTTGGAGGAATATCAATATCAGATTTCAAACTCTACTACAAAGCCATAGTAATTAAAACAGTTTAGTACTGGCACAAGAAAAGAACTCAGGAACAATGGAATAGAATTGAAAACTCAGAAATGAACCTACAGACCCATAATCATCTAATATTTGATAAAGGATCTAAAAATATAAAATCGAAGGAAGACAGGCTGTTCAGTAAATGGCACTGGCAAAATTGGTTAATCACTTGTAGAAAATTAAGGCTAGATCCTTATATATCACCCTGTACCAGGATCAACTCCAAATGGATCAAAGACCTCGGAGTCAAAACAGATATTCTGAAAACATTACAGGATGGAATAGGAGAAACCCATAGGTCTCCTTGGCACAGGCTGAAATTTTCTTAATAGAGACCCAGAAACACAACAAATGAAAGAAAGGTTGGACAAATGGGATTGCATGCAATTGCAGAGCTTCTGCATGGCAAAGGACATAGCTAGCAGGATCAATAGAAAGCCCAGGGAATCCGAGATGATCTTCACTAGCCATACAACCTACAAAGGTTTCATATCTAAAAGAGACCTGGAAATCAAAATCCCCCAACACAAATACTCAAAGAAAATACTGCCCAATAAATAAGTGGGCTTAAGACATAAAGAGAAACTTCACTGAAGAGGAAAGGAGGGTGAACAAAAACACATGCAGAAATGCTCAACCTCCCTAGCCATAAAAGAAATGCAAATCAATCAACATTGAGATATCACCTCACCCAAGTTAGAATGGCTATAATCAAGAACTCTAATAACAACAGATGCTGGAGGGCATGTGGACAAAAAGGAACCTTAATGCATGGTTAGTGGGAGTGTAAACTTGTTCAACCACTTTGGAAAGTAGTATGGATGTTCCTACAAAGACTCCACATAGAGCTTCCCTATGATCCAGTAATCCCACTTTTGGGCATTTACCCAAATGATCACAAACAAGACCATACTAAAGCTACCAGCACAAATATATTTATTGCAGCATTACCATAGCTAAGATATGGAACCAACCCAGATGCCCTTCAGTAGATGAATGGATCAAGAAAATGTATATATACACAATGGAATTCTATGTCTGTATCTGAAAGAATGATATTGCCCCATTTGTTAGGAAATGGAAACCTTGGAAAAAATCATATTAAGTGAAGTAAGCTAGGCCCAAAGAAACATGGTTTCCCTTATTTGCAATATCTAGTGTATGTCTGAGACACGCAGAAATTGTTACATAAGTTTATGTTAGGTGAAATGAACCCCAAGATAAGAATTCAAAATTTCCTTCTTTCCTGCAATTATTTCTAACATATTCATAAGATGATTTCTTTGTTACTTTGTATGTCCCTCCCGCATGGTATAACCCCTGTTTTCACTGTATTTGAGGTTGGTATAATTTGTGGAGGGGAAGGGAAATTTTTTTTTAAATATGGATACAGGTGGACCCATTGCACCAATGAGATATACAAGACATTATGTCGAAAAACGAATTTTACAACTTCGGGTTGGGGAAAGGGGAGGGGGAATGGGTTGTAAAGGGGCTGAGATGGGAAGGGATAGTAAGGAGAAGCAAAGGAGTAGGCAACAATGCTTGATAAGAAATGTACTCATTACTTTGCCCATGTAATTGTAACCCCTCTGTCTGGTATTTTCACACTTAAAAAAACAATAAAAACCATAAAATATAAAGTGATTTTGATAAAAAAAATAAAAATGACTCAGAATTAATTATCAATGCAAAAACAATATTTACAGAAGCAAACTCTCAGAGATATTACATGACTTTGAGAAGGATAAAGTGGAAGGGATATTAATGGGAAACAAAGGAGGAGGCTGCAATGCTTGATAAGAAATGTACTCATTATCTTGCCCATGTAATTGTAACCCCTCTGTACAGTATTTTCACAATAAAAAATTTAAAAATTGAAAAAAGAAAGAAAAAAGAAAAGGAAAAAGTGGCTGAATTTAATATAAATTTGGAAGTATGACCATTCAGAAAACATAAAAAGATATTCTTTATTTCATTATATAACCCAAAACAGAAAGTAAATGTTATTTAGATGATTTTTTTATAACAGTCTCTCAGGTGCTGGGAAGGTGGTTCAGTGTAGAGTGTTGCCTTGCATGCATGAGGTCCTGGGTTTGATTCCTCAGCACTACATAAGCAGAAAAAGATGGAAGAGGTGCTGTGACTCAAGTAGTAGCACTAGCCTTGAGCTGAAGAGCTGAGAGACAGCAACCAGGACCCAGAGTTCAAGCCCCACAACCAACAAAACAAAAGAAAAACAAAACAAAACACAGTCTCACTTTTGTGTGCTCAAGATTGTAACACTAGTGCTTCAGTCTAGGGCTATGCTTTTAGGTGTGGACATTTATCAACACTCCTGATTCAGATTCTAATTGATAAAATTTTAATCAATATTTTTTTCTTACTAATTTTGCTCATTGTAAATTCACATATACCTATAAAAAACGATGTGGCCATCTCAATAACATTCTCAAAGCACTTCTTAATGATGGCTTACAAAAAGTTGTATTATATTACAACAAGGAAAACAATGCTACAAATAAGGAAAACCAATACATAAATATTAATGATTAATAAAATAAAAAACAAAACATTTACCACTGTTTCCAGTATTTGAAATGTACTACATATTCGATTTATTATTTTCTTATATTGCTGTACATTTAAAACTCTCTAAGTCTATGATGTTCAACAAGAATTTTATAGGCTATGAGTAGCGTTTAAAGTTATCCAATAAGATTATTATTTATGGTTCATCTCATCATTTGTATATGGCTTCTACCATCATTTGTTCCTCACTAACATATAAAGTAAGGAAGCCCTTAAATTTTGACAGAAACTGTGAAGTTAATATCTTAAATCTTCACTCTGCTTCTTTACACAAACACTTTGCAACTTCTCATTAGTAAAGTTTCTATAAACTCTGAAATGTACATACTTAGTAGTATATGACTGCTACCATGAATCTTAAATGCTTTATGGAAATGTTTTACAATCTGCTAAATAGTCTTAATTTTGGCATATATGAGCAAATTCCCACAATTAAACATTTTGAAAACATTAAAACTTTTAACAAATCTTAACACTATCTATAGTGTTCATTATGACAGGTTCCTTGTACAGAATAATTGAATTCCTCCCCCTACACATCCGTTGAACAATAAATAACTGGAATTATTTTGTTTTTGACATGTCAATCTTGACTTTATTCTTAAAAGTGTTCTTATGTAAGAAATACATTGTTCTAAAATTTCACGACAATTCTTTTGAATTTAATTTTTGTGGAATTGTCTAGTTTAAGAAAATCAATTACACTTTATATATAAAAAATGTTCTGTGCTCAATTCGGTAGCACATACACTAACATTGGAACAATAAAAAGAAGAATAGCCCCTGACTGAGGATGACACGCAAGTTCGTGAAGCATTCCAGATTTTTAAAAGAACAGATGCTGGAGGGGATGTGGACAGAAAGGAACCTTAATGCATTGTTGTTGGGAGTTTAAACTTGTTCAAAGGCTTTGGAAAGTAGTATGGAGGTTCCTCAAAAGACTACACAGAGCACCCCTAAGAGCCAGCAATCTCATTTTGGGCATTCACCCAAATGATCTCAAACAAGACCATACTAAATCTACTAGCAAAACTATGTTCATTGCAGCATTATTTACCATAGCTAAGCTACATAACCAAACCCGATGCCCCACACTAAACGAATGGATCAAGAAAATGTGTGTGTGTGTGTGTGTGTGTGTGTGTGTGTGTGTGTGTATACTGGATTTCTATGCCTCTATCAGTTTGTTAGGAAATGGAAAGACTCGGAAAAAATTATATTAAGTAAATTAAGCCAGGCCCAAAGAAGTGAAGTAAGCCAGGCCCAAGGAAACATAGATCCCATGCTTTCCTTATTTGCAATAACTAGTATGTGTCTGATACAAGCAGAAAAGTTCAGATAAGTTGATGTTAGGGGAATGAACCCCAAGATAAGTATTCAAATGTTTTTTTTTGTTTTTTGTTTTTTTTCTTTCATGCAATTTTTCTAACATATTTATAAGAAGATTTCTATGTTGCTTTGTATGCCCCTCCCCCAAGGTATAACCCATGTTTCACTGCATTTGATGTTGGTATAATTTGCGGAGGGGAAGGGAAAAAAAACAATTCGTTTAACTACGGATGCAGGTGGACCCATTGCAACAATTAGATGTACAAGTCATTATGTAAAAAAATGAACTTTACAACTTTGGGGGGAGGAGGACCGGGTGGGGGAAGTGTGGGAGTATGGGAAGGGATGGGAAGGGGAAGCAAAGAGGAGCCAACAATGCTTGATAAGAAATGTACTCATTATCTTGCCCATGTAATTGTAACCCCTCTGTATGCTATTTTCACAATAAAAAAAAGAAGCTTAGGTCCTATGGTATCCCTTATTTGCAATAACTAATGTATGTCTGGGATAAACAAAGAAGGTATGGTAAGGCGAAAAAAAGGAGGAGGCAACAATACTTGATAAGAAATGTACTCATTACCTTTTCCAGGTAATTGTAACTCCTCTGTATGATATTTTCACAATTAAAAAAAGAGAAAAGGTCAAAAGCAGGCGCATTTGACTAGATAAGATGATGTTAAGGTAAATGAACCCCAAGATAGGGACACGAGTGGTTTTTTATTTGTTTCTGTTGTTTCTAATGTATTTATAATGTACGATGTGATTTTTTTATATGTGCATCCCCCACAGTTAAACCCCTGTTTTCACTGTATCTGATGTTGGTGTACCTCCATCTTGTATATACACTTCTCTAATTTGTGTATGGAAAAGGAAAAAAACAAAATGCTTAAATAAGGATACAGTATGACCCATTGCACCAATGTGATGCACAAGACAGTACGTTGAAAAACGAACTTTACAATTTAGGCGGGGTGGGGGCAGGGCAGTGTACTTGTGGAGGTGGGAAGGAAGGGATGGTGGGGGAAAACAAAGGAGAAGGTAACAATGCTTGATAGGAAATGTATTCATTACCTTTTTCATGTAACTGTAACCACTCTGTACAGTACTTTTACAATAAAAAACATAAGAATGTTCTGGGATGGAAGAGAATATTACCCCTATTTTACCCATATAATATCGTTAACAAAGAAATTAATGCAAAACACTGATATGAATATATTTTGAATAAATGTGTGTGTGTGCGTGTGTGTGAGTGTGTGTGTGTGTGTGTGTGTGTGTGTGTGTGTGTGTGTGTGTGTGTGTGTGTATGTGCGTGCCTGCGCATTTTCATTCTCAGAGTTTGAATTCAGTGCATCAAGGTCTCGCTAGGCTATTCCTCTCTAGGTTGATGAGCTATTATATAAGCTACATCTCCATTCTTGGCTCTTTGCTAGTTCATTAATTAAAAAAAAATCTCATGAATATTTTTGTCCTGATTGGCTTCCAACGGTTATCCACAGATCTCCGGTTCCTGAGCAGATACCCGTGTAGACAGGATTACAGGTATGACCAACCAGCACAAGGCTTTCAGAATACTTTAAAAAGTAGAAGAAAATTTACTTCATAGAGGCTTGTTTATCATCTCCAGCTTTTACAGCATTTTGGAGTGATTATATGTGAATTTATTTCATTTTTGGATTCTTAAAAGACAATAAGTGATGGTATTTAAAAGTTTAATCCTTTTTTTTTTATTGGTCATGTGGCTTGAACTCTGGGCTTGGGCGCTGTCCCTGTGCCTTTCAGCTGAAGGCGAGTGCTCTACCCCTTGAGTGACAGTGCCATTTTGGCTTTCCTAGTGGTTTATTGGAGATAAGAGTCTCATAGACTTTCCAGCCTGGGCTGGCTTTGAAGTGCAATCCTCGGATCTCAGCTTCCTCTGTAGCCAGGATTATAGGCGTGAGCCACCAGCTACCGGATAATTATAGTACTTTTTAAAACGTATACTGGAACTGTGGAACAGAAGAAATTTGTCTCTCTTTAGACCTCAATTTGAGGTCTGAGCATGATAACCCAATGTCACCAACACAGTCTGTGTTGAAGAAAAATGTGACAGAAAACGATTACTGTTGGCAATAATTGCTATGCTATTATTTCTTGGACAACATGAATATTGAATTAAGAGTGTAGGGGAATGGAGAGGATTTTACCTACTGTTTTTATTGCTGACTTTTGGAAATTTTGACTCATTTCCTTCCCCACTGTGTGTCTTTGGGCCATGCATTTAGTGCCTTTAATTACAATATTTCCTAACACTAAAATGGTAATAATATTAGAATTATAGCAAATGTTTTCTTAAGAATTAAGAGAAATAAAATGTGAAAAACTTAACGTAAACTTCTAGGAATGAGCTTACAATTACATGGGCAAGATAATGAGTATATTTTTTATCAAGCATTGTTGCCTCCTCTTTGTTTCCTGTTCCCATCCCTTCCCATCTCCCCCAAACCCCTCATCCCACCAACCCCCCCCCTCCCGCCAAAGATATAAAGTTTGTTTTTCGACATAAGGACTTGTACATCTCATTATTGCAATGAGTCCACCTGCATCCCTATTTAAACGATTTGTTTTTTCCCTTCCCCTCCACAAATTATACAAACATCAAATCCAGTGAAAGCATATGTTATACCATGGGGGATGGACATACAAATCACCAAAAAATTATCTTATAAATGTTCGAAACAATTGCAATAAAGAAAAAAAAATGAATCCTTATCTTGGGGTTCATTTCACCTAACATCAACTTATTTGACCTTTTCTGCTTGTCTCAGATATATACTAGTTATTGCAAATAAGGTAAACCATGGGACCTAGGTTTTTTGGGGCCTGGCTTAATTCACTTAATATAATTTTTCCATGTCTTTCCACTTCCTAACAAATGGGGCAATGTCATTCTTTCTCATGGTGGCATAGAATTCCATTGTGTATATATATCACATTTTCTTCATCCTTTCATCTGGGTTTGTTCCATATCTTAGCCATGGTAAATAATGCTGCAATAAACATAGTTGTGTTGGTAACGGACAAGGGTCTCATATCTAAAATATACCTGGAACTCAAAAAAATTAAATCCCCCAACGACAAATCCTCAAAGAAACAACTGCTCAATAAATAAGTGAGCTAAAGACTTAAAGAGAAACTTCTCTGAAGAGGAAAGGAGGATGGCCAATAGACACATGAAGAAATGCTCAACTTCTCTAGCCATAAAAGAAATGCAAATCAAAACAACATTGAGATACCATATTACCCCAGTTAGAATGGCTATGATCAAGAACTCTAATAACAGCAGATGCTGGAAGGGATGTGGACAGAAGGGAACCTTAATGCATTACTATTTTTCAATTGTACTATTGTTCAACATTTTGGAAAGTAGTATTGAGGTTCCTCCAAAGACTCCACGTAGAGCTCCTCTATGATCCAGCAATACCACTTTGGGGTATTTAACCAAATGATCACAAACTAGACAGCAGTTTTTTTTAAATAGTAAATAGAATGCAATAAGTATTACAGAAGCCATTACATGTAATGAGAAAAGCAGAAGGGCTGTTCTCTATTGACCATGCTCTGCTTCAAAATCAGCCAGGTGGATACCTTCTCATGCTGTAAATCAAACTGGTTTTATTATGTCTTGGCAGTATAAAAACATCAGGGACAGAATAATGAAGGAATGTTGTAGACTGAGGTGAAGTCAATATGAAAATGTGCAAAACTGATGAAAAGGTAAAAGTCTCTGAGTAGTATATTGTGTTTTACATCATTTAAGTTAAATTGAAAAAATAGGGAAGACCTAGAAGAATTAATTCTCCTTTTGATAGCCAAACAAAGGTCCATAGAAGATTGAACTTTTTCCTCATACTTGTAGAGACATCATCAGATGAGAGGAACTCTATTGTTTTTATTTTTTATTTTTTTTTGCGTTTTTCAATTTATACTTCAGTTTGAAATCTGAACTACATGAGACTGAAAGAAACCTAGAAAAATTAGACACACAAGCTTTGGAAAAAGTCATGAATGAAACACAAATAAAATACATATAGCCTTGTAAAAGGTCTAACTAAATTTATTTATATAGTCTTAAGTGTAAACAGAAAATGATTTAAACAATATATTATTGAAAATTGAAAAATGTTAGGAGTTGCTTAATTTTTTCCTTTCTACTATATTGAATTAAGTATTGATTTTATATAGAGAGATTAAAGATGAGATTAACAAGAAACGATTAAAAATGGACAAAAGTTCTGAATAGACATGTTTTCCAAAAAGCCCTGAAAAGTGCTAGTGTGTTTACAAAGTAGTTTTTAATACCACTTCTATGCTGGGTTAATGCTTTGTGAACAGAAGTCATTAGAGAAATGCAATTGAAAATTACTATGATACTACTTCATAACTATTATAAATCTTATCAAAAAAAAATCTAAGGAACCAGGTGTGGTGGAAAAGGCTTATAATTCCAAGCATTTAGCAGTTTGGAGTAAGAGGATTTGAGTCTAAGGCCAGTCTGGGGTTCTTCTGCACATAGTTAAAACCTGCCCTTAAAAAACTCAAAATGTAATAATGTTGGTGAGAGTGTGAGAAAAGGAAATTTTCTACACTCTTGGTCAAAATACAGGTTAGTATTCTCATTGTAGAAAGTACTTTGCAGTTTTCTAAAGAAATGCAAAGTTGAAATATCATCTGACACATCAATCATTTGATTATTTCTCTCTGGGTAACTCGTAAATATATCTGTAGTTGTTTGTTATTCACATTGTTCACAACAGCCGCCCAGATATAAATAGAAGTTAACTGTTCAACGACAGACTAATAAAGCAACTGTGTGCATGCACAAATATATTTTTCTGTTTCATCTTTTAAACAGCAAGAGATTTCTCCAATTAGGCATAACTTACAATGACCTGAAAGATGTATTCTAAATGAAGAAAAATGTTGTCTTCTGATATTTGTAAAACTATACACACACACACACACACACACACACACACACACACACACACACACACACACACACACACACCAACCTCAATCATTATGAGAGAATTTTTTTTTTAAAGTAAAGCAAACTGGAATTGCTGGGGCATTTATGTCACAATGTAGAAGATAGTAAATATACAGGATGACCAAGTATACAATTTTAATGTACAACATGAATGTACAGAGGACAACACTGGCCTAAGATAGGAATGAAGCTAAATGAGTAAGAGTTGTTCTTCCTTGTAAGGGCTGCTCTTTTAGATATTCTTCCTTCAGTAATGGATGACATGAACGTAATTCTTTAAATATACCTGCCTGTTTGCAGAAATAACAAACAAGGTAGCAATAACGTTGTATGCTCAACATAGAACAAAATGTCAAATTTAGATACATGAGATTATCCTAGATGTAAACTAATAACTGGGAAGGGGTAGAATCTGTCTTGTTTACTTATAGATTTGTAGGCACCTTCTAGCTACCATAAATGAAAGAATCCATGAAACCTGTATTTTTCTGCGTCAGCATTTCTTTCTCTTAGCATAATTTTCCCAAGCCTTTCATTTTCCTTAAGACTGGTGAAAAGTCATCCTTTCTAATGGGTGAATAGAATTCCATTGTGTGTTGTGTGTGTGTGTGTGTGTGTGTGTGTGTGTGTGTGTGTGTGTGTGTAAGATGACTATAGCCCATGAGTTCATTTCTAAACCTACTTTTTCATCTGTAATTCTCTAATTTCATATTAAATTTGGATTGCATTCTCTACTGATTGAAGAATATTGTTGGGATTTTGATGGGTAGTGCATTGTCAATTGTTTGGGGGCAGAAGTGAAGTTTTCACAATGTTATTTGTGAAAGCATTGAAAGATTTTGCATTTCCTTGAATCTCCTTCAATTTCCCTTTTTATATTTTTAAATTTTCACAGTAGAGGTCCTTCACATTTTTGGTAAAATTAATTCCCAGTTTTGTTGTTGTTGTTGTTGTTTTGTTTAGATTTGAGTTGATTTTGAGGCTAATACATATGAGGTTGTTTTTTGGATTTCAACCTGGATGTTCCCATTGTTGGTAACAAAGAAAGACTACTGATTCTTGTGGGTTTTATACCCTTGCTACATTGCTAAAGGTTAGCAACACCTTTACTAACTTGAGGAAGGTAGGTATAGGGTCTCTAAATACAGGATCATTTCATCTGTACAAAGGGATCACTTTACTTCTACCTTATTTGGATCCCCATTATGTTTTTCTCTTGCCTATTGCTCTTGCGAGAATGTCCACTATTATATGGAAGAGTAGTAGAGAGAGTGGACATCCTTGTTTCACTCCAGATTTTATTTTATTATTTTTTGAGTTTGCAAAATCTGGTTTAATTCAAACTGAGGAGCACATTGTGAAAATACATATGCATAAAAATCTAATAAATGCTAGATAAACAACATATTACTTTACAGTAGAATAACCACAAATTTGAAGGCTCAAATTGAGTCTGTCAGCTGTAAATACAATTTTATATTTGGCTCAAGTGGCTACTCAATTTCAAATGGTGCCAAGTTTCTCCAAAGCACCTCTTGACCCCCTTAGCCTTGGGAGGATTTTCACCACAGTCTCAGATGAAATTCCAGTCATCCCATCAACTCTTGGGGCCAATGGAGTCATTGGTACCCAAACACAACTGGAGGCCACGGATTTCCAGTGACCAAAAGTTATTGCAAAGAGAAGTCCATTCTAAGCCAGACTCATGGCTAAGAAGGTGTGAGATTAGCCCTTTAAACAGTAGTGTAGCATTAACATGGTCTATGTTAAGAAATAGCTCCTTAGTGAGAATGTACCAATTACTAGTTATCACACCAACAGAAAAAGGCAACACGGGAGCTTGATATTTCACATGAAAGACTAGCATTAACTGGGTCTGGCTTCATTCACATAGAGGTATTATTTTATTTTAGACCCAAGAGAAAATGAGTTCATACCAGTCATTTCTTCACATAAGATTTGTGTAGCATTAAAATTGTTTTATGCTAATGATGAGGCCATGCGGGCAAAAATGTGTAATTCTCCTCTGCGAAAACAGAAACACCCCATTTCGACTCCTGTCCAGTTTCCAAAAAAAAACCATACATATACCTTTGTTATTGCACATCTTTCACACAAATCTGTGTAAGTATTTTATATAATATATATACAAATATATTTATATATATATATATTTACACTACACATAAAAAGACTATGGTATTTTACAGAATACATGTTTAACAAAGATCATTCATTACACCACAGACGTTAGAAATGATACAAAACACTTAAATCATTTAATGTAACATTGTGAATTAAAACACAGGTTTGAAGCATCCACAGACTCCAAGACAAACATTTCTGCTTTAGAGTTCATTGAGAAGCCCAGCTTGTCACAAAACTTAAGCAACAGATGCAGGCAAAATAAATAAGACTTTTCTGGTACTAGCAATTGTTTTATTAGAAAAATAGTGTGGGTCAAGTGGTTTTTAAAGAGCTGTGTAGAAGAGTTTTAGTCTAGACTTCATTCCAGATTTTAATGTCTTCATGTGTCCACTGTTAGGTACCTGCTTTGTCATACGCATACTTTGTATTATATTGAGGAAAGTTGCATGCATTCCTAGCTTCTCAGACCTTTTAATCATAAAGGGGTATTGGAGCTTATTAAAAGCTATTTCTAAATCCATATAAATGATGATGTGGTTCTTGTCCCTGCTTCTGCTGATGGTGTGTTACGTTTATTGACAAGTTCTTGAATCCAATTGTATCCTATGATGAATCCTGTTCATTATACCTCAAGCAGCACCATTGGTTGTTACTGGAAGTAGCGGTTACTAGATGTGCAAACTGATCCCAGGAGAGGAACGAAACATAGAGGAATGACAAAGTTCAAGTTAATATGTGCTTTCCTTTTTACTGTACAAGAAAACAATCCCAAGGAGTGAAGGTAACTCCGTCCCTGACTTTTTCGAGTGTGCTCTTTACTCATATAAAACTTTTCTGTAAACTTTATTTGAGTATTACAAAAAGAAATAATGTGCTAGTTGAAGGCCAGCATAGAACAAAAAGAAATAACGTTGCTTTAAAAGTGTTCTACTGCAAAGAAACAAAGACATGGAAGTTTTAAAGTGCCTTATGCGTGGATATTTCACTCCTGAGATGATCCTCTTGTTGCAGGAGTCAGTTATCAATTCCTTAGTCTGGTCCTGAGGTCTCCATAGCAATAAGGATTCCAAAAAGCAGGATCCAGTAAGTATGGTCAGCAAAAGGAGCCTCTTCTCTTAAAGGAGTACTCTTTTAAGGAGGGTCCCAAAGACATATCTGTGTTGCTTTTGTTTGCTTTTTTGTTTAGTTTGTGCTGGTTGTGGGGCTTGAACCCAGAGGCTGGACCCTGTCACTGAACAGTTGCCTTTCCTGCCCACCTGCCCCCAAAACCAGTATTCTACTGCTTGAGCCAAAACTCCACTTCTGGATTTTGGGTGTTTAATTAGTGATAAGAGTTTGACAGACTCTCCTGCCTGGGTTGTCTTTGAACTAAGATAGTAAGAAAGCTATGTGATATCAACTGTATAGACTTCTCTTTTGAAATAAGAAATATTAGATAAAGTTTATTGTAAAGCTAATATTTGACAATTTTTAAGAGAATATGTCCAGCAAAAAAGCCATAACTTAAATAACTCAGCAAAAGTAGGTAAAATGAATCATTTTGGAATTATTTTTTCAGCTTGGAGAGATTATTGAACTTGTTGTTCCTTTTGTGGAAACTTAAAGTCACATTTTACTTTTTGTTGGTCGTGGAGATTGAACTCTGATCCTGGGCACTGTTCCTCAGCTCTTCAACTCAAGTTGAGCACTCTACCACGTTAGCTCCAGCACCACTTCTGGGATTCTGGTGGTTAATTGAAGAAAAGGGTCTCATGGACTTTCCTGACCAGGCTGGTTTTGAACCACAATCCTCTACTCTCAACCTCCTGAGTAGCTAGGCTTACAATCGTGAACCATCAGCACTTGGCTCATATTTGCATTTATGTGCACTGAATGACACTATGTAGACAAAGCATGGAAATTTGAACCAAATGATGACATTGCAGCTTTTCAGAAAAATTGAGGTAGCAATAAATATGTCCTCCTTTTCTATGTTTTTACATTAATGACTTATAGGACCCTTACATTAACATCCTCTGCCATCTGTATAGGTGTATTTAGTATCAGGAAATGTTCATAGAGAAATATAGAAAGACTGAGATTTTTAGAAAGCAAAAGAGATTGAGTAGGAAAGAACAGCATAGAAGGAGATACATTTGTCACACAGAGATTAAGAACTAGCCTAAGAAATTTAGAATTCTAAAGGCAATGAGGAATAAGCTTAGTTGATAACTAGTTCTTCAGTAACCAAAAATGGTTCTCTAGAACAGTTTCTGGTACACCTTAATTACTATCATTTATTCTTTCCATTGAGTTATTCCTTCTCTTCTGTCACAACTGTTAATTAGCCTCTGTGTTTTTGGTACCATGATTGACCAAAAAGATTTCCAAATGTCACTTAGACTATCCTTCTTTATGTGATTAGCAATGACCACACAAAATCCTGGAATCTTTGAATTTCCAGAATTATTCTTCACCTGACATCTAAGCACATTCCTGGCATTAGTTGCTTTGACCTAATGACCAAAACTTTTTTTTCAACAAAATATGCTAATATAAGTAAAGTACATGAATAAGGGACTATTGTCAGGTGTCAGTATGGAAGGAGCAATTACATATTCAAAGTATGGTTTTTTTATTTTGCATTTACTAACTAAATGGTTTTTTTTATTGTGAGAATACTGTACAGAGGAGTTACTATTACATGGGCAAGATAATGAGTACATTTCTTATCAAGCATTGTTATCTCCTTCTTTGTTTCCCCTTCTTATCCCTCACCAACCCCCCATCTTTTACACCCCCCCCCCCCCCGCCAAAATTGTAAAGTATGTTTTTCAACATAATGACTTGTACTTCTCGTTATTGCAATGGGTCCACCTGTATCCCTATTTAAACGATTTGTTTTTTCCATTCCCCTCCACAAATTATACCAACATTAAATACAATGAAAGCAGGGGTTATATCATGGTGGGGGGACATACAAAGCAACAAAGAAATCATCTTATAAATATATTAGAAACACTCACATGAATGAAAAAATATTTGAATAATTTTTTTATATTGCCAGTCCAGGGGCTTAAACTCAGGACTAGGGAATTATTCCTCAGCTTTTTTTTTCCCTCAAGGCTAGCACTCTACCACTTGAGGCACAGCACCACTTACAGTGTTTTTCTGTTTATGTGGTACCCGAGAATTGAACCCAGGGTTTCCTGCATGCTAGGCAATCACCATACCATGAAGCCACATTCCCAGAACCCCTAAATGAATTTCTTAAGATTTCATTACCTTTGATTCTGTAACTATGTATCAGAATTTTGGCCAGGTGCTAGAAAATGATGTAGAAAACAATACAATACAAGAAGTCCAGTAAGGCTGGATATAAAATGAATAACAGTCATGGTCTAGCCAGAGTACAGAGGGGCTTACGTCATGGAGCTGTTTCAACAGGCTGAGCGAGACAGCTCTGGACCCACAGCCTACCTCCAGAATGAGAGGGCCACCATGGGTTCTAGCCACATGGGGACAATGGGCCACCTCCTCCAGCACACATTCAACCAGTTCATGTGAGAGAGAGGGGAAAGAAAGTAAGAAATACACTTAAGCCCTCTGCCAGTGGCTCAGAACTCTAATCCCAACTACACAGGAGTCTGAGATATAAGGATCATGGTTCGTAGCCAGCCCTGGAAGGAAAGTCTGTGAGACTCTTATCTCCAAAGATCCACCAGAAAACTGGAAGTGGCGCTGTGGGCTCAAGTGGTAGAGCAGTAGCCTTGAGCTGAGGAGGTCGTGAACAGCGCCCAGATCTAGAGTTCAAGCCCCATGACTGACAAGAAATGGACTTCCCACTACAAGAAGTGGACTGAATAGCACCCATTTTCCTAGGGAGCATGGTAGAAAAGTCAGGGCGACCTTCCTGTGAACTTGAGGTCATAAATAGGTCACCCAACTTCTCCATGCCTTGTTTTCCCCAGTTGCAAAACTCAACACAGTGAAGGGTACCCTTCCTCATGGGGATAGAGTAATGATGAAAGAAAGCCATGTTTTGTTTCATAATCCCACACCTGTTGTCCCATTAACAACAGGAGTCACCTGAGCCTTTTCTTCCTGTCATATGCTCACAGAATTGTCGAGAACCTTAACTGAAGGCCACTCCCTCTGTGCCTAGCCATGTTCCAGAGATCCCTCTGTATAAATCCCTTGTTTCCTCACAACTGTCCTGTGAGGAGACTGAGTTCCGATGGTTGCGGCCCTACCCAGAGCTTTATCTGTGGTCAAGAATCAGCTGTCAACGAAAGTCCGGTATCACATGGAGGCTGAACAACACACTGATGAATCAAGAGTGGGTCATGGAAGAGATTAGAAAGGAAATTCAAATGTTCATGCTATTCAACAAAAATGAACACACAAATTACCAGCTCCTCTGGGACACAGCAAAGGCAGTACTCAGAGGCAAGTTTATAGCTCTGAGCTCCTACATCAACAAATTGGAGAGATCTGAATCTAGCAATTTAATGACACATTTAAACCTCCTTGAAAAAGAGCAGCAACATAAACCAAAATCCAGTAGATGGAAAGAAATAATCAAAATTGAATCAGAATTAAATGAATTAGAATCCAAAAAAACTATAGAAAGAATCAACAAAACAAAGAGTTGGTTCTTCGAAAAAATTAACAAAATTGACAGACCCTTAGCAAATCTTATCAGAAAAAGAAGAGAACACACCCAAATTAATAAACTCAGAGATGAGAATGGAAACATCACCACGGAAACAACCAAGATTCAGAACATTATAAGGGAATACTTCTCAAAACTTTATGCTAATAAGTTTGAGAACTTGACAGAAATGAACCTTTTCCTAGCAAATATTGACATGCCAAAACTAAACCAAGATGAGTTAAACCAGCTTAACAGGCCCATATCAAGCATTGAAATAGAAACAGCAATAAGAGACCTCCCAGCTAAGAAAAGTCCAGGACCAGATGGTTTTACAGTGGAATTTTACAAGGCCTTCAAAGCAGAGCTCACACCAATACTCCTCCAACTCTTCAATGAAATTGAAAGAGAAAGCTCACTACCGAACACATTCTATGAAGCCATCATAACCCTCATCCCAAAACCAGGCAGGCACTCATCAAAGAAAGAGAACTATAGACCCATTTCTTTGATGAACATTGATGCAAAACTTCTCAACAAAATTTTGGCCAATCGACTTCAACAATTCATCCAAAAAATCATACAACATGATCAAACAGGATTAATTTCAGGAATGCAAAGCTGGTTCAATATACGCAAATCAATTAATATTATTCATCACATCAAAAGGAGCAAGAATAAGAACCACATGGTTATCTCAATAGATGCAGAAAAAGCATTCGATAAGATCCAACACCCCTTTATGATGAAGGTTTTGGAAAAATTAGGAATCCATGGAACATTCCTCAATACAATAAAGGCTGTATATGACAAACCTACAGCCAGCATTATACTCAATGGTGAAAAACTAAAGCCATTTCCTCTTAACTCAGGAAAAAGACAAGGATGCCCACTCTCTCCACTTCTCTTCAATCTAGTATTAGAATGCCTAGCTACAGCAATAAGACAACATGCAGACATAAAGGAGATCCAAATAGGGAAAGAAGAAATAAAACTCTCCCTCTTTGCAGATGACATGATCTTGTATTTAACGAATCCCATAGACTCCACTCCCAAATTACTCAAGCTGATTCAAAACTTTGGCAAAGTAGCAGGGTATAAAATTAACCCAAAAATCAACGGCTTTTCTGTATGCCAACAATGAGAAAAGTGTGGCTGAAATTAGGAAAGCAACTCCATTTGTAATAGCCCCACAAAAAATAAAATACCTAGGAATTAACTTAACTAAAGAAGTGAAGGACCTCTATGATGAAAACTTTAAAATCTTGAAAAAGGAAATCAACACAGAACTTAAAAAATGGCAAAACCTCCCATGCTCCTGGATTGGAAAGATTAACATCGTGAAAATGGCAATACTTCCCAAGGCTATCTACAAATTCAACGCAATACCTATCAGAATTCCACCCTCATTCTTCAAGGAAATAGAAGAGGCAATCTAAAAATTCATATGGAACAATAAAAGACCCCGAATAGCAAAAACGCTCCTGAATGGAAAGAACACTGCTGGAGGAATATCAATACCAAACTTCAAACTCTACTATAAAGCCATAGTAATCAAAACAGCTTGGTATTGGCATAAGAACAGACCTCAGGACCAAGGAATAGAATTGAAAACCCAGAAATGAACCTACAGACCTATAGCCATCTAATCTTCGATAAGGGAGCTAAAACAATAGAATGGAAGAAAGACAACCTCTTCAGTAAATGGTGCTGGCAAAATTGGTTAACTACATGTAGAAAACTTAAGCTAGATCCTTATATATCACCCTGCACCAGAATCAACTCCAAATGGGTCAAAGACCTTGAACTCAAAGCAGACACTCTGAAAACATTACAGGATGGAATGGGAGAAACCCTAGGTCTCCTTGGTTCAGGCCGAAATTTTCTTTATAGAGACCCGGAAACACAACAAATCAAAGAAAGGTTGGACAAATGGGATTGCATAAATTTGCAGAGCTTCTGCAGGGCAAATGACATAGCTAGCAAGATCAATAGAAAGCCCACGGATTGGGAGAAGATCTTTACTAGCCATACAACGGACAAGGGTCTCATATGTAAAATATACTTGGAACTCAAAAAATTAAACCCCCCAACAACAAATCCTCAAAGAAACAACTGCCCAATAAATAAGTGGGCGAAAGACTTAAAGAGAAACTTCTCTAAAGAAGAAAGAAGGATGGCCAATAGACACATGAAGAAATGTTCAACATCCCTAGCCATAAAAGAAATGCAAATCAAAACAACATTGAGATATCACCTCACTCCAGTTAGAACGGCAAAAATCAAGAACTCTAACAACAACAAATGCTGGAGGGGGTGTGGACAGAAAGGAACCTTACTTCATTGTTGGTGGGAATGTAAACTTGTTCAACCACTTTGGAAAGCAGTATGGAGGTTCCTCAAAAGACTTCACATAGAGCTCCCCTATGACCCAGCAATCCCACTTTTGGGCATTTACCCTAATGTTTACAAACAAGACCACACTAAAGCTACCAGCACAACTATGTTTATTGCAGCATTATTTACCATAGCTAATATATGGAACCAACCCAGATGCCCCTCAGTAGATGAATGGATCAAGAAAATGTGTTGTATATACACAATGGAATTCTATGCCTCCATCAGAAAGAATGACATTGCCCCATTTGTTAGGAAATGGAAAAACTTGGAAAAAATTATATTAAGTGAAGTAAGCCAGGCCCAAAGAAACATAGGTCCCATGGTTTCCCTTATTTGTAATATCTAGTATATGTATGAGTCAAGCGGAAAAGGTCAGATAATGTGATGTCAGGAAAATGAACCCTTAGATGTGTATTTTAATGTTTTTTTTTTTCTTTCATGCATGTGTTTCTAACACATTTATAAGATTATCTCTTTGT
This sequence comes from Dipodomys spectabilis, assembly GCF_019054845.1. NCBI lineage: Eukaryota > Metazoa > Chordata > Mammalia > Rodentia > Heteromyidae > Dipodomys > Dipodomys spectabilis. Next base: position 534,486 of record NW_024871192.1, read on the forward strand.
TTCTTTGTATGTCCCTCTCCCACAGTATAACCCCCGCTTTCACTATATTTGATGTCAGTATAACTTGTGGAGGAGATGGGGAAAAACCAGTTGTTTAAGCATACAGGTGGACCTGTTGCAACAATAAGAAGTACAAGTTGTCATGTCCAAAACGAGCTTTACAACGTTGGTGCCGGGCGGGGGGGGGGGGGGGGGAAGGGGCGGGAAGGGGGGGAAGGAGAAGGATTGGGATTAGGGGGGGAGGGGGGAGGCTGGGAAGGGATGTGAAGGGTAAACAAAGGAGGAGGCTGCAATGCTTGGTAAGAAATGTACGCATTATCCTGCCCATGTAACTGTAACTCCTCTGTACAGTATGTTCACAAATAAAATTAAGTAAAATTTAAAAAAAAAAAAAATCAGCTGTCATGGACTAAGAGTTTGTGATAATCCATCTAAACTGATGACTGAGCATGGCTCTACATGTCTACCATCCCAACTACAGTGCACCAGGTCTGTTGGAACATACCTGTCACAGATAGGAGATCCACCTGAGCTCAGCCCAGCCTGAGCATATATTGTTTCTTTCTCAGAAATGCACAAGACAGAAAAGTGGCTCCTCAGAGCCAGGGAGAGGAAACAAACAGGGGGTCAGGGTGCTCCCATAGGCGTGTCTGACCCGGGTTGGGAATGGTGTTGGGGTGGCAACTCACCTTTACTGCTGGGAGAAGCTGTTGGCAGCTGATGCAGGTAGTTCGAGCAGGGATGTCGGCGGCATTTCAGACATATGGGCCCAGAGCAGAGGACCAGGGGCAGGCACCAGGTCAGGGCCTTAGTCCGGCTGAAATTTGAAATCTAGCACCACAGGAAGGGGGGAAGGGGATTAGGGCATGTCAATTTCCTAATATACTCTAAAGTTGCATTGAGTCTCTTGCTCACCACTCAGCCACCTATACCTTCCTTAACTGCTGGTAGTGGTGTAAACTAAAAGAGGGAATCCTGGTGCTACCAGGAATCCTGGAATGTGGGCATTGCCACCACTCTTGTATCCCATTGGTCAGAAAGAAACATGAAAGAATGGAGGTGTGGCTAGAATCCTGTGATGCAATCAGCATGGGCAGAGTCAAGTTGACAGCGGCTCTCCCAGCCCTTTTCCCAGGGAATTCTGTCCCATTCAGTTGGGGACAAAAGGGAGACCCGCTTTAACTGGATGGCTGCACAGATTGTTGTTTATGTGTGTTTGTTGCCAGTCCCAAACCTTGAACTCTGGCTCTGGGCACAGTCTCTGAGCTGCTTTTGCTCAAGGCTGGCCCTCTACCACTGGAGCTACAGGGCTTCTGGCTTTGATGGCACGGAAGTTGGACAGGGATCTCAAGGATTTTCCTCCTGAGGGTGACTTTGACCATAATCCTCCCATCAAGGCCTTGTAAGTAGCAAAGAGGACTGCTGAGAGCCACTGGTGCCTGCCTAATCATTGGTCTTGCTGATGTTCTTGGACAGACCAGTGAGTTCCCTATCCTCTGGTTTAAGTGGTGGGAGCTGGAGCCCACAGTTCAAATCCTGGTCCTACCACCTGCAAATGGCAGGAGATCCTCAGAAACTTGTCCTATCCATATGGTTACCAATGTAATGTGATGTATGTCATGATTGAATGGGCAGTTCTTGAATGATTCTAGGATAAAATTATACACAATTATGTTATAGGACACTAATCGATTTTATTTAATACTTCATTAAGCATTTAAACAATCACATTCATAAAACGGAGGAATAATGAAATACCTAAGAATTGGACCTCACATACTATAAAGGTGCCATTTTTCTGCCAGGACTGGGATTTGAACTCATGGTCTGGGTAACACTGTTGTACTGTGTAGGAAGGGGAAGCTGGCCTCCTTGAAGTCAAGAAATTCAAGTCTGTTCCTTAGGCCTGAAATCGATCACCACCTATTCATGTACAATTTACATATATGACTTATATTTATATTTATATACATACATTGACTCCATATTGCATTTGGTGTAGTTATTTTATTTATTTTTGTTTTATTTATGTATTGACCATTTATTATTGACTATTATGGCACATAGAACATTGGTTACATTGATTACATAGGATATAGGCCTGCATATGTATTCCACTTCATACCTGACACCTAGGACATTCACAGAAAAAGAAAACGTGTCACCATCAGCTTTTTACTCAATGATTCATTGTTTGGGAGTGCTGGTATCTGACCTCATGGCCTACAGGGCCAAATTCATGAATGGGTGAGTGTGAACAAGCCCTCCTGGGGCAAATTGAGCTGACAGGCTGTTCCCAGGAACAGAGATTGAGCCGAGGAGTTTACAAAATATGAACAGATTGACATGCAGATGACAGTACACTAATAAATATATATCTTTATAGAGTGCCAGAGATGTCTATACATTATTCAGATCTATATACTACGTTCCTACCAATTCTTGGGTATTTAGTATGCATCCATGTAATTAATGTTATTGTTTTCATCATTAAACTATTAATAAAATCAATCAGTGTCCTGAAATTATTGTGTTCCTGTAAATAATAATATTCTTTTAAGGCTTCATAAATATTAAATAAAATAAATCAGACTCGTGAAATCATGCTGTCTAATTTTATAGGAGCATCATTCACGATCAACTCATTCAACTGTGAAATTGACAAGATTCCATTGTTATTCTTATGGATGGGAACCAGTTTCTTAGTATCTCCTGCCATTGGTTGGTCAGGTCCCATGTTGCCACGTGGGCCTATGGCTTCCCTAATAGTCTGCCAACCTTCAGCAACACAAGGTGAAGTACCCTTTGCAACAGTGTCATTCAGACCCAGGATGGTCACTGTGCAAAGGGAGAAAATGTAAAAAGGCCACATTTTTTTCGGTTCATTCTTTTCCCTGAAAGGCCTGAGTGTCTAGGATCCCATCAGCAGCTGTGGGTCCAGTGGCTGCACCAAGACCTAGAGTGATCAAAGCTGAGGTAGAATTGCCACAACCTGAGTTCAAGCCCTGTGCTTGACAAAAAAAAAAAAACAAAAAAACATACATACATACATTAAAAATATTTAAAATATTATGAGGATCCTTGGCTTGTAATTCTTGCCATTTTTTTCTGCCAGGCCTGGGATTTGAACTCAGGGTCTGGGGAAATCTGCAGCACTGTGGGGGATGGGAAGATCACCGTGCTGGAAGATAAGAAAGAAAGGCCTGTTCCTAGGGCCTGAATTCAATAATAATATTCCTATGCATTTTAAATACATGATTTATATTTACATGCACATGTTTACTGCATGTTGCGGTTAGTGTATTCATTTTTTTATGTTTTATTTATTTCTTATGCATTTGAGTGAGTATGATTACATATATAACATTTTTTGCATCCTATTACAAAGACATAGATTTGCTTATGTATTCTACATCAATCCTGAGGCCCAGGACTTTCACCGATAAGGAAAACAAATGGGACAATTGGCTTTTCCACCAGGATTAAGTTTTTGCCAGTTCTGTGACTTGAACTCAGGGTCTAACAGGTCCACTTCATGAAAGGGTAAATGTTAGCACACCAGTCTGATGCAAGTGAAGTTGGTTGGCAAATTTGAGTACCTGAGATCAAGCCTAGGAATGGCCAATATATAAACAGATAGATGTTTAGATTGCTGTGTGTGTGTGTGTGTGTGTGTGTATGTGTGTGTGTGCATGTGTGTGTGTATTAACATATATATATATATATATGCATCTACAAAGGTATACAGAGAGAGACAGACATTTATGTAGATTCTAGTGTATAACCCTATATAAAGAGTGATGTCTATATCTTATTTTTACATATTCTATTACTACCAATTATTTGGTCTAAAATTATGCCTCCATTAATTAATCACAGTAGAATACTTAACAAAGAATTAATCAATGTACTATATTTATTGCATGCAATCTTATACTGTAATGACTATCTAATTAGTAATTCAGTTAGTACATTTCAAACATTCTATTAGTGTTCTTATAGATAGGAACAAGTTTCCTAAGATCTTCAGCCATGTGTAGGTGGCAGGCCTAGGATTGATCTCAGGGCCTAGGTATCTGGGTTGGACTCACGCTTCATTGACAGCCCCCCAGCCTTCATCCATGCAAGGTAACATACAATTTTCAAGCCAAATCATTGAGACCCAGGAGGGTCACAGTGTTAAGGAAACAAAACAAAACCTGTTGTGTAAAATTACCTGGTTTTTTCCTTTTCCTCCTCTCCATTTTTGTTGGTTTGCTGTATTTTTGCCAGTGTTGAGAATTGAAATCGGGTCCTAGGATCCCTGGATCATCTGTGGGTGTAAAAGCTGCGTCCCAACCTAGGTTAATCATGGTTTAAGACACAATAAAATGCTTCCTTGAGCAAAAGGAGATCAGGGAAAATGTCTAGACTCACAGTTCCAGCCTCAGGACCTGCCACCAAAAAAGAGTCAGTAACTGTGTGTGTGTATGTGTCTGTGTATGTATGCATGTATTTGAATTGGTGAAGATCCAGAGTTGCTATGAAGAAAGGCACCTAGGTAGGAAATTTGCTTTGAATAGAATGATTTCTTAGCACAGAGTGTGCATTCAAGACAGTGCATGTTCCGGGGCTCCCCTCACTATTCCCAGTTAACCTGAGGGGGTCTCCATACTCCAGGCTGCTGGAGGATATCTTCCTCATTGTTGGAACAGGCAGACAAAAAGCTTCAATCCTTTGCATCTGGGTAACAAACAATTCATCCAAGCCAATTAGTGAGGATGAGTGTGCCCAGGCTGTTAAGGTTAGGAGAAAAAAAGCCTCTTTGTACCCCAAGCTATCTCTCTCCCCAGTGCTCTGTTTTGACTGGAAGCCTTCATTTGTGCCACCTGCCATGACAGATCAAGTTCCCTACACTCATCCTGTCTTTGTAAGACTATGTTTCAGTGTCGAAACAAACTGCTACCATTAATTCAACAGTCCTTCTAGTAGACAATTAGGGAGGTGAACACAATAAAATGATTCATTATTGGCAACGGTGCCTCCGTGTGTGTGTGTGTGTGTGTGTGTGTGTGCGCGCACACACACACACATACACCAGTCCTGGTGATTGAACTATGGAACTAACCACAGTACCTGATTTTCTCCTATATAAGACGGTACTCTACCACTTGAGCCACACAGCCACTTCAGGCTTTTTTTCTAGGGATGTGGTACTGAGGATTCAAACCCCGGGTTTCACACACACAAAGCAGTCTACTCCTAAAAAACATTCCCAGCACTTCACTTCAGGTTTCTTTCTTTCTTTTCTTGTAAGTTGGAGGAGTTGAAGTCTGGGCCTGGGTGCTGTCTCTGAGCTCTTCATCTCAGTCTAGCACACTACCACTTGAGCTACAATGCCCCTTCAGGCTTTCTGGTGGTTTATTGTAGATAAACATCTCAAGGAATTTTCTGCTCAGGCTGACTTTGGACCATGATCTGGGATATTTTTTAAATGAGATCCTCAGCTTCCTGAGCAGGCAGAATGATAGACCTCAGCTAAAGACATCTAAGCCATGACACTTTGCTGCAAGTGGGTCCTTGGCTCAGCATGGTAGAACATGAGCCATGAGCCCAAGAAGAAAGCAGCATCTAGGCTCTGAGTTCAAGGTTCATGATGGAGAAACCTAAACCAAAACAATTGTCTGCAGGAGACAAGTCACTCGAGTTTAGTACATATATAAATTTGGCCATGCCTTGGGGACATATCTGAACCTCAACTTTCTCATCTGCACAATCACCTTACTTGTGTAGCTCTTATAAGGACCAGATGAAATAATACAACTCGTGAAGGACTTAGCACATATCACCCTGTGAAGGACTCAGCACTCAGTACCCCATGAACAACCCAGAAGCACTCAACACCCTGCACCCCAGGAAGGACTCATCACATAGCTATATCCCACAAACTGTCATTAGAATTAGGGTGCTTTCATCATTATCACCATTCTTTCAGATACACGTCACAAACCGCACAAGTTCATATCTAACAGTTTAGAGGGGTGTTTTGTGTGGGGAGAGTCATCATCCTCAGGGATTTCACTCATAGATTGGAGGTACTGTCCTAAGATCTTTTCCTCAAGGCTAGATCTCTACCACTTAGAGGCACAGCTCAGAGTCTAGCAGACTTCCTGCCACGGCTGAGTTTTCAATCCCCAGTGTCTGATCTTACCCCCTGAACAGCTAGGGGTGAGCCAGCAGTGTCTGGTTCCATGATGCTGGGCTGCAGCTCTTGACCTCTGGCTAAATCAGGTTAGATGACAGCCGTCAGTTTCAGACACCCAGCTTGCTCTGTGATGAGGTATTTGAAATCCTATATAAATTCTATAACTGCAGTCAGAACATTCTAACTTGTTTTTGGTGCCAGTCCTGGGGCTTGAGTAAGGGCCTAGACACTGTCCTTAAGCTTTCATGCTCAAAGCCAGTGCTCAACTGCTTAACAGCACTACTTCTGGGTTTTCTGTGCATGTAATAGTGTAGAATCGAACCCAGGTCTTCATATATACGAGGGGAGCATTATGCCACTGAGTTCCAGGAATGACAAGAGTAGAAATAGATATGTAGATTGTAACATATATATGTATGTATATATATATATATATATGTGTGTGTGTGTGTGTGTGTGTGTGTGTGTGTGTTTGTGTGTGTATAAAACAAGACAGAGATGTCTGTATATTATTTAATTATATATATTATATTACTACAAATTATCAATAAATTATTCCTTCCTGTATTGAAGTATTATGGTTGAATACATAACAAACTATTAATTGAAAATTATTCAATGTAGTATAATTATTGTGTATAATTTTATAATATAATCAAACACTAACGTAATTGTTACTTTACGACATTCCATTCATAAGGATGTATATCAGAATGCGTTTCTTAGGATATCCCATGATTCATAGGTGGGAGTTCTGGGATTCACACCCCAGGCCTAGGTTGCTGGTTTGGGCTATCGCTTCCCAGATAGCCCACCAAACTTCAGCAGTGCAAGGTCATGTACACTCTCCGAGCCCTGTCATTTAGACCCAGGATGGTTGCAATGCAAAGGAAAAAACTATGTAAAACCGCCTTCTGATACTTCACAGTTTTAACCTTCTCCTTTTTTCCCCCTCTCTTTTTTTCTTTTTTGTTTTTGGTTTTGGGGCCAGAACTCTGGGTTTGGGTGCTGTCCTTCAACTCTTCAGCTCAAGGCTATTGCTCTACCACTTGAGCCATAGCACTATTTCTGGCTTGTTTCTGCTTATGTGGTACTGAAGAATCGAATCCATGGCCTTATGCATGCAAGGCAAGGACTCTATTACTGAGCTACCTTCCCAGCACTTCTCCTTTTTTTTTTGCCAGTCCCAAGATTTGAATTCGAGTCCTAGTATCTCAGGATGGGCTGTGGGTACTGAGGCTACACCCCAGCCTAGGATGATAGAAGGTGAGGAAGAGTTACCAAGAGCTGAGTTCAAGCCCCCGGCCTGGCCAAACTAAATTTAGGCCCTGGCTTGGAATTCGCACCATTTTTCTGGCAGGTCTGGGATTTCAACTCAGGGTCTGGGTAACTCTGTGGCACTGTGGGGGAGAAGAAGCTCACCATAATTGAAGACAAGAATTTCAGCCCAGTTTCCAGGGCCCGAATTCAAGCCCCAGCATTGAAAAAAATAATATTCATATATGAGATCTATTTACATACATGAGTTTACTCCATATGACATTTATTACCCATATTTTTATTTTATTTAGTATTATTACATATATAACATTTATTTCATTTATTATATCTTATCTCATGGATTTATTTGCTTATGGATTATACATCATACTGAGACCCAGGACTTTCACAAAGAAGGAAAACAATGTGTAAAAATTGGCTTCTGACTCCACATATAAAATTTTGGACATGCTGGGATTTGCACTCACAGCCCACAATGCCCAATTCAAGAAAGGATCAGAAAGGATCAGTTGTAGTACAAAAGCCTTTGGCAAAGTAAGCTGCCAACCGGTTCTGATGACCTGGCAACAAGCCATAGTAGTGGCTGATAGATATAGATATAGGTTTAGATATAGATATGGATATAGATATAGATACAGATAGATAGATTAATAGATGTGTAGTTTGCAATATATATGAGAGAGAGACAGTGTGATATTAGATTATACATATTATGAATTATTATTAAATTATGCCTCCATTTAATGAAGTTTCATTGTTGAATACTTATTAAAGCATTAATGTAAAAGTAGTCAGTAGTCTTTAATTGGGAGAATCATAAAAAAACAGCTAGAATGGAAGACATAATCCAATATTTTTGTGTGGCCTTCTATAAAACAATCATGAACTAACTGCAAATTCAATTGTTACTTTTATAATATTCCATTAAACATTCACATGAATAGGAAAGACTGTCTCAAAATCTCCCTCCATTTGTAGGTGGCAGTCCTGCCATTGGAACTCCAGGCCTGGGTAGTTTACTGCAAAATGCAAACCATTAGGATGACATTGTGAAGACTGCAGTTTGTCACAATGAAAAAAAGAACAAAAAGAAAAGAAAGCCAGGTGTCATTTGTTCCTGCCTGTAATCCTAGCTCATCAGGAGTATGGGAGGTAGAGAATGCCAGTTTGAATTCAGCCAGGACAGGAAAGTCCACACACTCTTATTTCTGAGGGATCAAAGTAATAAAAACTCGCCATGAGTGGGGCTGTGGCTCAAGGAAAGAGCACTACCCTTGAGCAAAAGGAGCTCAGGGACAGTGCCTAGGCTCACAGTGCAACCCCTGGACCTGCCAAAAAAAAAAGCAAAATAAAAAACAAGTAACTCCATGTTTCCCCATGCATGTATGCATGCATTTCTAACGGTAAAGAGTCCCTATGATGAAAGGCATCCAGCTAGAAAATTTGCTTTGAATAGAATGATTTCATAGCACAGACCATGCTTTCAAGACAGTGAATGTTCTGGGGCTTACCTCACTGTTCCCAGTGTAGCCTGAGGTTTTCTGCACACCCCAGGGTACTGGAGGAAGTCTGCCTCATTGTTGGAACAAGCCGACAAAAGGCCTCACTCCAGTACAGCTGTGTAACAAAAAACTCCATCCAGGCAAATTAGTGAGGAGGAGTGTGGGCAGGCTCTAAAGGCCAGGAGAAAAAGGCTGCTTTGTACCCCAAGCTATCTCTCTCCCCAGTGCTGTTTTGACAGGAAGCCTTCATTTGTGCCACCTCCCGTGGCAGGCCAAGTTCCCTGCATTTATCCTGTCTTTGTTAGACTATGTTCCAGTGTTGAAATAACCTACTACAATTATGTCAAGGGTCTTTTTGGCAGAAAACAAGGGAGCGGAACCTAATGAAATGATTCATTATTGGCAACGGTGGCTTCCTTGGTTTCTGGAAGCTTGCTAAATCTAAGCATGTGTAATATCACAATGCTCCCTGTCATTTAGGGCTGCTGATGCTCATCAGGTTTTGAAACCTTTGACTTCTCCTAGTTGGGCCCCAGGTGGCTAGGTTTTGGGGTTGAACAGAGGGCCTGGGTGCTGACCACGAGCTCAGAATAGAAGCTCAGTGCTTTAACATTTGGTGTCATACCTTCACTTCTGGTATCTTTATTTGTGTGTGTGTGTATGTGTGCTTGTGTGTGTGTATGTCTGCGTGTGAATGTATGTGTGTGCATACACTTGCCTTGGATCTTGAACTCAGGACCTGAACACTGGACCTGAGTTTCTCCGGTACAAGGATAGCATTCTATCACTTAAGACACACAGACACTTCAGGCTTTTTCCTAGTATGTGATACTAAGGAATCAAACCCAGGGATTCATACAGACAAAGCACTCTACACCTAAGAAACATTCGCAGCACTCCACTTCAGGAGGTTTTTGGTAGTTCACTGGAAAGAAGCCTCTCAAGCAATTTCCTGCCCAGCCTGGCTTTGGACTGTGATCCTCAACTCTCAGGCTCCTGAGTAGCTAGGATGACAGGTGCGAGTCACCGGCGCCAAGCTTTCAGTTCAAGTTTCTAAGTGGTGAAAAGAAGATAATAATCTCATGGGACCTTTTGTGTCAGGGATAGTTTGGAACTGATATAATCATATCTCAGCTTCCTGAGTAGGCAGGATGACAGATCTCAGCTACCGATACCTAGACTTTAACACTTCATTGCAAGGGGGTCCTTGGCTTCACATGGCAGGGGGCTAGCCATGAGCCCAACAGGGAAGGGTCAGGGGCTAGGCCTTGAGTTCAAGGTTCATGACCGAGAAAAATAAAGCCAAACAATTGTCTGCAAGAGACAACTCACTAGAGTTAGGTACAGACATAATTTGGGCCCTGACGTGGGGACATATCTGAGCCTCAAGTTTCTCTACAGCACAATCATCTGACTTGTGGAGCTCTTACAAGAACCAGATGAAAAACCTCATGAAGGACTCATCACATAGCTGTATCCTACACACTGTCATTAGAACTAGGGTGCTTTCATCAATATCACCATTCTTTCAGAAACATGTCACAAACCACACAAAGTTCACATCTAATGATTTAGAGGGTTTTTTTTTGGGGGGGGGGAGGTGGAGTCAGCCACGGGGATTACTTTGAAAGCCTGGTTACTGTCCTAAGATCTTTTGCTCAAGTCTAGGGCTCTACCACTTTGAACCACAGATCAGAGTTTCACAGACTTCCTGCCAGTACTGGGTTTTAAACTCACCAGTGTCAGATCTCAGCCCCCAAGTATCTTGGATGACACGGATGAGCAAGCCAGCAGCATCTGGTTCTGTGCAGCTGGGTTGCAATTGTTTACCTCTGGCTAATTCAGGTGAGACAGCAGCTGTCTGCACCAGACTCCAGACTTGCTCTGTGATGAGGTATTTTCAGTGATATCCTTATATAATTGCAGTCAGAACATTCTATCATTTTGGTGCCATTCCTGGGTCTTGAGTAAGAGTCTTGACACACAGTCTCTAAGCTATTATGCTCAGCTAGTGCTCAGCTGCTTGAGCAACAGCACGACTTCCAGATTTATCTATGCACACAGTAGTGAGGAATCGACCATAGGACTTTGCATGTAGTAGGCGAGCACTCTACCACTGAGCCCCAGTAGTGACAAGTGCATATACAGATAAATGTGTACATTGGTAGATAGATAGATAGATAGATAGATAGATAGATAGACAGACAGACAGACAGACAGACAGACAGACAGACAGACAGACAGACAGACAGACAGACAGATAGATAGATAGATAGATAGATAGATAGATAGATAGATAGATAGACAGATAGATAGATAGATCGATAGATAGATAGAGGTAGATGCATCAAACAAGAGATAGATGTCTGTATACTATGAAATTGCATATACAATATTACTACCAATTATTGGCAATTAAATTATTCCTTGCTTTTTTAACTATCATGGTTGAATACATAATAGAGGATTAATTGAAAATTAGTCAATGTAGTATAATTGTTGTATATAATTTTACAATATAATCATACACTAACTACCAATTTGTTACTTTTGTAACATTCCATTTGTATGGATATATATGGGAATGGGTTTCTTAGAATCTCTGCCATTCATTAGTGGCAAACCCAGGATTCGACCTCCAGAACTAAGTTGCCAGTTTCGGTATGGCTTCCTTAATAGCCTGCCAAACATCAGCAATGCAAGGTCATGTACATTTTCTGGGACTTGTCATTTAGACCCAGGATGGTCACAATACAAAGGAAAAAAAAGTAAAACCACATTCTTGAACTTCTCAGTTTTATGCTTCTCCTTTTTATTTTTTTTTTGCCAGCCCCAAGATTTGAACTCGGGTCCTCGGATACAAGGGTCAGCTGTGACAGAAATGTCAAGACCTGAGTGCAAGCCCTGTGGTTGGCTAATAATAATAATATTAATAATAACAATAATAAAGCCCTGGTTTGGAATTTGCACCATTTTCCTAGCAGGCCTTGTATTTGAACTCAGGGTATGGATAACTTTGTGGCACGGTGGTTGAAGGGCAAAGGCTCACCGTGCTTGAAGACAAGAAATTCAGAGTAGTTCTCAAGGCCTGAATTGAAGCCCCAGCACTGGAAAAAGGAATATTAATATATGAGATCTATTTACATACATGGGTTTACTGTGTATGATGCTTATTACCCTTATTTATTTAGTATTATTACACATAAAACATTTCTTTTATTACATCATATCACATAGGACATATCCGCATATGGATTATGCATCATACTGAGACCCAGGACTTTCTCAGAGAAGGAAGAAATAAATATGTCAAAATTGGCTTCTTAATCCACGAATAAATTTTTGGCCATGCTGGGATTTCAACACACAGCCTTCAGTGGCCAATCCATAAATGAGGTCAGTCTTAGCACACCAGCCTCCGGCAAACTGAGTTGCCAGGAGTTCTGAGGACCTGTGATCAAGCCATAGGAGTGCCTGATACATAGATAGATAGATAGATAGATAGATAGATAGATAGATAGATAGATAGATAGATAGATAGATAGATAGATAATGTAGATATATATATGCATACAGAGAGATGGAATGTGAGGATATTAAATTATATATGTATATATATATATATAATTACCAATTATTCATTACTAAATAGTGCCTCCATTTAATGAAGTGTCACAGTTGAATACTTATAAAAGCATTAATTAAAAATTAGTCAATAGCCTTCCATTAGGGGAATTATACCATCGTGCTGGAATGGAAGATATAAATCCAATAATTTTTATGTGGCATTCTAAAATAGAATCATGGATTAACTGCAAGTTTATTACTTTGATAATATTCCATTAGCATTCCCATGAATAGGAAGGATCTCCTTCCATTCGTGCGTGGCAGTCCTATCAATTGAACTCTAGGCCTGGGTAGTTTACTTTGAATGCAAACCATTGGAATGACACTATGAAGATTTCAGATTGTTACAATTATATAAAATAACAAGAAGCAAAGTAACCCAGGAGGCATGGGCTCCTGGATGTAATACTAGTTCTTCAGGAGGCTGAGATGTAGAGAATGCCAATTTGAATTCAGCGGGTGCAGGAAAGTCTGTGAGACTCTTATTTCTAATATATCACAAGAAAAAAATGAATAAAGCTGTGGCTTAAGGGCAGAGCACTACCCTTGAACCAAAGGAGCTCAGGGACAGGGCCTAGGCTCATAGTATAAACCCGGAACTGCCCCCCCCCAAAAAAAACGAGGCAATAACTCCATGTCTCTGTATATGGATGTATGATGTATGGATGATCGGTATTCAGCAGGTTGCCCATGTCCAGCCCCCCAACCTGGTCAAGCTGGGACAAACCCTGAAGAGTACTCAGTCTGAGCCTGCAGCTTGACCAAAGCATCCTTCTCTGCCATTTAATAACTGAAGACTTATGTTCTGGCTGAAGTCTCCAAACAGGAAACCTAGCAGCCAGCCACTGCCTAAAGGAAGACCACAGTTCCTAGACTGTAGGAGTTGTCGAAGTTTCTGGCTCCATAGTCTCTATAACTCTGTAGGATGTGAGCCTAGACCTCTGGGGCCTGGTGGCTATCACTCATTTATCATTCCTCATTGCCGAGTCTCAGGCTGGTCCCAAATCTTGGCAAAGATAATAAATAGTCAGCAATTTCTATGCCCAAAGGGGTATGCCAATAAATCCCACCCTCATAACGCCCATTAGAAGTGAGCCTTGAGCTGTGAATGTGGCTTAGTGGTATAGTGCTTACCTAGCACACACTAAGTCCTGGGTTCGATTCCTCAGTACCAAAGAAACAGAAAAAGCCAAAAGTTGCACTGTGGCTTAAGTGATAGAGTGCTAGACTTGAGCAAAAGAAGCTCAGGAACATACCGAGACCCTGAGTTCAAGACACAAGACTGGCAAAAAGAAAAAAAAATGAGCTTGGTATGACATATTCTTGTGGGACTCAGAGGAGGGCCATGGTTATAGGTAAGAGGTAGGGTAGAGGGCAGTTGCTGGGGCTCACCTCTGTAAGCAACTCAGGAGGCTGAGATCTGAGGATCCCAATTGGAAGCAGGGAAGTCTATATGAGACACTTTTCTCTAATTAAACACCCATAAAGCCAGAAGCAGAGTTGTGGTTCAAGTAGTACAGTGCTAGCCTTGAGCACAAAAGCTCAGGGATCGGATAGAATCCAGGCCGTGAATTTAAACCCCAGGACTGGCACACACGCACACACACACAACACACACACTCACACACACACACACACATCAAGGTAGAGCATTTACCAGTCACCTTGCACAAGTTCCATCTCTAGCAACTCAATATTAAAAAAATAGGGATAAGGTAAGATAAGACTTGCTCCAGGAGGTGATATAACCAATGCCAAAATTCCACAGGTGTTCTAAGATGTGGATACAGGACAGAGAGCCTTAGGCAGAAGGTACAGCATAGGCAAAGGTCTTGAGGTGTGCTGTAGAGCAGGTGGTGTGGGTGGAATGAAGGTTCTGTGGCTTCAGAAGAGTCTGGCAGGACATTCATGGCTTTTCACCATGGACCCCTGCCATTTCTGGTGGCTGGAATCCTATTTTCACAGCTCTTGACCCTCAGAATTCCTTTGCCTGGAGGAGTCAGTGCAAACGCGTGGAAGAACTCTTGCTTAAGAAAAGCTTCTAGCCCAATGCTACCAGTGGCTCAATCCCTGTAAATCCTAGCTACTCAGGAGACTGAGATAGAGATCGTGGGTCAAGCCAGCTCAGGGGGAGCGGGGGAAATTAGTGAGACTCTTCTTGCCGATGAACTACCAAAAGCCAGGAATGGAGTTGTGGCTCAATTGGTAGAGAGCTAACCTTGAAGGAAAAAGTTAAGAGACCAGAGCCCAGACCCCTGAGTTCAATCCTCAGTACTGGCACCTAAAAAATAAAGAAAAGCTTTCAAGAGCTTCTATTCCACTTTGTTGAAAGGCCAGATCAGCCTGGCCCCAGTAGCTCACATCTGTACTCCTAGCTCCTCAGAAGGTTGAGATGTGAGGATTGTGGTTCAAAGCCAGCCCCTGCAAGAAAGTCCCAGAGACTCTGATCTCCAAGGAACCTCCAGAAAACCAGAAGTGGCTCTGTAGCTCAAGTGGTAAGCTGTGATGAGCTGGGGCAGAGTGCCCAGGCCCAGAGTTCAAGCCCCATGACCAACACCTAGCCTGCTTGCTATTACTCTGTGGCTCTAGAAAGAGTATTTTCCAGTGGGCCCCTGAGGGTCGGTCTCCCAATGTCTAGATCTCCTACAAATCTTGAGAGGAGCCTGTTTGGAGGCCATTGCCTACAGAGCGGCCACACTACCAAAGAAGGGTGGAGCCTTGAGGTATGGAGCTCATCAGAAAGGCATCTGTCATGGGTGCAATGTTGATCTGAGCAGTAATTCGATGTCTCAGACCATGGTTCTAGGCCAGGAGGGGCAGGAGCTGCAAGATGTCACACCAGGTAACGCCTGCTCATGAGGGCATCACAAGAGTGTGAGTTTGTCAGGCACACCTTGGGCAGGTGTGGAGTTGAGCTCATGAAAGGCTTGTAGGCTCCAGAACCCACAGCTGGCTGACTGCTGCTTGTAGCAGTCGCTATCTCAGGAGATCCAGTGCTCAGACCACTGCTTTCCTCACCAGTGCAAGGAGGTGGAAGGGGGCAAATGAAGGTTGGCAATCGTGGACTGACTACTAAGGAGCATCCCTAGTGTCCTTCCCTTGGTCCTGTGGCTCTGTGCATGAATGGAAGGGCAGGTTCCATTGAACTTACTGCCATGGCCCAACCCCACAGCCCAAGAAGGACTTAGGGAGAAACCACTTGATCTGGCTTCAGAGTTTACTATGAATATGACTCAAGACTGCCCCCTGTTCTAGCTCAGCTCATCATTACCACCTTCCTCTGTGTGTGTGTGTGTGTGTGTGTGTGCGCGCGCGTGCGCACCTTCTCCTATACATCTTGGTACTAGGGCTTGAACTCAGGGCCTGGGCTCTCTCCCTCCCTTTTTTCATTCAGGGCTAGCACTCTTCCACTTGAGCCAAAGTTTCTCTTCCAGCCTTCAGGTGGTTATTTACAGAAAAGTGTCTCACAGACTTTTCTAGCTGGGCTGCCTCTGAATGGCAATCCTCAGATCTCAGACTCCTGAGTACCTAGGAATATGAGAGCATGAGCTATTAGCATCTGGCAAAATTTTCCTTCTTGGCTAAAACAGACTACCTCTCTCCCAGCTGAGCACCCATCTACAGGTACCCTTCCTACCTCAGGCTTCAGACAAAACATAACCTCCTCCCCTGAGAAAAAAGAAATGTGAACAGGTTTGAGGTTTATATTCTCCACACAATCAGGGGCTGGTGGGAGCTGACATGGAGGTTAGAGATCTAGTCTAGGGCAAGTAGACAGCTGTTAGAACAGAAGAGAATATGAAAAGTCATCCTTGCAGCTGGATGCCAGTGGCTCATACCAGCAATCCTAGCTACTCAAGAGGCTGAGCTCTTAGGGTGGCAACTTAAAGCCAGCCCAGGAAGGAAAATATGTGAGACAATTCTGTCTACTAAACTACTTAAAAAGATGAAAGGTGAGTTGTGGTTCAAGTGTTAGAGTGTTAGCTTTGAGCCAAGGAAGCTCAGGGACAGTGCCAAGCTCTGAGTTCCAGCTCTAAAATATTTTAAGACACCCCCCACCCCAATCAGGCCATAAATCCAGATTTTGGTCATCCTAGATCTCACTTCTGCTCCTGACACTTCCACAGCACAAGTGGCCGGGATGTGTCCAGCACTTGGTTAAGAAGTGAACTTACACAAGGGGGGCATAGCCAGGTCAAGACTAATGTCCCAGAACATTGAGGTACTGGCCATACCAGTCTCTCATCCCCCAGTTCCCTGGCCCTGGAATCTAAAGTCTGTGCCTCTGTATTCTGGCCATCCAGAATTTTCTAAAAGGACCTAAGAGTCCCAGCTGTGGCTGAAAGAAACACTTGCCTTCAGAAACGTACATTGACATTTCCTAGACACCGACCAATACTTCCAACCCACCTTGGCCTCACCTCCCATGTAGCCCCAAATCCACCTTGCTTGGGCAGCCTTTAGTCAGCTATCAAGTTTGAGTTGGCCAGAGCCACTGGCAAGCACCCTTCCCCCACTCCACTACCAGACTGCTAGAAATAGAACATGCAGCCAGAGGCCCAGCTGAGGAAAAAGACAGGACATCGCATGACTGACCCTGCCCCCCACCTCAAGAGGCAGGCGAGAAACTAGGCCAGCCATCCCTGCAGACCCAGAATCCCCTGGAGGCAGACAAAGATATGGACAGCTTGACTTGGGCCCCAAAGAAAAGCTGTAATATGCAGGTCTCTGGCAATTTAGGCCTCATTGTAGATCCTGATGGGGGCTAAAGGCAAGGTTGCCATTGAGCAGTGGCACCATCTGAGGTCAGAAAGAGGCAGACAAGCACCAAGGCAGTGGACAGAGAGAGATGAGGGAAAAATACACCACACACACACACACACACACGTGGGTAACCCAAGTCCTCAGCAGTCCCTGAGCACCTGAACATCCCAAACTCTGAGAAGATGGCACTACTGTCCCCAGACCAAATGTAGACAAAACACAGAGCCTCTCACACATCTGGAATGGCTAATAACACAGCATGGCATTTCCTTCTGTACACACCTCTATGAAGAAAACTCACCTACCTTACTTTTGGTTGTAGGTAATGGGGTTTGAACTTTGGCCTTCCCTCAGACTTCAGCTCTTCAGCTGAAGGTGTGCACTCTACCACTGGAGCCATAGCACCACTTCCGGTTTTCTGGTGGTTCACTGGAGATAAAGTCTCACAGACTTTCCTGCCCAAGCAGGCTTTGAACCATAATATTCAGATCTTAGCCTCCTGAATAGCTAGGATGACAGTTGTGAATCAATGGCAGCTCCCAGCTTCAGCCACCTTCTTATACCCAGGGGAAATCGAACTTATCAGGCCACAAGGCACATGCAACTCTTCACTTCAGACTTTGACACCAGCATACAAAACCATTCTTCCTTGGGTGGAAAGAATATAATTGACACTACCCTCCCACCCCTGTTCCCATTCGCCCACTCCCTGCCTAAGACAGGCCACAACCTCTGGAGTTCTTGGTAAGGAAACGCCCACCATGCTATGACTTCACACTCGGGCAAACCTGAGTAGTTCTTAGAAATGTCTGTACACTGAGGCAAGCACCTGGTCTCCCAACCACAGCAACCCCACTCCTTCACCATCTCTTGCTAGCAAGGGTTGTCTTTCTTGTTTTCATGGTTGAGGGGCTTGAACTCAGGGCTTGGGTACTGTTCCAGATGATGATTTTTTGCTCAAGGCCAGTGCTCTACCACTTGAGCCATGGTGCCACTTCTGGTTGGAGATTGGAGATGAGACTCTTATGGGAGCTTCCTGCCTGGGCTCGGAAACAAGATCCTCTGGATCTCAGCCTCCCAAGTAGCCTGGATGACAGGTGTGAGCCACCAGCCCAGGGCTTATGGTGTCTCATTTTTTTAGAATTTCCACCTAGTCCTCCTCTAGAAACTACCACTTAGACACTCCGTATCTCATTCATGGACAGGGAGGCTCGGAATCTGGATAGGGACATGGGCATTAAATGGCCCCCTTTACATCACTACCCATCTCTAAGTTCCCATCCACCTCCTCTGGATGGTCTGATCTTCCGGGGCAGATTATACCACTAGGACTTCTGAGGCCTGTATCCCCCCGCCCCACCCAACCAGTACCTGGGGATTTCTGGGGCCAGCTCCTCCATGTTTCAGTGGGAGATGTTTGGAGGGTTGCTGATAACCGGTTCCAGGGGTGCCCAGGGCAGAAGGAGAGTCCATCTCCCCTCTGTCAAAGAAGGAGACATGACACATGGATGGATCTACTAAGAGCTGCAGTGCATAACAATCCACCTATCACCCATGTCACTTGGAGTGCTGTTTTATGTTGACAGTCCTTGGGCTTGGCCTGGGGGCCCAGGCACTCTCCCTGAGCTTCCTTTGCTTGAGGCAAGCACTCTTCCACCTGAGCCACGCTGCCACTTCTGGCTTTTTCTGTGTATGCAGTACCTAGGAATTGAACCCACGGTTTCCTGTGCACTAGGCAAGCCCACTACTGCTAAGACCCAATCCCAATCCTGGATAGTGTTCTTATGTGACCTCTTGGGCCTGTCTTGGGACAATCTTGTACATCTGTACTCAGTTTCTCACCAGCAGCCCTGGCTGGAAATGAACATGCTCCAATTTGTTGTCCTTTATCTACAGCATCTTTACTCTCTGTGCTTCCTATCAGATCTTCCTTGTTAAGAAAGACCCCCTTTCAAGTGCTGCCTTTAAGAAGTCCACTCCACTTGCCCTGGCGGGGATGGGGGCTTGGGGGGGGATCTTCTCAGCTCTACACAATGCCGGCCTTGTCATGCTCTTCCGTCCGGCTGGTGTAGATTGAGAGTGCTCAAAGGGGAAAGCCTGGCTTTCACCACCCAATTTCTGAAGGCTCCGATACACTACCTAGGGACCAGTGCTGTATCACACTCCATGAGAGGGCACTTGAGGCCCACGCAGTCTATGGGCAAGAAATGAGGCCATTTCTTTGTGTGGGCTTGAACTGAGGATCTGGGAGCTGTCTCTCTGAGTTTTTCTGCTCAAGGCTGGTGCTCTAGCACTTGAGCCACAGCTCCACTTCTAACATTTTGGTGGTTCCATGGAGGGTAGAGTCTCACTTGCTCTCCAGCTTATGGCTGGCTTCGATATTTGAACCTCAGATCTTTGCCTACTGAGGAGCCAGTATATCAGGCGTGAGCCTGAGCCAGGTATGACAGGCACCAGAGCCTTTCTTTTGAGCTTCTGTTTATCTTGTGTCAACTAGCAAGCCCTAATTAAAATAGTCATTTACAGGGGATCAAGTTCCTCTCCTAGGTCAGTTAATCCAAGGAAATAAAATGTCTTTGGAAAAGGCTAGTCTGGGTTGGCCTAGGTGAGTGTGTTTGTGAGAGTATGAGTTTCAGGGATACTTACCCCCATCTCTCCGGTGCTTCATTCTCCCACTGGTAAGTACATCCATGATCTCTACCCCAAAGAAGGCAGGTAGGGGAGGGTTCATAAGGTCACATCAAGTGGGATGATCTGAATTCTATCCTGCAACTGAAGCTGGGAGAGATAATAGAGAGGAGAGCCTTAGAGGAACATCAAGGCAAGCCCCTTACATTTGGCTACAAGTACCAGAGAGAAGAATGAATCCATCCATTTTGGTAGTGAGATAACAGGTGCCCACTCTTCATTTATTTTATTTTTTTTGAGTCCTAGGGCTTGGATTCAGGGCCTCAGTGTCATCCTTGAGCTTATTTTACTCAAGGTTGAGGCTCTACAAATTGAGCCACAGCACCATATATATCTTTTTTTGTTGGGGGGAAGGTGGTTTATGGGAGATAAGAATCTCACAGACTCTCCTGCCTGGGCTGGCTCTGAGTCACGACCATCAGAACTCAGCCTCACGAATAGCCAGGATGACAGGCTAGAGCCACCAGCACCTGACCACCACCATCCATTTATAATCCCCTGGGGCTAGTTCCAGGCCACTCGCACTGCACCATAAATGAATGAATCTATGAAACGTATATTGCACTGAGTGTGCATTCCTCTCTCTTAGTATAATTTTCCCAAGCCTTTCATTGTCCGTAAGACTGGTGAAAACTCATCCTTTCTAATGGGTGAATAGAATTCCATTGTGTTTGTGTGTGTGTGTGTGTTTGTGTGTGTGTGTGTGTGTGTAACATGACTATGTGCCCATGAGTTCATTTCTAAGCCTTCTGTTTCAATTGAAATTTTGTAATTCCATATTAAATTTGTATTACTTTCTCTACTGCATTGAAGAATATTGTTGGGATTTTGATGGGTATTGCATTGCCAATTGTTTGGGGGCAGTATTGCAGTTTTCACAATGTTAATTCTTCCAACCAGGAGCATTGAAATATTTTCCATTTCCTTGAATCTCCCTCAATTTTTCGTTTTTAGATTTTTAAAGTTTTCACAGTAGAGGTCCTTCACATTTTTAGTTAAATTAATTAATTCCTAGTTTTGTTGTTGTTTTGTTTTGCTTTAATTTGATTTGATTTTGAGGCTAATACATAAGTGGTTGTTTTTTGGATTTCAGCCGGGATGTTCCCATTGCTCGTAACACAGAAAAACTACTGATTCTTGTGGTTTTTATATCCTGCTTCATTGCTGAAGATTAGCATCACCTTTACTAACTTGACTGAGGAAGCTACAGGGTCCTTTAAACACAGGATCATTTCATCTGTGAAAAGGGATAGGTTTACTTCTTCCCTATTTGGATCCTCTTTTTGTTTTGCTCTTGCCTATTGCCCTTGCTAGAAAGTCCACTACTATATTGAAGAGTAGTAGAGAAAGTGGACATCTTTTTCTCATTCCTGATTTTAATGTCTTCATGCCTCCACTCTTAGTTACATGCTTATTATCTTTTAGTCATATACATACTCTATTATACTGAGGAAAGTTCCATGTGTTCCTAGCTTCTCAGATTTTTAATCATAAAGGGGTATGGGATCTTTTTAAAAGCTATTTCTACATCCATATAGACGATCATGTGGTTCTTTTCCCTGCTTCTGTTGATGGTGTCTGTTATGTTTATTGACAAGTATATTGAATCCAATTGTATCCTAGGATGAATACTGTTTGATCATAGCATACCATTTTTTGTTAGTTGCTGAAATTGGTTGGTGAGAATTTTATTGAGAAGTTCTCTATCAATGTTTATCAAAGTGTTGGGTTCATAGTTCTTTTTCTTTGATTAGTCCCTATCTGATTTGGGGAAGAGTCTAATTCCAGCTTCATAGAATGTGTTTGATAATTCCATTTCCCTTTCTATTCTATTGAAGAGACAGATCTGAATATTGTAAGTTCTTCGCAGGTCTTAATTTCATGGTAAATCCATTGAGTCCTACATTTTTCTGTTGTGGGAAATTGTTTATTGAAATTTCATTTTCATTACTTCTTATATATCACTTCTTTGTTCAGTTAGAGTATAGGAAAGCATAAATTTCTCCAGGATTCTCCAGGTGATTGACATATGGTTTTCAAGTACTCTCATATAACCGTCTCAATTTTGCTAATTTATGTTGTGGTCTCATTTTTTCTCTAATTTTATCTATTTGAGTGAGGCCTCTTAGGAGCTCTTAGGAGCTGTGAATCATCTACTCAATATATTTACCTTGTTCTCTGGTAGGGAGCATGTCATATAACCAGTTCCTGTTCTTCTTGATCTTTTCTGAGAAGAGTATTTTTGATTAACTTCCATCCTGCTGATTTGGTGGAGATACATTGTTTCAAGTTTTCTTTGTCATGAAATATTTTTATATATCCTTTAACTGTAAAGGAATATTTGGCTTGGGGCCATATTCATGGTTCGTAGTAGTTTGCCCTTAATGTTTGCTATATATAATGCTGGCCTCTTCGTTTTTTTTTTGTTTTTTTTTTTTTTTACCATATCAGCTAAGAAATCTGTAGTTATTCTGACTGTATATCCTTTATAAATAATCAATCTTTTCTCTATGGCAGCTTTAAGAATCCTTTCCTTGATTTCTAATGATCCTCTAATGGATTATGATGTGGTGGTGGGTTGTTCTTTTCTAGAATTCTCTGCTTGGTGTTCTAAAGGCTTCTCTTCTCTGAATGAACCTATCTCTTTGGATGTTTGGAATGTTCTTTGCTAGGATTCTGTAATATGTTTCCTGTTTCCCATCCATTTAGTGTCCTGCTGTTCTCCTTGATACCAATCTTTCCCAAATTTGATCTCAGTCTTGAAGTTCTGGCAAGATCATTTCTTATTCTTTGGATTTGTTCTAAATGATTGCTTCCTCTTTCCTATTAGACCTATTTGACCCCTGAGATTATCTTCTATGTCATCTATTTGCTGTGGAGATATTCTGCTTTGTTTGTGATTTCTGTCTTCTAATTGGTCATTTTTATGGCTTCTATCTCTTTATTAAAGCTTTGTTTTAGGTCTGGTATGGACTTTCCTTACATATTTTCTTTAGGTGGGGGGGGGGGACGATTGGAAGGGTTGTTTTTTACCTGTGTTTTCTCTCATATCTTTAACTAGGCATCCATTTTTTCTTTGGACTCCCTTCTCTTTTCAGAATTTCTTTCTCTGTTTGTAGTCTCCATGAGTTATTTTGCTAATCTATAGTTGGCCTTATCTTGTTCACAAATTTCCTTGTAGAGGTTGTGTATCTTTTCATTAATCACATTTTTCAGCAGTATTTGTAATGAATTTTGAAAACTATCTTCTACATCCTTAATTGTCTGTTCTTATGAGTGGTTATTTACTGTGTGAATTATACTACTTTGACATCTCTTTTCTTGTATTTTTCTGATTTGTTCTGTCTTGGGGGATTTCTTTTGGGGCATCTATGATCTTAATAGGTGACTCTTTATGTTCTTGTTTGAATTACCAGGTGTTGGTTTGATATTCTGTTTTGATTTGTTTTTCTGGAATTAGGTTTTTGTCCATTAAGTGTAGGTGTAGAAATCAATTATGGGAAGATGTAGTGATGTTGTGGTTCCAGTGACAGTTCGGGCTGTACAGTGGTATCTTGAATTGTCTCTGAGTATGGATTTGGCTGTCTCCGTTGTACACTTCTGTTCCTGCTTTTTTTCCCATGTGGATCTTTTATTTCCACACTGCAGCTGTACTTTTGAATATGTTGGCCACCACCTTCACAGCAGGCACCTGCCTGGCTAGGCACCTTTTCAAAGATTTCTGTTTGCTTGGAAGACATATAAAATCTTCTTTTGAATTGTATATCTATATATAATTATAGCTGACTTGGTGTGATGCTCTAGAAGTGACATACCCTCTAGGACTCTAAAGATCTGTTTCATTAGAGAGAGCTAGGGTAATTTTCTGTTGTTATTGTGCCATTGGTTTTCCTCTTCCTCAGATTTATTTTATTTATTGTTGATTTTTTTCACATAACTTAGGATTTGTGATGGTGGTATCAGGTTATTTTCGTTTTTTGTTTATGTTAAATTGACATAGTCATTTCATGCTTGTATGAAGAGACAGTAATAATATTAAATGTATGTTATTATGTTGAAAGAAAGATAGCAGACATTTTAACCTATTAACTACAAGTAAATTAAAATTAAGCAAAGCTAATTGAAATAATTAGTTCTTTACTCTTCAGAGGATGAATATAGTACTCTTGGATATCTAGGAATAAAAGACTTTAGACTCATTACAACTGATGCCTTACATTGATATTACTGGCTAAACTTTCTTCTTCAGAAAGGCAAACCTCCATTTCTTTCATATTAATATTATAAAATCATGATATCTGCATGTTGAATAGTTTTTCTCTGCTATTTTCAATTCCATTCTTCATCCACTATGTTTCTAGGGCTTTGAATGACTAATTCCTTAAAATAACTATACTGATTATGATGTGATATAAATCTCAGTAATATTTTTTTACTTATAAATTTTTTATGGTGAAAATGCCATTTCCCTTATTGCAATAACTAGTATAGGTGTGAATCAAGCAGAAAAGTAATATTAATATGAATTTTCATCTGAGTCTCATGTTAAGCTATATTCATATGAAATTTATGCAGTCTCAAGCAAGAAACCTGACAATTTTACTCTTTTCTGTTTTAATCAATAAGTCCATTCTCTTTAGAAATATGTTCTCATCTTTTATATTGCTCCAGTAAACGTCATGTATTTCTAGGACTTTTACTGAAATAAATTTAAACTATGGGACATTAAGACAAGCCCCCCCTTATCACTTTAAAGTAAATCCTTGGGGACTATTTTATATATAAAAATAAAACAGTGCGATGCACATGTTTATACATGAATTATCTAATAGTTGAGTCAAATAGAAACAAGAACTACCATATCAAATCAAGTCTCAATTTATTTAAAGGCACCAAAATATTAGTGTTCACTGATTTTTAAAAAAATGACTAGTTACAACAAAGTTTATATTACATTTCAAATTTAAAAAGTGAAAATTACCACCAGATTTGCTGTCAATATCCTGTTTCCAGGAATACATTTATTCAGTAGAAAAACAAAAATTAAGTGTTTGTCACATAGAAAGACAGATGTAGAAACAGACTGTCTTTCCTTAACATGATAAATATTTGCAAATCATGTGATTTATTCGAAGATACTATAGCAATTCATAAGAGAATTTGTGATCAGAAGTGACAGGTAAGCAAAGCAACTGCAAAACTGTATATGTAGGTTGAAATTTAACTATAAGATCACAAGATTACAATAAATGAGTCTACAGAAGATGATTTTGTATCTCTAACACTCATCCAGTGTTCTACATTTTCCCACATACTCCTGTTCTCTTACCTCAGTTCCTGATCAATGTTCTTCTACTTTCATGATGTCAATTCTTAATAATATAAAAAGGTGGGTATATTTTGGTTTCTAGATCCAATAAATTTTAGTATTTTGTAATAGTAGTGTGAATTCATGGAGTTTGCCTTGAATGTCAAGTTTGAGGATACTGTATTCAGAATACTGTTAATTGGTCTGAAGCAGCCAGGAACACACAATGAATATATAGACACAGTATATTAAGAGCAAGGGATTTGATTTCAGAGAAACGTGTAGGTCCAGGCAAGATCTTCAAGAAAAGAAAAACCAATGGAGCAAACATCAATCAACTATCATTACAAAGGAACTGAACTGACCTCTGATGTGTCTGGGTGGCAGCTGTGTGTGTGTGTGTGTGTGTGTGTGTCTGTGTGTCTGTGTGTCTGTGTGTCTGTGTGTCTGTGTGTGTGTGTGTCTGTGTGTGTAGAAAGAGAAAATTTTAGTGGGGCTTCCATATTTACAGCCCATAGACCATTACTAGTTAAGGAGAAGGTGCTCATATCAGAACTCTGATACCACTCATCACATTTTACTGAGAAAAACACTTGCTTAATCTGTACTTAAAAAGAGAAAAATAAACTAACATCTTAAATGATTGCTTTGAGAATTAATTGGTATATTGAAGGCCAAAAGGAGGAATTGGAGATCAATAACTGTGATTTCAGGAGTCTCCTGCTATGTACTTACAGCTGAATTACTAATATGCTTAATAATATGCAATATATGATAGAGAATTAGATCAGCCAGCAAATACAAAGAACTAGTGATGAGACTGAACTTTTGAGCAGGGTTGTCACATCTTTTAGGAATGTAATTCCTTCATATGAACTTCAAATTTTGTGGATTACCCTGTGTGACTAAAACGTTAGAAAGTACTGTAGAAATGAGATTTCCTGATAGCCAAGTAGAAAGAGCTCATGATCCCATCCTCACGTTACATATTTCCATTTCATAAAGAATCTCTTTTAGAATGCTTTTATTTAATATACTTCAGCACCTCACCCTTGCCTTTTGGAGACAGGCAAATAATTTTTGAATATTATCTTACATTATCTTACATAAGTTAGTGTGTACAGGCATGATTTGTATGCTTATAGAAGTTAGTATTAAGTGTAAATAGGAATCATGTCAAAACTAAAAATATAATTAGGGGCTGGGAAGGTGGCTCAGTGGTAGAGTGCTTGCCTTGCATGCATGAGGCCCTGGGTTCGATTCCTCAACACCACATAAGCAAAAAAGAAAAAAGCCAGAAGTGGTGCTGTGGCTCAAGGGGTAGAGCGCTGGCCTTGAGATGAAGAACTGAGGGACAGTGCCCAGGCCCAGAGTTCAGGCCCCACGAGGGGACCCTCCCAAAAAGTATATATATATATATATATATATATATATATATATATATATATATATACATATATATATACACATATAAATACATATATATACAAATATATACATATATATACATATAAATATATATACATATGTATATATATTCATATATACACATAACAAGACTAGAAGGCACAGCATTTTGTTCATGAAAACGTACATTAGATTAGTTGCAGAATTTCTATTTTGAGATAAACTTTATATTAAAGTAAAATTTACTTTACCTAAGGATTGAAACATTTTTTAAAATATATTTAATATATTTAATATATATTTAAGATATTGTAAGATATTTTTGCTGCATAAGTTTAAGACAATTCTCCCATAGTAATCATTTTTCTCATTACTTTCCTGTTTCCATGTGATTAACCTCCAAATTATAAATCCAGATATATGATTTGATTTAATTGAAACGAAAATATTATTGAGTATAAGGACCTTCTACTCTCTACATTCTTCACACTAAGATCATCAAATATGGTGAGTTTGAAATAATTAGACTCTGTGTGAACTATGTTAATATTATTCAGAATGTGAGTGAAATGTTTAAAAAGTCGTATTTATTTTAGTTTAAATGCTTTGAAGAGAAAATGAATGATACAATCAAAACCTAAGAAGGATTAGGTTTGAAATTTAGAATTCAGGAAATTTTTTTTTACCACACTGTTTACTGGAGCCTTCACAACAACCTCATTAGATAAGTTATGTTACTGCAAAAATCCCAGTGGTTAGACATTTACGAATAGAAAAACCATGTCATTCTGAATATGTAGGGTTACATAAGAAACATAGAAAATTTAGCTTTTACATACCTGAATATAGTAATACATTTAATTGCAGGGAGATAAAATTGCATTTATTTTGAAAAGTAAACATAAGTATTCATTTGAATAAAAGACAATGTTTAAAACATCACCCATTCAAGAAACAAGATGTACATTTAGCTGTTTTTTATGCCAATCATGTTCTCTAAACTTACTAGAAATACTAGATTAGTAAACCTAAATCATTGATTTGTAGGGAAATAGAAATTTAGTTTATTAAAAGTCATGACTAGTTTTTCTCAATTACTAACTGATTTATATTTTTATAATGGAATTTTATTTGATATATTTTTATTGATTAAGTTAAATAATTGGCAAATAGCAATATGAATTATGCATGAACAAAGTTTATCTAACACAAGTATTTTATTCACAAGACATATTATGGCTCTCTTAAAGAACATTAGATGGCAGTGTGTTATTTACTTATTAATTTTTAGTTATTTTGTTAATGGTTATTAATTGTCAGAAGTGACAGTTTCCTTATGCTCTTTCCAAAATATATTTAAAGTATTTGATTATACTCCCTCTATTTCCTTTTCATTACTCCTTCTTCCAAAGTTTTCTGTTTTTCACATAAAATTACATCTTTAAATATGCACATATAATCTAATTTGGAAGATTTAAGGTGAACTGCAACTTAATTCAATATGTACAGTGGATTAAAAGGATGAATAAAAACTTGAATATTTTTTTCTTATCTTCTGAATTGGGCTATTATTTTTATTATGGTTAGGGTTAGGATCCCAGACAGAATTAGAATTAGGGTTATTGACAAAGAAAATTTAGGTTCAACACAAGATGAGCCATTGCAACAATGATACTCACAACACACTATATTGAAAATGAACTTTACACCATGGGGACAGAGGAGTGAAAGAGGTGGGAGAGGGAAGGTATAGTGCGAGAAAAACAAAGAAGAGGGTAACAATGTGCAACAAGAAGTGTACTCATTACTTTACACATATAACTATAATCCCTCTGTAAGCCTCTTTACAATAACTAAAATTTAAAGAAATGAAAAAAAAAAAACTGACGAAATTGAAAAACACTAAAAACCTTAGGTTCAAAATGCAAGTAAAATTTAGACCTACATGCCTAGCATGAGTTGA
The DNA here is from genome assembly GCF_019054845.1 of Dipodomys spectabilis. Taxonomy (NCBI): domain Eukaryota; kingdom Metazoa; phylum Chordata; class Mammalia; order Rodentia; family Heteromyidae; genus Dipodomys; species Dipodomys spectabilis. The sequence goes on from NW_024871192.1 coordinate 563,210, forward strand.
GATAAATGTGAAATAGAGGCTTGCTAATAACATTTTGATTCAGTTATCTGTAGGTTTAGGATTCAGCAAGGTGTTTCAGGTAGAGCTGGGGTTAGGATGAGAAAAAGATATGAAGTATTGTGTAAAACTGCAATATATTTTAAGAAGAATGAATGATATCAAAGTTAGAATGAATGAAAACCAACGTCTGTGTTACTTTTAACATTCAGATATGATTTGGTTTAAATTATGAATTGCTGTTTTAGTTCTTGTTAGGGTTAGCGAAGGATAAGCATTAGGGTAAAATTTAGTTTTCCACTAAGAAGCAGAAGCAATAAAATGTGTGATTGAATAGAATCCAGACAATTTTCCTTACATAACCATTTGGTGTTAATTCAGATTTTGATTAGGATTTGGTTTCTGGTTAAAGGGGGTTGAGGAAAGAATAAAGAATTTGATTAAACTGGTGGCTTGCACCTATTATCACAGCTGCTCAGGAATCTGATTTCTGAGGACTGCAGTTCAAAGCCAGCCCTGGCAGGAATGTCTGTGAGACTCTTATGTGCAATTAACCACCAGAAAACCTGAAAGTGGTGCTGTTGCTCAAGTGATAAAGTGCACAACTTGAGATAAAGAACTCAGGGATCTTGCCCATGCCTAGTGCTCAGGGATCGTGCCCAGGCCCAGAGACCAAACTGCACGCCCAACAAAAAGAACAAAAGGATGGGTTAAATGTTAAGTAAATATGAACTTATTTTAGGTTTTAGGAATTCAGGGAAATCTGGGATAATGGAAGTACAATGTATTTCATAATATCAGGATTTGAAATAAATGGGTATAATGATTCCTCTTATGGAACAAGATAGCTTCAAAGTTAAGAGTGAAAAAATCTATAGGGTTTAGGAAAACCTGCAATTTATTTCAAGAATTACAAGTGGAATTTCAGTTAGGATGACACAAAACAAGCATTTTTCATAAATTTTAGATTTGGGATACCATTAGTGTCAAGGTTATGGTTAGGAGTCTAGCCATGGTTAGGGTTAGAGTGTATGAGAAAAAAAATGAGGGTCAAATTGAAGGTAAATTTCAGATTAAGCCAGTTAAGAATTAGAATGAATGTGAACTAGAGTACTGCTATTAATATTGGTATCTACTCACACTTAGGCTTATGGTTATTCTCAATGTTCCAGTTAAGATTAAGTAATGGTTAGAAAATGACTAAGATATTGGGGAAAAAATTGAAACCTATGTTTGCAAGGCTTATTTGAATCAAGTTAGGATGAGTGAAAACTAGTTTACTTGTGTTAATGTTAGTATTGATATATAATTTGGATTAAGATTAGGGTCAGTATTTTGTTCTGATTATGATTAGTGTTATGAGTAGTAAAGGTTTTAGTATAAAATTCAGTTTTCAACCCAGGAGCCGGTGGCTCATGCCTGTAATCCTAGATACTCAGTAGGCTGAGATCTGAGGATCATGGTTCAAAGCCAGCCCAGGCAAGGAAAGTCTGTGACACGCTTATCTCCAATAAACCACTAGAAAACCGGAAGTGACGCTGTGGCTCAAGCAGTGGAGCCCTCGCCTTGAGCTGAAGAGCTGAGGGATAACGCCTAAGCCCAGAGTTCAAGCCCTATGACCGACCAAAAAAAATTCAGTTTTTACTAACAAGTAGAAGCAAAAATGTGAGACTGAATAGTAACTAGATCATTAGCACTATATCTATTTCTCAGTGATCATTCTTGTAATGATTAATGAGAGTTTTCCAGCAAGGATTAGGTTGAGAATTAGCGTTAAGTAATGGACAAGATGGTAAGTAAATCTGAAACTGTTTTAGGGTACAGTGGTTCAGGAACAGGTAGGATCAATGGAAACTACAGTATCTTTCCGGATAAAAGAATTTGAGAACATATAATTGGACATATAATAATATGTCCAATAATATAATGGTTCATGTTAGGGAACAAGATAACTTCAGAGATAGAGTCAGGAAATTTGTGGAAAATAGGACAAATTTAAACTCATTTCCAGAGGACAAACAGGAGTATTCATTAGAATGAATAAAACTAGAGTAGTTTGCTTAAGCATTAGAATTGGACTATCATTAGGGTGAAAGTTAGGTTTCAGTTCCAGCTGGGGATAGTGTTAGTATTAGGGAAATGGAAAATATAGGGTCAAACTTAAAGTAAATCTTCGAATAACAAGGAAAGTTAGAATTTGGATGAATGCTCACCAAAGGTCTTCAACTCAGGCCTGGGTCCTGTCTTCAGCTTATTCTGTGCAAGGAAGGTACTAAACCACGTAGCGACAGGTCTTCTTCTGGATTTTTAGTACTTAATTTGAGATATATATCTCATGGATTTTCCTGTCTGGACTTAATATTCTGATCCCCAGCAATCCTTGGGTTAGTGTTACCGTGGGTGCTACCACAAAGTGACAGTTCATTAAACTAGGAGCAATATGGACGTATATGTGCAAGATCCCAAGTAATCAGTTCATTAATTTGGGAGTACCACAGGATCGCATTAGATTGCCTTCAAACCCATTGTTTCTGATGAGTTGATCCGAAGCCCAAAGCATAATCAAAAGCTATTAGCCACACTGTATGAAGTAGCACATATTTATGGTGTAGAATATATACAATGAATTAAATCCTGAATCAAAAGTCTTTGCTGGGTTTTCTACTTAAAAACAAATCAGAAATAGAGTGATATTGAAATGAAGTCCAGACTGGAAGACTGTAGTGAGCAGCAGAGCATCTGCTTAGTGTAAGTCCAACCCCCAGGACCATAAAGAAGAAGTAGAAGAAAGTGAAATTGTAGGAGAAAGAGGAAAGAAAAGGAGGAGAAAGAGGTAAGATAGGAGGAAGGGCATAGCAGGAGGGAGAACAGGAGAGGACATGGAGAAAGTAGAGGGGAGGAGGGAAGAAAAAGGGAAACATCACCCTGGGGAAGAGGAACAGGAGGGGAGACAGGAGGAGGAAGATAAATGCAATATAACCCCAAGAATTGTTGGGAAACATTTTGCATAAGTAATCTGCATGTGCATGGCAGGATTTTTTTTCGCATCAGAGAGAGAGAGAGCTTGCACAGTGACAATATGGGTGATACCTGTTGCTCTGTCATTTTATTCTCTTTCTTCAGTGAGGAGTTCAGAAGAAATCCTGAGTATGGTGTTTTACAAATACATTTCAAAATTTGTTTTTCATGGGGGCTGGTAAGGTGGCTCAGTGGTAGAGTGCTTGCCTTGCATGCCTGAGGCCCTGGGTTTGATTCCTCAGCACCACATAAACAAAAAGAAAAAAAGCCTGAAGTGGCGTTGTGGCTCAAGTGATAGAGCGCTAGCCTTGAGCTGAAGAGCTGAGGGACAGCACCCAGGCCCAGAGTTCAGGCCCCATGACCAGACCCTCCCCCCAAAAATTCATTTCTCATGAATCTAATATGGGAAAGAACTAAATGCAACCTCCCTTAAATAAAAGAAATAATAGAATCTATATTTATTTGTATTACTGTGCATGAAGAAATCCTGGAGATTTCTATTTAACTCAGAGGGCCCCATGCAAAAATATAGGAAAAGAGGAAAGTAAAACTGTTTGTAAAGTATAATAGGTTATCATTGATGAAAAGTTTTAGTGGACCTTTTTCCTTTTCTTTTTTGCCAGATGTTCAGTGCTGCAGCAAGGCTGTGCCCTAGAGCCCTTTCCAAGTCACCACGTGAACACCCATTTCTGTATTTCCTGCGGGTGTGGGTGCCTCCTAAGTTTACCCGTTGAAAAGGGGCCCCCTCCCTTGTGGTGCATGTGCAGTGAGGGGATGTTTGTGCATGCTACCCAGCATTGCCAGATGAGCCCTTCCCACCCTACCCAACTCTCTTCCCAGTCTCAGTTCCTCCATTTCACCCAGGAGCTGGCAGCCATGGGGCTGGATTTGAATCCACTGTTGTCCTATCCTCCTGCAGCTTTGCTGGTTATGGTCTGATGTGTTCCTGGGTGAGAGTGCCATGCCAGGGAGACTCTGTTCTAGGCTCAATGCCTGCCCCCATTGGTGTGGGGTGGGGGGACACCATGTTTGTACACTGCACAGCCCATGGGAGAAGGAAGGCTGGGCATGCAATCCTCCCCCTTGGGACCAGGAAGCCAGCCATGGTTCACCTCATCAGTCTTTAAGGTGGTCTGGAGACTTGGAGCCATGTGCTTGCTCCTCTGCCAGCAGGCTTGTGACAGCTGCCGAAGCTGAGGAACCTGGAGCCCCTTCAGCATCCCCACGGACCTCAATTTCCTCGTCCCTGTGGACTCCGGTTCATGGCCATCCCTGCATACACCCATCAGTGACAGAGGCGCCTGGACTTACAGAGCACCAGCTGCAGGACCGGGGGCCCAACGCCCTTTGGATTTGCTTTGTAGCCTCCTCCGTCATCCTTCTGGTCCACATAAGCCCAGCTCTGGATGCCATTCTGAGGATATTCTGTTTGGAGGCTATGGGCTCACCTCCTACCCTTTTTGGGCTCCAAAGCAGGGCAATGGGTCTGGCCTTGGCAGTGTAGGCCACACAGATGGAAGGCAGGACTTGGGGTCTGCCCTGCCTTCCCTCCTTGCTTTGGCACCTGGGTTGCTTGGTTTGGTCACTGATGGAGCCTTGCTGGCTTAAGCCCACCACAACAAGTTTCACACCTGCTGCAGCAGCAATGTGGTGTCCCGGACCCCCTCAGGGTCACCACATGGACCTCTGATGGGTCTACATGGACTGGGTGTGAGTGTCATCCCAGGACTCCCATTAGGAAGTGCACTCCTCTTCGTGGTACTGAAAGCAAGAGGTGCCACATATAATTTCTACTTCCTAACATTTTCCTTCCCTGAGATAAACAAAACAGTGAGATATGAATAAGTTTTATAAAAACAAAATATGTAACTTATATCACTTCAACTTGTTAAACCATTGTAATATTTTTCATCCAGTAGGAATTCTTTCTGTAATTACTTATTTTAATTTTGAATGTAACTAATATAATATATCTTGTGTGTAATTTACTATTCTAACATAACTTTATTTGCATTATGTACATACTTTTTTTTCAAATTCTGAGATTTTATCATGTGTTTATTGGATAAGAATATTGTTGTATTTTTATTTCAGTTTGCCATAATGGCCTTGTAAATACAAACAATAAAATCCATTCTTGCTATTATCAAGCTCAATGATTTTGGAGACTAGAGACTCAAGGATATACCATTATATATCATAAAGTAATGTGTATCACATTGTTTAAAACTGCTCCATAAGATAATTAGTAATTTAGGTGGCAGCCATTTCATCTTGCATACTGGTCCCTCTGGTGAAGTAGGATCCTGTGGCAGCTTGCTCAGTTCGGGCCCTTGTGGGCACCTTGCCTGGAACTGTGGGAGAAAGATCAGGGTGTACCTGCTGTTGGGCTAGGGCAGCTACCCAGCAGCTGCTGCATGAATGGCACACAGTGCCACTGACTCACATGTAGCACCAACCTGCCCCGTGGGCATGGGCCCTGAGGATCAGCCCTTGGGAGCACACACACACACTGTGGGGTGGGGGCTGCCCACCTAGGAAGAATGCAGACCAAACAGAAGCCACTCTGCAGATCACGTTGTACAGTGTTTATTCTCCGTGGTGCGGGGGAAAATTCTGCTCCACTGTGGGGAGAAAACAAGAAAGAGAGGCCCAGGCAGGGTGAAGCCAACTTTTGTACTCAAGCTGGAAAGGAAAATTTCCTCCATGCATTCTCCAGCAGGTTCAGGAAGCTCTTCCATGCTCCTTGTCAATGGCATAGCAGCCAAGGACACTCAGGTCTAGTACTCCTGGTTGTTTTTTTGGGTTTGTATGTTAATTTATACAGAGAGCCCCTCCCTCAGACAACAGAGATATTCTGGGTTTTGTAAAACATTCTGCATCTGAGCATTCCCACTGTTTGGTTTTTGTATTATTTCTTCTAAATACATTGTGAAATTTCTGTTTTAGGTGTTGAGGTATGAGAGAAGGAGTCAGATTATGAACATAGTTTCCTACAAGCTTTTCATTTAAAAATAAAAACATATTCTCTCTAAAAATGCCTATCACAAAATAAATTTGAGAGGGGGGAAAAAGGCTGTTTTCTCATGAGATCAAAATGTGCTAGTTTTATATGCATGTTTTATGCGTTCAAATTACAATTAAGTAACTGACTATCTAGGAACAATTGTCCAGACATAAGAGTTAAGTGTCTTGGGAGCTGGAAGCAGGATTTTTGTGAGCTTTATCCAAAAGGAGGAATGAAAGTTAAAATCCATAGATTGTGAATCAAAGTGGTGATACAAAATGAGAATCACAATAAACTTCTTTGCTATTCAAGGTCTTTTATTGCTCGGTATGAAATTTTGGATTGCTTCTTCTATTTCATTGAAGAGTGACATTAGGATATTGGTAGATATCACATTGAATTTGGATATAGCCTTTGGCAGTATTGCCATGTTCATGGTGCTAATCCCCCCAATCCATGAGCATGGGAGGTTTCCCACTACCTAAATTCTGTTTTAATTTTCTTTTTCAAGTTTTTAAAGTTCCCATCATAGAGGTCCTTCACCTCTTAAGATAACGCCTAGGTATTTTATTTTTTATGCGGCTATTAAAAAGGGGTTGCTTGCCTAATTTTAGCTGCACTCTTATCGTTATTGGAATACAGGAAAGCCATTGATTTCTGAGGATTAATTTTATACTCTGCTAGTTTGCCAAAGTTTCTGATCAGCTCAAGTAACTTGGGACTGGAGTCCATGGGGTTCATTAAATACAAGATCATATCATCTGCAAAGAGGGAGAGTTTTACTTCATCTTTCCCTATTTGGATCCCCTTTAAGTTTGCATCTTGTCTTATTGCCCCAGGTAGCATTCTAATACTAAGTTGAAGAGCAGTGGAGAGAAAAGGCATCCTTATGTCATTCCTGAATTTATAAGAAATAAGTATAATGCTGGCTGTAGGTTTGTCAATCCTTAACAGAAAGAACAGCAGTAGAGCAATATCAGTTACAAATTTCAAACTCTACCAAAAAGCCATAGTAATAATATCAGCTTGATACTCGCACAAGAACAGACCCGAGGACCAATGGAATAGGACTGAAGACTCAGAAATCAACCCACTGACCTATAGCCACCTAATCTTTGACAAGGGAGCCAAAAAATAGAATGGAAGAAAGACAGCCCTTTCAGTTAATGGTGTGGGTGTGGGCAAAATTGGTTAAACACCTGTAGAAAGCTACATCCATATATAGATAGATAGATAGATAGATAGATATAGAAAGATAGATATATATCTATATATATCTATATCTATCTATCTATCTATCTATCTATCTATCTATCTATCTATCTATCTATCTATCTATCTATCTATCTATCTATATATATTGAAGTTCTTTAAAAGACTCCACATAGAGCTCCCCTATGACCTAGCGATCCCCCTTTTGGCATTTACCCAAATAATCACAAACAAGGTCATACCAAACCTAACAGCACAACCATGTTTATTGCAGCATTATTCACAGCAGCTATGATATGGACCCAACTCCGATGCCCCTCAGTAGATGAATGGATCAATAAAATGTGTTATAGGTGTGCACACGAGCGTGTGCACTCTCTCTCTCTCTCTCTCTCTCTCTCTCTCTCTCTCACACACACACACACACACACACTCACACACGCACACACAGACAAACACACACACTGGAATTCTATGCCTCCATCAGAGAGAATGGCATTGCCCCATTTGTTAGGAAATGGAAAGACTTGGTAAAAAAAATTTATTAAGTGAAGTAAGCCAGACCCATAGAAACATAGGTCCCATGGTTTACCTTGTTTTTCCCTTGTTTGCAAGGACTAATACATGTTTAGGACAAGCAGAGAAGATCAAAGGCTTGGTACTTATGACCATATAAGATAATATTAAGTGAAATGTACCCCAAGTAAGAGACACAAGTGGTTTTTTTCTTTCTTGCTTTTGCTTTTAATATACTTATAATGCACTATGTGATTCTTTTCTAGATTCATCACTGCATAACCTCTGTTTTCACTGTATTTGATTCCAGTGTCCTGCATCTTATATGCCTCGCCACCTCCTGCAGAGTCTGCATGAGAGATCGTGCCAGACAAAGTATAAGCTTCAAGGAAGCATGCCTGTAGGAAGGGGGTGTTAGTTAAGGCTTCCCATACACTTGGCTGCAACTTTATAGCCTCTACCTTTATTTTTATTATATTCTCCTTGGCTGTACATTCGTTGCTTTTATTCTCGTTTTGGCTATTTTTCTATTGATCCACGAACAGAGCATGTTGTTTATTTCCAGTCCAATAGAGACGGCTTCTCTGAATAATAAAGACTAGGACCAAATATTAAAATATGGGTAATGCCCCAATCAATCTATCACCTGATGTAACACTGCCTCCAGAAACTCCTACAACTTCAAAAGCAGTTTTACGGCTCACTCATAGTAAATATAGAAATTGAAATTTCCAGATATGTTACAACAGACAAGATTAACGAATTAAACTAAGCTAGAAGGAGTTATCCCAGAAGCACAGAGAGTTCTAGAAAAAGGGGCCCATGATAATAAAACGGAAAAAAAGATTCACCCAACCGTTATGACTAAGCTTAGTCCAGCTTACGTTACAGGGAAAGATGATGGTTTTCCACAAAATATAAAGTTAGTGGTATCACATTTCTGAGCCGAATGATGAACCATTGCTTTACACAGGAGTTTATAAAGATAATAATAAATGGATTAATGTAAAAGGAAAAAGGATATTTTGGAACTCATTAGATTTTATTCAAAGATTAGGCAGATCTAGACCATTATGGTGTTTATTATCAAAACAACAAGATAGAGTAAAACAACAATTAGAAATTTATGTGAACAAATACTGGGGTTAAAATTATAGAAAACGTAGAATGCCTGACTCAAGCTGGAAGTGGTTTTTAGGATGGTTTCAAAGGAACTTGAATATATATGGAAAAAATAAAAAGAGTACAATATATGTACATCCCTGTCTTAGGTTTGTTAATTATTAAACATAAAAAAGGTTGAATAGATGATGCATTCTATTAAACTATGTGCTAGACTTGTTTCGCAACACTTAGCTCAAACAGTTAGTGGGACAGTCATCAATTTTCATGTAAGCCATCAAATTTTTGCTTTTCTTAAAAATTGATTACGTGCTTAAATAAAAAAAGAATCTATGTCATAATCACACACGGTATAAAAATGTTAATTCTCTTCAATAAAGACAAACTCAGATGCAACTCTTTTGAGTCTGTGTCTGTTTGTCACTTCGCCGACTCCTTGCCCACCTATCCCAAGATCCCTGTCTCTCTGGTACCAGTGCTCCAGCCGAGCTGGTCCGTCGCACTTATATACACTTTTTTGTAATTTGGGGAGTGGAAGGGATATAGTAGAATGCTTTAATGGGGATGCAGGTTGGCTCATGGTGACTAGGAGATGTACAGGACAGTTTGTTGAAAATGAATTTACAATGTCAGGCAAGGGTCGAGTAGGGAGGAGTTGGAGATGTGGGTAAGGAAAGGGTAGTAGGGCAATAATTCCCTGTCTCTCTGGTACCAGTGCTCCAGCCGAGCTGGTCCGTCGCACTTATATACACTTTTTTGTAATTTGGGGAGTGGAAGGGATATAGTAGAATGCTTTAATGGGGATGCAGGTTGGCTCATGGTGACTAGGAGATGTACAGGACAGTTTGTTGAAAATGAATTTACAATGTCAGGCAAGGGTCGAGTAGGGAGGAGTTGGAGATGTGGGTAAGGAAAGGGTAGTAGGGCAATAACAAAAGAGGAGGTAACAATGCTCGATAGGAAATGTACTCATTACCTCGTCATGTAACTGTAAGCCCTCTGTACAGTATTCTTACAGTAAAAATATATTTAAAAAAATCTCTGCCTGGTGTAGATTTCCAGTGCTGCCCTCTGCATTGCATTTTCTGTCTTTTCTCACTGTGGTTAGTTCCACCTGCCCAGTGGATCAGTAGTCTTCAAGGCATCTTGGTCTTGAAGTGGGACTTGGATTATCCAGTGGTGTTTGGAACCAGGCCAAGTACAGGACAAAACCACTTCCAAGACATGGCTTCTTAATTCCCAATGCAATTAAGATTGCAAGCAGAATTTCTCTGAATTTGACAATCAGTGAAACAAAAGGCAAGGCCACCAAACACCTCTCTATTCCCCCCATTCACTCCTTTCTCCTTCCTTGGTAAAGTACAAAATAATTTTACAGGTTTTGGCAAACACACAAATTGCCCACCACCTCCCCTGGTAAACTGGGTTTCAAGTCACTAAGTCATGTAAATGGATAATGCCTCACTCATTATTCTAGACAACATCTTCAGGTTGTTTGATGCTTTAATTGTTGTTGTTGTTGTTGTTGGTAGGGGGGCCTGAACTCTGGGCATGGGCGCTGTCCCTGAGCTGTTCACCTCAAAGCTAGCACACTACCACTTGAGCCACAGCGTCACTTCCAATTTATTCTGCCTATGTGGTGCTGAGGAATTGAACCCAATATCTCATGCATGCGAGACAAGCACTCTACCACTGAGTCTCCATCCCAGCCCTAATGCTTTAATTTTTTAAAATTCCTTTTTGTCTGTCATGGGGCTTGAACTGAGAACCTGGGTATTAACATATCCCTGAGTTCTTCAGCTCAAGGAGATCCTTCTCCCAATTGAGCAACAGTGCCACTTCCTGTTTAGAGATAAGTGTCTCACAGATTTTCCTGCCGGGGTTTGCTTTGAATGGTGAATTTTAATTATATTTCTTCTAGGTATTATATTTCTTCTAGGTATTTTTTGGTACATTACAGGTTTTCTGGAATTTAAAGTTTTCTGTAAACCTTTGTCTTCAAGTAATCCAACAGCATTAAATATTACATTTAGAAGCTATCCTGTAACACATCCATTTTGAAATTATTATGTTCAGATGAAATTCGTATTCATTGTAGAAACAGCCCCTTAATTCCAAATGGGAAATACGTTAATTTCAGCAGCCTTGACTCTCCTTCCTCTTTTTTTTCTCTTCAGTATCTTTTCTTGTTTTGGAACAAAACATGTCATGGACTGTCCAACCATTCAAAAGGAAGCTTATTCCATTAATTTAATAGAAAATGAATGCAGCCTGCCTGCATCTCAAGGCAACTCTGAGTATAATGTTAATCTAATAATTCACGTCAGTGAGCTTGCAGTCATTTTGATAACTTTTTGTTAAACCACTCATTAAAGAGGTTGCAAAAGCCGAGAAGCAAAAATCATGTTCTGCTTTAAAAGAAGGTTTAAAAAGCTAGTAATTCAAAAAGACACATTCTATTCGTCCAAGATTCCATGGTGAAGAATTTGTCTTTGATCATAGCCCTTACTACTGATCTTTTCCCTTCAAACTTGTAGTTTTATTCAGTTTTCTTATTTCAGCTTTCATTTTGGTACTAGCCTAAGTAATCTCATTGTAGTATCTGACAATGAAATTTCATTTGTTGTTAGAGACCTCAATTCATATTGCCAAAGGCAGACTCATGAGCATATCATAGAGGATAAAATATTGAATATCATTAACATGATCATATGCAACTATTCCATAAATTAATATAAGTACCACATAAATGTGCAACTTCATATACATTTTAAAATGCAAAGTAATTACATATCTATTTCATAAAATAATTCAGATCACTAGGAGAAGATATTAAGCTAAACCTTTTGCATTATCCCCAATATTCTTTGTAAAAAATTTTTTTCTCATTAACTTTTACCTTAGGGCCTTCTTTTCCTAGCAACACGTTATAAGTTGATGTCCTTGGATTTTAGTCACCTCTGAGTAACCTCTTTCCTTTCCACCACCAGTTAGACCCTCACGTTAAATATCTGAGAAGAAACTTGTCCCAAAGTGCCTGCAAGAGGAGTACCCAAGTCGACTGTCTGTGCCCACTCTTGCCTTCTTTCTTTGGGAATGGGGTATCAGAGACAGGGATGTCAGGGATCAGGTGGCTGGAACCATGGTGTTAAGATTTTTTTATGGGTAGCAGAAAAGAGTAGCAGAGAGTAGGATACCAGGGAAAGGGTAATTGTGACTGTAATTGCTGAGTTGCAGTGGCAGAAATTTGGGTAGCAGCAACAGCTTTGTAGGAGTTGGGGTAGCTAATACAGGCATCCAGAAAAGTTTAGCAGGGACAAGGAAGCATTGACAAAGTAAAAGATAAAAGTTGTGAGGGATTGTGTGGCACAGTCAGGGTTACAAGATCATGGGTGTGCAAACTGGGTAGCCAATACTAGGTTAGAAGCAATTGGCATGGTGGACTGATGTGGTGCAGAGATCTGGGTTTGACTGTCCAGTTTTGGCTTTTAGATCTTTAGGGAACTATCTCTAGTAGCTCATTATCAGCTTGTTGTGTTCATGCACATGCCATCTATAAATGTCTAATGCAAGTAAATTGCATTCTTTGATACCAGCTATAGGATCTTTCCTTAAGCATCCTGAGAGACCTCACTCCACAGTGCTGCAGAACAGGCTCCATATATTGAGCTGCAATCACCTCATACAACTCTCGCTGCTCCTCTCCAGTGTCAATTTTCATGGTAACAAGGGATCTGAGATGTGCTCAGCAGCAGTGATCTGGGAAGCTACCAATTCTTACTCTGGCATTCTGGGAGCTCCGTAGAAATATGCAAGAGCACTTGCTGATGCTCTTCCAACTTCTCTCTGAGGGTCTGGATAGCCAGACTGTTGTTCCTCAGACGGGTTACTTTAATGTCCAGGTGGCCTCAAACTCTCTCTATCTTCTCTCTCTAGGTGCTCATCAGCTTCAGCTGCCTCTCCTTTTCCCTCCAGGTAGCTCGCTTCATCTCCACATCCTTTGAATTCTGCTTCATATCAACCTGTGACTTTCACACCAAGCCCTTCCACTATCTCATCTGCCTCTTTAGCTGTGAATCAGGCACAACAAGCTTCATGTAAGTTCTGTATCTGTTTATCAAGATTTGAGCTGGAATCCAAGGTGGTACTAGCTAGAACATGGGGAGCATCTTAAATACTCCCTGCCGTTCACTGCTCATTGAGAAAGATGTAAACGTCTTGTGGTCAGTCTCTCCTCCATTTCTGGTTCAGCAGAATAAAGTGAAGTCAAAATGGAGCTACCAGACAGCTGCTATGTCAGCAAGTGACCCAACCAAAGATAATTTAGTGAGGGGATACTTATAAAATGTAGTAGGGAAATGTACATATTTGTAGGACACAACTAAGGGCTTTTATAAAACTAGTGATTTTATGTCCAAAATGGCAGACCAACTTAGGCTCTCCCCTAGATCTTCCTGTTATGAAGTTCCTGAGGATTTCTACATACAACTCAGACCTACTGACATAATTGTATAAAAAAGTGAGTATGGATAAATATTCTAATATATGCTAAGGTGTTATCTGTCATGACCATCATGAAATCAATGCACTTTCTCTGAACTTCACCATATCTTTTTAATTGGCATAAGTGGCAGATTTCTTAGTGTGTCTTTTTTTCCTGTTATTTCATGCCCAACCATGGGTTTCCATTGTCCTAGTAGACGTTTTGCATCCCAGTGCCTTCCTTCCAGGTAAGTCTCTTCTTGGGCCTCATACGCATATGCTCACAGAAGTGAATGTCTCAAAACCATGGAATATAGTTGCTCAATAATGATTAGCTCACAGAGAGACTCAAGCAGTTTGGGTCTGGAGCTTTTCTGAGAAGCCTTAGGCTAGGTACTCTGGACAACATTGACAGTAATTCCTCAGAGGAATACCACTGACAGCAAGTAAGCCCTGACTACTACTTAGCCCTTACTAGTTCTACCTAGGTTATGAACACATGAACAATCCCTGCCTATTGTACAGTGCCCCCATCAATTAAATCATTTTGAGCCTAGGAGAAAATCTCCATTTGTGAATCAGTACTCATAAGAAGCAGATGATGCCCCACACTCAAATGCGCAAGGAGAACAGAGTGTAAGGCTGTCTACACAGTTGGGAAATAGGATTCTGAGTGGTGGGAAGGGATGATTTTAGGTAAAAAAAACTTAGAAGCAATTATGTTTATGAATTCCTTACCTAACTTCCTTCTGCCCTTGAGATCCAATTCAGGAAGTGGTGGAATGTTTATGATCACAAAATGGAGTTTTTAATCCCAGGCGTAAACTCTAAGTGTTCTTTTTACATCTTCCTACCTGCTCCTGATGTACAGGGTCAGAAGGGAAAAGGGGAAGGAAGCCCCATGCTCAGGAATATAAATGCAGCTTACAAGCCACTACAGTCTCTGACTTTCTATGTTGAAGGTAAGATAAAAGGCAGCTTGAGTTTCTAAGAACTCAGTGTCTATATGGTTCCTTCAGAACTCCTTTTCCTTCTCCTGTGTTTTGAGAGCAACAGTTAGTAGAGTGCCTCTGTCTCTTTGGAGCAATCTTTCTCTTCACACAATGCTTAAAGTAGACAATAGGTGGAAGCTGCCATTAAATAAAAAAAAAAAATGAAATAGCACACAGTGAGTGCTTCCCCTGAATTCCTGGACCTAACAAGTTCCCAATTCTGAAGACAAAGTGATTATGGGTGAGTACTAACTACCTCCACTGAATGGTGAACTTAGAACACTTTTCCCAAGGCAGGTCTCCCCAGTACAGTAGTTGCAACCTATAATCCTGGTTATTAGGATGGCTGAGATCTACTGGATCAATGAACTTACAGACCATGCAACACAGAAAAGTCTAAGATTTTGAGTCCCAAAATAAGAAACGGGGCTAAGAAGAGAAAACTTATCATTGCTGGAAAAGGAGGAAGTGTTAACTGGGAGAAGGTTTCTCTGAATATAGACATGGAAATTATAACAAAATTCTAAGTTGTGGCTCATCAGTAGAAACTATCAAGTCAAACCTTACTAAAGATAAAAAAAAATATGGGCTGGGAAGGTGGCTCAGTGGTAGAGCGCTTGCCTTGCAAGCTCGAGGCCCTGGGTTCAAATCCTCAGCACCACATAAGCAAAAAGAAAAAAGCCGGAAGTGGCCACTGTGACTCAAGTGGTAGAGCACTAGCCTTGAGCTGAAGAGCTGAGGGACAGCGCCCAGACCCAGAGTTCAGGCCCCCGACCGGACCCAAAAAAAAAATAAAAAGATAAAAAATACAACTTATAAAAATAAAAAAAATCTATTTGGATTTCAGTATTAACATCTTTTTAAAGGTGTGTGTGTGTGTATGTGTGTGTGTGTGTGTGTGTGTGTGTGTGTGTGTGTGTATGTGTGTGCTGTCTGAGATTACGTATGGGACAGCATTGGTTCTTAGCTCCACCACTTGAAACACTCAATTCTTGCTTTCCTCTGGTTAACTGGAGATAAACATGTAATGGATATGTCAACCTAGATTGGTTTCAAACTATCATCTTCAGATATGAGCCATTATTCTCAGCCCAGTATTTCCAGTAAATTACTTAACCTTTCTGACTCTCAGCTTCTTCCTGTGTGGAAAGTGAAAAGAATTACTTTGTGGACCTTAGAATCTGGTGGGAGTTATGACTTGGTGCAGGAAGTATAATTGTTCGGGATGTGTGGACAGACACTCTCATAAAACTACTGATGTTTATATTTGTTTATATTGAAATGAATTCCAGGAATTGGAAACAGGAGGGATTTTCCTGTTGTTGTTTATCCTTTTATGGACATTGAGGGAGCCACAGAAATTCAAAGAGAACAGGAAAACAAATGCAGTTGTACTCTGCAGATATTATGTTCACAATGAGCTATACCTCTTGTGGACAGGGACAGGAGGGAAAATCAGAGAGAGAGCAAAGGAAGTGATGAGATTGTCCAACAAGAAATGAACTCATTACCGACTTACAAAATGGTGATCCATAGGTACACTACCTTAACCACAACAATTTTCAAAATACGGGTGACTGATTCACTCCTCGAGTTTTTGTAAGGGCCCTTAAGAATCAGGCCCATCAATGGAGTTTTTGAAGGTCACATTATATGATAATTAATGTAGATCCAGAATCTCTTAAGAAATGTAATAAAAAGTATTTCATTTTTAGTACCTGTTTCTCTTTGAGTGGCAATTCTATATGTTGTTGGCAGAGTTAATCTTTTACTTTTTGTTTTGTCAGGTTTTGAAATCTTTCTTAAAGCTTTGCAATAAAGGTCTGCTATATCTTGGCACCCTGCCCATAATTAAAATGGTAATCAACCTTTGAGATTAATGTACTTGAGTAGGAGTTTTATTTATTGATTTAATTTGTCGGTGGTGGTGAACTCTGGGCCCGATTGCCATCCCTCAGCTCTGCAGCTCAAGACTAGTGCTCTACAACTTGTGCCACAGTGCCACTTCTACCTTTTTCTGCTTAGGTGGTGCTGAGGAATCAAACGCAGGGTCTTGTGCAGTCAAGGTACGCTGTCTACCACTGATCCACCATCTCAGGCCCTGTGAGTGATATTTTTGTGCGTGGGTCTATCAAGCAAATCCATTGAGCAAATGTATTCATTTGTCACTAAACATTTATAATTATGAATTATCTGATATTTTAATGACTAGAACTGTTATCATTGTTACTAGGAACTGTTTGTCTCTCCATGCTAAAAACATTTAGGAGGGAATTTTAAACTAAAACTGCAAAAGAAATTTTAAGATCTTGGTACTAACTAATCGGTCCACGTGTTATTACATAAAACAGAAAATTCAAAATGGTTTTTCTTCATGAATACAGAGATAAAAGGTCTTATAATACTTATTTCAAAATGCAAACTAAAGGGGAAAATCAGTCAGGAGGTAAAATTTATATTGAATGTTAATATTTACAGAGGAAAATAAGATCCTAGACGAAAGACTGAAGACAAAGCAATATCAGAGTCCTATATGCTCAATAATAAATAAGAAGCATTATTTGAAAAATTGAGCTGGAATGTGTTCATCAGGCAAAGGCAAGCAATCAGAGCCTACCACCAACAAAGAAACACCATAATGTATATCTCAGAAAAAGGAAACAAGTTTCTTACCCTTGATTTCAATGATACATATAACCCCCCTACACACACACACACAAACACACACACACACACAGAGGAATGTGTGCAAGAGCTCAATCTACTCACATTCATTCAACATGGATCAAAGATCTTCCTGTAATATTTGAATCTTTAAAAGTTTCAAGTGTTGTAAATAATTTATAACAGATGCATAAGCAAATATTTTCTGAAGAGCTCTCTGCTATGGAAATGAGAGTTCATGATGGTTATGAATACTTAAAACATCTCTGAATCTTGAAAGAATTAAACAAGAGATAATCCAAGTTTTGGGACTATATTTCTACCAGCTATTCTACAAAGGCTTAATAAGAAGTTACAAGATCCAATATTAAATACTAAATTAATACAATTAATATATGTGTAAGTGAAGTGAAAGACAGTGATCAAAGATCTATGCTTCCTCCAATTCTCAGCCTGCTGCACACTGTGACACCCTTGATTCTGCTGGGCCAGGCCCACAGTTGTTTTCCCCAGAGCAGTGGCCCTGCTGGGGTTGGGTATGGGGGCTGTGTGGAGAAGGTGGAGGCCACAGGGTAGGTCGAGCTGGGGGCTGTGGGGAGAGGATGGGAGGCTCTGGCAGAGGCTGTGAAGAGAGGAAGGAGGGAGTAGGCCAGCAGCTCAGGCAGCAGCAGCCCCAAAGGCAGCTGGGTTCTGCGGAGTGTCTGTGAGGTGTAGAATTTGAGGTGGATCCACTGGGGCCTCTTTTCTTTGTGAGGAGATAAAGGAGTCTCATATCCCACCCAAACGGACAATGAGAAATGAGACAACTAGTGGCTGAAGAATTTCAAGGACAAAGGCAGGGACTTATAGGTAAACTCTGGGGACTGGGAGGGCATCAGCGCTGGGGCTGTGGTTGCCATGCCTTTCTGGACACCTTTGGAAGTGAGTGAGGGCCAACTCTGCTGTGGGCTAGGCATCACTCTTGCCTTGAAGCAGGTACCAGGAACATATGGCACAGCCCCGGCCTGCCCATTTTAGCTGGCCTGTTGAGGGTGCTGCAGACCCGGCAGGTGCTAGGAAGCTATGTGCAGCAGGGTTTTGTGGCATTGTAAACTAGTGCAACCCATATGGAGATCATAATGGAAGTTTACACATTAAAAAAAAAAAAAAAAACACCTATATTGATGACCTTTACCGCAATGGGATATATATTGAAGGAATATAAATCAACATGAACATCCATGTTCATGGCAGCAATATTCATAGCAACCAAGCTGTGTAATCAACCTAGATGCACGAGAAAGAGGGCATAAAGAAAATGTGCTATTTATCTAGTATATGTATGAGTCAAGCAGAAAAGATCAGATAATGTGATGTTAGGAAAATGAACCCTTAGATATGTATTTAAATGTTTTTTTTCTTTCATGCATTTGTTTCTAACGCATTTATGAGATTATTTCTTTGTAGCTTTGTATGTCCCTCCCACACAGTATAACCCCTGCTTTCACTATATTTGATGTGAGTTCAATTTGTGGAGGAGAAGGGGAAAAACAAGTCTTTTAAGGATAACTATGGACCCGTTACAACAATGAGAAATATAATTTGTCATGTCGAAAACGAACTTTACAACTTTGGTGGGGGATGAAGATTGGGTGGGGGGTAGGGGGAGGCTGGGAAGGGATGTGAAGGGTCAGCAAAGGAGGAGGCTGCAATGCTTGATAAGAAATGTACTCATTATCTTGCCCATGTAATTGTAACCCCTCTGTACAGTATGTTCACAATAAAAAATAAAAATAAAAAAAACAAGAGAAGTATGTTTCTACTGCATCATTGCTAAATATTTTTGGATATATACCTAATCCTAATTTTAATGGGTTTTGTGGCATTCTGTTTTTGCTTTAATGAGGGACCACCATATTGATTTTCAGAACAGTTACAATAGGTTGAAGATATCCTATAATATGTGGATATTAGATCAAAATTTCAATATATCAATGAACAAATACAAGATCGTCATATATAGTTTATAATTTTAAGCAATTTTAAGAAGGCAACGGTTGGTGAAAAAGACGATGTTAGAAGCTTAATAACAAATACACAGACAGAAAATACAAAAAAAAAATGTGGAACTAATTAGTACTAATAGTAACAAAATATTTTCCTCAAGTTTAAAAAATGAAACTATTAAAAATAATACTTAATAGCATCAAATAACTATGGCATGGAAGAAAATATAACATAGACTATGTTTCCCCATCATTTGTTGTATTTTATAACAAATGGATTAGAAGAAAATGTAATTACATGTCTGAAGATGATAACACTTTCAAGTGTCATTGATTGAATCCAGCAGAGGAAAGTAACAGATAAGTAGAGAGTAAGAACAACCTGGGGTATGGATGAAGATACTCAGTAGAACTTTGTGAGCAAAGAATGTGCTCCATTTTCCTCATCAAAATAGACCTAGGACAGCTACCTTTTGACAGAACACTTGTAATGTAGAGTAGTGGAGTTACTAATTTAGGTAGTAATTTATAACTTTTATTCCCTAATCTTATGATGGGATTCCCAAATGATGTGAGTGATCCTAGATTTTCTGAGCCCTTTTTTTCACCCAAAGTTTCTAAGTCCTCCCCCTACCAATGATTCTTCTGCTACTTTCATTTCTCCTTGTTTCTCAACTCAACTCCTGTGACATTTTTGTTCATGAGAAAGAGTTGGAGAAATATGAGGATGGCCAGGAGTCTGAGCTAACATCCACTCCCGCTTGGAGGATCTGGTGAAGGACTTCCACCTGGGCCTCAGAATCAGATATTAATCGATCTCTTTGGTAATGGAGAAACTCAATCCCTCAGGCAGAATCTGTCATTCCTTGACTTTCTCTGAAGAGATTTGGTACTAGGGCACAATTCAGAGAACGAGCATTCCCATTATCAGAAGGAACAGGTTCAATACTAAAAGAGGCTTCAGTTCCCACAGGGCCAGTCAGAAGCCAAGAGATCACACTTTGCTCCTCATCAGGGATCTTCTGGTTGGAATAGAGTCTGAGCAAAGTCTAAGATGGAGATAAACTGAGACTGGGCCTAAGGAGGACACAAAAGAATTACCCTCTCTTTGACTACAAGTGAGTTGTGTAGTGAGACCTGACAACTTCCTTCATATATGAAAATTCACTAGATGAGTTATCTCACTACCACTTTGCAAGAGGTCAGTTTCCCCAAAGGAGAAGCTGTTAAGTGTTGTGATCCAGTTTGCTCTCTAGGCTGTTGTCTCTCTCACCCCTTCCCATGCAGGAATGCATTGCGTCTTTCAGGCACTCAACTATTTGTCCTGACTCCTAAGCAGGAATACTGTAGGCTATTCTTTGGAAAACCTCTATTTGATATTGAATAGGCCCAGGCTCTGCTCATGCAAAGAGGTAGATCTAAGAGGTGAGTATAAGCTCAGATTTGTTCTGAAGAACAATCGTATTGAAAAAAAAATTAAATGAAATTAGTAGTTGAGTGATTTAGGGTTTAGAGCCACAAAATTTAATTATTTATTAGTAACACATATGGAATGATGGATTAGGAAGAGAACAGTGAAGTAGGTTCAGGATACAATGGAAACGTCACAACATAGCTATAACATGAGATGAGAATGTGAAGGAACTATTGGCATAGGTCCTTTTACTATCTTAAGAGTGACGTTGTATTGGAGACTTTTAGAATAATATCTAAAACAGAACGACTTGCTGGGCACTGGTGGCTCACAACTGTAATCCTAGCTACCCAGGAGGCTGAGATCTGAGTACTATGATTTAAAGCAAGCCCAGGCAGAAAAAGCCAGAAGTGGTTCTGTGGCTCAAGTGGTAGAGACACTAGCCTTAAGATCAGGGACACTGCCTAGGCCTTAAGTTCAAGCTTCAGGATCAGCAAAACAAAAGAAGGACTTAAAGATATGTGATGGAATGATGATCAAGTGTAACTGTTTAGGGAACATAAAGGAGACAAAATTTGGAGCAAAATGATACCTATTCATTACTAATCAAGGATGCAATCTGAATGCCAAATTCCTCTTCTCAAAAACTTCCAAACTTGGGCTGGGTAGGTGGCTCAGTGGTAGAGTGCTTGCCTTGCATGCATGAGGCCCTGGGTTTGATTCTTCAGTGCCACATAAGCAGAAAAAGCCAGAAGTGGTGCTATGGCTGGAGTGGTAGAGAATTAGCCTTGAGCTGAAGAGGTGAGGGACAGTGCCCAGGAACAGAATTCAGGACCCTTGACCGGCCAAAAACAAACAAACAAAGAAACAAAGCAAAAGATTCCAAACTTCTTTCCTCATAATTGAGGAGAGGCTCCTTTTACCGGAATTCTCCTTATCTAGCTCAAGATCAACAGAATTTCATTAGACTTTTCTTGTTCAGATGTAATGCACCTAACTCTACTGAACCTAATCATGGCTAGGAAAGTATGGACATTGATATGTTTGTTGTACTTTTCCTTATAAATATATAATACTGTCAGGTATTATATATAATATATATTATAATATGCAATACATTATACATTATATATAATATATTAAATATGTTATAATATAACATATATTATATATTAACAGACTTCATATTTTAGAGTTGGGAACCAGCAACATATAGAAAGAAAAATGCATGAGTCTCTGAGCAATTTCTCTTCCACAGGAAAATACCAGGTTCCATTCTTATTACCCAAACAGCAACATAGGAAAGCAATGCCCATGGAGGTGGTTTTCTGGATTTTTTGGAAACTATGGTCAGCATATATATATACACACACATATACATATAAATATATATGTATATATGTATATACATGAAATATTGTTTTATACTAGTGAATGTGTAAAATTATAGTAACAGATAAATAAGTGGACACCTATGTGTACACATACTCAATCGCTTTCAAATATAAGAATTTCTTTCTATGCTACCTATTCACCTACACAGAGATTACATGACTTGCCCTTGAATTGTCCTGTAAGTTCTTTATCTGGCTACTGTAGCTTCACATTCTTTGTTCTCTAAGTATCCAGATGTTATGTATTCAACAACAATACTTGTTACAGGCAAAAGTATGCACCGCGACACACAGAGGAACTTAGATTTCAGAAATGCCACAAATAAGTGGGAGGTACAGCAGTACTTTTCAAAATTAAATAGATTACATACTTTTAGAAATCTTGTAAGAAAAAAATCTTCAGTGTAGGATGAAACACTTGAAGAAAACTACAGTTTAAATTACATATAGCCGGGTGCTGCAATAGACAATACATAAGAATAAAAAAATAAATTACATATGACATCAAATTATAAAGTTCCAGGGCATTTCCCTACTCTTGACAACTAAAGTAATCCATATTAAAAATAAATAAATGAAAAGACGAATGTTTTATAACAAATTTCAAAACATACTATATGTTATACAAAGGAAATGCTTTAAGAACACATTTTACAGTCTAGTAACATCATATGGTATGAAGTCTAATTCTGTGTTCCATTTGGAATACTATTGTAACTTAGTTTATAATCTTTGTTGTCAGAAAAAATAAACTACAAGTGCTAAAGTTTTCAATAAAGAGACAATTTTAGGTATGAATTAAATTTTATGTGCTTAATAAGTTCCTGAAATTATTCATTTTAGGTTACATATCCCTAACAAATATTGTTTATGCTTTCTCATATGATGTATATAGATTTTTATGTGATTTCTTAGATATCCATAAATAAAACAGTTCAGAAGAAGAAAAGAGTAGGTAAGAAGTCATAAAAATTACTATTATGGTGTTTTTAATGGCTAAGTATAAAGAACATGTAACAAAACAGTTGGAAGATTCATTTGCTCTTTTTGCTATTCACTCGCCCTTCTTGGAGAAAGGTTCTCACTATGAAGTGCCATGTGGTCTGGACCTTTCAAGCCTTGTCTCAGCGACGGAAGTGATGGGATTAGGGACATGAGCTCTCATGACAGGCTTTTAGGAAATTCACAATAAAGCAATACCAGTACATATAAAGAAACTTTTGTGGGTGATGTGTATTCACTTCTTCAGTTACCAAAATTTGATTCATATGTCAAAATTACTTACATTATAGTAGATGCAGTTCAACTGGCATCACTGACACCTCCATAAATCAAATGCAACCCAAAAGTTCTACTTCAAAAATCAACATCTAAGGAAGTGTTGGAAATACAAGAATATACACAATAAATCTAAATGAGTGAGATCTTTAACACTGGCAATGAGCAATGATAGCTGAATTTTTAACCAGGCTTGAAAAGTTCAGGTGTCCACTAACTATGTGATTAGAGTTGCGGAGTTGACCTTGGTATCAAGCTTGGAGTTAAAATTCAAGGGCAGCTAAGGTTGCTGCAGTATTGTAACTACATTGTGACTGTCCCTGATAATAGTAAAACACAGAGTAGAAGCTAAGTCAGTAAAATGTATAGGAAAGATTCTCCACTGAGAATATTTGCAGGGGGTGATCATCACTCTTGCTTTGAAAATGTACAGCCCATCATTCTACTTTAAGCTCTAGCATATTTCTGATCTGAAGACAATTATAACACATCAATGTGCCGTGAGTGCTAAGCAGTTTAGGTGTATATTACTGTAATATATGTAAAACCTTTAGAGGTATGGAATGGCAACAATGAGATGTACAAGTCGTTATGTCGAAAACGAACTTTACAACTTTGGTGCGGGGCGGAGGGATCATTGGTTGGGGTTGGGAGGAGGATGGGAAGGGTTGGGAAAAGGAAACAAAGGAGGAGGCTACAATGCTTGATGAGAAATGCACTCATTATCTTGCCCATGTAATTTTAACCCCTCTGTACAGTATTTTCACAATAAAAAATAAAATAAAATAAATAAATAAATAAGAAAAAAATAACTATCAGAAGTAAAAATACTCCTGAATTATACTTTCTTGCTAGAAGTTTACAGGATGACTGCTGATGTGTGGTATCTTTCCAGGTGCTCCTATACGATTGTGAATCTTCTCTGAAGAAGTGTTTTTCCATAGTTTGTTTTGAGGTGTTCAGAATATCAGCACTGTCGCTAACTGCAACCATGGAACAGCAAAGATGATGGGATACTTGGTCAAAAAATGAGAAATCACAGGAAGTTATAGGAAAGAAGACACCAGAGGACCCAAAGCCTCGTTGCCAGCTTCTGGATCCCCAAATCCTGCTTAACATGCTTTATATTCATTCCACTACAGGAGTGGGGTGGTGAGTGGTTACAGGTATGTCCACAAACTAAGGCATCAATCTAGCTTGTGGTTACAACTATTAAACTGAGGAATTGTTTGTATATATAGTGATAATTGAATCCCTTATTTTAAGGGAGCAGAAGGGACCATTACAACCGTAGCACAGACATCCATCTTGTTTTCAAAGTCTTAAACTTTTAGTGTCCAACAGCTCTAACTTAAATACTCTTGAGGCAATAACACATACCCCTGTCTTCCCTTGATTGTTTGACCATTCCAGAGCACAGCTCTGTCTTTTCATTGCTGATTGAGTTGGCTTCCCAATCTATCCCTTTTCAGATCTAACAGCTTGACTCTAGAATCACTCACAAGTACTGTTACAGATGTATTATTTTGAAAAGGATATTTTTTCTAGGGTATGTTCACTTCTTTAAATTTTATTTTATTTAAAATTACTGTACAGAGTGGTTACTGTTACATGAGTAAGGTACATTAATTGATGAATATTGTTACCCACTCCATTGTTGTTCTCCAATTCCTTCGATCACTACACACCTCTCCCCACCCCAACGTTGTAAATTTCTTTGCGATATAGTGTCTTGTGAATATCATTGTTGCAATGGGTCATTCTTTGTACTTCCTTCATTATGTTATTTCCCTTTCTTTCTCCAAATCAGATAATGTATATACAAGATGGAAGGTACCAGAATCAAGACAGAGATTGCCAGGGATAAACCAATGGAAAAACACAAATAAAATAAAATAACAACTAGATACACTACTTTACCGACATCAAGGTTGACATCTGAAAAAAAGACTTGTTTCTATGTCTTGGAGTACATTTCAATTAGGATCATTTTATATGATCAAATGTGCATAGCTCTGTAGCCAGCAATCCCACGCCTGGGCATTTGTCGAAATGACCTCAAGCTAAAACACTCTAAAACTACCAGCCAACTGTTACTATAGCAAAGTTATGTAACCAATCCAGATGCCCCTCGATAGATGAATTGATCATGAAAAATGGGGTATATATGCACAATGGAACTTCATGCTTCTATCAGAAAGAATGACACAGCCCCTTTCTTAAAAAAATGGAAAGACTTGGAAAAAATCTTATTAAGTGAAGGAAGCCAGACTCAAAGAAACGTAGGCTCTATCTTCCCTCATTTTTATTAAGTAATATATGCTTAGGATATTCCTGGCATATTCCATTTTTTCTCTCCCTCTTCCTCTCTCATTCAATTTTTGTGTGTGTGTATGTGAGTGTGTGTGTGTGTGTGTGTGTGTGTGTGTGTGTTTGTGTGTGTGCAGTAATGAAACTTGACTCGGAGCCTCAAAATCTTGCTTGTTTTTTTCACTTATGACTGACTGAATCTGCACTATTTGAACCAAGGTTTCACTTGTCTTTGATTGAACAATTGAACAT
This sequence comes from Dipodomys spectabilis, assembly GCF_019054845.1. Lineage (NCBI taxonomy): Eukaryota > Metazoa > Chordata > Mammalia > Rodentia > Heteromyidae > Dipodomys > Dipodomys spectabilis. The sequence continues at coordinate 588,853 of NW_024871192.1, forward strand.
AAATGTCTCCTGGATTGCTACCCAAGCAATCTGTGAACCATGATCTTCCAATCTCAGCCTCGTGGGATGACATACTTGCATCCAGCTCTATTGCCAAGTGTCATTTGCTTTGTTTTGTTTTGTTTTTGCACATCCAAAATCTGTAAAGAAAATAAATAATTTATAATCAAGACTATTCACATAAAATGTGTGTTGTTTAAAGATTACCTTAATAATGTTATCCTTTTGCATCCACAATATGTAATTTGATTTTTTGAACTCTATTTTTCAGGCAAGTCCCTTATATATAATTGGAATCTTCTTGTCTTGGTTTTATAGTGTGTTAGGTATTTCAAAACAGAATTTATCAAGGTTTAACTCTGCACTACTGAAGCAGGACCTTTATGATTATTCAATGTCTTGTAAATCATAAGTCACTTCTCGTGGCACTATTTGAGCACAATTAGTTTCCTATAATACCTCCACATATTATAGACCTCAATGCCATGCACTCTTCTGCCAATATGCAAGGGCATCCTTTGTAATTTTCCATGCATTTTCACTGTTCTTCTCTCTACTCTTCAGTGTTAAATCCTGTGATGGTCATGTTGATTTTCTCCCCTGTTATATTAATTATTGCATCTTGGGAACTACAGGTATGCACTAATGTACTTCTGTCCGTTCTCCTTGTGCTTTGGCTTGTATCCCTCTCATCTTGATGGTCCAGAAATTGGGGATATGTTCTTCACTCTTTATCTCAGACATCTTTCTTTACTTTCTAGCAATACATTCATTGAATTTTCAAGGCACTTTGCCTTGAAAATGATTATTGCAATTTCATGCCATTATTATTTGGCACTATGGAAGAACATAGGTCAGTAATTGTACCTTAGATAAAAGAAGATTGCAATCATGCCTAATAGGTATTGTTCATTGGATAATGTTTACTTCAAGGTCTGCCTGACTGCTTCCTTTTCATTGTTTTGTTTATTTTTCAATGCAGCCTTTTCATCTGGAAAATATTTTTGGGCCTAGAGAAAATCAATTCCTACTGTAATTAGTCATTAATCTTATTCCAACATCATTTCACAGATCCTTTTGAGTTCCTTGAGGGTCTATATAGAAGTGCTTTACATTCTTAGATATGTTTTAACAGCGATGCATCCAATGATAAATACACATTGTTTAAATCACCATTTTGATGACTGGAAAAAAAGCATGCTGCAATCTCACTATATAGCAATGTTATTGTTTTAAATTCTTTTAGATTGAAGTTGATGCTGGAGAACGAACAATCTGTGTACAATTTTATATTTTCCTAATTAATTTTAATATACCTTCCAATATTATAAAATGTTAAAATATTACTACTACTTACATAGTTTTAGGATTTCTAAAATGGTCAGAGTGAAAGTTTTATTCATTCACAATTTTAAGACAATAGAGTGTGCATTATGACCAAGTGAGACATTTAAAATTTTTTACTTGTGGTCTTAAAAGTTGTGCTGGGGAGTGGAGTTCCGGGAAGATGGCGGAGGAGAAGCTGGAGGCTAAACAAGCTCTAGCATAGAAAGCAGTTTTAGAGTTCCTGCGAATAGTCCCAAGCCGGAGAACCACCTTCACAGGACAGAGAGTTAGGCCAGAGAGGGAAAATACAGGCAAGGAGACAGCTATGAGCACTTGCCAGCAGCCGCCGCCACGGTGGCAGCGGTGGTGGTGGCCGTACCTGCCATATCTGAATCACAGAGAGTCTGGGATGAAGGAGCCAGACGCGGCGGGTGAGCGGATTCTACTCAACACCAGCAAGAACTGACAAGGAGTGGATATTTTCATCCTGAAGTTCGCAGAACAGAGACGACCCAGGAACCAAGACTCGGTGTGAGTAGAAGAAGCCTGACGTCCTCACTCCTTCTCAGGGAGCAGAGGAAGGAAGGCCACCACTCCCCCCCCAGTACTGGAGATCTCCATCTTGGATACCAACAAAGCTCGGCAGAGCTGCTAGCTCCAACTCAGGCCTTGAAAGTAAACTAGAGTCATTTAGAAGGTCACAGGAGCCTAACCTGACCTGCCAGACTCAGCTCTACCCAGGGAAAAGTCAACCAGCCCAGGATGCCAGCCCTAGGAGTGGCTTTCTTCACCGGGTAATCAGAGCCAGAGGCTGCCCCTCCCTTTAGCAGCCTCGACAATCAATTGAAATTCAGTGAACATAAATCCTGAGAGTGGCTCCAGGCTGGGCTCGGTGTGTTTCTCACAAACCAGCCACCGGGAAAAGCTACTGTTTACTGAAAGGCCTCAAATCTACCCAGAACCTAGCCTTATCACAGCATCTCCAAACTTGAGGATAAAGCCATCTCCCAATTTTGTGATACTCAAATCAGATCTGCCTCCCATTCACTAACCTGGGAGGAGGATCACAAAACATTGGGGAAAGCAGAGCATTTTTCTGCCTGTTCAAAAAAACTAACTTAAGACACCAACCAAGCCACATGAACACAAGCAGACCAGCGAATCCAACAAGAGGCTGGTTACGGACATAAGAGAGATAAAGGATTTTCCCCACCCCTCCCACAAAAAAGTCAAAGAACTTTTTTTTTGTACCATTTATAAAAAAATTTTTTTCTAAAATTTTTTTTTAATCTTTAATTTTTACCGTTTTTGAAAAAAAAATTGTTTTCTAGTAATTTTTTTTCTTTTTCCTCTTAGAATTTTATTTTAGGCGTATAAGTGTGTGCACATCTTTCTTTCTTTTTTTGTTTGTTTTTGTTTGTTTGCTTTTGTTTTTTGTTTTTGTTTTTTGTTTAGCTCTACTGAACTTCTGATCTTTTTTCTTTCTTTCTTATCCTTTTCACCTTTCCTTATCTTTCATTCTTTATGTAACTTAATTGTTGTTCTGCACATCCTCTCAAAAATCCGTAGTTGACTATAAGACCATATCCCCCATTGTGTACACACTTAATCCACAAATTCATTACTCAATTCAAAACCTCTGAGACTTAAATTCCTTAATAGCAGTACTACCTCTTTATACCTATATAATATTTTAAGTATTTTTATTTTTAAATTTTTCACATCTCCTTTATATCCCTCCCCTTCTCCCTTTATATTCACATTCTTCTCTGAATAGTTTGTTCTTGGTTCTTCAGAATATTATTAATTTTTATTTTCTATTTTTTCTGGGCTCTTTTCTTTTCTCTTTCTCTTTCTTCTTTTTTTCTCTCTCTCTACTTTCATCCTATCCAACCTATTTCCTGCTTTGAAATTAGGACTTAGTTAAGTTAACTCTCCCTGTACCTCCCACATCACTCTATTCCTATTTTTTACCCACATCTCTCCTAACCCTAATAATTTCTGGTTTTCTAAATTCTTCGATGCAGTTCTTAGCCCATTAATATATAGATATTGGACGTTGAATAGATGTATCTGTTGAACTAGATTGTATCTGCAGACTATTGACTGTGCAAATACAGACTTTGGTTGATGCTTGCCTTAAGATAGTGTTCTAGCACAAAACTGGTGTTATTCTCATCCCAAATGGGCAGTGTAAGCCGGAAAAACACAAGAAAAATGGCAAGTCCGGGTATCTCAACTCCTACTCATGATAATCAGGGGACAGAACAGAGAATGAATAATCCAGAGGAGAGTTCACAAATAGCTCTACAAACACTGCTGGCAAACATGATAAATGAAAAGATTGAAAACATACAAAGGACTCTGTATGAGTGTGATAGAGAGAGAGAGGAGGCAAACAGAAGGTCAATGCAGGAAATGACTGAAAACCTACAAAGGACTCTGTATGAGCGAGATAGGGAGAAAGAGGAGGCAAATCAAAGGTTTATACAGGAATATCATGAGCGTGAGGAAGCTACTCAAAAACTGAAGCAGGATTTGTGTGAGCAGCTTGAGAATATTCAAAGAGAAAGGCAAGTATGGCGTGAGCAGGCTGAGAACACTCAAAGAGAACTACAGGAATCCCACGAACGGGAGGAAACTAAGCAAAGAGTAATAAAGGAATTGAGAGAGCAGGATGAGAATACACAAAGATCACTAAAGGCATTCGTGGGATCCATTAACAAAGAGCTGAAGGAACTCAGGGGTCCACAAAGGGAATGCTGAATGGAACCCAACAGAAGGAAAAGGACTCCAAGGAAACCATAACCAATCAACTAAGTGATTTGAGAATAAACACTGAACACCAAATTAAGGAAGTAAAGAAGTTCATACAAGATCTAAAACAAAGGTTCAAGAAAGAACATGAAGTTATCAAAGCTGACCAACTAGAAGGAAAAGAAATATAAAACAAAGTAGAAGTCTTGACAGCAGGTTAGGCCATGCAGAAGATTGAAACTCGGGGATTGAAGACAGCCTAGATATTATAGAGAAAGAACATACAACCATCCAAGACAGGTCCAAGAAATATGACAGATCTATCCAACACTTGGAAGACACCATCAGAAGGCCTAATCTGAGGATAATGGGTGTAGAGGAGCACCTAGAAACAGAAGTTAATAGTCTAGGAAATTTGTTTAACAGGATCGTAGCAGAGAACTCCCAAACATGCAAAAAGATAGACCTATTCTGATACAAGAAGCTTTTAGAACTCCAAATAGACCAGACCAGAATAGGAAATCCCACTATCACATTATAATCCACACAGGATCAACTCAAACCAAGGAAAAGATCCTTAAAGCTGTCAAGGAGAAAAGATTAATCACCTATAAAGGGAAACCAGTTAGAATCACCTAAGATTTCTCAGCAGAGACAATCAAAGCAAGAAGAACCTGGAATGATGTATGCCATGCCCTAAAAACAAACAACTATCAACCAAGAATACTATACCCAGCTAAACTCTCCTTCATAACTGAAGGCCAAATAAAAAACTTCCATAGCAAAGAAAAATTGAAACAATACATCTCCACCAAACCTGCCCTACAAAAGATTCTTAAAGATGTCCTACACATAGAAAACCAACAAGACCACAATAAAAGCCAAGAAACTGCACCCAAACTGAGAATCCAAAAAACATAGGAAGAACCCAGTTTTCACAGCCCCCAAGAAAGTGGATAACATGGCATGATCTCCCAAATACCTCTCAGTCCTATCTCATAACGTTAACGGAATTAACTCTCAAATTAAGCGACATAGACTGTCTAGTTGGATTAAAAAACAAGATCTTTCTATCTGCTGCCGGCAGGAGTCACATCTTGCCCGTAAAACCAAAAACATTTTCAATGTTAAATGCTGGAACAAAATCTACCATGTAAATGGAACCCATAAACATGTGGGAGTTGCAATCCTAATATCAGATAAAATAGACGTCAAATTAAAATTTGTGAGAAGAGATAAAGAAGGTTGCTACACACTAATTAAGGGATCTCTCCTTCAGGAGGATATTACAATTCTAAATATGTATTCGCCAAACAACGGAGCACCCAAATTTATCCAAGAAACACTACTTTCCCTCAAATCCCACATAGATTCAAAGACATTAAATGTTGAGTATTTTAACACACCACTTTCCCCACTAGATAGATGAACTCAGCAAAAACTCAACAGAGAAACCGCAGATCTAAACAACTGCATAGATCAACTAGATTTAACAGACATCTACCGAATATTTCACCCAACAGCATCAGAATATACGTTTTTATCAGCAGCACATGGAACATTTTCTAAAACAGACCACATTTTAGGCCACAAAGCAAACTTGTCTAAATTCAGAAACATTGAAGTTATACCTTGCATTCTCTCTGACCACAAGGGAATAAAATTAGAACTGAAAACCAAAAGCCACCAAAGAAAGTCCGGTAATATATGGAGGCTGAACAACACACTGCTGAATCACAAGTGGGTCAAGGAAGAAATTAGAAAGAAATCCAAAAGTTCATGCTGCTCAAAAAAATGAGCACACAAATTACCAGCTCCTCTGGGACACACCAAAGGCAGTACTCAGAGGCAAGTATAAAGCTCTGAGTTCCTAGATCAACAAATTGGAGAGATCTGAAACCAACAATTTAATGAGACATCTGAATATCCTTGAAAAAGAGCAGCAAGATAAACCGCAATCCAGTAGATGGAAAGAAATAATTAAAATTAAATCAGAATTAAATGAATTAGAATCCAAAAAAACTATAGAAAGAATCAACAAAACAAAGAGTTGGTTATTTGAAAAAATTAACAAAATTGACAGACCCTTAGCAAATCTTATCAGAAAAAGAAGAGAACACACCCAAATAAATAAACTCAGAGATGAGAATGGAAACATCACCAAAGAAACAACTAAGATTAACAACATTTTAAGGGAATACTTCTCAAAACTATGCTAATAAGTTTGAGAACTTGGCAGAATTGGACCTTTTCCTAGCAAATATTGACATGCCAAAACTAAACCAAGATGAGGTAAACCATCTTAACAGGCCCATATCAAGTGTTGAAATAGAAACAGCAATAAGAAACTTCCCAGCTAAGAAAAGTCCAGGACCAGATGGTTTACAGCTGAATTCCACAAGGCCTTCAAAGCAGAGCTCACACCAATACTCCTCCAACTCTTCAATGAAATTGAAAGAGAAAGTTCACTACCGAATACATTCTATGAAGCCATCATCACCCTCATCCCCAAACCAGGCAGGGATTCATCAAAGAAAGACAACTATAGACCCATTTCTTTGATGAACATTGTTACAAAACTTCTCAATAAAATTTTGGCCAATCGACTTCAACAAGTCATCCAAAAAAATCATACACCATGATCAAACAAGATTCATTTCAGGGATGCAAGGCTGGTTCAATATACGGAAATAAATTAATATTATTCATCACATCAACCGGAGCAAGAATAAGAACCACATGGTTATCTCAATAGATGCAGAAAAAGCATTCGACAAGATCCAACATCGCTTTATGATGAAGGTTTTGGAAAAATTAGGAATCCATGGAATATTCCTCAATACAATAAAGGCTGTATATGGCAATCCTACCTCCGGCATTATACTTAATGGTGAAAAACTAAAGCCATTTCCTATTAACTCAGGAACAAGGCAAGGATGTCCACTCTCTCCACTTCTCTTCAACCTAGAATTAGAATGCTTAGCTACAGCAATAAGACAAGATGCAGACATAAAGGGGATCCAAATAGGGAAAGAAGAAATAAAACTCTCCCTCTTTGCAGATGACATGATCTTGTATTTAAAGAATCCCATAGAGTCAACTCCCAAATTACTTAAGCTGATTCAAAACTTTGGCAAAGTAGCAGGGTATAAAATTAACCCCAAAAAATCATGGCTTTTCTGTATGCCAACAATGAGAAAAGTGGGGCTAAAATTAGGAAAGCAACTGCATTTGTAATAGTCCCACAAAAAATGAAATACCTAGGAATTAACTTAAGCAAATAAGTGAAGGGTCAGTATGATGAAAACTTTAAAAACTTGAAAAAGGAAATCAAAACAGAACTTAGAAAATGGCAAAACCTCCCATTCTCCTGGATTGGAAAGAATAACATCGTAAAAATGGCAATACTTCCCAAGGCTATCTACAAATTCAATGCAATACCTATCAAAATTCCAACCTCATTTTTCAAGTAAATAAAAGTGGCAATCCAAAAATTCATATGGAGCAATAAAAGACCCCGAATAGCAAAAACGATCCTCAACGGAAAGAACACTGATGGAGGGATATCAATACCAAATTTCAAACTCTACTATAAAGCCATAGTAATCAAAACAGCTTGGTACTGGCACAAGAACAGACCTCAGGACCAATGGAATAGAATTGAAAACCCAGAAATGAACCTACAGACCTATAGCCATCTAAACTTTGATAAGGGATCTAAACAAATAGAATGGAAGAAAGACAGGCTCTTCAGTAAATGGTGCTGGCAAAATTGGTTAACTACTTGTAGAAAACTAAACCTATATCCTCATATATCACCCTGCACCAGAATCAACTCCAAATGGATCAAAGACCTCGGAGTCAAAACAGACACTCTGATAACATTACACGATGGAATAGGAGAAATCCTAGGTCTCCTTGGAGCAGGCCGAAATTTTCTTAATAGAGACACGGAAACACAACAAATCAAAGACAGGTTGGACAAATGGGATTGAATAAGGTTGCAGAGCTTCTGCATGGCAAAGGACATAGCTAGCAAGATCAAAAGAAAGCCCACAGATTGGGAGAAAATCTTCACTAGTCATACTACGGTCAAGGGTCTCATATCTAAAATACACTCAGAACTCATAAAATCACATCTGCCAACAACGAATCCTCAAAGAAACAATTGCCCAATAAATAAGTGGGCAAATGACTTAAAGAGAAACTTCTCTGAAGAAGAAAGAAGGATGGCCAATAGACACGTGAAGAATTGCTCAACCTCCCTAGCCATAAAAGAAATGCAAATCAAAACAACATTGAGATACCACCTCACCCCAGTTAGAATGGCAAAAATCAAGAACTCTAATGTGGACAGAAGGGAACATTACTTAATTGTTGGTGGGAGTGTAAACTTGTTCAACCACTTTGGAAAGCAGTATGGAGGTTCCTCAAAAGACTACACATAGAGCTCCCCTATGACCTAGCAATCCCACTTTTTGGCATTTACCCAAATGCTTACAAACAAGACCACACTAAAGCTACCAGCACAACTAGGTTTATTGCAGCATTATTTACCATAGCTCAGACATGGAAGCAACCCAGATGCCCCTCAGTAGATGAATGGATCAAGAAAATGTGGTATATATACACAATGGAATTCTATGCCTCCATCAGAAAGAATGACATTGCCCCCTTTGTGAGGAAATTGAAAGACTTGGTAAAAATTATATTAAGTGAAGTAAGCTAGGCCCAACGAAACATGGGTTCCATGGTTTCCCTTATTTGCAATATCTAGTATATATATGAGTCAAGCAAAAAGGTCAGATAAGGTCATGTTAGGAAAATGAACCCTAAGATATGTATTTAAATGTTTTTTTTTCTTTCATGCATTTGTTTCTAAAGCATTTATAAGATTATTTCTTTCTTGCTTTGTATGTCCTTCCCCCACAGTATAACCCCTGCTTTCACTGTATTTGATGTTGGTATAATTTGTGGAGGGGAAGGGGAAAAACAAGTCGTTTAAATAAGGATACAGGTGGACCTGTTGCAACAATGAGAAGTACAAGTTGTCTTGTTGAAAATAAACTTTACAACATGGGTGGGGCTATGGGGAAGATTGAGTGGGGTACGGGGGAAGGCTGGGAAGGGATGGGAAGGGTAAACAAAGGAGGAGGCTACAATGCTTGATAAGAAATGTACTCACTATCTTGCCCATGTAATTGTAACCCCTCTGTACAGTATTTTCACAATAAAAAAAAAAAGTTGTGCTGGGGAATCAAGTCCAGTGCTTCATGTGTCTTAGTCTACTGTGTGCCTCTGAGCCTGATGTGACCTGTGGTTTTGTTTTCACTCAACTGGAATAAAGAAAATTTTCACTAGGAAGGAATTATTACTTGGTTACTTTCTCCAATATCTCTCACATACACAAAAATAATATAATTCTATACTGACAGAAAATGGTGTTCCTATTTGGAGTAACTGTTTATTTTTTGTCGCCCCACTCTACACTAAGTCTTGCCACTTTCCTATCCCCCTTCCCATTAAACATGACTGGATCCACTGGAAACCCACTTCCAGTCAGCCTCCTCATTTAAAAGTCCAACCTTAACTAATCTACCTACTGGTAGTCCTGCTTTAAACTTTCAAATGTCTCCTTCTATGTCCCTCCTTGCTCCACCAAGAACCCAGCCTACATCGGGCTCCTCCCTCGAATCCTCACTTCACCCACCAGATCCCCAGCCCCTAACTACTCTATTTCCGCATAAACCCATTGATCCCATAACATAGTACCTCCAAGCTCCTCCCTTCCCTTTCATACCTCACCCCCGACGAGACTTCTCCCTGCAGCCACTTCTGGTTTCATCAGAAATTCTGCCCATTTCTGTCTACTTCTAAGTGGCCTAACTTGTCAAACCCAGCCCCAAATCTACCTCTTCCCACAAAGCCCATCATGCTACACAAAAACCCTCCACCTCCATATAACTGCCCTTGAAGCCCAGCCTTGGTTGGCCAGAAGCTTCTCACATAGCCCATCTCTGCCTGGAAAGCCAGCCCTGCTTCACCACAAGTCTCTCCACCTCCCATACCTACTCTCTCAATGCTTTGCATTGCTCCCCAGGTAAACCCGACCCTATTGGATCCTCCCTCAGATCCACACCCTACTCCAACAGATACCCTGTCCTTAATTATCCTACACCTTTGTAGACCTTCCACTCCTTCTCAAAGCCCCTCCTCCAATTAGCCCCATGACTCTAAGCTCTGACCTGCTCTAGAAAACCCCCACTAAAAACCCCACAACAAACTGTCTCATCTCTCAACACCCACATTGCTCAACTGGAAACCACTTCACCAGTTGGCCTCCCTCTGGAAGCCTCACCATGCTCAACTGTAAATATCTGTCCCTCTGTGGTCCTTTTTTGAAGATTGCCTTACACTACTGGAAACCCTGTCCAAAGTCCTTGTCCAGCCTTGCAACACTGAAATCCCCACCCAACCTTACTCCTCTTTTCGAAGTGGTGACTGGCTACACCAGAAACCCGTATTAACTAGTCTAGTCCATTGGATCCTATCCTTGCTTTAACAAAGCCCTGGTCCTGAAAAGCTTCTCTATACATTGTGAATACATCCTGCTCTGCCAGAAACCCCACCTCCTCCCTAACACACTTCCCAAAGGCCTGCCATTGTCCACCAGAAACCATGCCCCTTACTAGCCCACTTCTTCCTAGCACTGCCCTGCCCTCTTAAAGCCAGACCCTGAAAAGCCTCTCCCTCATAGCTCCGTATTCCTTCACCAGAAACCTCACCTTCTGTCAGCCTCTTGCCTCCATTCCGTTCGCTGCCTTATGGGAAACCCCACCCTACATATCCTACTAGGGCTCACAGTGCTCCACCAGAACCCCTCCTCTAAGTAACCGCTTTCTTTGTACCCTTGTTCTTCCTTCTCCAAGCTCTTCCCCAAACAGCCTCCTCCCCAGTGACCCAGCCTTCTTCCACTGAAAACCCGTCTACCTGTCAGCCTCCATCCTAAAGTCCCACCTACTCCACAAGTCTAGTCCTTCCTTTCCCCTCCCTACTATATCAAATTCCTACACAGACTGGCCTTCATCCTCAAATCCCCACCTTGCTCCACCACAGGGACTGTGCCAATACCAACTCCTCCTTTGAACCAGACAGGGCTCCACCAGAAACCCCACACTACCTCATAAATTTTATTAGATGCCTTAGTCTAGTTGGGGATTCTGTTACAAAGCAGATACACATTGGTTGAAAATGAATGAAGATGATTCCTCTAATTGGAAAACATTCTTTGAAGTATCAGTAAGGTTTCATGAGTGATCATTTTATTTCTGGAAATTTCGTGCACATTTGTGCCCATTAACTTAAAAAATATTAGTTATTTTAAATCCTCTGGCTTTATTGAGGAAAGAGTTAGTGTGTATAAAGATGACTTTCAACTCATCACTCTAAAGAATAATTTTGGAGTTGCTTCCCTTACTATATACTGGAGTTTTTAGTAACAGAAATTGTCTACCAGAATCAATGATTTTCCTCCTTCCACTAAAGTACCCTTTGGAAAAGATTGAAGTGAGATTACTCAGATAAAATGCCATAAATAAAGACATATTTTGAGATCATAACAAAATTATTATGAAGACCCCACCCACTAGACATACCTTCCTATTGGTCCAAAAGTGTAAGCCAGACCTGTATTTTACCAAAGCTTTGTATGTGGTATGCTATGGCTTATTCAGGCTTGATACAAAATGTCTCTGCCCAGAATTAAATGATGACATTTATACCTAAAATTACTTAGGGTCATTATTAACATTTAACGCATGGTGAGGTTTTTGTTTATACTTCTCCTTTTCCCTTTCTTTCTTCTTACTTCTTTCTTTTATTTATTCCTTTCTTTCTTTCTTTCCTTCCTTCTTTCTTTCTTTCTTTCTTTATTTCCTTCCTTCTTTCTTTCTTTCTTTCTTTCTTTCCTTCCTTCCTTCCCTCTTCCTTCCTTCCTTCCTTCCTTCCTTTCTTTCTTTCTTTCTTTCTTTCTTTCTTTCTTTCTTTCTTTCTTTCTTTCTTTCTTTCTTTCTTTCTTTCTTTCTTTCTTTCTTTCTTTCTTTCTTTCTTCCTTTTTCTTTCCTCTTTTAGGAAAGGGGTATGAATTTAGATATTTTGTTTGCTGAACAAGTATTGTACCATTAGAACATTCTTTTTTGATTGAGTTACTTTGCTCATAGGTTATCAGTTTTGCTGAGGGCCAAACAGAGGCTAAGTTCCTCATTTCTGTCTGCCAAGTAGCTGGAATCACAAATGCATTCCAACATGCCAGGATTTAGGATGATATGTGACTCTTATTACTTTCCTTGCACACTGGTTCTGAACTGTGATGCTCTCAAGTTTTACCTCTTCAATTAGTGATGCGAGTTCCAGTAGCCTGCCCTCAGTATAGATTGTCTAAATGAATGACTGAAGGCAATTTCACTTTAATCTCTTTTTCTTTGCCAGTCCAGGTACTGTTATAGTTTTATTTATAGACAATTTTTGTGTATATGTGCACATTAATTGTAAAATGTTATTTTTTCCTCCTGTTTTCCTTTTTTAATTTTTCTTGGTCATGGGACTTGAATTATGGGTCTGGGCGTTGTCCCTGGGCTCAGTGCCACTTCCGGTTTTCTGGTGGTTAATTGGAGGTAAGAGTGTCAAAGATTTTCGGCCAGGGATAGCTTTGAACAACCATCCTTAAATCTCAGCTCCTGAGTAGCTAGGATTACAAGAATGAGCCACTGGCACACAGCTAAAATGGTACTTATTTTAAGTTCTATGATTTAGTTGAGGGAGTAGCATGAGTGTGTAGAAAGGTAACTTTCAAGTCATCTCTCTAAATAATTTTTTCATTTTCATAATATTTATTTATTTAATAACAGAAGCTTCCAAATTAACAGTATGATCCTTCATTTTCTCCCTTCCATAGATACTATTGGAGACAATGAGTGAGATTTAAGTCTAAGACAATATATACTTGAAATTATAAAAAAAATTTTGATGATACATAAAGAGCCAGATAACACAACGTGCTTTTCATTTTCTATAGAAAGGAATGTCATACAAGTATGTTTATTGGCAGGCTTTTTTCATCTGAAAAACAAAGAAAAAACAATATCCTAAAAAAGCTGATAGCAATCAGCAACCATGAAAATGTGATATAGCATTGGAGACTTGAAGACATGAATTGGTTCAGGTAAAATAATTCTTTGAGAAAGGTATCTGTTCAATTAACTTATTCATTGTAAATTTTTTATTTACATGTTAATATATAAATACATACGTGTGTGTGTGTGTGTGTGTGTGCGTGTGTGTGTGTGTGTGTGTGTGTGTGTGTATCAGCAGTATGTGTCCAGTAAACTGTTTGGTTATGTATGGTTAGGTAATTTCATCATGTCAAGTTCATCAAAAGGATGGACTTCCATAAATATTAACAACCCTGAAACACCACTGCACATGCAAACTTAAGTGTTCATCATTGTAAGCTAGACCTGTGTTTTACCAAAGCTTTATATATAGTGTGCTATTTTTCATTTAGGCTTGACACAAAATATGTTTGGCCCTAGAAATAAATGATGGCATTTATTACTATGATAATTTAGTGTAAATCTTTACATTGAACACTTGGTCAGTATGAGTTGTTATTTCTTTCCTTTTCTTATTTTATATTTAGGAAGTTGATTTGAGTTTTGATGTTGTGTTTGCCAGACAGGTACTCCACCACTGGAGTCACATCATCAATCCTTTCTCATTTAAGTTACTTTACTCCTAGAGTAGTAATTTTTGCACTCATACCAGAAAGCAGGGATTATGATTGCATTCCAATATCCCTACCTAGTAGGTGGATATGAGTGTTTCTTTTCCTTCCTAGACTGATTCAGAACTGTGATCCTCTCAAATTCTACCGCTTTATTTTATGGTGTGAGCTCCAGTTCTTCCTACTTCTAGAAGATATGACAGAAATAAATGATTACAGGAAATTTGAGTTAATCATTGGTTAATATAGGTGATTTGATATAAAAATGTAGGGTAAGTTTGAAAGTATAATCACAGTAGTTAGATATTTTGCTAAGTAATTTTGTTTCACATTGAAAACACCTCTCAACCAAAATTAAGGAATTATTTTTGTTGTCTGTCAACTTGTATGTCATTTGGGAAAATAAACTTCATGTCTTCCATGTGTGATAAAGGATTTTGAGTGGTCTGATGTGTTAGTTCACATCTATAATCGTGGTTAGCAATCAGAAATAAATAGATCACAATTTGAACATAGGCTAACCAAAAAATTAAGAAGTCCCAATCTCAACAAATTAGTGGATCATTTTGAAGCATGTCATTAATTTCAGCACAACAAGAGGCTAAGTCTCTGCCAAGTACCTGTGCCACTTAGGTAACTGGCTCTCATGGAGCCAGTCATCTCTCCTGATGCAGAAACTGGGCTATGATTGCCCAAGAAGAGGGAGGAGTCTGCCACACTTTCCCAGGTTGGACCTCACAGAATGCAGTGAGCATGCTTGCTTTACTCCCCTAAATGCCTTAATATGCTATGCTGCTGAGTGTTCATTATTTGATTCCACTGATCTGTGATAGAGGTATAAGGGAACATTAAATTAAAGTTCACATTCACTAATTGAGCTGGTCTTCCCAGCCTGTGAGTTCAGCTCAGCAAGTGTTCATTATTTGAGAGTTAAGAATACTGAGGTAGGGGAGCCTACCTCAGAGAGAGAAAGACAGACAGAGAGAGAGAGAGAGAAGGAAGGACGGAGGGAAGGAAGGAAGCAGGGAAGGAAGGAAGGAAAGAAAGAAGAAAGAAAGGAAAAAGAAAGAAACAGAAAGGGAATGAAAATGATTGACAATGAATTTTTTAGAGTATGAAGTCTAATGGCAGAGGTACTTCCTGTATTTAATATTAGGTCTGCCCCAGGCCATGCAGACCCTATGCAGATGCCTTTTCACTTCTTGGCTAAGTTTCCACCCTTTATGTGTTATCTAAGTATCTGGAACACCTGGAGGCAGCCACCTCCCCCTCCCCCTAAGTCATGACCTGGTCAGCCTCTGATCACACTTTCCATCTGATCGGAGGTGAGTCCCAGGCCCTGATGTCACATCTAGATCCAGTATGGCTAGTCTTTCCTCCCACCTGGCTACACCTCATCGGATCCTTTGCCTAGATACATCCTGGCCCGAGGTTGGGTCGCCCTATTTTTTGTACATGCCTTTCCACCAGGTATGGCATGGGCAACAGTTCAGTAATAAACTACTTTACCTGGCTTAATACTGTGCTATGTTCTCGTCATTGGCTACCTAATGAAATTCAACTAATTAGTATGCTTTACACTTCAGAATTTCTAGTTATGAATCCATGGATATTTTTGTGACAAATGTGAGTTCAGTATCTAGAAAACACGTGCATTAACTCATCATTTAACAGTATAATTCTGCCAGGAATCTTTAATAACAGATTAATTAACCATAAAGTCTATTTTGTTTGCTTTCCTTTGGGTTTTTTTTTCTTAAAATAATAAAAGAGTTGTCGGGACAATCTGAAAGGATCGCTGGTTCCATATTTTCTAATCACACTGGGCTACAACCTGTGTGCTGCCAGTTCAGATGATGGTACTTTGAAATCCTGGAAAGTAGACGCACTTCATAAGGGCCAATGGCTATGGGATTTCTCAGATTTTTTTAAAAGTGTAATTGTTACTAATTGTACAGTGAGGTTACCATTTCACAATTCATGTAATGTGTACATTTGCCTTGTAGACAATGCCATCCTTTCCTGAGCTTTCTCCCAGTTTCTGTTTTTTTTTGTTGTTGTTGTTGATTGTTTTTGTTTTTGTGCCTGACTTTCTATTGAACTCAGGATTGGGTGTTGCCTCTGATTTTTTTATTTTTTTGGGGTCCGGTTGTGGGGCCTGAACTCTGGGCCTGGGCACTGTCCCTCACTCTTCAGCTCAAGTCTAGTGCTCTACCACTTGAGCCACAGCACCACTTCTGTTTTTTTTCTTTGTGCTTATATGGTGCTGAGGAATTGAATCCAGGGCCTCTTTCATGCAAGGCAAGAGCTCTAGCACTGAGCCACCTTCCCAGCCCCCACCTCTGACTTTTTGTAAGCAAGGCTACTCTACCTCTGGAGCTCCAGCTCCATTTATGGCTGTTTGGTTGTTAATTGGAAAGAAGAGTCTCACAGATTTTCTCACTCCAGCTGGCCTTGAACTGTGATCATCAGTCTCCTGAGTAGCTAGGATTAGGCCTGAGTCCCCAGTGTCCAGCTCATAAAGAGTTGGTTTCATGCTTTCCTGGTTGTGTTACCATTTTCCTCACCTTTTGACACTAATACTACATATTGCCTGGCTCAAATCTGAATTGGTGGAACATGCTTGTATTTGAGGAAGGCAGGAATAGGAAACTATAGGCCATAGGAACATATAAGCTAAACAAATCATTCGGAATATCGCATAAAGACAAATAAGTTTATTGCAAGTTGACTGTGTCCTGTTTTTACTGTTAATTCTGCATGGCCTGTGAATGATGACATACATATCCAATTAGCCATTGGCAGAAATAAGGATTCTCTTCCTGTCCTAAAAACAAAACAAAAACCAACCAAAAATATTATGTATGAGTCCAGCAATTTCCTCTAATTAGAGACCAATCTGCCCTAGTTTATGAAAAAATGTCCTTTATTCAAGTGCTGCTACTTTTTCTAACCACAAGTATAATGAAATCTGTAGTAGACTGTAGAATTGTATACCAGAGCTGTCATTTTAATTCAGAAGAAATTCAGACATTTATATGTTTATTTTTTTGTCAGTTGTGGAGCTTGAATTCAGGGCCTGGGAACTGACTCTGAGACTCCGTGCTCAAGTTAGTTAGCACTGGGTCAATTGAGCCATGGAGCCACTTCAAGTTTTTGAGTTGTTAATTGGAAATAAGAGTCCTATGGGGAGTTTTCTTCCTGGGCTGGCTTTGAACTGCTATCCTCAGGTCTCAGCCTCATGAGTAGTGGGGATTACACACATGAGCCACTGGCACCTGGCTTCACATAGACTTTTTTTTTTAATTGTGAAAATAACATACAGAGAAATTACAATTAAATGGACAGGGTATTGAATACATTTCTTATCAAGCATTGCTGCCCTGTCCTTTGTTTCCCCTTCCCATACCTTCTTATCTCCACCACAAACCTCCCCAACCCCCCCACTGCCTACCCCTCCTGGCCAAAGTTGTAAAGTTCGTTTTTCAACATAATGGCTTGTACATCTCATTGTTGCACTGGGTCCACCTGTATCCTTATTTAAAAACGTGTTTTTTCCTTCCCCTCCACAAATTATACCAACATCAAATACAGTGAAAGCAGTGGACATACTGTGGGGGAGGGACATACAAAGCAACAAAGAAATAATCTTATGAATTTGTTCGAAACAATCGCAAGAAAGAAAAAAAATATTTGAATCCTTCTCTTGGGGTTTATTTCATCCAACATCAACTTAACTGACCTTTTCTGCATGTCTCAGACATATACTAGTAATTGAAAATAAGGGAAACCATGGGACCTATGTTTCTTTGGGCCTGGATTACTTCACTTAATTTAATTTTTTCCAAGTCTTTCCATTTCCTAACAATTGGGGCAATGCCATTCTTTCTGATGGAGGCATAGAATTCCATGGTGTATATAGACCACATTTTCTTGATTCATTCATCTACTGAGGGGCATCTGGGTTGGTTCCATATCTTAACTATGGTAAATAATGTTGTAATAAACATAGGTGTGCTGGTAGATTTAGTATGATCTTGTTTGTGATCATTTGGGTAAATGCCAAAAGTGGGATTGCTGGGTCATAGGGGAGCTCTATGTGGAGTCTTTTGAGGAATCTCCATACTACTTTCCAAAGTGGTTGAACAAGTTTACAGACCCACCAACAATGCAGTAGGGTTCCCTTCTGTCCATATCCCCTCCAGCATCCTTTGTTATTAGAGTACTTGATTATAGCCATTCTATCTGGGGTGAGGTGGTACCTCAATGTTGTTTTGATTTGCATTACTTTTATGGCCAGGGAGGTTGAACATTTCTTCATGAGTTTATTGGCCATCCTTCTTTCCTCTTCAGAGAAGTTTGTCTTTAAGGCTTTAGCCCACTTATTTATTGGGCAGTTGTTTCCTTGAGGATTTGTTGTTGGGGGCTTTAATTTTTTGAGTTCCAGGCATAATTTAGATATGAGACCCTTGTCCGTTGTATGGCTAGTAAAGATCTTCTCCTAATTTGTGGTTGATCTATTGATCTTGCTAGCTATGTCCTTTGCCATGCAAAAGGTCTGCAATTTCATGCAATCCTATTTGTCTAACCTTTCTTTGATTTGTTGTGTTTCTGGGTGTCTTTTAATAAAGTTTCGGCCTGTGCCAAAGAGACCTAGGTAGTCTCTTATTCACGGATTCTGCTCCCAAATTACTCCCGGTGATTCAAACTTTTGGCAAAGCAACAGGGTATCAAATTAACCCTCAAAAATCAATGGCTTTTCTGTATGCCAACAATGAGAAAAGCGTGGCTGAAATTAGGATAGCAACTCCATTCGTAATAGCCCCACAAAAAATAAAATACCTAGGAATTAACTTAACCAAAGAAGCAAAGGACCTCTATGATGAAAACTTTAAAAACCTTTTAATGGAAATCAAAACAGAACGTAGAAAGTGGAAAATCCTCCCATTCTCCTGAATTGGATGGATCAACATCATGAAAATGGCAGTACTTCCCAAGGCTATCTACAAGTTCAATGCGGTACCAATCAATATTCCAACCTCATTCTTCAAGGAAATAGAAGTAATCCAAAAATTCATATGGAACAATAAAAGACCCCAAATGGCAAAAAATTATCCTTAACAGAAAGAACAGTGCTGGAGGAATATCAATACCAAATTTCAAACTCTACTACAAAGCCATAGTAATCCAAACAGCTTGGTACTGGCAAAAGAACAGACCTCAGCACCAATGGAATAGAATTGAAATCCCAGAAATGAACCTACAGACATACAACCATCTAAACTTCGATAAGGTAGCTATAAAAAGAATGGAAGAAAGACAGCCTCTTCAGTAAATGATGCTGGCAAAATTGGGTAACTACTTGTAGAAAAATAAAGCTAGATCCTTATATATCACCTTGCACCACAATCAACTCCAAATGGATCAAAGACCTTGGAGTCAAAGCAGACACTCAAATAGTCATTTTATAATGATGAACTGCTTAGTACCTCTGGCTAACATATATGATCCAAGCTATAGTTAGGAATAAAGGTATGAAAAACAAACACTGAGTGTGTGTTGTTCATGATGCTTTGCATTGGCATTTTTAACATTGTTTGTTTCTTATACTACAATGCTCTTTCTTTATTTTTACCTAGGTGGGGGAGATAGGTGCTAGCCAGTATTGAACCTTCTTTGGTTGAGAGGGAGCCATGTGGAAGTTATTGACTTGTATGGCATGTAATTGAAATCCTCCCGCTTTCACCTCCCTATGGACCTGGGTGATTCCATCACGCACAGCCAGGGGTTGGGGATCATTGCAGGTAAAACTTCACTGGTCTTGAAATGATGTCCCAAATAGCTGGCTTTACAGGCATATGCCTTCAAAACCTTGTTGTATTCCCTTTCACTTTGAAGTAGTGTTTGTACATACTTAAAGATAAAATGATAACACACTACATGTTTAATATATAGAATAGTCAATATAATTAGCAAGTTTATCTCCTAAAACATTGCAGCTAATGTATTTTGGTAACTTCCTCACTCTGCTAGTCATTTTTTCGAATATACCATAAACATGAATACATTGATAACTTGCACTAGAACACTGCATATTAATAGATAGAGACAAGTTAGACTATGTGTAGTGAATATATATTTATCTATTGCTGCTCTGAAGAACATTATCATATATTCACCATAACAATACCCCCATATATTCACCATGACAACAATTTTCCTGCAGTGTAGAATTTTCCATTTCATAATCTGCCATTTTTTTATCTTTTTACATTCTCATAAGTATGAATTTTTTCTTGTTTCTTATAATGTTTTGAAATTATTAAGATGGAATTAAAAAATTCATAGAGTCTCCTAAAATTAGCTCATTTTGTTTGGTTTTGTGTTGCTAAATCATTAAAACCAAGGTTTCCTGAAAGTTATGCTAGCAGACTATATCACTAAATGCATCTTATTATTGTATTTTGATACAGGGATTTGCTGTTGTTGTTTTATGATATAAAGTGTTGTGAAGCCGGACTGAAACTTGCAACCCCACTGCCTCCAGGAACAATGCTTTATCACCAGGTTCTGGAGGCTCATAATTATAACTCTAGCTGATCAGGAGGTTGATACCTGATATTTAGTTCAGACAGCCTGAGCAGGAAATTTTATGAGTCTTTCCTCTCTAGTTCACTAAAAAAAGCTTGCAGCTGAACTGTAGTGCAATTAGTAGAGCACTAAGGTCAAGATGCTTGGGATTGTCATGTAGCCCCCGAGTTCAAGCCCTAAAACACAAATATGCACAGACACACATTCATACACACAGACACACACACTCCCACACACATGTACACACACAAAGTCCCAGGCAATGTTGTATCTTAAATTCTTATCCAGAGATTGGACAACAGCCTACTTATTTGTGAAGGTTTTTTCCTTGATTATTTTGATGGAGGAGGATAGTTCATGGGACACAGACGACAAGACTTTAGTGAGGAATACTTTATAAATGACTAGCTTATAAAAAGAACAGGAGCACAGTTTTTATCTTCAAATATTACATTCCTTCAACTATACTATTTTTAAAAAATAATCATTGAATTATTAGAAAACAATGCAGCACCTCTTCCCTTCTCCCCTTCGTCTCTCTCATAAAATATGACAAAAGATTCAAAAATACTCTTTTATCTTACAAGAATGGACATCTGTAAAAATGTCTGACTATATTGTAATGTTTGTTTTCCAATACTGTTTGATTTTCCCACCGCTAAGAACTTGCCTTTTTTCCAGATGACAGCACACTGGGACTTCAATGGCAAACAAGATTAGGAAACAAAAACCTAACAATGTCTTAGGGAGTAGACGTCAAAAATAGATGCAAGAAGCACAAGGCAGGCCGAGGGGGCCCTGAAAGGCAAAATGATTTGTGCAGGATGAGAGGAATAGTGACAAATAAGGCCTGGATCTGACCTAGGAAGGGCTCTGTGAGGCTGAGTCATGACTGTATCTTGGCCTAGCTGAGGATATTGCGATTTGACAATGTCCACATGTGTATAAAGTGATGTGGGAGGGGAGATTTCATCCTTCAGTTTGTCTTTGGGATCGTCTTATGTGAGCAAGCAGCTTAGATCATTGGGCTCTGAGAGATGACACTACCTCCCTCACAATGGAATAGAACATAGAACTCTGAGAGCCACGCAACTGTAACCTACAGTCAGCTCAAGCCAGCTCACTTGGCCTGTGGCTCAGGAACAAGAAAGATGTTCCTGTGTTCTTTTCAAAGTCAAGAGACTCAGGTCTCAGGCATGAGAGGTGTGAATGCCTCACTCGATGCTGCAGACATTGGATCAGTTCCAAACCACGAATCCAATGTCTCAGGATTTTTTATAAGAAGAAACCAAGGAAATCACAAGGAAATTCAGGCCAGGTATAACTATGACAGAAAACCTATTTAATCTCATCCTAGACCACACTAGAAACTTTTTTGTATGTGCTCTTATATGTGTAGGCAGTGCACTTTTCAATCCACTCTATTACAATTACTCAGTTTGAAGTGTACTCCCATTTCCATGTTTCATAGATCCATTCTTTTTTACCACCTTAGTGTGACAATGAGTCAGCCCAAACCCTGAATGTGCCTTATAATATATGGAGCCTGGACTCAGGCTTTCTGGAAATTCTGGTAATGGACCTGGTCCCTGCCTTCCAGAAAGCTGATCCCTTCTATGTTGGAAACTTACTCCACGACTACACAGAGTGAAGGACAATGGAGCAGTTGCTGGATATTCTGTTTAAAAAGTGAGTGTCCTTGGGTGGAAAGGTGCCTCAGTGGTAGAGAGCTTGCCTTGCATGCATGAGGCCCTGGGTTCGATTCCTGACCACCACATAAGCAGAAAACAAGCCAGAAGTGGTGCTGTGGCTCAAGTTGTAGAGTGCTAGCATTGAGCTGAAGAGCTGAGGGACAGGGGCCAGCCCCAGAGTTCAAGCCCCATGACCGGACACACACAAAAAAAGTGAGTGTTCCTAAGTCAAGCAACAATAATTCGTGCCTGTAATCCTAGATACTCAGGAGGCAGAGATCTGAGGTTCATGGTTCAAAGCCAGCCCTGGCAGGAAAGTCCATAATACTCTTATCTCCAATAAACCACTAGAAAACCAGAAATGGTGCTGTGGCGCAAGCGGTAGAGTGCTCCCCTTGAGCTGAAGGGCTGAGGGATAGCACCCAAGCCCAGAGTTCAAACCCCATGACCAACAAAAAAAAGTAAGTCTTCCTCCTTCAAACCCAGGGCTGATGAGACCCCGTGGCAGAGTATTGGAATACTTGGTACATCTCTGAGACAGTTTCACTGGGGTCTTATCAAAGGAGCTTGGCTTGAGACAATGAAGTGCAGTCCTTGGCTAATTCCTTAGGATTGGGCTGCCAGAACATTTTATTTGCCTCATAAGCTAGTGGAGCCTTAGCAATTTGCTTGCTGAGAGACTAGTATTTAAGGAAGGAGCCAGTGGCACCCAACTTCCACGCTCACCTAGGAAATCACTATCTTGGAGGCCTTTGAAGGAATATAGACAGAAGAAAGGAGGCAACTTTAACTTTAATTGGAGGCTTGAGTGCTCTCCCATTTCTAACACACTACCAATTGAGCCCCAGGTAAAATTCTGGTCTTTGGCTGGTTAATTGAAGAAAAGTGTATTTAGATTTTTACAAACTAGACTGGGTTCAAACTGTGATTCTCAGATCTCACCCTCCTGATTAGTAGGATTAGAGGCATGACCCATTGTGCATTTTTTGGACAGATGCACATAAACATCTTCACAGAGTTACCATGAGGTTGTATAGACATATCTCCAATTTTGTCTGTCATGTTTACATTACCATGTGAGACTTAGCAAGTTCCATGTGTGTCCCATTAGTTCAGAAAAGGAGAAGCATAGATTTAGCTTCCTTCTCTCCTCCCATTGGTACAGATCCTTCTACCATAACTGGGAGGAAGATGAACAAGTGAAGAAGTAAGTGGACGCTAGCACAAAGAGAAGTTCTATCCTTGAAAACTTGGTATCTTTGAGGTTTCTGAATCAAACTCAACTTTCTTCTTTGCACACCAGTTGTGATTTTCACCAGGGGTTTGAGGCTTGGCACTTCAGTGGACAGCAGATTAAAGAGTTGTGGTTTTGGTTGTGCTTTTGGACTCTCATGATGACAGGGAGGGCTGTGTATAGCAAGTCAGATCCAGTGGGGAAACAAATTTCTCTTCCTATTACAGGGAGAATTTTAGAGGATTATATTTGAGAAATTACTAGAAGTGCGTTGTGAGGAACATCCTCCTTGCAGGAGTCTCTTCCCACTTCCCAACATGGGATGGGGAGGGTTGGCTCTCATTTTCCTTGTCATCAATCTGCCCACAGCCTTGTTTGTTTCATCCTCCCTATGTGGATGGACTTCTACCCTCATGAATTTCTATGAGCCCAAGAACAATGACACCCTGAAAGAACTTACACAGTATGTCAAGCTCAACATGCCCTTTTCAGACCTGCTCTTCCACTTACATATTTTTCTGGACCAGCTGGAGGAACCCATGAGACCAAGAAAAAGAGTAAGAAGTCCTTGTTTAGATGCCTCAGAGCTTGTGAGTAGGGATGGAACCTGAGTCTCTAGGGATTGGCCAAGAGCCCTTAGACTCCCCAGCTTGGCAAAATGTCCTTTTATGGATATTCTTTGCCAGGTAATGTCTGTTTTCCTTTTGAAAGAACTTGGAAGTAGCCACTCGTTAGAAACAGCCTACCTCCACATCAGTGTTCAGTCCCAACTCAAATTCTACTGCTTCTCCCATTAGATCCTCTTGGAAGTTTAGTGACACCTTAAATACTATGGTCTACTCAAAGACTCCTGTAACTATTTTCATTCCCGGGTTTCATCACCGTAGAGAAGCTCCTGCAGAACTCCAGATAAAGAACCCATCAGTGATGTAGTCTATGGTGACTGATGGAGAAGGGAAGCCATTGCTGATCTCCAGAAATCATGTGAAGGTAGAAGGGTTTTTTCAATTTGTAGAAAGGCCCAAGTATGTTTAGAGTCCTGTGGACATCCCACTGATTCTGAACCCCACATGTGATGCAGGTGTATCTACACATACCACCAAGGAAGAAGACGATACAGAATGTCTTCCATTGATGTTCACTATCCAGCTAAATCAGCTCTAAATCAATCAGAAAAACAAACAAACAAACAAACACGTATTGGTGTGCAGGGTAAATGTGTGCTAATGGAAAAAGACCCCAGTCTATGTTTAGGAAAACCAATAAGTGAGGTCCAAAATCTAGATTCAGTTGAGGAAAGGGAATCTGTCCTCACAGAATACCCAGACCAATCTCTCCACTTGCAAGGGTTCCAATTTCCAATTGATAAATTAGAATCTGTCCCTCGCTGGACTCAGGAAGAAAATCCTGATCCCTTTGAAGAATCTGAGGCAGAATTTCTGCCTGAAGGCAACTTAGAGGCCAATCTAGATTTTGAGATTCCTTCTCCCCTTCCTGAGAAAATCCTTATTTTTCTTTTTGTCCTGATTTTTGTAAAAGGTTCATTCTATTTATTTTTCTAACTTTATTAAAATGTCAATGTTTTTGACATATTCTAGAATTCATGAATCCTAAATATATTTCTTTTTAAACCTACAATCTGAAGCACCATGCATACCTATTCTGGTGGTGGGGAAGCAGAGTGACAGGGGGCTGTAGAAGAGAGCCTACTGGATATAATGGGAGCTGTTAAATGCAAAAAGAGTGGCAAGGAAGCCAGGCCATGCCTGCATGGAGTGATAAGGTGGCTACAAAAGGTCTAGGACATAGCAGATCAGATGTCCTAGAAAGCTATTCTGTCAATTGGGACAAATACCACAATACTGATAGTGGTAACTGGGACTCTCTTCCAACAACAATGAGTTTAAATCTGTATACATTTTCATTGTATTCATTTGCTTTGGGCAAATATGGCAGAAAAGTTTGGCTCCAATAATATAAAAAGTCTACTTTGGGCTGAAAATATTTGACAAAATATATAGGAGATATGTATGCTGGACAGTAAAATCCATCATCAATAGAAGAAAGAAGGCATACATAGATGAACAAACACAAAATCAGGAAAAGTTTCCACAATTAAATCAGTTATATGTAAATACATGTTATATTCTTTATGTTATATATAGTATATTATATAATATATAAGATTCAATATGATTTTTCAAACTAAAAAGGCATTTAAAATTTTAGAATTGAGTGTTTTTTGCCCAAAACATTAGTGTAAATATCATTGGAGAAAGTAGTGATATAATTTGATTATAATTATATGACTATATATTTGTGTGTTTCTAAACACTGATTATAAATAAATATTATATGCATATATTTGTATATATCTGTCTATGAAGTGAATATAATGAAAGTGAATATAATGAAACTGACTATAGTATGTATAAAAAAGTTGAGTCCATGAGACTCAGACCTGTAATCCTACTGTTGTAGGAAGCTGGGTTTTGAGTTTTAGTATCTCTTATCCCCAAGCCTTAGATTTTTCAGAGGAGGCATGGCCCCTTCAGTGTAGCAAACAGACACATATGCCATGGGATCACACTCCCTGACTCCAGAGGAAAGTCAGTAGAAATCAGGACAAGCCTCTTATCTTGACTGTGTACTCAGTTCCTGTACCAAGAAGGCCATCTGTAGAACACCAGATGGAAAATTGGCATTCCCTCCAAAAGGTTCTAAAAAGATCCTTCTGAACGATAGTCTGACTATATTGAATTAAATCTTTTTTCCCTTCGCAAGCTGCAAACACATAGAAATATGACAAGAGCTCAAGAAAGATGGACAAAGACTTACAAATACATAAAATTATATACTCTGTTTCACTAATTCAATGACAAATCATCAAAGGCATGTCTTGAATTTTTTAAGGCAATAGAAACATACTCTGAGTTTATCAGGAACTGGATGATATTTTGGTTGCTGAATTGTTGAATGCACTTCTGGTCAAAGGAGATACATACCTTGGGGAAATTGTGTGGGGTTGGGTGTCCTCACACAGCTTCACAATAAAATGGCCATAACTTCTAGGATGTCACAGCCAACTTTGCCATGGCAGCAAATAGGTGTTAGACACTGATTTTGCCCTGAAGTGAACCCAACAACACCAACAGGCACAAAGAATGAGAGGGAATGGCTACTAGCCACCAAACTTCAGCTTGAAGAGCTGTCCTGACCAGAAGCTAGGATAAATTGAGATGGAGAAGGCTGATCTCCATGTAAGGCTCTTGAGCACTAAGTACTAGTGTGTGTGTGTGTGTGTGTGTTTGTGTGTGTGTGTGTGTGTGTGTGCGTGTGTGTGTGAATACTGGGGCTTGAACTAGGGAGCTGACCTTTACCTTTTTAAATCAAAGGTAACAGTCTACGACTTGAACCAAACTTCCATGTCTTGATTTTGAATGGTTAATTGGAGATCAAAGTTTCAGTGTTGCACATGTTCATTTTTTGTCCCTCCTTTTCAATGACCCCTTTAACTTCTGAAATAGAGATAAATGTAAAAAAAATGACAAAAATGAAAGAAAATAAATATCATCTTGTTTCTGTTTCCTGGTCACTGATTATTTTTGAGATAGTGCTTCTTACTAATAAGAATAAATGGTAAAATCTGAAAACATATTTGAGTAATAAATAAATTAGGAAAAATGTTGTCTCCTATTTTTTATCACTACATTTCTTTTTGTCTAAGTATAAATGCCAGACTTACCCTAAGGGCCTAGAATAAGCAAAATGGCTTATATAGCTCAGATCATATCTTTCAACAGAAGATGACAGCCCCAGAAGAAAAACAGATCCACAACTTGCACAAGGAAGAGAGAGTTTGATGTCTCCTTAAATCTTAGGATTGAATGCTCATGAGGAGCCCTCAGGACTGATGACAGCTTAAGGACCTAACATTTCCTGTGTCGTTCCATCATAGGCACAGTCACCAATCTCCCATCACACTCTAGGTGCCACGCCTGACTGGTGACCTTGGCTGTGTCATGAGAACATGTAGCAGGGCTCTGTCATGGTCATTGGAGAGTCAAGATTGCACACTAAGAGGACATTCATGAAAATGGTAACAAGGCCTGAGTCAGGGTTTTGTCAGATCTAGATGATTTGTAACAGGCACTACTGTCTTCTGGCTAAGAATGTGGATATATCATAGCGGTCTTGCACACAAATTTATCTTGTTAGCTTACAACATTTCCGTATGAAAACCAACAAAAGGACATCAATGCCCTCTGAACATATTCTCATCAATTGTCCCGACCCGCAGGACTTCAACCAGGGCAATGAACCTAAGCAAGAAGGAATGACGAGACAAGAGACACGAAGAATGACAGCAAGACAAGGATTCTGATCAAGCTGCCAATTTTTATTTTTCACACAAGGGTATTTATATGCTTGGACTTAGGGTGTGGTGAAAAGGTGGTCGTGAGTAGCTGCAGGGTGTTTACGTAGGGCATGGTGAAAAGCCTCAAGAAGTTCCAATGAGATAGTTAAGCCTATTACATTGAGAGACTTAACTTTTGGCTCCCAACATCTCCCCCTTTCTTATTTAGAAAATTGACCATCAACTGTTGGCTGCTTTTTTAAAGGGGTGACAGAGGCTCTGTTCCTCTAAGGGCCCAGGGTTTTTCTCCACTCCCGAGCGAGCGTCCTCACTCGGGGAGGGGAGTTTTACAGGCCTTGGTATGTTTTTTGAGGAGACGGCTTGTGGGTATGCATGCCAACCGTCATGCACCAGAGCTTGCCACTCAGGGGTCTTGGGTTTTGGGATCTCGCAGATCCATCCCCCTGCAGTCTTACCTGCACCCTTGATTTGAGCATTTTTTCTTCCTCCCATAGGTGCATCCTCCCCCAAGCGGAGGGGCCTATAGGAGGAGGGGCGAACCTATCCCTTATGGCAAGGGCGCAATAGGTCTTGCCCGTTGAATGGTCAGGAGTTATGGAAGGGTTTTCTAAATAAGAAAAAGGAAGGGGGGAGTGTTTCCCACATGGCAAAACACTAATTAAAAGCCTGGGGTAAATCCTAGATCTCAATGCCATGGTCTGCCATATCAAGGCGATGGTGATGAACTTATATGGGCTTAGAAGCCAAGAGACTAATCTGTTATTTAATAAATTCAAACAGGAAGGTCCATGTCTGGAGTTCTAGCTGCACCTGTAAGAGAAAAGGCATCATCCTCGGGGGGGGGGGGAGATTTTCCCCGGGTTGTGGTAAGCTATTCACTTGTTTTATCAAGCCTTCTGGCAGCCACCTTGGGGCCGCTTGTTCTTTTTTTTTTTTTTTTTTTAAATTTTAAATGTTATTTTTATTATAAAGATGCTGTACAAAGGGGTTTCAGTTACATGAGTAAGGTAATAAGTACATTTTTTGTAGAATATAGAAGGAGTCTTTTTTCTTTTTTTTTAAATTCTATTTTATTTGAGAACATACTGTACAGAGGGGTTACAATTACATGGGCAGGATAATGCATACATTTCTTACCAAGTATTGCAGCCTCCTCCTTTGTTTACCCTTCACCTCCCTTCCCAGCCTCCCCCCTCCCCCCCACCCAATCATACCCTCCCTCCCCCCCCATACTGACACTGTAAAGCTGGTTTTGACATGACATTTTGTACTTCTCATTGTTGCAACAGGTCCACCTGAATCCTTAAACGACTTGTTTGTCCCCATCTCCTCCACATGTTATACTGACATCAAATATAGTGAAAGCGGGGGTTAACTGTGGGGGAGGGACATACAAAGCAACAAAGAAATAATCTTATAAATGCGTTAGAAACACATGCATGAAAGAAACGAAAACATGAAAAGCCACTTGTTCTTGATCTAAAAGACAATGAGTGGCAGGGAGTGGTCTACCTAAAGCTTGGGAGGGCATTGCCCCTTGGCTTTGTTTGCGGAAGGGACATTCACTTGCAAAGTGACCAGGTTGTTTACAAGTAAAACAAGTATGGGAGCCTAGAGCCAAGGACTGAAATTTGAAAAGCCTTGGTAAAAGCAGCGCCCATGGCGCCCATGGCATGGGCGGTTCCTACTCCAGCAAAAAGCCTGAGGAACTCAGATAGGTCACCCTTGTTTTTATGTGGCGGGAGGACATCTTGTCTTGCAGGGTTAGCATTTTCAAAGGCAAGATGTTTAACAAAGGCACTTTCATTTTCACTAGGCCCAAGAAGCCTTTCCACAGCCAAGTTAAGCCAGGAGACAAAGTCACTGTAGGGTTCATCTCGCCCCTGTCTAAGTTTTGCCAGGGAAGTAATAGCCGATCCCTTTTGAGGGAGACGCTTCCTAATATAAAGGCCAGCATTTTGAATTTGCACCAAAAATCCGGTAGGAAAGCTCACCTGTTTACCATTGGTATCAAAGGGCGCATTACCCAAAAGTTTAGTATAGGTCCAGGTTTTGAAGATGTTTTAGCCAATTTTTTTTTTTTGCGCGGTCTCTCTACATTGTTCCTTAAAGTCCGCATTCCATAAAACAAAATCACCCTCACTAAGGGTGGCGTGGGCCAGGAATTTCCAATCATTAGGGGTGAGCCAGGGCACACTTTGGTTTTCTAACAAGGCTAACCTATAAGAGGGAGTCGGGCCATATTGGACACATGCATTTTTAAGCTTTTCGACAAACCGGAGGCTAAGCCTCTTATACTCTTGTTGGCCTTTTCCCTGGGTGGGTTGTTCCTCTTCATCCCCTGTATCCTGTTCCTCATCTTCCTTTTCCTCCTCTTCTGATTCATCCTCCTCACCCTCTGAGGTCCTATCTGTCTGGCTCCGAGTTACTGGAAAGGTGAGAACTGATTGATCGCCTGATCTAACCTTAATTTTATTAGGCAGTTTTGGCGTATCCGCCAAGGCCAGTGTGCGGAGTTCATAATCAAGGGACCGCAGTTCTTTTAAAAGTTGAAGGTGTTCTCGCCTATGTTGAAGGGTCTCTTGTAAAGGGGCCAGGTTAGGTAAAGGGAGGGGGGAGAATAAACATCTGGATCTGGAGGGGCAGTGGGCCCTTGAAGGGCTGGGCCACAAAAGGAAGGGATTTTCAGTAAATTGACCAGCAGTCATATCTAATACAACTGATGGGCAAGCCGAGGGGGACCTAGAGGCATGTTGGAGAACCTCCTCTCCAGTTTTTACAAGATTTAAAATTCCACAATCAAATAGAGAACATTTTAAAACTTCGTTAATCAAATTCCAATAGGAAAACGTGGTAGCAGGAACCTTTTCCGAACCAAAGATTTCATAATAATCTTTTAAACAATCTCCTACTCTTTGCCATCTTTTTGCATCTATGATTCCTTCAAAGGAGAACCAAGGACACACATCCTCTATGAATGAGAAAAATAATTCTAAATCCTTTTTCTTAACCCACGTTCCCCGTGTCTTGAAGGTCTCTTTGAGGTCTGACAGAAATAGATCATATGACGATATTGCTTGTCCCATAGTGGGTCACTCACCATGCACCATCCCCACTTTCCTCCTGGATCTGTCTTTCCGCGGGGTCTGTCGAGGCGATCTCGAGATCTCGGACTGTACTTGGCCAAGTTTGCCCGGAGGACAGTGTTCCTTCCTTAGTCAGAGCCTCATGCCCCACGTTGGGAGCCTGTTGTCCCGACCCGCAGGACTTCAACCAGGACAATGAACCTAAGCAAGAAGGAATGAAGGGACAAGAGACACGAAGAATGACAGCAAGACAAGGATTCTGATCAAGCTGCCAATTTTTATTTTTCACACAAAGGTATTTATATGCTTGGACTTAGGGCGTGGTGAAAAGGTGGTCGTTAGTAGCTGCAGGGTGTTTACGTAGGGCATTGTGAAAAGGTGGGATTCTGTAAACTCAGCTTCAAGAAGTTCCAATGAGATAGTTAAGCCTATTATGTTGAGAGACTTAACTTTTGGCTCCCAACAATCAGTATTTAGGAAGTAAAAAGCTATAAAATCAAGTTCATCATGAGGAAAAAACCGAAATGAAAACCAAATTGAGGAGCATTTACAAAAAATGTTTTTCTGTATGTATCAAATGTGA
Organism: Dipodomys spectabilis; assembly: GCF_019054845.1. Lineage (NCBI taxonomy): Eukaryota > Metazoa > Chordata > Mammalia > Rodentia > Heteromyidae > Dipodomys > Dipodomys spectabilis. The sequence continues at coordinate 620,280 of NW_024871192.1, forward strand.
CAAAATATTAAAAGTTAATGAAGCTGGGAAAGTTAAACTGATTTCTTTTTTTACTATGGTTGCAACTATCTTTTACATTTCAACTACTTAACAAAAAGAAGGTAGGCCAAGCACCACTGGTGGGTTACACATGTAACTCTAGCTATTTAGAAATATGAGAACTGAGGAAAGTAAATTGAAGTTAGACTACTTAGGAAAAACCAGTGAAACTTTGATCTCCAATTAACCATTCAAAATCAAGACATGGAAGTTTGGTTTAAATCGTAGACTGTTACCATTGATTAAAAAAAGCTAAAGGTCAGCTCCTTGAATTCAAGCCCCAGTATTCACACACAAACACACACACAGACACTCACACACACACACACACACACACATACACACACACAATCTCAAAAATAAACAGTGACCAGGAAACAGAAACAAGATGATATTTATTTTATTTCATTTTTGTCATTTATTTTTACATTTAGCTCTCTTTCAGAAGTTAAAGGGGTCATAGAAAAGGAGGCACAAAGAATGAACATGAGCAACACTGGTACACTGGTATTCAATTGGTATTATATTGAAAATGACCTATGCAATTTGTTTTTGGGGAAGAACGGGAAAACAGAAAAAGAGATAAAGTGAAAGGGTAACATTGTCCAAAAAAAAATGCACTCAGGGAATTAGAGTTGTGGCTCAATATGAGTGCCATTATTTAGCAAAAGAGCTCAGAGAGAGTGTCCAGGCCCTGGGTTCAAACCTCATTACTAAAACAAAAACAAAGAAAAAAGAAATGTAATCATTACCACACAATTGTAACTAAACCCTCTACAGCACAATAATAATAATAACAATAATAATAATAATAAAAGAAGAAGATGATGAAGAAGAAGAAGGAAGTGGAAAAAAAACAAACCAGTGAGAAAAATTGAGAGAGCAAGGGAAGGACTGACCTTTCAAAAAAGAATATATCTGTATCTAACTTATATGACTGTAACCTCTGTGTAATTCACATATATAATAATCATGCAAGAGAAAAAACAGAAATTTGGTGCTGGAGCCATAACTCAAATGGGAGATCAGACTAATATGTATGTGATATCAAGGTCAAACCCCTTATCAATTTCTCCTTCAAAAATGGCTCTTCTCATCACTTGTGCTTTCCCTAGCTTATAAAAGGGGGGTGCAGTTAAAGAAAGAGAAAGGTAATCTGTCAGGCACAGTACTGTACTTGCAGAGAGCAGTACTCACTAGAACACATGTTTACTAGACCACATGATGTCTCCATGTTTTCTGAAATAAACAGATCTAATTGGACTTGAATACATGCTCCACTATATACTAGATAGGGACTCAAAATTAATGAAATTCTCTGGATCTCAAATTCTTTTCAGGTAAAGTGAGCATAACAATACATATCTCACGGGATTATGAGATCTGGTTGTCATCAAACATGGAGCGGGTTTTATCTTAGGTGTGTGTGCAACATTCAAACACTGCTGGAAGGAGTATAAACAGGCATGATGTTTACTATATTACTTTACAATAATACAACATACCTATAATCCTACTTACAAAAGTGGCTGAGAAAAGAGGATCAAGGTTTTAAGTCTGGACAGGAAACTGGATCAGACTCATCTCCAATGATCTCTAAAAAAGCTTGAGGTAGAGTTTGGTTCAAGTGGTAGAGTGCTAGACTGGAGCATAAGCCTCAGGAACACTGCCCAGGCCCTGAATTCAAGCCCTAGGACCAGCACAAACACACACACACACACACACACACACACACACACACACACACACTAAATTTGGTGTGTTCCTTTCACCCTGCTTAGCAATATATTCCCTCTTCCAAGCTCACCTGATTTGTTTTGTTTTAAAAGGGACTTCCTGTAGCCCAGGCTGCTCCTAAACTTACAATCCTCCTGGGTACTGGGAGTACAGGCATGCCTACTATAATTGGCTTCACTCAATAACAACAACAACAACAACAACAACAAAAGACCCAATGACTGGGAATGTGTTTAGTGGTAGAGTGCTGGCCTTACATGCAAGAAGCACTTGATTTGATTCCTCAGTATGACCTAAGCAGAAAAACTGGAAGTGGTGCTGTAGCTCAATTGGTAGTGTGCTAGCCTTGAGCAAAAGAAATTCAGAGAGAGTGCACAGGCCCTGATTTCAAGCGCCAGCTCTGGCAAAATTTAAAAAAAAAAAAAACAAGTGCAAAATGCTGTTTGTTGAAATAAATATGTTGAAGAATTTTTGTACTCACTGGAAAATTGTGCTTTTGGGAATTCATAATGAACTTTGTTAGGAAAAATTAAAATAAATTAATGAAATATTATCTGGCATTGGAAAGGACACAGTGAGATGTAAAAATGATTGCTGCCTATCGTTACTTGATACAACAATGTTACAGATACACTTGCCAGATTGTGATTTTTTTTAAGTATACAATCGTGGGTTTTTTTCTTTTTCAAAATAGTTTTACTGCCAGGCCTAGCTACTAAGAAGACTGAGAACTGTTCAAATCCAGCCAAGGCAGGAAAGTCTGTGACACCTTTATATCCAACTAAAGTTTCAGAAAATGTGAAGTGGCACTGTTGCTCAAGTGGTAGAGTGCTAGTCTTGAGTTGAAGAGTTGAGGTATAATGCCCAGACTTAGAGTTCAAGCACCACAACTGACAAAAATAATAATAGTAATAATATTAAATTTATTGCTACTATTAAGGTGTTATATATAAAGGCTACCAATTCATAAGTTTTTTCTTTGCTAAAAGAAATACATATCAATCTTCATTGCCAACAGCCAGGATATGGCCATCTGCTTTCCAGCTGATCTCTGTGTGTAGAGGCAATGTGTAATACGAAGCAATACAAACCATTTCTGCGTATAAATAATTTTTCTCTGCACATCTTGAAAATCAATGCTGACAACATGAAATAAAAAATCCCTAAGTTTAAAACATTCTTCTAGACAAGTTAAAGAAATCCTGATAAGTATTTTAAGAATAATTTCAGAGAGCTTGAACTCAGGGCCTGGGTTCTGTCTCTGAGATTTACTACTGAAGATTGGGGTTGCCGCTTTGAGCAACAGTGCCTCCTCCAGTTTTCTCATGGTTAGTTGAACAGAAAAGTTTCACCAACTTTCCTCTCCAACCTGGCTTTGAACTAGGATCTAGAGATCTCAGCCCTCTGAGTAGCTAGGATTATAGGCAATGAGCCCCTGGCACCTGACTTTTTGCTTACCTGAGATAGAGGCCAGTTAATATTAAATGTCAATCATGTTTAACTTTGTAAAATAAAGTTAACTGAAATGACTTCCACTAGAAATAAGGAATCAAATGTGTAGGTGGGTTACAAAGTTCTTACCAAAAGTTACATATTTTCCTTGTGTGTTTTTTTTTCTTCCAAAATTGTGTGCTTTCCAGAATAATACCTTATCTTTACTTCCTGGTTTATTTAATTTATTTCATAAATGTCCACAGCTTCTTCAGCCATCATTTATTTATGTGAAGAGCTTTAAAACATCTGTTTTCAGTCTAAATTCCTTATATGCACCTCTCATCCATATATTCAACTGCCATAAAAACTTGTGACACAGTAATCATGTCTTATCATTATTGGATATTAATGTGTAATAAAATTTAAGAAAATAAAGAATAACATCAATAAATAAAGCATGATTTTGATAGTAATGCTAAACATAAATATAACGTTGATTATATGCTCAGCAATTTAATAAAAACCTCAAGGAAAAGAAATCACTTTTTTTAGTGCTGATATTATGGTTTAAACTCAGGACCTTACCTTCTCAATTAAGCTTTTTTCCCTCAAGGGTAGTGCTCTGTATTTCAACCACAGCTCCCCTTGGAATTTTATTTGGGGGATAATATAGAGATAAGAATCTCATGGAATAAAAAAAAAAATTTGTGTCCCTATCTTGGGGTTCATTTCACATAACATTCTCTTATAAGGTTATATGGTACCATGCATTACTTAGTGCAAGGAGGTTAACCATGGGAACTATGGTTATTTGAGCTTCGCTTATTTCACTTAATAAAATTGTTTCTGCATCTTTCCATCTCCTAGAAAATGGGGCAATGTCATTCTCTCTGATGGAGTAGAATTCCATTGTGTGTGTGTGTGTGTGTGTGTGTGTGTGTGTGTGTGTGTGTGTGTGTGTGTGTGTGTGTGTATCACATTTTCTTGATTCATTCATCTACTGAGAGGCATCTGGGTTGGTTCCATATCTTAGCTATGGTAAATAATGCTGCAATAAACATAGTTGTGTTGGCAGCTTAGTATGGTCTTGTGTGTGATCATTTGGTAAATGCCCAAAAGTGGGATTACTGGGTTATAGGGGAGCTCTAAGTGAAGTCTTGGAAAAAATTATATTAAGTAAAGTAAGTCAGACAAAAGAAACATAGGTCCTATGGTTTCCCTTATTTGGAATAACTAGTGTATATCTGGGACAAGCATAAAAGTTCAAAAGCTATGTCATACCACCAGATAAGATGATGTTAAGCGAAGTGAATCCCAAGATAGGGTTTACAATTTACCATGTGATTTTTTTTGTTTTTGTTTTTATTTCCCCCCCGCCAAGGTATAACTCCTGTTTTCACTGTATTTAAGGTCGGTGGCCTACATCTTGTATACAGCGTTTCTCTAGTTTGGGGAGGGCAAGGGAAAAAACAAAATGTTTAAATGGGCAGGTTGACCCATTGTAGCAATGAGATGCACACGACACTATGTTAAAAAAGGAACTTTACAATATGAGCAGGGAAGCAGGGAAGGGAGGAGAAGGGGAGTGTAGTTGTGGAGGTGGGAGGGAAGAAAGGGTAGGGGGAAAACAAAGGAGGAGGTAACAATGCCTCATAGAAAATGTACACATTACCTTGCTCATGTAACTATAACACCTCTATACCATATTTTTACAGTAAAAACCTCTTTTATAAAATAGAAAGTGTCATGTACACCAATTATAGTAGCCCACATGTGCAATTCTAGCTGATTGGGAAGCAGAGATGACAAGGATCATAGTCTGAGGCCATGCCATAGAAAAAAACTGCCAAGACAGCCATCTCAACAAATGAGATTTCCATAATGGTTCACATCTGTAATCCTAGCTAATTATGTGGGAGGCATAGGTAGCAAAGTCTCAGTCAATCTAACATCAGATCTGGGCAAAACGTTCAAGACCTCAAGTAATTAAATTGACTAGAAGTATGGTAAAAGTAGTTGAGCTTCTTGATGCTATACAACCAGAGTCCTGTCTAGCAAGCAGAGAACCCCTGAATAGAACCCTTTCACCAAAAAGCCTAAATAACTTTATCCTATTTGAACATCTAATTTCAAGGCGACTGACAGATCCGAGATGATGACATTCTCTTTAAAATTAGCTATTCAAAAGAGACAAAGTTTTTTAAGTTTTGAAAAAATTGAAAAGGAAAATGCATGTGATTTTTGTTAGCTCTATAATTCTTGAAAACATAAAATGTACTCAAGTATTTAATATATATCCATATGTGTGCATATATCCATGTAAGTATGTATATCCATGTATGTATGCATATATGTATATATATATATATATATATACACATACATATAAATGGTTCATCTCTTTTCTGTGTAGCCAATGTTACAAATGAATCTGTATAATCACTACTTAAATGCATGAATAGACAAAGAGAATGAGCAGAGAACTCATATTCAGGAAATTATGGCTAGCCCATAAACCTGAAAATCTTTAAATCAGTTTGCATGTTTCAGTTACTGCAGTACCTGTACCTGTGTACAGTATGACAACAGTGGGATACCAGGCAGATGAATTGAGAAATGAGAGATACAAATGTTAAAATATTCTTTCTGATGGTTAAGTAGAATTTCTTGTGTGTGTGTGTGTGTGTATTACAATTTCTTGATTAATTTTTCTCTTGAAGGTTATCTGGGCAGTTTCAATAAGAATGGTTGGGCTGAAACCTTTACTATATCCTGGTTTGTAATCTTTCAGGTAAATGCCCAGGAGAAGAGTTGCTGGATCATATGGAAGTGGGTAGTCAAAAGAGGGGTGAAGGGGTAAAAGGTAGAAGAATGAACAGGAGAAAAGGGGGGAAATGCAGAGTGGAATCCAATAAATATCCTACAATATTAAGAAGAGTGAAGGAAGAAGTGCATAGAGCAGGGAAAATTAGAATATTGAAAGGGCTGGCATTGATCAAGGTATATTGTACACATAAAATGCTTTGTTTAATGATAATTCCTATGCTACTTAAAATAATAAGTAAAAATTCATGTCCCTGAACTGTTATGCAATTAGAAACAAAGAATAGAATTTGCTCAGATCAACTCCAGGGTCTATAAGTCCTTTTTGTTAGGATAAGTTTTAGAACAACACTAATGATACATACCACCTGAAGAAAATTTAATGATTTTTAGCTATTTAAATAATCATTTTTGGAGATATGGCTCAAGTGGCAGAGTGCTACTTAGTGAGCAAAGCTGTCAGATAATGAATTGAAGTCTCAATCTCGAACAAAAGTAAAAACAATCAGTAAAATTCAGGCACTTTCCTGGGCACTGTTACTTCATGAGTTTAATCCTACTTTTAATCAGAAGGCAGAGATCTGGGGATCTCAGTACAATGTCAGCTTAGATAAGAACATCTGTGAGACTCTCATCTCCAATTCACTGCCAAAGAAAGCTGGAAGTGGAATCATAGCTCAAGTGGTAGAATGCTAGCCTACAGCAAAAAGCTCAGGGGCAGAACCCAATCCTTGAATTCAAGCCTTAGAATCGTGCATATACATACACAAAGGAAGTAAATCACTCAAGTTCTCAATCTTCCATTTCCCTAATCCTAACTGAAATCTTGGACAGAACCCTAAGAGCAACCTTGATGATAATAGTAACCCAATCCTAAAATTAATGGAAAATATATCCTAACAGATACTCATTGTCTTTGAAATGATTTGCAGTGTGCTCCAAATCCTACAAATTCCCTGACTTGGATTCTGAAATCGTTCCCTATTATGAATCAGTAACCTCAAATCTTCATATCATGAAAACTACCGTAGTTTCCACTGATCTTAACTTTTACTGAACTCCTCTATCTCCAAAAAGAAGTTGCAGGTTTACTTCAAATCTACTATCGTTCCTAACCCTAACTATAGATCTAAACCTTACTAGAAACCTAATTCTAAATTTAACCCTATTGAACCCTGAATAGGAATATTAGGAAAACTCTGTAGTTTTTGGTAAATTTCACACTTATTTTACTTAAAATTGTTAGCAGAAATCTCAGTTTTACCTTAAAGCTTACCCTTTCCTAAGCTTAAGTCTAACCTGAACTAGAAAAGCAACCCTAGCCCTAGAACTAATAGCCTTTGGATTCTAAAAGCCATACAAATACATTACTTTTTATTCATCCTAACTTTGATTCAACTCATCTCTCTCAAAATAGTTTGCAGTTTTTTATTCATTATCTAGCCATTTTTGTAACCTTAACCCTAACTGGAATATTGAGGCTAACCCTCACACTGACCATACCCTAATCTTAGTATTATTAGCAGTTTCTTATTTCACATTCATCCTAATTCTAACTAGACTTGTTATTCGAAGATTTACTTTCAGTTTGACCCTAAACATTCAATTTCCCTAATGCTAACACTAACTCCAGCTGGAACTGAGACCTAACTTTCACCCTAATGATAGTCCAATTCTAATGTTTAAGAAAAATACTCTAGTTTTTATACATTCTAATGAATACTCCAGTTTGCACTCTGGAAATGAGTTTGTTTGTCCTAATTCCCACAAATTTTCTGACTCTTCCTCTGAAGTTATCTTATCCCCCTCACATGAACCATTATATTATTTTTCCTCACATTGTCTTATCAGGAAAAATACTGAAGTTTCCAATGATTCTACCTTTTCCTGAACCCCTGTGCCCTAAAACAATATCAGATTTACTTTCCATCAATTCCATTAATTAACTTTAACTCTCAACCTAAACCTGGCTGGAAAACTCTCATTAATCATTACAAGAATGATCACTGAGGAATAAATATAATGATAATGGTCTAGTTACTGTTCAAACTCATATTTTTGCTTCCACTTGTTAGTGAAAACTGAATATTATACTAAAAACTTTCCTATTCATAACACTATTCATAATCAGAACAAAATACTGACCCTAATGGTAATCCAAATTATATGCCAATACTAACACTAACACAAGTACACTAGTTTTCACTCATCCTAACTTGATTCAAATAAGCCTTCCAAAAATTTGTTTCAACTTTTTTTCCAATATCTTAGTCATTTTCTAACCCTAAACTTAATCTTACCTGGAACATTGAGAATAACCATAACCCTAAATGCAAGTAGATTCTAATATTAATAGCAATACTCTAGTTCACATTCATTCTAATTCCTGCCAGGCTTATTCTAAAATTTACCTTCAATTTGACTCTCATTTTTTTCTCCTTCACTCTAAACCCAATCATGGCTAGAATCCTAACCATATCCTTGACACTAATGGTATCTCACTTCTAAAATTTATGAAAAATGCTTGTTTTGTGTCATTATTTACTGAAATTCCACCTGTAATTCTTGAAATAAATTGCAGGTTTTCCTAAACCCTATACATTTTTTCACTCTTAACTCTGAATCTATCTTGTTCCTTAACAGGAATCATTATGTCCATTGATCTCAAATCCTGATATTATGAAATACATTGTACTTCCAATATCCAAGCTTTTCCTGAATTCCTAGAACCTAAAATAAGTTCAGATTTACTTAACATTTAACACATTTCTTTTCTTTTTCTTTTTGTCCAATGTGGGGCTTGAACTCTGGGCCTGGGCATGATCCCTGAGCTCTAGGTCATGAGCCCTCAGCTCTTTAGCTATAGGTGTGCACTTTACCACATGGCCACAGCACCACTTTTGGGTTTTCTGGTGGTTAATTGGAGATAAATGTCTCATGGACTTTCTGCCCCGGCAGGCTTTGAACTGCGATTCTCAGAAATCAGCTTCCTGACTAGCTTAGATAATAGGCATGAGAAACTAGTTTAACCAATTTCTTTATCCTATTCTCAACCCCCTTTAACCAGAAACCTAATCCTAATCACAATCTGATTTAACACCAAATAGTTACTGTAAGGAAAATTGTCTAGATTCTAGTCAACCACACATTTTTTTGCTTCTACTTCTTATTGGAAAACTAAATTTTATACTAAAGCTTATCCTTCCCTAAACCTAATGAGAACAAAATGTAATTCACCCTTTAAGCCAAATTATGTCTGAATGTTTAAAGTAACACAGACACTGGTTTTCATTCATTATAACCTTGATGCCATTCATTCTTCTTAAAATATGTTGCAGTTTTACACCTTTTTATATCTTACATCTTTTTCTCATGCTAAACCCAGCTCTAACTGGAACACCTTGCCTAATCCTAAACCTACATATAACCGAATCATAATGTTAATAGCAAGCCTCTATTGCACTTTTATTCTCTTGCCCAGCGTGTAGGTCTAAATTTTACTTGCATTTTGAGCCTACATTTTTTAAGTGTCTTTCTATTTCCTGTCAGGTTTTCTTTTTCGTTTTTTCTTTCTTTTTTTTTTTTTTTGGTCGGTCATGGGGCCTAAATTCTGGAATTAGACTTTGTCCCCCACTCTTCAGATCAAGGCAAGCACTCTGCCACTTGAGCCACAGCGCCACTTATGGTTCTATAGTGGTTTATTGAAGATATGAGACTCAAAGACTTTCCTGCCTGGGCTGCTTTGAACTCTGATCCTCAGACATCATCCTCCTGAGTAGCTAGGATTAAAAGCGTGAGCCACTAACGCCCATCTTCATCATGTTTTTAAATTTTATTTTATTGTAAAGATGCTTTAAAGACAGATTAGTTACACGAGTAAGGTAATGGGTATATTTCTTTGTTGAGCATTGTTACACTCTTCTTTGTTGTTCTCCTACTACCCCACCTCCCTTACTCCTCCCTCGCCATGGGTGTAAAGTTCATTTTGAACATAGGGTCTTCTGAGTATCATTGTTGCAATGGGTCATCCTGTATTGAACCTATTTCACTAACCCTAATTCTAATTCTGTCTGGGATCCTAAACCTAACCATAATAAAAATGACAGCTAAATTCAGAAGTTAACAAAAATATTCAAGTTTTTATTCATGCTGTTAATCCACTATACAACTTGAAATAAATTGCAGTTTATTTTAATTTTTTCTCCAAGTTAGATTATATGTGCATATATAAAGACATAACTTTATGTGAAATACAGAAGATCTTTGGAAGAAGAAGTAATGAAAAGAAAATAGAAGGAGGGAGTATAATCAAATGCTTTAAACATATTATGGAATTGCCACTTCTGACTATTAATAACCATTAACAAAATAACTAAAAATTAATAAAGAACACACTGCCGTTTAGTATTTTTAAGAGAGCCATGATACGTCTTGTGAATAAAATACTTGTGTTAGATAAACTTTGTTCATGCATATTTTATATTGTTATTGGTCAATTACTTAACTTAATGAATAAGAATATATCAAATAAGATTCCATGAAAAAAACATAAAACAGTGTTTTAGCAATTGTTTGAGAAAAAGTTATATTCATGAATTTTAGGAAACTAAATTTCTATTTCCCTATGAAGCAATGATTTAGGTTTACTAATCTAGTTATTTTAGAGAACATAATTTGCATGAAAAACGACTAATGTACATATTGTTTCTTTAATGAGTGATGTTTAAATAATGTCTTTCATTCAAATGAATACTTAGGTTTACTTTTCAAAATAAATGCAATTTTATCTCCTTTTAGAAGTATTTACCCTGCAATTAAATGTATTAGTATGTTCAGGTATTTAAAAGCTAAAATTTCGATGTTTGTTACGTAGCTCTACATATTCAGGGTGACACGATTTTTGTATTCGTAAATGTCTAACCAGTGGGATTTTTGCTTCATCAATATAAATTATCTCATGAGGTTGTTACAAAGGCTCCAGTAACCAGTGTGGTCAAAAACATTTCCTGAATTCTAAATTTTAAATCTAATCATTTTTAGACTTTGATTATATCATTTATTATATCTTCAGAGCAATTAAGCTAAACTTAATATTACTTTTTAAACATTTTGTTCACATTGTAAATAATATCAACACGGATCACAAAGAGACTAATTATTTCAGACTCATCATGTTTGGTAAAGTTAGCGTGAAGAATGTAGAGAGCAGAAGGTTCTTATACTCAATAAATATTTTGGTTAATTTAAATTAAATTAAATATCTGGATTTCTAATTTGGAGGTTAATCACATGGAAAGAGGAAGATAATTTTTTAAAAATAATTACTTTGGGACCATTTTTCTTCTTAAAATATGAAGCAAAAATATCTCTAGGAAATATTTTTTTCAATAAAATGTTTCAACCCTTAGTAAAGTGCTTTATACTTTAAAATAAAGTCTGTCTCAAAATAGAAATTCTGCAACTAATCTATGTTTTCATGCACAAAATTCTGTGACTTCTAGTCTTATGTGATTTTAATTATATTTTATAGTTGTGACATGATCCCTACTTATATTTATTCAAACTTCTGTAATTATACAAATCATGCCAATACACACTAACTTACGAAAGAAAATATTCAAACAAAATTATCTTTTTTTTCCTGTCTCCAACAGGGAAGGATGATGTGCTAAAGTATATTAAATGAAAGCACTCTAACAAAGAGTCTATGGAGTGGAAATTTGCAACATGAGGATGGGAACATGAGCACTTTCTACTTGGCTGAACAGGAATTTTTGTTTCTACAGTACTTTCTTACCTTTTAATCACACAGGAAAAGACATAAAATTTGAAATTCATATGAAGGAATTGCATTACTAAAAGATGTGGCAACCCTGTTCAAAAGCTGGATCTTATCACTAGTTCTTTGTGATTGCTGGCTGATCTATTTCTCTATCATATGTTTCATATTATTAAATATATTAGTAATTGAGCAGTAAGTACATTACAGGAGATTCCTGAAAATCACAGCTATTGCAGTTTAATAATCTGAAGTGAGGAAAAAGATTATATTAATCTCCAATTTCTCCCTTTGGCCTTCAATTTGCCAATTAATTTTCAAAACAATCATGTAAGATGTTAGTTTATTTTTCCCTTTTTAATTAGAGATTAAGCAAGTGTGTTTTTGCAGTAGAAAGTGATGACAGTGGTATCAGAGCTCTGGTAAGGGCACCTTCTCCTTAACAAGTAATGCTCTATGGACTGGAAATATAGAAGCCACACTAAAATTCTCTCTCTCTCTACACACACACACACACACACACAAACACACACACACACACACACACAAACAACACACACACACACCGCTGCCACCCAGACACATCAGAGATATGTTCCATTCCCTTGTAATGATAGTTGATTGATGTTTGCTGCATTGCTTTATCTCAGCTTCAAGAACTTCCCTGGACCTTTATCTTTCCCCGAGATCAAGTCCCTAATTCTTAGTATACCGTGTGTCTGTGTATTCACAATAGGTTCCTGGCTGCTTCAGGCCAATTAATACCCTCAATACAGTATCCTCAAACTTCACATCCAAGTCAAACTCCATGAATTTATACACCGTTGCAAAATACCAAAATTTATTGGATGTAGAAACCAAGAGAACACCCACCTTGTTACTATAGTAGCAATTGACATCATGAAAGTAGAAGAATATTGATCAAGAACTGAGGTAAGAGAATGGGAGAATGTCTAAAATGGAGAATACTGGATGTGTATTACAGATACAAAATCATCATCTATAGGCTTATTTATTGAAAACGTCATTATATATTGAAATCACTATTTACAAATACAGTTTTCCAGTTACTTTGCTTACCTACCACTTCTGATCACAAATCCGCTCATGAATTTTTATAGTACCTTTGAATAAATGACACGATTTGCATGTATCATCTTAAAAAAAGACAGTATGATTTTACATCTTCCTTTCTATATGACAAGTCCTTATTTTTTGTTTCCCTGTTTGCTGAATAAATATATTCCTGAAAACAGGATATTCACATCAAATCTGGGTGTAATTTTTATTTTTTAAATTTGAAATATAAACTTTGTTATGACTAGTCATTTTCTAAAGATGAGTGATATTCATGAACACTAATATGTTGGCGCCTTTAAGTAAATTGAGATTTGATGTGGTATGATAGTTCTTGTGTCTAATTGACATAACCATTAGATGATTCATGTATAAACATGTGCATTGCACTTTTTTATTTTTATATATAAAATAGTCCCCAAGGATATACTTTAAAGTGATAAGGGGGGGTGTTGTCTCCATGTTCCATACTTTATATTTATTTCAGTAAAAGTACTAGAAATAAATGATGTTTACTGGAACAATATAAAAGAACATATTTTCTTTAGAACGTATTTCTAAAGATAATAGATTTATTGTTTAAAGAATAGAAAAGAGTAAAATAGGTTTCTTGCTTGAGACTGCATAAATTACATATGAATGTAGCTCAAGATGAGACTCAGAGATAAATTCATATTAATATTACTGAGATTTATATCACAATATAAGCAATATAGGTATTTTAAGGAATGGGTCATTCCAAGCCCTAGATACCTAATGGATGAAGAATGGTATTGAAAATAGCAGAGGAAAACAATTCAACATGCAGATGTTATGATTTCATAATACTAATACAAAAAAAATGGATCATTTGCCTTTCTGAAGAAGAATGTTTAGCCAGTAATTTCAGTGAAAGGCATCAGCGGTAATCAGTCTAAAGTCTTTTCCTCCAAGATATCCAAGAGTACTATACTCATCCTCTGAAGAATAAATAAGAGTTAATTAGCTTTGCTTAATATTAATTTACTTGTAGCAAATAGGTTAAAATGTCTACACTCTTTCTTTCAATGTAATAACTTACATTTGTTTTACCTAAACTCCAATCCCCCGAAGACCACCAGAGACCTTGACCAATGCAAATAACAAAGGCGTCTTTTATTTGCAAGTTCCAGGCTGCAAATAAAAACAAAGCTCTGTGCAATCGGTAACCCATGACACTAAGAGACCCCTAGCATAGAATCAGCACAGTTTTTATAGTATTGAACAAACAACTTTAAGGAAGTTTTACATGAGAAATTACATGATTGATTAACATTTTAAGCAAACTAAGCTATACATATATGATTGGCTAATATCATTGAGGTGTTATTGACAGGAAGTGTCTGGCCACTGGGTCACCATGTCCTGCATGGCCACCCAATGTTTGGTCAATGCATATGGAGAAAATTCCTGTGGCTTTCCCAAGGATTGTTTATGTCTCGGTTGTTCAGGAATTGATTTTCTTTTTGTGTCATTTCTGGGTCCAACCCATGGTTATTTTCATAATTCATACCTCACAAGATGGTTGCTAGCTTGTAATGAAGTTACTTAGGACTTCATTGTGCCTCATTATGCTTTAAGCTCTTCACATTTTATATTATTACTGTCTATTCATACAAGCCTGAAATCACTATTTCAAAGTAACACAAACAGAAAAACAAAAATAACTTGATACAACCATCACAAATCCTAAATTATGTGAAAAAAAATCCACAATATAATAAATGAACCAGAGGAAGAGGAAAAACAGTGGCAGAATAACAACAGAAAATTACCCTAGATTTCTCAAATGAAACAGAGATTTAGAGTCCTAGTAGGTAATCCATTTCTAGAGTGTCACACCAAGTTAGGTATAATTATATATAGATATTCAATTCAAAAGAATATTTTATACTGTCTTCACAAGAAAACAGAAATCTATGAAGTTACCCAACCAGGAAGGTGACTGCTGTGACTCTGTTGGCCAACATATTCAAAAACACAACTGCAGTGTGGAAATGAAAGGGCCACATGGGAAAAAAAAATCATGAACAGAGACAGTCACATATAAACATAGACACAATTCACCTTACCACTGGATAATCAGAATTGTCGTTGGAACCACAAGTATTAATTTGAAAACATCTCTCACAACTGATCTCTTCTACCTACACTTAATGGTCTAGACAAAAACCTAATTACAGAGAAACAAATCACAACAGAAGACCAAAGCAACACCTGGCAAATCATCCAAGAACATAGATAGTCACCTATTAAGATCATATATCCCCCAAATGAAAGCCAAGAAATACTTCAAATGAGCAGAACAAATCAGAAAAATATGAGAAAAGTCATGCCAAGGTAATACAACTCACACAGTAAATAAACAGGCATTAGAACAATCAGTTACCTAGAAGATAGTTTTCAAAATACATTACAAATACTGCTGAAAAATGTGATTAATGAAAAGATACAAAACCTCTACAAGGAAATTTGTGAACAAGATAAGACCAAGCAAAGATCAGTAAAATAATTCATGGAGACTCCAAACACAAAGAAAAACAAATTCTGAGAAGGCAAGAGAGTCCAATGGAAAAATGGATGCCTAGATTAAAGATATGAGAGAAGACACAGCTAAAACACATACCTCCCAAGTCCCCACCCATCTGTTTATTGGGTGGGGGCATGGAAGGTATACAAGACCTAAAATAAAGCTTTATTAAAGAGATAGAAGCCCTAAAACAATAACCAATTGTAAGACAGGGAAATCACAGAGATAGGCTCATTCAGATAAGAGAAGCCTTTAGAACACCAAACAGAGTATACCAGAACAGAACAAACCACCATCACATCATAATCCATTACAGGATCATTAGACATCAATGAAGGGATTCTTAAATCTGTCAGGAGTAAAGACTGATCATTTATAAAGGATATACAGTCAGAATAAATACAAATTTCTTAGCTGATATGGTAAAAAGGGGAGCCTCGCATTATATATGACAAACATTAAAGGCAAACAAGTACCAACTGTGAATATGGTCCCAACCCAAACTCTCCTTTACATTAAAAGTATATATATAAATATTTCATGACAAAGAAATCTTGAAACAATATATCTCCACCAAATCATCAGGATAGAAGTTAATCAAATATATCCTACATAGAGAAGATCATGAAGAACAGGTACTGGTTATATAAAATGCTCCCTACCAGTGAACAAGGTAAATATATTGAGAGTAGATGAGACACAGAGCCTAACAGCAGGTGAATAACATAGCAGGACTTATGAGATATTTCACAGACTTAACTCTCAATATTAATGGACTTAACTTTCCAATTAGAAAACAGACTAAATAATAGTATAATAAAACAAGATGCATGCATGTAGTATCTACAAGAGACACATTTAATTGACAAAAACAAACACATACTCAAACTGAAAGGCTGGAAGGAAAATTTTCAAGCAAATGAACACCATAAACAGGCCACAGTAAAATTACTAACATAAGATAAAATAGAATTCAAAATAAAATTACTAGGACGAGACATTATATATTGATAAAGGTACATCTCCATAAGGTGGATATATCAAGTCTAAGTATCAATGCCTGGAGCACCCCACTTCATCAACCCAAAACTACTTAACCTAAAAACAAATCTCAACACATCATTGAAATTCATGGATAGCTCATCCAGGAAAAACTCAACCAAGAAACTGAAGACCTAAATAAATACATTGAACGCCTAGCCCTCACAGACATCTACAGAATATACATTCAGCATCAGTATACACATTCTTCCCAGCAGCTCATGGAAGCGTCTCCAAAATAGAACATATCCTATGTCACATAGAAATTCTATCCAAATTGAAAGAAAAAATATTTGAATTCCCATATCTTGTCAGACCACAGCAGAATAAACTTAGAATTAAAAAGCTAAAGCAAAAAAAATTCCCAAACTCATGAAGACTGAACAACACATTGCTGAATGACAGTGAGGCACTGAATACATTAGAATGAAAATCAGAAAGTTCCTGAAAATTAACAAATTGAACACACCAAATACCAACTCCTCTGGGAAACAGTAAGTGCAGTATTTAGAGGAAAATTTATAGCTCTAAGTGCCTATATCAAGCAATTGGGGAAATCTGAAGTCTGTATTTTAATTTGTATACCTGAAAATTCTTGAAAACAGGAACAAGCTCAAACCCAAAGCAGAAGACAGAAATAAATAAAAATAAATAAATCAGAAATAACTAAATAAAGACAAACTAAAACATAAAAAGATCAACAAAACAGAATTGGTTGTTTCAATAAATTAACAAACTTGACAAACCCTTACCAAATCTAAGAAGAGAACTTACATAGATAGAAAGATAAATAGAAAGTCCACAGAATGGGAGAAGTTTGTTACTTACTCTGCAACAGGCAATGGCCATACAACTCAAATATATTTAGAGCCCCAAAAGTTAACTGCCCCCAAAAACAAATCTTCAAAGAAACAACCCTCTTAATAAGTGGGCTAAACATTTAGAGAGACCTCTCTGAAGAAGAAATATGAGTGGACAATTGAAACATGAAGAAATATGCAATATTTCTAGCCATAGAAATACAAATAAAAGCAACATTGAGATTCCACCTCCCCCCAGTTTGATGAACATTATGAAGAAAAATAATAATAACAGAAGCTGCTGAGCCATAGGGGAGCTCTATGTGAAGTCTTTTGAGGAACCTCCATACTGCTTTCCAAAGTGGTTGAACAAGTTTACATTCCCACCAACAATGAAGTAAGGTTCCCTTCCGTTCACATCCCCTCCAGCATCTGTTGCTGTTAGAGTAATTGATTTTTGCCATCCTAACTGGAGTGAGGTGGTATCTCAATGTTGTTTTGATTTGCATTTCTTTTATGGTTAGGGATGTTGAGCATTTCTTCATGTGTCTATTGGCCATCCTTCTTTCTTCTTCAGAGAAGTTTCTCTTTAAGTCTTTAGCCCACTTATTTATTGGGCAGTTGTTTCTTTGAGGATTTGTTGTTGGGGCATTTAATTTTTTGAGTTCCAAGTATATTTTAGATATGAGACCCTTGTCTGTCGTAAGGCTAGTGAAGATTTTCTCCCAATACGTGGGCTTTCTATTGATCTTGCTAGCTATGTCCTTTGCCATGCAGAAGCTCTGCAACTTCATGCAATCCCATTTGTCCAACCTTTCTTTGATTTGTTGTGTTTCCGGGCCTCTATTCAGAAAATTTCTGCCTGAGCCAAGGAGACCTAGGGTTTCTCCTATTCCATCCTGTAAAGTTTTCAGAGTGTCTGCTTTGACTTCGAGGTCTTTGATGCATTTGGAGTTGACTCTGGTGTAGGGTGATATATAAGGGTCTAGCTTTAGTTTTCTACAAGTAGTTAACCAATTTTGCCAGCACCATTTACTGAAGAGGCTGTCTTTCTTCCATTCTATTGTTTTAGCTCCCTTATCAAAGATTAGATGGCTATAGGTCTGTAGGTTCATTTCTGGGTTTTCAATTCTATTCCATTGCTCCTGAGGTCTGTTCTTATGCGAATACCAAGCTGTTTTGATTACTATGGCGTTATAGTAGAATTTGAAATTTGGTATTGATATTCCTCCAGCAGTGTTCTTTCCGTTGAGGAGCATTGTTGCTATTCGGGGTCTTTTATTGTTCCATATGAATTTTTGGATTGCCTCTTCTATTTGCTTGAAGAATGAGGTTGGAATTTTGATAGGTATCACATTGGATTTGTAGATAGCCTTGGGAAGTATTGCCATTTTCACGATGTTAATCTTTCCAATCCAGGAACATGGTAGGTTTTGCCATTTTCTAAGTTCTGTTTTAATTTCCTTTTTCAAGTTTTTAAAGTTTTCATCATAGAGGTCCTTCACTTCTTTAGTTAAGTTAATTCCTAGGTATTTTATTTTTTGTGGGGCTATTACAAATGGAGTTGCTTTCCTAATTTCAGCCACACTTTTCTCATTGTTGGCATACAGAATAGCCATTGATTTTGGGGGGTTAATTTTATACCCTGCTATTTTGCCAAAGTTTTGAATCAGCTTGAGTAATTTTGGAGTGGAGTCTATGGGATTCTTTAAATACAAGATTATGTCATCTGCAAAGAGGGAGAGTTTTATTTCTTCTTTCCCTATTTGGATCCCCTTTATGTCTGCATCTTGTCTTATTGCTGTAGCTAGGCATTCTAATACTAGATTGAAGAGAAGTGGAGATAGTGGACAAGACCACACTAAAGCTACCAGCACAATTATGTTTATTGCAGCATTATTTACCATAGCTAAGATATGGAACCAACCCAGATGCCCCTCAGTAGATGAATGGATCAAGAAAATGTGGTATATATACACAATGGAATTCTATGCCTCCATCAGAAAGAATGACATTGCCCCATTTGTTAGGAAATGGAAAAACTTGGAAAAAATTATATTAAGTGAAGTAAGCCAGGTCCAAAGAAACATAGGTGCCATGGTTTCCCTTATTTGCAATATCTAGTATATGTATCATTCAAGCGGAAAAGGTCAGATAATATGATGTTAGGAAAATGAATCCTTAGATATGTATTTTAATGTTTTTTTTTTTCCTTTCATGCATTTGTTTCTAATGCCTTTATAAGATTATCTCTTTGTAGCTTTGTATGTCCCTCCCCCACAGTATAACCTCTGCTTTCACTATATTTGATGTCAGTATAACTTGTAGTGGAGGTGGGGAAAAACAAGTCGTTTAAGTATACAGGTGGACCTGTTGCAACAATGAGAAGTACAAGTTGTCATGTCGAAAACGAGCTTTACAATGTTGGTGCAGGGGGGTGGGAAGCGGGGAGGATTGGGTGGGGGGTTTGGGGAGGAGGCTGGGATGGGATGTGAAGAGTAAACAAAGGAGAAGGCTGCAATGTTTGATAAGAAATGTACGCATTAACCTGCCCATGTAATTGTAACCCCTCTGTACAGTGTGTTCACAAAAAATAAAAAATAAAATAAAATAAAAATAAAAAAATAAAAAAAAGAAGGTCAACAACCAAAAAAAAAAAAAAAAACCAGAAGCTGGTCTGGTGGGAATATAGCCGAAAAGGAATGTTACTACATTATTGGTTGAAAAGTAAACTTGTTCAAATTCTACATAAAGAAGTATACAGGTTCCTCAGAAGGTCTCCCCTATGACCCAGCAATCCCACTACTGGTCATTTACCCAAATGACCACAGACAAGGCCACACTAAAGTTACCATCACAGCTATGTCAATTTTAGCATTATTTATAATAGCTAAGATATGGAACCAACACAGATGCCCCTCAGTAGATGAATCAATCAATCAAATGTCATATATATTCACAACAAAATTCTATGCTTCAGTTAGAAAGAATGGCATTGGCCCATTTGTAAGGAAATGGAAAGACTTGGAAAACATAATATGTCAAACAAGCCACACCCAAAGAATCATAGGCTACATGTTTTCACTCATTTAAAAAAACTAGAATATGTCTAGGATATTCTTATAAAAGATCACAACAGCTCAATAGCTATATGCATGTCACCATAGAAAATGATGCTTATTGAAATGAGCTCCAAGAAGTGGATACAAGGTAATTGTATAGTGAACTGACTTTAGTTATTTATATTTGCTTTTTCCTTTTGGTTTATTCCCTGTAGTCACTGTTTTTGATATCTGTACCCTTTGTCTTAAACAAAAGTTTATCTGATTTGGGGAAGGGAAGGGAAATCACAGAAATGGTCTGACAAAGATTAACCAAAGCAACAGTGATATACACTAAACCCAATGTTAGAAATGAACTTTACAACTTTGGGGAAATGGGATATCAGAGTTGGGAGAAGCAGGAAAAAATGAGGAAGTGGTAACACTGTAAAAAAAAAGTACTTATTACTTATGTAACTGTAACTCACCCCTTGGAATATCATCTTCATAATAAAAAAAAATAGAGCTGACAGGAAGCTCGGCCTGACTTCTCTGTCATTCTCCCTAGGACAATGGGTGCTATTCTGTCCACTTCTTGTGGTGGGAAGTCCACTTCTTGTCAGTCATAGGGCTTGAACTCTGGGTCTGGGCACTGTCCCCGAGCTCCTCAGATCAAGGCTAGCGCTCTACCACTTGCGTCACAGCACCACTTCCAGTATTCTGGTGAATATTTGGAGATAAGAGTCTCACAGATGTTCCTGCCCAAGCTGTCTATAAACCATGGTCCTCATAACTTAGCCCCCTGTGTCCTTAGGATTATAGGCCTGAGCCACCAGCACCTGGCTTAAATGTAATTCTGAAGCTATTTCTCTCTCTCTCTCTCTCTCTCTCAAACTTATTTAATGGGTGCTGGAGGAGGTGGCCCAGCATCCCCATGTGGCTGGAACCAATGTGGCCCTCTCATTCTGGAGGTGGGCTGTGTGTAGGAGTTATCTTGCTCAGTCTGTTTTTCCAGCTCCATGAGGTAAGCCCCTCTGTGTTCTGGCTAGACTGTGACAGTTATTCATTGTCCATCTATCTTTACTGGACTCAGTATTGTGTTCAATATCCTTTTCTAGCAAAAATTTCTGGCTAAAATTATGATACGTAGTTACGGAATGAAAAAGTAATGCCATCTTAAGAAAGTCATTTAGGGCTCTGGGAATGTAGCTTTACAGTACGGTGATTGATTAGCATGCATGAAAACTTCGGTTCAATTCCTCAGTACCATATAAACAGAAAATCACTGAAAATGATGCTGTGTTTCAAGTGGTAGAGGGTTAGCCTTGCACAACAACAACAAAAATAGTTGAGGAATAATTCCCTATCCCTGAGTTTAAGCCCCAGGACTGGCAAAACAACAATAACAACAACAAACATTTAGTTCGTAAATGCAAAATAAACAACTCATACTTGGAATATATAACTGCTCCTTCCATACTGATAACTGACAATAATCCCTAATTCATGTACTTTACCTATATTAGTATACAATTTTGAAAACAAAAAACAAAAAATTTGTTCATTAAGTCACGGCAATTAATACTAGGAATTTGCTTAGATGTCAGGTGAAGATTAATTCTGGAAATTCAAAGATTCCAGGCTTTTGAGTGGTCACTGCTAATCAGAAGAGTAGCATAAGTGAGATTTGGAAATCTTTTTGATAAGTCATGGCACCAAAAAGGCAGAGGCTAATTAATAGTTTTTACAGAAGAGAAGGAATAACTCCAGATGGAAGGAATAAATGGTAATAACTAAGTTATACCACAAAATGTTCTAGGGAACCATTTTTGGTTATTAAAGAACTAGTCATCAACTAGGCTTATTCCTCATTGCCTTTAGCATTATATTAATTAGGATAATTCTTAATGTCTGTGTGATAAGTTGTATATCCTTCTATGCTGTACTTTCATACCTGAACTCCTTTGTTTTCTAAAAATCTCAGTCTTTTATATTTCTCTATGAACAATTTCTGATACTAAGTCGACAAATGCAGACAGCAGAGGATGCTAATGTAAGAGTCTCATAACACATGAATCATTAATGTAACAACATGGAAAAGGAGGACAAATTTATTGCTACCTCGATTTTTCTGAAAAGTTGCAATGTCATCATTTGATTCAAATTTCCATTCTTTGTCTACATAGTGTCAATAAGTGCACATAAATGCAAATATAAGATGGATGCTGGTGGCTCACACCTGTAATTCTAGCTACTCAGAAAGTTGAGACCACAGGATTGTGGTTCAAAACCAGCCTGGTCAGGAAAGTCCATGAGACTCTTATCTTTAATTAACCACATTAAACCCAGAAGTGGTGCTGTACCAAAAGTGGTAGAGTGCTCAACTTGAGATGAAGAACTGAGGGACAGAATCCAGTATCAGAGTTAAAGACACATGAGCAACAAAAAAGTGCAAATATGACTTTAAGTTTCCCCAAAAGGAATGACAAAGTCAATAGTAATCTTCACAAGTAGAAAAAATAATTCCAAAATGATTCAGTGCACCTACTTTTGTTGAGTTATTTAAGTTATGGTTTCTTTGCTTGACATATTCTCTTCGTTTAAAAAATGTCAAATATTAGATTTATAATAAACTTCATCTAATATTTCTTGGTTCCAAAGAGAAATCCGAGGGGAAACAAAGGAGGAGGCTACAATGCTTGTTAATAAATGTACTCATTATCTTGCCCATCTAATTGTCATCCCTCTATACAGTATTTTCACAATAAAAAATAAATAAAAGTTAAAAAAAATAGATGTCCATACAGTTGAAGTCACTTGGATTTATTATTATCTCAATTCAAAGCCAACCCAGGCAGGACAGTCTAACTCTTATCTGTAATTAAATACTAAAAAAGCCAGAAGTGGAATTTAGGCTCAACCAATAGAGTACTAGCTTTAGGGGCAGGTGGGCAGGAAAGACAACTGTACAGGGACAGGGTCCACCCTCTGGGTTCAAACCCCAAAACCAGCACAAACTAAACAAACAAACAAGCAAATGAAAAACACCATGTTTCTTTGTGACCATCATTAAAGCACTGGTTTGAGAAGAGGCTCCTTTTGCTGATCATACTCTCTGGATCCTGCTTTTTGGAGTCCTTATTGCTATGGAGACCACAGAACGAGCCTAAAGCATTGGGTAACTGACTCCTGCAACAGGAGAATCATCTCAGGAGTGAAATATCCGTGCAAAAGTCTCTTTAAAACCCCCATATCTTTGTTTCTTTGCAGGAGAACACTTTTAAGACAAAGTTATTTCCATTTATTATATGCTGGCCTTCAAATGGCATATTGTTTCCTTTTGTTATACTCTCAACTAGAAGTTTACAGAAAAGTTATATATAAGTAAAGGACACACTTGAAAAAGTCAGGGACAGTTTCCTTCAGGCCTTGGATTCTTTTCTTGTACCGTATAAAGGACAGCACAAATTACCTTGAGCTTTGTCATTTTTCTATGTTCAATTCCTCTCTTGGGCTCAGTTTCCACTTGCAATAAAAGTTCCTTCCACTTACTTCCAGTAACGATCTATGGTGCTACTCCAGGTAAAATGAATGTTTTCTGGCTTCATTGAAATAGCACAAGTATATCTTTGGACATGAGGTAACATGTGTTTCAGAGATAACTTCATAACAAGAAAATATGGAATTTGCATGGCTTATCAAACCTTATTCATGTATATATGGCCATATAAGATGATGTTAAGTGAAATGGAACCGAAGATAGGGACACAACTTGCTTTTTCTTTCTTGCTATTTTTTAATGTATCTAACATGTAGTATGTGATTTTTTTGTTTCTCTTCTATTTTCTTCCTCCATGGTATATAACCCCTGTTTTCACTATATTTATTGTCAGCTACCTGCATTTTGCATATACATTTTTCTAATGTGGGGAGGGGAAGGGAAATAACAAAATGATTTAACAAGTATACAATATGGCCTATGTAACAATGAGTTGTACAAGGCACTATGTAGAAAATTAGCTTTACAACTTGAGGAGGGGAGAAGGGAGTTGGGTTGGTGGGGAGGAAAAGGATTGTAGAAGAAATACAAAAGAGGAGGTAACAATGCTTGATAAATAATGTTCTCATTAACTTTCTTATGTAACTCTAACCCATCTTTAAACCATTTTTACAATAAAAAACATCCTGGACTACTTTAAGCTCAAATTTCCTAAGTGCTCTGTTATTAAGACCAATTTTATGTGGGAAGAATGTTCTCTGAAACATTTTTTGTGAGTGTGTGTGTTGTGCATTATTTCCCAACTGTACATAAGTTAGCAGTAGGAGAAACAATAGGAATAATAGGAGAAAAAGAAGTTTTGTGCTTAAGTATAATGGTTCACTACACTATAGAAGACTCTTCAAACAAGACAACTTTGAAACAATAAATCCAAGGCCAGTATGTAGATCTACGGGAGTGATATAGAGAAACATTACTACTAAATGGAACATGAAGGATGAGGCCACTCTTGTTTTCTACTAGATCTAAATCATGGTAGTTAGTCATGAAAATTTGTAAAAAGTAGAACAGAAGAGTAATTCTGGTTCCAAAACAAGTCAGATATAAGAGCATGGACAACTGTGAAAAAAGTCCATGTTGAGAGAGCAGGAAATATAGCAGCAATGAACTGGTGGATAAGATCACATTTCTTTTTCTTTTTTAGTTAGTTAGTTTGTTTGTTTGTTTTTTGATGGTTGTGGGTTTTGAACTCTGGGCCTGGGTGATGTCCCTCCCCTCTTCAGCTCAAGGCTAGAGCTCTACTATTTGAGCCATAGTGCCAATTCCAGTTTTCTGGTGGTTAATTGGAGATAAGTGCCTCAGAAAACTTTCATACTGGTGCTTGATCTGAACTGCAATCCTCAGATCTCAACCTCCTGAGAAACTAGGATTATAGTTTTGAGCCAGCAGTACCAGACTTAAGATCACATTTCTAGCAGTGTACACTCAGGATATGTAATGTGTATGTTCATCTATCTTTGTATGAATTCTTGAGTTAAAATCTAGGCTACAGGTTAGACTTTACATTCACAAAAATGTTTGTAGTTTAAAACCATACTCCTGGAAAAAATTAAAACTAAGAATGTAAAAGAGTCTGGAAAGTTCAGTTTGCATCCAGCCTCGGCAGAACAGTCTTTGCAAAACTACCTATAATTAACCAGCCAAAAGCTGCATTGGACGAATGGCTCAAGTGATGGGATACTAGTTATGAGCAAGAGTGCTGAATAATAGCCTGAGGTGTTCGCATACATACATACAAACATTTACATACATATAGAAGTACTTATATGTGTGAACACACATATGAAACAACTCTCACAATGTGTAAAACAGTTAGAAAATAATAGAAAATATATCCTGAGTAAGACTATAATCAAGTGATAATTTTTAATATTAGAAAGTCGTCAAGTGAACTTTCAACCCAAAAGCTTGAGACTATTACATAGGTAGAGACCAGAGATAGAAAAAGAGCCAAGTAGTAATTATTAAAGGGATTGGATCCATGGAAAAATGAATCAAAGACCCCTGCTGGTGCATCTGAAAATGTTCTTATCCTGTGTCAAATGTTAGAACATCTTTGAAAATTGTACAGAAACAGTTTGAGCAGTCAGTCGTGGATAAGATCATCGGAGAAGTTCAGAATTACTAGTATGTTTCTCGATTAAATAAACCAACAATCTATGGCAGGACAATATGATACAAGTCTGGAATTCTAGCACTCAGACTAATACAGGAGATTAGAGAGTGGATTAAATAGTAATATCTTCCCTGGACTAGGTAGTATAATTTTGCCTCCATAAAACAAACCAAAGAACAAGAAAGGAATTGACAGTTGGAAGTTTGGGCTAATTTTGTCATTATGTTTTGAGAAGTCAAGTTTCCTATTGAAATGCAACTCATATATCATCCTCAGAAATGTTTTAAATGCTCTCTTCATTACAGAATACTTCTAGATGCAAAATAAGTCAGGAATCTGAACCAAAAATTTGAAAAATTTAGCATCATTCTGTTGGATTCCAAAGAAATAATGGAAAGATTACAAAAGCTTAAGTCTGGACAAACAGCAAAGTTATCTAATGTAGGACTTTGTAGACCTTACTAAATTATAATTTAGATTTATATCTTTTGCTTGTAATTTCATATTCTATAGGATACTACAAAATACTTTTTAAGTAGAAGTTTTCATTTGCAAATTCACAAATGATTCTGGCATTCTATTTGTCTAGAATATTCTTTCAAGAGAGTTGAAATTAAGACTTAATTAATAGATAATTCCAACAATTCATGTAATGTGTATAATATTGAAAGAGTTGAGAATCAATGGATGCTATTAATTTATAAATTTAGAAAAAGAGCAATGTTTTGAGACTTTCATGTAAAATGGTGTGAAGAGAGTTATTGTTTGAAAACTTTTTTTCTTCTACCTGTACATAACATAGGAAGAAATTTCCTTAATTATATATCTCTGTGTACAATGAGAAAAATTCTAGGTTTGGGGTTTGTTTTCATTTTGTTTTTGTTGTTTTGTTTGTCCTAGGGCTTGACATCTGGGCCTGGGCACTGTGCCTGAGCCTGTTTTTTGCTCAAGGATACTGTTCTACCACTTGAACCTCAGTGCTACTTGTGTCTGGCTTTTCCTGAGCAGTTTATTGGAGATAAGAATCTAAGGAACCTTCTTACCTTGGTGGGCTTTGAGCCATAATATACAGATCTTTGCCTCCTGAATATCTATGGTTGACAAAAAAATATGTATAAATAATATTTTCAGGTTTTCTGATCTGAAGAATACCACTAGAGGGAAAATGATGCAGAAAAGTTTAGTGTAGTGTTCTTTCAACAATAAAAAGCGCATAACATTAGCAGAAGTATAGAATTTTTTCACAATAGTGATAAGCTAGTCATGCTGTGAATTTAGGGAATATTAAGGTGCACCTTACAAGGTGGAAACTGTTGGGCTAGCATGACTTTATTGCATAAAATGTTGGGATTGATTGTCATTGAAATAATAGCTTACTATGATGAACAAATGTTTACTCTATAAGAATTAATTATTATAGATAGTTCATAGTTTTATCTTCTACCAGAACGTGACTAGTTTCTCTGTTGACCTTTAAATATGTAATGCCCTATTGGAAACTGCATCTATTGCAGAATTAAATTAAATGCATACAGGCACTGCTTTAAATGTCTCTGGTATGGCATGCTCAAAATTTGAAAATTAGTAGTTAGTAGAACACATATATTCTGTCCTCTTAACAAATATTCAGTTTTAAAAATTAGGAGTTTCCAGAGAATGGAACTATTTTCTATTTAGTATGAGACAATACTTAAATAATGTTTTTTTTTAAATAATGGCAAGTATATTCTGAAAATTTTTTATAGTTTGATAGCATTCAAGTTGATGACCCTCTGAAAAAGAAAGGGGCAATTAATTCAAATTAGAAGCCAAATATAGTTCATTTGTTTAAAAATGTAATACATAGAATATTATTTACCATAGAAATACAGTGAAATTACATTTTATGTAGCTTACTTTTAAATTTAATTTTATTGTCAAGGAGATATATAGAAGGGATTGTAGTAATTGTAAGGTAGTGAATATCTAACAAGTCGAACTTTTTATGCCCTCCCTCATTTTTCTCACACTTTTACTTCACACCAATAACCCTCACAAGTTGTAATGTGAATATCCTACATGTTGTTTTGTGAGTATTGCTATTGCATTGGTTTGCCCTTTGTTCTTTGTCTCGCCATTTTGTTGTTCCTCTTCCGTTGCCAAATTAAGATAAATGTGTATATAATACACAGGATACTGACATCAAATACAGCAGGGAATAAAGCATAGGGGAAAACACAAAAGAAAAATGAAATCACATAGTACAGTAAAAACAACAACCACAAAGACAAACCTCTGTTTCCATGTCTAGGAGTTCATTTTGCTCAGCATCCTCTTATATGTACGTATACACACACACATACACACACACACACACACACACACACACACACACACACACACACACATAGCTATTGAGCCATTCTGCTCATCTTCTAGGACTATCTTAGATATTACCTAATTATTACACATGAAGAAAACCAATGAATCTGTTTCTTTGTGTCTTGCTTATTTTTCTTAGTAGAATTTTTCCAAGTCTTTCCATTTCCTCATGAATTGGAAGCATATAATTCCACCCTGTGTGTGTTTAATGGATTCGTTCATCTTCTGAGTGGCATATTGGTTTTAATCATGATTGCATGTAAGTATCATTAGGGTCATTCAAAAATGACAGATGCCACCTCCCAAATATACTAAAATCATGATTTCTAAGTAAGATAGTTTTTTATGGTGGTACAAGTGTTGAGATACCTGGATAAGTCTAATGTATTTCTTGCACTGAGTTAGGCAGGAAGACATCATATAGGATAAAAATGGTAGTGACAAAATATTCCCTTGAGAAAGATTTAGGAGGCTTCCAGAAATATGAAGAAATTCAGATAATTTTTAAGAATTTAGAAATGCAAGCTCAAGTATGTCTCTTTAAATAAAAAAATTTGTAAGTGGAAGGGCAAAAGAAGAAATACCTGGCAGCAGATCATTATTCCAAGTTAGAGTATAAAAAGACATTATCTATAACTTCCCAGTTAAAAAGAGACGAACATAATACGTCCCACTTAATTTAGGTACCTGAAAAATATTTACTTGGCTTTTTCCTATTTTAATGCTCCAAATAAATGAAGACTTATAAGAAAAGTTATGTGATTCCCATTACTTCAAACAGAACACTAACTGTGATGAGTCCTCTTTTTCGCACTTTGCACTTGGAAAATAGTCCTTAAGTTGATGATGTTGTGGCTCATTAGAGTCAGAGTTAGGGGCTTCTACGTGTAGAATTATCCCAAAATAGTTTAAAGCAGTTTTTTTCCCAAGATATCCAACTGCATTGTCTGAAGGTGTACTTTGAACACACCCTCAAACATGAGTACGTAATTTGAAATTATACTTCAGCATTTCCTTGGCACATTCAACTGTGTGCCTTTGTCTTTTTTGCACATTCCTTTTGAGTTCATAGTTGCTCTATGTCAATTTCATCTTTATAAACTACTAAGAACATTGTTCAACTACCACTTCTTGTTTGCACACACCCAGTGTCTGTATCAAGGTACTTTGTCTATGTTAAACAATAGGGTAGTACTCACTCTCTGAGGAGAAAAGTTCCACAGTATAACCCTATGCCCACATTAGAGGGTGTAGAATTTAAAGCATTTTGAGACAAACAGTATATTAGAAGTGAAAGCCTCCTTAGGGACATTTGCTTGGAGCTCATTAGTTTTCCCAGGAGAAATATAAATATCCACAAAATTTGGAGCTAATTAGTAAGTAACCAAATTAACACTAGATCCTAGAAGTTGTGTTAATTCAAGTCACCATTGTATTATTGTTATATCAGAATTCTTCCCTATTTGCCAATGTGTATGAGAAAATGAAAGATTTGGATTAAATGGTGAGGGTAATGTCTGAAGTCTTCCATTCAATAAAAGCTTGAAGTTTACTATGGCACTTCCTACATATAAGAATTTGTGGCAGGTTGATTGACAGGGATATTTAAGCATGGAGATATTTCTAACAAGAATTAGATTTCAACAGAGTATATGGCAGTTATGATTTGTTAATGTCTACCGAAGCATTTTCTGTTCTAAAGAAGAATCAATTCAAGAATCAATTCAGTCACATCAGTAAAGCTGTATGTTTAACCTAATACTTGGTGTTACTTGTCCTACATTTGGGATGATTAGGCTGATAAGATATACAAACAAATCTGAACGTATTGCAATAAAATCCCAAACTGATGTGGATACATGAGTAACTCATTGGAACTGTAGGACAAATTAGGCTTGTCTGTGCTGTAGTTCAATCTCTAATGTCCTGTCTAAACAGTCTTGAAAAATATTCACAAAATACCTCTAAGGAAAGTTCATGGCAGTTATATCCGTATAATTCTTCTAAGGTCAGGATAAAAGCATTTGCTCCCAGCATTTAAAATCAACAGGATCTGTTGAATTCATGGATCCAGAATTTTATAGCTTCACATTCCTATCACAAAATTTTATCAATATGACTTTCACCGAAACACTGTTCTTATTGAACTTGTCTATGTCCTTTTACTTTTCAAATCCAAATATCATATTTTCTTCAATATATACCTGCAAATTCTTTCCTTTACTTGTGTAAATCTGTGTTTATTACTTGTTTGTTTCCTTATTTATCTCTCTCTTCCAGTCTTGTCCACACTGGTGCTCACATTGCTCACACTTGTGTCAGAATTTTTCTTTTCCTCCTCCCTTTAATAATGCCCCCGATTTTATAATTCTTTTGCATATTCAAGGTCATGGATATTTTGATGATGTCTAAACAGACCTATATTCGCATCTCTTTAACATAAATCTTAGAACTGAGAGTCTTTTCCTTTAAGTCCATATTTTCCACCTATAGTCCTTTTCACCAAGAATATAACTAACAGTTGCCAACCAGAGATGTGGATGCATTTTAGATTTCTTCTTACCTTTCTTCTTAGTTTTCTTCTTACCTTTCTTACCCTCCCCTTAGATAAGATGAATGATTAAGATTTTCTCAGTTTCTGTCACTAATACAATTTCTATGTACTCCTTTTTATGTCCATGACACCAGCCTGTTTCAAGTATTCATCACTGGTAACCTAGTCCTAAAACAACCGTTTACAAAGTATGCTTTTTTCCCCATAGTCTTTTCATATTGGTCCTCTCCATCACTTTGTAAGCACACAGAGTGAAGAGCTCAGACAAAAATTCTAGTAACATTATTTACTCACTACATTGACTGTTGGCCTTACATTTCTCATCTGTAAATGGATGTAATCTACCAGAACTATTGAAGAATATTTGTTGACTTCTAGAACAAGAAAAAAAAGTGGAGAGTCCTTACATTTTCCACTTTAGCTTACAAATAAGGAAAGAGTCAAATTCAGTTTGTTGGTATAAAGTCACAAGTTATTTCATGCAGAAATAAAAATAAATTTTAACTCCTGGTGGTGCTCATGTTTTCCAGTCCCGTCAGTCATACAGTCCAAAAATCAATAAACAGTACAAACAAAACATATGCAGGCCTGACAGTTATCACAAAAAGCTTACAAAGTGGAGATTTCACAAATTGGTCCACTGACTCCTGTCATGGCGGGTTTCCACACCCATGCCCCGCAGCAGAAGGTGCAGAGCCCCAGTGGGCAAGTTAGGCCTCGGTTAGGAGGCCCTCTTGGTCAATTCCGACCCAACAGGGAAACGACCCCCTTCCCAAAATTCACATGGTGGTGTTCCAAGAACCCCCTCCCCACCGGCCCACCCCACACACTGGGGTTACAACTCCCTCCCCACATGGCAAGGTTCCAAGGACCCCCTCCCCACAAGAGGATCTGGGACTTCTCCCAGTTCCTTCAGGGTTGTTGTGCAAGCGCCTCAGCTTTGAAAACCCTTTAGGGATCAGAGCGGCCATCCTCACAAAGGAAAATGAAAGTAAAACAGACAAACGACAGGACAAGACAAATTAACAAAGATAGTGCTGTTTTACCTTTGGAGTCTGAGATCTCGGGCGTCTTTGGGGGAATCCCGGAGGACCCCCACTAATGTTATACCCAGGTTGCAGGATCCCCACCAAGAAGACCATCGAGAGTCAGACTTTACAGTTGTTTTAAAATTTTATTTAAACGGGCTGTAGCTTGGGTCTCGTCCTACACTCCAACACAGCAGAGCCTAGGAGGAGAACCCTGAGCTAAAGATTAGCAGGGTTTATAAAAGCACACAACCAACCAGGTGTTTGGATTACCACCATGTGTTGCTCTGCTAGAAACAAGCAACAAATATTCACTGCCTCAAAACTTTAACCCTTCACATGAAGATGCTACTAGTGTGTTATAGACATTTAAGGTTGGAGACACAAAGCACTCAAAATTATTAAATCATTTTATAGGCAAAAGGAACGATTCAGACTCTATGAGGATCGCTCCTTATATCCTGAGACAGTAAATTCACAGCAGCTCAATACTAAGTGACAGAACTGGCATGTACTGTGGATATTTGCTCCCAAATCCTGTGACACTCATTTCTCACTTTTGGCCTCAAACCTGTGACCAGAGGTTAAGATGAGGAGAGAAAATCCTTCTCAGAGAAAGCACCTATAAAGAACATTGGGTAGATTACATATAAATTCAAACCATGGGAATGACCCTGTTAAGAAGACAGATTGTCCAGATTAAAAATGTGAAGAAGAGAAGAAATAAGGTCCTCAGGAGGCTGAGATGTAGAGAATCTTAGTTTGAATCCAGCCACTGTAGGAAAGTCCATGACACAGATATTTCAAAGAGATCACAGAAATACCCAGAAGTGAGTCTGTGACTCAAGCTTAATGCACTATCCTTGAGCAAAATGAGCTCAGGGACCACGCATAGGCTCATACTTCCACCCCAGGACCTGCCCCTTCAAAAAGAGCCTGTACTTCCATGTCTTTGTCTATGTATTGGATTCTTATAGGTGAAATTTCCGAGTAGCTATGATGAATGGCACCAACCTAGGAAATTTTATTCTATACAATGAGTTCATAACAGAGAGACTTCTTTCAAGAAAGTGCATGTTCTGGGGCTCCGTTCACTGTTTACAGTGTAACCTGAGAGTTTCTTTGCATCCAAGGCCTGCTGGAGGAAGTCTCTCATTGTCTGGACAGGCACACAAAAGACCTCACTTCTGTACAGCTGGGTAAAAACCAACTTCATCTGGGCCAGTTAGTGAGGATTAGCGTGGGCGGGCTCTGAAGTTCAGGAGAAAAAAGCCTGTTTGTACCCTTAGCAATCTCTCTCCCCAGTGTTCTGTTTTAACAGGAGGCTTTCATTTTTGCCACCTCCCATGGAAGGCCAAGTTCTGTGCACATATCATGCCTTTATGAGACTATATTCCGCTGTTCAGTTACAGTGCTCAATAAAATTCAGGAGTCCTTTAGGCAGACAACTACGGCACTGAACATAAGGAAACGTTTCATTGCAGGCAATGTTGGGCCAATGATGCCTATCCTATGTTTCTGGAAGCTTGGGAAATCCAAGCACATGTTGGATATCACAAAGCTTCCTGTCATCTAGGACTGGTGAAGCTCATCAGGTTTTGAAACTTTTGACTTCTCCTAGTTGGGCCCTGGGTGGCTAGATTTGGGGGTTGAACACAGGGCCTGGGTGATGACCATGAGCACAGTGCAGAAGTCCAGTGCTTTACCATTTTGTGTAACAATATCACTTCTGATCTGTTAATGTATGTGTGTGTGTGTGTGTGTGTGTGTGTGTGTGCACGATGGTGTGTGTGTGCGCGGGTGTGTGTGTGCGTGCACACACATACATGAGTCCTGAAGCTTGACCTCAGTCCCTGAGCACTGTGCCTAGTTTCTCTTGTATAATGATATCCCTCTCCCACTTGAGCCACAGAGCCACTTCAGGCTTTGTTCTAGTGATGTGGTCCTGAGAAAATGAAGCCCAGAATTTCATATATGGAAAGCACTTTACCACTAAAGCACATTCCCAGCCCTCTACTTCAGCTTCATTAGTTTATTTCTGTCTTTTTTTATTGTTGTTGTTGTCGGTTGAAGGAGTTGAAGTCTTGGCCTGGGTGCTGTCCCTGACCTCTTCAGCTCAAGTCTTGTGCTCTACCACTTGAGCCAAAGAGCTACTTCTGGTTTTCTGGTGGTTCATTGGAGCTAAGTTTCTCAAGGACTTTCCTGCCTAGGCTAGCTTTGAACCATGATCCTCAGATCTCATCCTCTTGAGTAGCTAGGATGAGAGACATGAGCCAAAAGCACTCAGCTTCCCCTTCAGGTTCTTAGTAGTGAATTGGAGATAATAGTCTCATGGTACCTTTTGTGTCTGAAATAGTTTGGAACCCAGATCTTTAGAACTCACCTTCCGGAGAAGGCAAGATGACAGACTTCAGCTACTGACACATTGGCTGTGGGCTCTG
Organism: Dipodomys spectabilis; assembly: GCF_019054845.1. Classification (NCBI taxonomy): domain Eukaryota; kingdom Metazoa; phylum Chordata; class Mammalia; order Rodentia; family Heteromyidae; genus Dipodomys; species Dipodomys spectabilis. The sequence goes on from NW_024871192.1 coordinate 654,658, forward strand.
CTGCAAAGGGGTCCATGGCTCCACGTGGTGGAGTGCTAACCATGAGCCCAAGATGTAAGGGTCAGCGCCTAAGCCCTAAGTTCAAGGTTCATGACTGAGAGAAAACAAAACCAAACCATTGTCTGCTGTAGACAACTCACTAGTCTTCAGTAATACATAATGTTGTCCCTGACATGGAGACCTTTCTGAGCCTCAATATTCTTGTCTGTATAATCATCTAAGTTGTGGAGCTCTTACATAGACAAGATGTAAGAATGCACCCGGTTAAGGACACAGCACATGGCACTCTTTGCACCACTCAGCACACAAGATCCTGTTAAAGACTCAGCACCCAGCACCCAATGCAGGACTCAACACACTGCATCCTATGAAAGACTCAGCACACAGCACCCTGTGCAGGACTCAGAACAGAGCACCCTATGGAGGACTCAGCACATAGCTCCATCCCACAAGCTGTCATTAGATTTAGGGTGCTTTCATCAGTATCACCATTGTTTGAGGCAAATTTTACAAACCATACAAGTTCACATCTAATGGTTCAGTGGGGTGTCTTTTGGGGCAGGGGGTGTTAGCGATGGTGCTTGAAGTCAAAGCATGGGGATACTGTTCTAATAACATTTGCTCAAGGCTAGAAATCTACCTCTTGGAGCCACATTTTTAGGTGTCTCTCAGACTTCCTGCCAGGACTGGGTTTTAAACCCCCTGAGCAGCTAGGATGACGGGCATGAGCCAGGATGATGTGAGTAACCCGTGGAGCTGGGTTGCAGCAGTTTACATGTGGCTAAGTCAGATTAGGTAGCAGCTGTCAGCACCAGACTCCTAGCTTGATCTGTAATGAGGTATTTGAAGTTCCGTCCTTCGATAATTGCAGTTAGAACATTCTACATTTTTTGGCATCAGACCTGGGGATTGAGTAAGAGCTTAGACAATGTCCCTAAACGTTTGTGCTCAAGGATAGCATTCAATTGATTGAAAGACAGCAGAACTTCTGGGTTTTCTGTTTTGTGGCACTGAGGAATCGAACCCAGGGCTTATTAGGGGAGCACTCAACCACTGAGCCCCAGGACATTTATTACTTTTATTTATTTTTTATGTATTTTATTTAGTACTATTACATATATAACATTTATTTCATTTATTACATCTTATCACATGGATTTATTTACATATGGATTATACATCATACTGAGACCCACAACTTTCACAGAGAAGGAAAAAAGTGGGTCAAAATTGGCTTCTGACTCCACATATAAACTTTTGGCCATGCTGGGATTTGAATTCACAGCCCACAATGCACAAATCATGAATGGGTCAGTTGTAAAATAAAAGCCTTTGGCAAACTGAACTGCCAGCCAGTTCTGAGGACCTGTGATCAAGCAATAGTAGTGCTGGATAGATAGAGAGATAGATAGATAGATAGATAGATAGATAGATAGATAGATAGATAGATAGATAGATAGATAGATAGATAGATAGATAGATAGATAGATAGATGTGTAGCTTGCTATGTATATGAGAGAGAATGTGAGAATATTAAATTATATATATTATGAATTGTTAGTTATTAAATTATGCCTCCTTTTAATGAAGTATCATGGTTGAATACTTATTAAAGCATTAATGTAAAAGAAGTCAGTATTCCCTAATTGGGAGAATCATACCATGGTGCTGGAATGGAAGACATTATCCAATATTTTTTGTGTGGCATTCTATAGGAGAATCATGAACTAACTGCAAATTTAATTATTACTTTTATAACGTTTCATTAGGCATTCCCATGGATAGGAATGATTTTCTCAAGATCTCCCTCCATTTGTAGGTAGCAGTCCAGGCACTTCAACTCCAGGCTGTAACTCTAGGCTGCAACCCAGCCTAGAGTGATCAATGCTGATGCACAGCTGCCATTGAACTTGACAAACTAAAAATACATAATACATACATGCATACATACATATATACATAGATACATTAAAATATTTAAATAATTATGACGCTACTTGGCGTATTCGTGCCATTTTTTCTGCCAGGCCTGGGATTTGAACTCAGGGTCTGGGTAAATCTTCAGTACTGTGGGGGAAGGGAAAGCTCACAATGCTGGAAGAAAAGAAAGACAGGCCTGTTCCCAGGGGCTGAATTCAAGTCCTAGCATTCACATAAATAATATTCATATGCATTTTAAATACATGATTTATATTTACATACACATGTTTACTGCATATTGCAGTTAGTGTAGTTATTCATTTTATTTTGTTTTTTATTTATTTATTATATATTTTAGAGAGTAAGATTACATGTATACAGTTTTTTGCATCCTATTAAATAGAACATAGATTTGCCTATGTATTATACATCATTCCTGAGACCCAGGACTTTCACTGATAAGGAAAACAAGTGGGACAATTGGCTTCTTCTACCAGGATTAAGTTTTTGGCAGTTCTGTGATTTGAACTCCGGGCCTAGAAGGCCCACTTCATGAATGGGTCAATGCTAGCACACCAGTCTGTCGCAAGTGAATTTGCAAGGCAAATTTGAGGACCTGAGATGAAGCCCTAGGAGTGGCCAATATATAAACAGATAGATATGTAGATTGCAGTGTGTGTATTTACATATGTATATGCATCTATAAATAAAGTTATAGAGACAGATAGACATTTATGTAGATTCTAATGTATAAGTCTATATAAAGAGTGATGACTATATCTTATTTTTATATATTCTATTAATATGAATTATTTGGTCTAAAATTATGTCTCCATTAATTAATCAGAATGGAAGACTTAATAAAGTATTAATTAATTTAATCAAAGACCTATATTTATTGTGTGCAATCTTATACTACAATGACTAGCTAATTAGTAGTTCAACTGGTACATTACAAAGATTCTATTATTGTTCCTATATATAGTAACGAGTAGGTGGAAGTCCTAGGATCAAACTATGGGCCTTGGTTTCTGGGTTTGGCTCAGGCTTCACTGACAGCCCGACAGCCTTCAGCCATGCAAGGTTATGTACAATTTTTAAGCTGAGTCATTGAGACCCAGGATGGTCACAGTGCAAAGGAAACAAAGGTAAAACTGTTGTCTAAAACTTCCTGGTTTTTCCTCCTCCATCTTGGTTGGTTTATTTTTGTGCCAGAGCTGGGAGTTGAACTCGGGTCCTAGGACCCCTGGATCATCTGTGGGTGTAAAAGCTGCATCCCAGCCTAGGGTAATCAAGGCTGAGGCAGAGTTGTGGCGACCATAGTACAAGCTCCGTGCCTGCCACCCCAAAAAAGTTAAGGTCCTGGCTAGGAGTTTGGGCCATTTTATCTGCCATACCTGGAATTTGAACTCACGGACTGGGTAACTCTATTGTGCTCTGGGTGAAGTGAAAGCTAACCTCCTAGAAGAAAAAAAAATCCGGAGCATTTCCCAGTGTGTGAATTCCAGCCCTAGAACTGGCAAAAATAACATTTATATACGTGTATAATATATATCCTATATATATTTGTATAGATATTACATATTGTACCTAGGACACAATATTTCCACAGAAAGGAAATCAGGTCATCATTGCCTTCTTACTCCACCTTTTGACTTCGGCACTGCTGGGATTTGAACTCAGTGCCTGGAATGTCTATTTCATCAAGGGGTCAGTTTAAGCACAGCAGCCTCAAACAAATTCAATGCCAGGCAGTTCCCAAGACCTGAGTTCTAGCCCCAGGAGTGGCCAATATATAAATAGATAGACGTGTAAATTGCTGCAAATACATGTATATAAATATATAGAGAGAGAGCGAAAGAGATAGAGATGTATATGTACATTCCACTGTACATTTAAATATAAATATATAGAATGTGAGATGTCTATATATAACTAAATTACAAGTAATATATTACTAATAATTATTAGGTATTTGCCACGCCTACTCCGGTGGAGTCTGCTTAGCATGGGAAACCTACTTTCAGACCTGAGAATGGGGCTTCATAGAAGCCTATCTCTGAGAATGGGACTTCACTGAAGTCTACCTCAGAGAATGGGGCTTCAAAGAGGCCTACCCCCTGGAAAGGCTGGCAAGCCCCTGGGAAAGATGTGTTTTTGTTCCTGTTTTTCTTTTCTTCACTGTATAGGAGTGCCTATTAAGCTTTTACTGTTCCTGCTGCTTATTGTACTCACTCATGCTCAACATTCCCTTATTCAAGGCTCTTTCTTAAAAGTGTTGACGACTCCAACATCCGATGAGTGTCCTGAGAATATGACTAACTCACCAGAGTTAAGTGCTACCCTGAAAGCCCCTCTTATGGAGGCTAGTAGACAAGTCATAAGTAAATATAAAAGTATTGGGGGTTTCATGATGTCACTTCAGCAGAAGGAATTGTTTGTAAGAGATTTACAAGAAGCTGTAGGCACAGCTAGAGCAGAACGAGTGTATGGCTATTCCTTTAATTCTAAAACATATACAATAGATTCATATAGATATCCTGTAGATAAGAAAGATGTAGAGGGATATTTAGACCAAAAGCTAAATAAGATTCCTAAAAGGTTGGTAGATGAAAGGTGGCAATGGCTTTTCAGAGGAAAATGGTGGGATCCTCCGTTATCTAGAGGACCCCAAAGACATCCCCCAGATCCAGCCTTTAACAGGTGTATATGACAAGGATGGCAACCATTGGAAAAACTATTTAGGAGAAAGAACTTCCTATTACTCTCTTTCATTTACTGAGAGACTTGCTAGATCTAGGCCTCATTGGTGCTTACTATTAAAGAAGGAACAAGAAAGATCTTATGAGACAGTTAAGGCCTCTATAGAAAAGAGTAAACGATTATGTGAAAGGTTTACAGAAAAGACACTATGAGCTTAAATTTGATATATGGCCAGATTTAATTAAGTATAGTGAATATCATGATTTTTGGCCACAAATTGGTAACCCTCTAAGCACAATTGCTTAGAAAAGATTTAAAACGTATAAAGTAAAAAATTAAACAAAAGTAACTATGAAGTACTAGAGTTCATGCCTTTCTGTTCAACACCTTGCCCATATGCTCTGGTTAATGGTTAATTGGTGATAAACATCGAAACCCATTGTATTTCTTAAAAATAGAGGTAAAGCTGAAAACAAGTGCCTATCGTCATAGCTCGTCATCCAAAAACAAGATCAGGCGACCAGCTGGTGAATACCCAAGAACGAAGCCTTGCAGTAAGATTGTGTAACATTTTGCCCTTTCTCATGGAGACTTTTGCTATAAAAGCTTGTTATCCTCTGCATTAAATCGCACTCAGCATCCACTCCTCTTGTGTGTGAGTTGTCTGTTTGCCATCTCCCCACCTATTCCAGTTCCTCCACTAGGTGTCCTCCATCGTCCCGACAGAGCCGGTCCGCGGCAGGTATTTAATTATGCCTCCATTTAATGAAGTATCATGGATTAAGGCACAATAAAGTAATTCCTTGTGTAAATGGAGCTCAGCGACAATTTCTAGGTTCATAGTTCAAGCTCAGGACCTGCACTAAAAAGAAAGAGCCAGTAATTCCATGTGTCTGTGTATATATGCATGTATTTCTATCAGTGAACATCCATAGTCATTAGGAAGAATAGCACCCAGCTAAGAAATTTGCTTTGAATAGAATGATGTCATAGCACAGAGAATGCTTTCAAGACAGTGCATGTTCCTGGTCAAAAAAAAATTAAGACCTTGGCTTGGAATTTGCATCATTTTTCTGGCAGGCCTGGGATTTCAACTCAGGGTCTGATTAAATCTGTGGCACTGTAGGGGAGGAGAAACTCACCATCGTTGAAGACAAGAATTTCAGACCAGTTTCCAGGGCCTGAATTCAAGCCCCAGCAATTGAAAAAATAATATTCATATATGAGATCTATTTACATACATGTGTTTACTCCCTATGACATTACCCTTATTTATTTTTTATTTATTTTATTTAGCACTATTAATATATAACATTTGTTTCATTTATTACATCTTATCACATGGATTATTTACATATGGATTATACATCATACTGAGACCCACAACTTTCACAGAGAAGGAAAAAAAATGGGTCAAAATTGGCTTCTGACTCCACATATAAGCTTTTGGCCATGCTGGGATTTGAATTCACAGCCCACAATGCACAAATCATGAATGGGTCAGTTGTAAAACAAAAAACCTTTGGCAAACTGAACTGCCAGCCAGTTCTGAAGACCTGTGATCAAGCAATAGTAGTGCTGGATAGATAGATAGATAGATAGATAGATAGATAGATAGATAGATACATACATACATACATACATACATACATAGATGTGTAGTTTGCTATGTATATTAGAGAGAGAATGTGAGAATATTAAATTATATACATTATGAATTGTTAGTTATTTAATTATGCCTCCTTTTAATGAAGTATCATGGTTGAATACTTATTAAAGCTTTAATGTAAAAGAAGTCAGTATTCCCTAATTGGGAGAATCATACCATGGTGCTAGAATGGAAGACATTATCCAATAATTTTGTGTGGCATTCTATAGGAGAATCATGAACTAACTGAAAATTTAATTGTTACTTTTATAATATTTCATTAGGCATTCCCATGGATAGGAATGATTTTCTCAAGATCTCCCTCCATTGTAGGTGGCAGTACTGGCACTTCAACTCCAGGCCTTGGTATTTTACTTCAAAATGCAAGCCATTGAAATTACACTGTGAAGATTTCAGATTGTCAGGATGAAAGGAAAGAATGAGAAGAAAAGAAAGCCAAGTGTCAGTCGATCCTATCTGTAATCCTAGCTCTTCAGGAGGCTGAGAGGTAGAGAATGCCAGTTTGAATTCAGCCAGGACAGGAAAATCCACCACACTCTTATTTCTGAGGGATTACAGGAATAAAAAATCCCCATGAATGGGGCTATGGCTCAAGGGCAGAGTGCTAACCTTAAGCACAAGAACTCAGGGGCAGTGCCTAGGCTCATAGTAAAACCCCCGGACATGGCAATAAAAAAAAGCCAGTAACAACATGTCTCTCCATGTATGTATGCAAGTGCGACGGACCAGCTCGGCCGGAGCACTGGGACTGATGGGACAGGGATCTCAGGATAGGTGGGCAAAGGAGTCGGCGAAGTGACAAACAGACACAGCCTCAAAAGAGTTGCATCTGAGTGTATCTTTATTGAGGAGAATTAACATTTTTATACAGTGTGAGATTGTGACATAGATTCCTTGTTTATTTAAGCATGTAATCAATTTTTTTAAAGGCAAAGCATTGATGAATTACATGAAAATTGATGACTATCCCACCAACTGTTTAAGCTAAGTGGTGTGAAACAAGTCTAGCATATTGTTTAATAGAATACGTCATCTATTCAGCCTTTTTATGTTTAATAATTAACAAACCTAAGACAGGGCTGTACTTACATTGTACTCTTTTTAATTTTATCCAACTAATTTCATCTTTGTAAGCTCCTGTATAAGGAAATGGTTCTTGGTTGGTTCAGGAAATATGTTACTAACTTTATATTTTGTGTGAAAACACCATCTATTCCCTATAACATAAGTTGGACTAAATTTAATCATAACTGTTGGGAGAATCTTTCTTTTTCTTTTATAATCAGAGGTCCCTTCTTTTTTAGAACTCTCTGAACTACTGGGATAACTCTTTCTAACTTAGTTTAATTCATTGATTTTATCTATTGGACATATCTGGAAATTTTAAGTCTCTATATTTACTATGCATGAGCTGCAAAACCGCTTGTGAAGTTGTAGTTCCTGGAGGCACCGTCACATCAGATGATAGATTGATTGGGGCATTGCCCACTTTTAATCTTTGGCCTTAGTGTTTATTAGTTAGAGAAGCCGTCTCTATTGGACTGGAAAAATACAACATGCTCTGTTCGCGGATCAATAGAAAAATAGCCAAAACGAAAATAAAGGCAATGAATGTACAGCCAAGAAGAATATAGTAAGAATAAAGGTAGAGGCTATAAAGGTGCAGGCAAGTGTATGGGAAGCCTTGAACCAACACCCCCTTCCTGAGGGCATGCTTCCTTAAAGCTCTTTGTCCAACGCGATCTCTCACGCAGACTCCGCAGAAGGTGGCGTGGCACCCACTGGTCACAGAAAGATTTCCACTCAGCTGGAAATACCAGGAACCACTGGAAGTGCAGAAACTTAAGCGTTTGACCTTGTTTCTCTGGCCAGAGACTATTCATTGAACTTGCAGTCCCTTATTCTGTTGTCGATGTCAAATCAGAAGCCATCTATCCACCACAGGCAGCTTTATGGAAGTGCTCCGCCCACCTGCGCCGGCCTCTCTTTGCTGAACCCAGCTAAGGACTCCTTGCAGACACATCTTTATGTCTGCTTTGCCTGCTGTAATCTCTGCTCCTTTCCAAACGCTTGCTTCGGCAGCTTCCCCTCCATTGTGCCTCTCGACTGGGTTCCCATGGTGGTTGGATACTGAGCTGCTTGTTAGAGGAGGAAACAAGATTTGTTGTATACAATGGCAGGCCTGAACTGGCCTGGAGGCAGGATAAACGCTCTCCCAGGTGGGACTTGTCAGGGCACAGGGCAGGCATCCTGCCACTGGGCTCTGGGTCACTGTGGTGAGCAGCAGTCACACTGGAACTTCTCTTTCTCAGAGAACAACTGGTTAAGTCTGACCAGATTGTCTTTTTTAGGGAATCCAGTTCTCCACCAACTCCTGGGGGGATGCCTGGAGCTTGAGTCTATGCCAGGCTCCACTCCTGTCCAGAACCTTTCATTCCAGAAGTTTTAACCAAGTGTATGTGGCGTGGCATGCATGTATTTCTATTGGTGAAGGACCAGAATCCCTATGATGAAAGGCATCCAGCTAGGAAATTTGCTTTGAATAGAATGATTTCATAGCACAGAGAGTTTTCAGGCAGTGCATCTTCCGGGGCTCCTCTCACTGTTCCCATTGTAGCCTGAGGTTTTCTCCACATCGGGGACTGCTGGAAGAAGTCTTCCTCATTGTTGGAACAGGCAGACAAAAGGCCTCACTCCTGTACAGCTGAGTGACAAAAAACTCCTTCTAGGCCAATTAGTGAGGAGTGTGGGTGGGCTCTGAAGGCCAGGAGAAAAAGGCCTCTTTGTACCTCAATCTATCTCTCTGCCCAGAGCTCTGTTGTGACAGGAAGACTTCATTTGTGCCACCTCCTGTGGCAGACCAAGTTCCCTGCACTTATCCTGTCTTTGTTAGACTATGTTCCAGTCTGCTACAATTAATTCAATGGTCCTTCTGGCAGACAACTAGGGAGCTGAACCTAATGAAATGATTCATTATTGGCAATGATGCCTCCCTGGGTTTCCAGAAGCTTGCTAAATCAAATCACATACGTAATATCACTATGCTTCCTGTCATTTAGGGCTGGTGAAACTCATGAGGATTTGAAACTTTGACCTCTCCTAGTTGGACCCTGGGTGGCTGTGTTTCAGGGTCGAACACAGGACCTGGATACTGACCATGAGCTCAGAGCAGAAGATCAGTGCTTTATCATTTCGTGTCACAGATTCACTTCTGTTATCTGTGTATGTGTTTGTGTGTGTGTGTGTGTGTGTGTGTGTGTGTGTGTGTGTGTGTTTGCGTGTGTGCATGTATGTGTGTTCATACACTTGTCCTGGAGCTTCAACTCAGGACCTGAACACTGTACCTGAGTTTCTCCTGTACAAGGATAGCACTCTACCACTTGAGGCACACAGACACTTCAGGCTTTTTTCTAGTGTAGTATTAAGGAATCAAATCCAGGGATTCATACATGCAAAGCACTCTACTCCTAAGAAACATTCCCAGCACTCTATTTCAGGTTTCTTTCTTTCTTTTGTTGGAAGTTGGGGGAATTTAAGTCTAGGCCTGGGTGCTATCCTTGAGCTCTTTAGCTAAAGCCAATTACTCTACCACTTGAGCAACAGCACCCCTTGAGTTTTGTGGTGGGTCACTGGAGAGAAGCGTCTCAAGGAATTTCCTGCCCAGGCTGGCTTTGGACCGTGATCCTCAGCACTCAGCATCCTGAGTACCTAGGATGACAGGCACGATTCAGCAGCAACTAGATTCCACTTCAAGTTTCTAAGTAGTGAATAGGAGATAAAAGACTCATGGGACCTTTTGTGTCTGGGATAGTTTTGAGCCCAGATCGTCAGATCTCAGCTTCCTGAGTAGACAGGATGACAGACCTCAGCTACTACATGCCTAGACTGTAACACTCTGTTGCAAGGGGGTCCTTGGCTCCATGTGGTAGGGCGCTACCCATGATTCCCACAGGTAAGTGTCAGTGAGTGTCTAGGCCTTGAGTTCAAGGTTCATGATCAAGAAACATAAACCAAAACAATTGTCTGCAGGAGACAACTCACTAGAGTTAGGTACATACAAAATTTTGGCCATGAAATGGGGCCACAAGTTTCCCATCTGCATAATCATCTTACTTGTGGAGCTCTTACAAGAACCAGATGAAAAAATGCACCCCATGAAGGGTTCAGCACACAACAACTCATGAAAGACTCATCACATAGCTTTATCCCACATAATGTCATTAGAATTAGGGTGCTTTCATCAGTATCACCATTCTTTCAGAAACACTTCACAAACAGTCCAAATTTGGATTTTAGAGGGGTGAGTTTTTTGGGGGGGGGAGTCAACCACGGGGATTGCACTGAAATGTTGGGGGTACTGTCCTAAGGTCTTTTGCTCAGGCTAGAACTCTACCACTTTGAGCTACAGCTCAGAGTTTCGTAGACTTCCTGCCTCGGCTGGGTTTTAAACCCACCAGTGTCAGATCTCAGCTCCTGAGTATCTTGGATGACAGGGGTGAGAAAGCCAGCAACATCTAGTCCATAGAACTGGGTTGCAGCAGTTTACTTCTGGCTAATTCAGGTTAGATGGCAAGTGTCAGCACTAGACTCCCAGCTTGCTCTGTGAAGATGTATTTGCAGCCCTATCCTTATATAGTTGCAGTCAGAGCATTCTATCATTTCCTTTTTTTTTTGTATTGTTGCCCATCCTGGATCTTGAGTAAGGGTCTAGACACAGTCCCTAAGCCTTTATGCTCAAAGCTAGTGCTCTAGTGTTTGAGCTACAGCACAACTTCTGGATTTTTCTATGCAAATGGTAGTGAGTAATTGAACCCAGGGCTTCCTACTTACTAGGCAAGCACTCTACCACTAAGCCCCCGTAATGACAACTGTATAAACAGATAAATGTGTAGATTGGTAGATAGATAGATAGATACATAGATACAAAGATTTAACAAGAGATGTCTGTAAATTATGAAATTGCATATATATTTCTATCAAATATTGCCAATTAAATTATTCCTTCCTTGTTTAAGTATCATGATTGAATACATAATAAAGTATTAATTGAAAATTAGTCAATGTAGTATACCTGTTGTGTATAATTTTATAATATAATCGTACAATAACTACTAATGTAATTGTTACTTTTACAAAATTCCATTTGTACAGATGTCTTTTGGAGCGTTTCTTAGAATCTCCCACCAGCCATTCATTAGTGGCAGTCCCGGGATTCAACCTCCAGGCCTAAGTTGCCAATTTCGGTTTTGCTTCCCTAAAAGCCAGCCAAACATCAGCAATGTAAGGTCATGTACATTGTCTGGGCATTGTTATTTAGACTCAGGATGGTACAATACAAAGGGAAAAAAAGTGAAATCATCTGATTGAACTTCTCAGTTTTATCCTTTTCCTTTTATTTTTTTTTTTTGCCAGCCCTGAGATTTGAACACAGGACCTAGGATCCCAGGATCGGCTTTGGCAGAGATGCCAAGACCTGAGTTCAAGCTCGGTGCTTGGCCTAAAACCGAATAATAATCATAATGATTACAACAACAACAACAACAATAACAATAATAATATGGCCTAGGTTTGGTATTTACACCATTATACTGGCAGGCCTGGCATTTAAACTCAGAGTCTGGGTAACTCTGTGGCACTGTGGGTGAAGGGGAAGATCGCCGTCCTTGAAGACAAGAAGTTGGGAAAAGTTCCAAGGGCCTGAATTGAAGCCCCAGTACTGGAAAATTAATACTCATATATGAGATTTATTTACATACATGGGTTTACGCCATATGACATTAATTACCCTTATTTATTTAGTATTATTACACATAAATCATTTATTTTATTACATCATATCACATATACTGAGACCCTGGACTTGCACAGAGAAGGAAAAAAATGTGTCAAAATTGGCTTCTTACTCCATGAATACATTATTGGCCATGCTGGGATTTCAACTCACGACCTACAATGCCCAATCCATAAATGGGATCACAGTCTTAGCACACCAGCCTCCAGAAAACTGAGCTGCCAGGAAGTTCCGAGGACCTGTGATCAAGCCACAGTAACACCAAATATATATATTATATACATATTTATATTATATACATAATTATATACATAATATTATACATAATATTATTATATATGTATATATATAAATATGTATATATATAAATATGTATATATTATATACATAATATATTATATATTATATTCATATAATATATATAAATATATGTACTGACAAAGGGAATGTGAGGATATTATTAAATTATATATTATTACAAATTATTAGTTATTAAATTATGCTTCCATTTAATGAATGGAAGTATTGAAGATTTGAATTAACTCCATTTTGAGGCAGCAGCCATTCTGTCCTTTATGTTAAATTATGAGTGACCCAGAGCAAACATAAATTCCAGGAACTGACCTGTCCATGTTGAACTTAACCAGAGTTCACATAAATCCAAAGAACAGAGTTATCTGTGGCCACAAACTTCCCTTGCTTCACAGATAACCCGCTGCCCTTTATTGCCTTAGCCCAAATGGTCTAATAACCCACTGCCTTTTATTGCCCTAGCCAAATATTTTGATAACCCCTGCCCGTTATTGCCCTAGCCCAAATGGTCTGATCACCCTGATCACCCCCTATCAACACTTATCACCCTAGAATGTCTTGTTAACACATCTGTTTACTCTAACTTTGTAGTTTTTGCCTTTATAAGCCCTATGAAATTCCAGCTCGGGGCTTCCTCCTAAGCTCCGCTGTGTCAGTGTGTAGGAAGAGAGCCAAGCTGCAGCTCGACTGAATAAAGCCTTGCTTTTGCATTTTGGAACGTCTGACTTTCGGTGGTCTCTTTGGTGGGGGTCCTGCGACGGGTTCACTTCAGTATCATCATCTAATACTTAAAAAATCATTAGTAAAAAATCAGTCAATATCCTTAATCATACCATGGTGCTAGAATGGAAGATATAAATTCAGTAATTTTTGTGTGGCATTCTAAAATAGAATCATAAATTAACTGCAAATTTAATTATTACTTTCATAACATTCCATTAGCATTCACATGAATAGGAATGAGTTTGTCAGGATCTCCTTCCATTTGTGGGTGGTAGTCCTAGCATTCGAATTCCAGGCCTGGGAAGTTTACTTCGAATGCAAACCATTGGAATGACACCTTGAGTAACAAGTAGGGCAGAGGGTGGGGTCCCAGAATGAGGCCCAGGGAAAGATTAGCTTGACATTTCACCAAAGACCCCAGCCAATTTCTGTGGCTGGAAGCCTATTTTTCTCAGCTCCTGACCCTCAGGCCCTCTTTGCATGGAGGAGTCAGGGCAAATGCAGGGAAGAACTCTTGCTTAAGAAAAGCTTCTAGCCCAATGCCACCAGTGGTTCAACCCCCATGAATCCTAGCTACTCAGGAGACTGAGATCAGAGATCGTGGGTCAAAGCCATCTCAAGGGAAGAAAGTTAGTGAGACTTTCTTGCCCATAAACTAACAAAAGCCAGAAATGGAGCTGTGGCTCAAATGGTAGCATGTCCTCATTGAGAGAAAACCTTAAGAGACTACAGGCCAGACCCTGAGTTCAGGCCCCAGTACTGGCACCTAAAAAATAAAGAAAAGCTTTCAGGAGCTCCCAGTCCACTGTGGTTAATGGCCAGATCAGCCTGGCATGGGTTGCTTATGCTGGTCCTCCTAGCACCTCAGGAGGCTGAGATGTGAGGATTGCCGTTCAAAGCCAGCTTGGTCAGGAATGTCCGGGAGACTCTGATCTCCAAGGATCCACCAGAAAACCAGAAGTGGTGATGTGGCTGAAGTGCTAAGCTGAAGAGCTGAGAGACGATGCCCAGGCCCAGACTTAGAGCCCCATGACCAATTCCTGGCCTGCTTTGACCTCATGTTGTGGCTCTAGCAAGTACTTTCCAGTGGGCTCCTGATGGTCTTCCAATGTCTATGTGTCCTACAAGTCTTGAGAGCAGCCTCCTTGAAGGCCTTTGCCTACAGAGCAGGACACAGTACCAGAAAAGGATCAAGCCTTGTGGCATGCAGGTCATCTGCCGGTCATCAGAAGGGCATCTGTCATGAGTGCAGTGTGGATCTGAGCACTAAATCGACGTCTCAGATCACGGTTCTGGGCCAGAAGGGGTAGACCAGTTAACGCCAGCTCACAAGGGAATTACAAGAATGTGAATTTGTCAGGCACACCTTGGGCAGGTTTTGAGTTGGGCTTATGAAAGACTTGTAGGCTGAGGAACAAAAGCAGGCTGGCTGCTGCTTGTACAGTCACTATATTCCAGGAGTCCAGTGACTCAGAGCCCTGCTTAACTCACCAGTGTTCAGGGGCAGATGAAGGTCTGCAATCATGGGACAACTACAAAGGAGCATCCATAGTGTCCTTCCCTTGGTTTATGTCCCCGTGCTGGGATGGAGGGGAAGGTTCCATGGAACTTACTGCCATAGCCCAGACCCCTCAGCCCAAGAAGGACTTAAGGAGAAACAACTGATGTGGCTTGAGAGTTTACTATGATTATGCCTCAGGACTGCCCCCAGTTCTAGCTCAGCTTATCATTAGTACCTTCCTCTGTGTGTGTGTGTGTGTGTGTGTGTGTGTGTGTGTGCGTGCGCATGAGTGCATCTTGGTAGTAGGGCTTGAATCCAGGACCCGTGCTCTGTCCCTCAGTTTTTTCATTCAAGAATACCACTCTACCACTTAAGCCAGAGCTTTTTTTCCAGGTTTCAGTTGGTTCTTGGGAGAGGAGAGTCTCACAGACAATTCTTGCTGGGCTGCATCTGAATGTTAATCCTCCAACCTCAGCCTGCTGAACGAGCTAGGAATAGGAGAGCATGAGCCCTTAGCATCTGGGCACGCTTTCCTTCTTGGATAAAACAGAGTACCTGTTTGCAAGCCGAGCACCCATCTACAGCTATCCCTCCTACCCTTTCCCCTACCCCTCCTAGCTTCAGAGGAGACATACCCTCCCCTGAGGACAAAGAAACAGGATGCACTGACAAGTTTGAGCATTATGGTCTCCATACAGTCAGTGGCGGCTGGGAGCTGATGTAGAGGTCAGCGATCTAGGCCAAGGCAAGTAGACAGCTGTTAGAACAGAATGAAAAGATATCCATGCAGCTGGATGTCAGTTTCTCATGCCTATAATCCTAGCTACTCAAGGCTGACACTGGAGGATCAATCAAGATTCAAACCTAGCCTGGGCATACTCTTATCTCCAAAGAATCACCAAAAAGCTGGGAAGAAGTAATACTATAGTTTAAGTGTTAGAGCACCAAACTTGTGCAAGAAGCTGAAGTTTACCACCTAGGCTCTTCAACCCTTGGTAAACACACACACACACACACACACACACACACACACACAACCCATATGCATGCAAAATCAGAGATTTCTACACTGTAACCTTTGGGTATCCTCTACCTTTTTCCCACTAAGTCTGGTGGTTGTTGGCCTATGAGTTCGATGCATCCAACACCACCTGACATCTATAATTTTGGGGAACAGAATGGCTAGAATGTCAGCCTTCCCCAATCCCAGTTCCTTGATTGGGTATTGGTCTATCCAGGCCTTTGGGGTTCCTTTTACAGACTCGCCAAGATCCTTTAAAAAGGCATCACATGCTGGGCACTTGTGGCTCACGCCTGACATCCTAGCTACTCAGGAAGGTGAGATCTGGCTTCCAAGCCAGCTTGGGAAAGAAATTGTGTGAGACTCTTATCCTCGATGAACCATCAGAAAACAAGAAGTGTCCCTTGGCTAAAGTGGTAGAGTGCAAGCCTTGAGAAAAAGAGCTCAGGGACAATGCTCATGGACAATAACAACAAGGAGAGGCATTGCATGTTGGCTTTGGGATTGGCATGGGCCAAATATTGGAAATTTCAAGTGCACCAAGATAAAACAGTACCTCCTCTAGTCCCGTGCTCCTCTGTCTTCTCCACACCCTGGCCTTGGCCGTGCTTTGGGTCAGGATGGCTCTGGCTTGACAGGAGGGCTCCAAGGAGGAAGATCCCAGACCAATTGCCCCGGGTCCTTCCTCCCTGATCACCCTGCTGCTTCTGCTCTTTGCCATAGAACGTCTTCCTGAAATCCATCCATGAGATCATTGACACCAACACAGTGGTGAGTGGTGGGTCCAGCCTAACTCTGGGAAGTCAGAGATAGAAGTCAGTTTGGGACTAGGAGCATCTACCCTGGGTGTGGGCTGAGGCCAGGGCTGACATTTATTTCATTCTGAGCCTTGCAGGAGTAGGGAGACAGTGTAGATACAACACTGAGTCAGGTAAGATGGAAATCTGTAAGACGACTTGTGTGGGGGAGGCTGTGGGGCTCAGGGGGCCACTGTTCTTGTTACTCCTCTCTCAGATGTCCCTCTCCCTCTCTCATCCCTCAATAGTAAAAGAGAAACTTTAAATAAGGTTGTCGAAGAGGAGGCAGGGGAATATTTCCATGTGAACCAGACTTGTGTTTCATATTCATCCTAGCCCCTACTTCCTATTTATCTGAGGAATAGCCATATGGGTTTGGGGACAGGAGATCATCCTAGCTGAGAATGTGGCTCAGTGATAGAGTGGTCGCCTAGCAAGCCTGAAGCCCTGGGTTCGATTCCACAAAGAAAAAGCTGGAAGGGGAGGTGGGGCTCAACTTGTAGACCACCAGTCTTGATCAAATAGAGCTCAAGGACAGTGGACAGGCCCTTAGTTCAAGCCCCATAACTGGAAGAACAAATGTTTGTGGAGGCTTTTTTTCCCCTTTGGAAACGATTTATTCTTTTTGATAAGCATAACATGGGCCTCTTCCCTGGCCACCAATGGGCCATTAGATGTTCCTGGAAGTTGGGCCTCCTCGAAGCAGCCTCTGCTCCACCAGGCCCATAGTTTACCCTTCCTATCACCAGGCAGATGGAGGCCTAGAGAAGCCCACCTGGCCACCTAGTTCTGGTGGCTGCTGAGGATTTTGGGACTCAGTAAGTCACATAGGGAGTCATCATCCCCATCTGTCTACAGAAAAAAGGGACAGAGCACAGCAAGCCTGAGCGCACCAGCTGTGGGAAGTTCTGGATGTGGGGATCTGCAGCAGGACATGCTCTGTGGGGGAGTCCTGTACGGGGCAGGGAACCTTGACCTCTCCTCTTGCAGTTTCCACACTATCCTGAAGTTGCAATTCTTCAAAACCTTTCTGCTTCTCCATGATTTTGACCACCCAGGAGCCTGAGGCCTCTGAAACAACTGCACTGGTGGGGAGCTCAGCCTGTGTTGGCATCTGGAGCCCCGTGTAGGAGTGACAGAAGCTCTTGCAGCTATCTACTCTTCATCTTCTCCTGGGACAGCTGGCACATGCACTCGGCTTTCTCCTGACACAGCTGATCCAGAATGAACATCTCTCCTTTACATGTCAGGAGGGACTCCTGTATGGTGCAGATATGTGCCGAAAGCTGGTTGCATCAATGGTGTAGCTCATCTGCAGGACTCTGGAAGTCGACCTTATCAGGCAGGTTGTGGATGAAGAAGATTTTCTTCTCAGACGCCCACGTGTCCCACTTGCCATCCTCACACATGCTGTGGTGGCAGCTCATGGGGCAGGGGATCGGTGGCTCCAGGTCTATCTGGCACTGAGCTGTCGGTGGGAGGGGGTAGTGCCTGCAGCAGTCCCGCCACTCCTGTGGCAGGAGTATCCCCCGGTGGATCTCAGCCTCCGAGAGTGCTAACAGTGCCACCTCCCTCTGAGTTTGGGGGACATCTCCATTCTCTGCCATGGGCACATCGAGGAGAGTCGCTTCCTCAGCTTTTGCTTCTCCAGGGTTCACAGCTTCTCCTTCCCCAGGGAAAGCCAGGAAGCTCAGCTGGGCCTGCAGGCGCTCCTCCTGTGGACTGATCATCTCCAGGCACTTGAAACTGTCCTGCCACTTTGGGGTCACCATCTAGTCCACCCAGTTGGTCGGACCCTGCACTTGTTTCAGCTTCTCCAACAGCTGGGTCTGCCTCTGCAGGTGCTACTGCAGGACCTACTACTTGGAGCACAGATGCTCATTGGAGGCAATGTGCTGCTCACAGGTGACTCTGAGCTCCTGAAGCTGGGCCAGGGACTGCTCCTGCTGCTCCTGGATCTCCCGAGTCGCTTGGCTCTCTCTCTCAGCCACCTCTTTCCCTTCCTCTATCTTCTACTCTGAGCAGTACAGCTGTTCCCGTAGATGTTTCTTCACCTGCTGCTCTGAGTCCACGATGCTGGTGAGCTCCTCCTTCTCACTGCTAACCCTGTGGAGAGCGTCCCGCAGCAAAGCCAGCTGTTCCTCCAGCTGTGGGTTTCACACGCATGCACATCATGGGGTCTCGGGTACGTCCTGCGGATCCTTGGTTTTCTCCTCCAATCTTCCCAGTTGCTCCCGCTGCTCTGCATTCTGGAGACTGAGATTCTAGTTTTCCTGTACCTGGATGTGAAGTTGTTTCTCCAGGTTTTTCAAGCCCATCTGCGTGTGGTAGGTGTGGGCCCGCAGGTGCTGCTCCTCCTGAGATGGACCCACAGAGGGCCATGGCTTTGCCAGCTTCCTTCTCAGTTCCCCCAGCTCATTCTCTAGGTGCAGCACCTATCTTCATCCTCACTCCTTTTCCTCTGTCAGTTGGTTCACCTGCTCGGTCTGCCACCAGGGCTCCTCCTTCTGTGTGGACCTCTCAATGCTCAGGTTCTGCGAGAAGGTGTCTGTCTCCAGATTCGCTGCAGACACCATTCAACTCAGGTTGTCCTGAAGTCTCTTTAGTACCTCACACCCCTCCAGCACTTGTTGGAACTTTCAGATTCTGTTCTTCCTGTTGCTCCTCTATGTCCAGAATGCTTACACCTTCTCCTCAAATTCTGTGTTCACTTGCTGCAGGTCATAGAAGCTTCTCTTCTTTTTCTTGAGCTGAAGTGTTACATCATTTAGCTGTTTGAACATTTCGGCCACCTTCTGTAAGTAGTAACCACAGAAGCCACCATCTCCAGCTCTGCCATGCGCTGCTCTGCGGCCTGTAGGCAGCTGGTGAGAGCTTCATGCTCCATTTCGCTGTCATGGGCCATGAGCTGCATGTGGGCTGGTGCTGATTGTAAATCACTTTCTGCCAAAACCAACCTCTATATGGGTGGCTTGTGGATGTCTAGCTCTGTTTTTGGTGCTTTGTGTACTTTGGCTACCTTCTCCTTCTCTTTCTCTCGTCAATCCTGCAGGTCTGTCTTTTCCTGTTTCAGTGGTTGGATCTTGGCATAGAGCACCTGGTTTCTCCTTTTGCTGTGGTCCAGGGCAGGCACCACATGTCGCTAGCACCTCTGCATATTCTTGGTGGTATCGGGACCCTTGACATTCTGGATCCTGGTGGCTGTGACTGTGTCCAAAGGCAGGGGAGGCCAGTGGTCAGCATCACCTTTGGCCAGACCCTCGGTTGAATCACCCTTCCCAGAGGTATTTGTCTTTGGGATCCTTCCCTTTTATGTATTCTTTGTTTTCTTGAATGCTGAAGGTCTGATGGGAGGATTTCTTCTGCTGGTGTTCTGGCAGTAGTTTGTTGCCCACAGCTCTCTCACAGAGTCTTGTTGTTTCAGACATCTGAGCTCTGGGATGGGAAAGATGGGCTGTCCACATTCCCAGGCTCTGGGAAATCCTCTATTCTCCCACTCTCTGACTAGGTTGTCAGTTTCCTATTGTATTCCAAATTTGCCTCGAGTCTCTTGTTTACCACTCAGTTACCTTTACCTTCCTCAACTGCTGGTAGTGGTGTCAACTAACAGAGGGAATCTTGGTGCTACAGGGCAGCATGGAATGTGGGTGGCCACGATTCTTGTATCCCATTGGTCAGAAAGAACCATAAAAGAATGGGGGTATGGCTGGTATCCTGTGATGCAGGCAGAATAGGCAGAGTCAAGATGACAGCAGCCCCTTTCCCAGGGAACTCTGTCCAATCCAGTTGTGAACAAGAGGGAGACCTGCTTTAGCCATATAGCTGCACAGATTTTTGTGTGTATGCCTGTTTGTTGCCAGTCCCGGACATTGAACTCAGGACCTAGGCACAGTTGGTGAGCTGCTTTTGCTCAAGGCTACCCTTCTACCACTGGCTCTACTTCTGGCTTTGTTGACACTGAAGTTGGACAGGGGTCTCAAGTACTTTCCAGCCTAGGGTGACTTTGACCATGAATCTCCTTTCACAGCCTTGTAAGTATCATGAAGGACTGCTGAGAGCCACTGGTGCCTGCTTAATTATTGGTCTTGATGATGTTCTTGAACAGACCAGTGAGTTCCCTATCTTCGGATTTAAGTAGTGGGAGCTAGAGCCCACAATTTGAATCCTGGTCCTGCCACCTCCAAATGGCAGAAGATCCTAAAAACTCATTTCTATCCATATGAATACCAATGGAATGTGATGTATATCATGATTGAATGGACAGTTTTTGAATGATTCTAGGATAAAATTATACACAATTATATTCTAGGACACTGATTGATTTTAATCAATACTTTATGAAGCATTTAAAAAATTACATTCATTAAATGGAGAAATAATGAAATACCTAAGAATTGGGCATCCCATAGCATAGAGATGCCATTTTTTTCTGCCAGGACTGAGATTGGAACTCATGGTCTGGGTAAATCTGTTGCACTGTGTAGCAAGGGGAGGCTTGCTTTTTTGAAGTCAAGAAATTCAAGTCTGTTCCTTAGGCCTGAAATTGATCCCCACCACTAGAAAACATCTTATTTGTGTACATTTTAAATATATGATTTATATTTATATACATATATTGAATCTATATTGGATTTAATATAGTTATTCATTTTATTTTTTGTTTTGTTCATGTAGTGACCATTTATTTTATTGATTATTATGGCACATAGAATATTGATTACATAAGATATAGGTCTGCATATGTACTCCATTGCATACCTGACACACAGGACTTTCACAGAAAAGGAAAACATGTGTAACCATCTGCTTCTTACTCCACGATTCCTTGTTTGCCAGTGCTGGCATCTGAACTCATGGCCTACAGGGCCAAATTCATGAATGATTGAGTGTCAGCATGCCATACTGGGGCAAACTGAGCTGACAGGCATTTCCCAGGACCTGAGATTGAGCCCCAGGTGTTGACAAAATAAGAACAGATTGACACACAGATGGTAGTATGCTAATAAATATATATCTTTATTATGTGCCAGAGATGTCTATCCATTATTCAGTTATATAGACTACATTCCAAACAATTCTTGGGTATTTATTATGCCTCCATATAATTAATGTTATTTTTTTAATCCTTAATAAACAATTAAGTAAATCAGTGTCCTGAAATTAATGTGTCCCTGTAAGAAATAGTAGTGTTTTTAAAAAGAGAAACCTTTGTTTTTTTGTCAGTCATGGGGCTTGAACTCTGGGCTTGGGCGCTGTCCCTGCACTCTTCAGCCCAAAGCGAGCACTCTACCACTTGAGCCACAGCACCACTTCCAGAAATAGTAGTCTTTTAATGCTTCATATTAAATAAAATCAATCAGCCTACTGAAATCATAATGTCTAATTTTATACGAGTATCATTCATGAGCAACTCATTCAACCGTGACACTTACAATATTCAATCATTATGAATGGATCAAGAAAATGTGGTATATATACACAATGGAATTCTATGCCTCCATCAGAAAGAATGACATTGCCCCATTTGTTAGGAAATGGGAAAACTTGGAAAAAATTATATTAAGTGAAGTAAGCCAGGTCTAAAGAAACATAGGTCCCATGGTTTCCCTTATTTGCAATATCTAGTATATGTATGAGTCAAGCGGAAAAGGTCAGATAATGTGATGTTAGGAAAATGAACCCTTAGCTATGTATTTTAATGTTTTTTTCATTCATGCATGTGTTTCTAATGCATTTATAAGATTATTTCTTTGTTGCTTTGTATGTCCCTCCCCCACAGTATAACCCCTGCTTTCAGTATATTTGATGTCAGTATAACTTGTGGAGGAGATAGGGAAAAACAAGTCGTTTAAGGATACAGGTGTACCTGTTGCAACAATGAGAAGTACAAGTTGTCATGTCCAAAACGAGCTTTACAACGTCGGTGTGGGGGTGGGAGGAAAGGAGAAGGATTGCAATGGGGGGAGGAGGCTGGAAAGGGATGTGAAGGGTAAACAAAGGAGGAGCCTGCAATGCTTGGTAAGAAATGTACGCATTATCCTGCCCATGTAATTGTAACCCCTCTGTACAGTATGTTCAAAAATTAAATTAAATTAAATTAAAAAAATATTCAATCATTATTCTTACAAATGGGAATGAGTCTCTTAGGATCTCCCACCATCCGGAAGTGATATGACTTGGATTTGACTCTAGGCTTATATTGCCCTGCAGGACTATGTCTTCCCCAATACCCTGCCAGCCTTCAGCAATACAAGGTGAAGTAACCTTTGGAGCCATGTCATTCAGACCCAAATGGTCATGGTGCAAAATGTTAAAACTTCATCCCACCGCTTCTTCTCTGTGCATTTTTCCCCTCCACAAGGCCTGGAGGTCTAAGATCCCAGGATTGCCTCTGGTTCCAGTGGCTGCACCCCAGACAAGTGTGATAGAAGCTGAGGCAGAGTTGCCATGACCTGAGTTCAAGACCTTGCATCGCACAAAATAAATAGATAGATAGATAGATAGATAGATAGATAGATAGATAGATAATCTCCCTGGCTTGCAATTGGTGCCGTTTTTTCTGCCAGGCTTTGTATTTGAACTCGGGTCTGGGTAACTTTGCAGCACTGTGGACAAAGGAGAAGCTCACCGTGCTTGAAGTCAAGAAAGTCAGGCTTGCTCCCTAGGTTTGAATTCAAGCCCCAGCTCTGGGAAACTTACTATTTATATATATTGTAATGATAAGATTTGTACTTACTTATAGATGTTCAGTACTATCCTGTTTGTTGTGGTTATTTATTGTATTTCTGTTTTATTCATTTATTTACCATTTATTTTATTGACTGTGATAACACGCATTCCATTTATTATTTTGATGACATCCTGTCACATACTATCTAGATTTGTAGACGTGTTCTCTATCATGTCTGACGCTCAGAGCAAAGGAAAACAGGTGTCACACTTGGCTTCTTACTCCACGATCCAACTGTTGGCAGTGCTGGGATCTGAACTCAGGGCCTAGCAGAACCAATTCATGAATGGGTGTGTCAAAATGGCAACCTCTAGTCCAGGAAACTGCCAGGCAGTTCCCAGACCCTGACATCGAGCCACAGGGGTGGACAAAATAGCCATACATGGATAGGCAAGTGGTAGTATACCAATAAATATATATTTATATAGAGTGCCAGAGACATCTACCTAGGATTCAATGACATCAACTACGTTCTTACCAACTCTTAGGTAGTTATTATGCACCATTGAAGGAATAGGATTCTTTTCATGCTTAATAAACTATTCAATAAGATCAATGTGTCTAATTTTAGACTAGACCAATGCATGAAGGAACTTCTCAATCATAGTTTGCTAACATTCCATCGGTATTCCGATGCATAGGAATGAGTCTCTTGGGAAATCCCCTGATTGGTAGGTGTCAGGACCAGCAGTTGAACTCAGGGCCTACATTGCTGCATGGGCCTATGGCTTCCCTGATACCCCACTAGCCTTCGCCAATGCATGGTGAAGTACCCTTTGTAGACGTGTCATTCAGACCCAGGATGGTCACCATAGAAAGGAAAAAAAATGTAAAAAATCCATCCCGCGGCTTTTTTTCTGTGTGTGTGTGTGTGTGTTTGTGTTTTCCTGAAAGACTTCAAGGCCTAGGAAACCAGGATTGGCTATGGGCCCATGGCAGCCTGTCACCCTGAGGTTATTAAAGCTGAGGCAGAGTTACCACGAACTGAGTTCAAATCCCTTCCTTGGCAAATAATAATAACAATAATTATAATTATAAAGCACCCTGGCTCAGAACTGGCACGATTTTTCTACCACTGCTGGGTTTCCAACTCAGGTCTGGGTAAATCTGTAGCACTGTGGAGGAAAGGGAAGCTCACCATCCTTCAAGACTACAATATCAGGCTAGGTCACTGTGAGTGCACCTATCACATTTATTACATTCATTCAAATCTATTCCATAGTATTTAGCTTTGCAGACATATTATACATATCATACATGACACTCAGCACTTGCACAGAAAAGGAAAACAGGTATCATACTTTCAATCTGACTCCAGGAAGACATTTTTAGCAATGCTAGGAACTGAACTGAGGACCTAGAGGCCCCATTCATATATGGGTGAGTGTCAGCACAGCAGAATTTAGCACATTCAGGTGCCAGGTGGATCCCAGGACCTAGGATGGAGACACAGGTTTGGCCAAAATAGCAATACCTTTCTATGCAGACGGTGGTATACAAATAAATATATATTTAGATATTGCCAGTGATGTCTACCTGTTATTCAATGACATATACTACCTTCCTAGTGATTCTCAGGTATTTAGTGAGTATTTAGTGAGTAGAATAGTATTCTTTTAGGGTATGGGAAGGTGGCTCATTGGGAGAGTGCTTATCTTGCATGCGTGAGTCCCGGATTAGATTCCTCAGCAACACATGATCAGAAAAAGCCGGGAATGGCACTGTGTCTCACATGGTACCACCCTAATCCTGAACTGAAAAGCTGAGGGATAACGCCCAGGCCTGAGTTCAGTCCCCAATACTGATAAAACTCACGCACACACACACACACATACACACACACACATACAAAATGTATTCTTTTAATGCATAATATACTATAAATTATAATCAATCCACATCTTGTGAATACTTGATTTAGTTTTTGCTAGTATAATTGACAAACTACTCATCCAACCATAACATTGATCACATTCCTCTGGTGTTCCTATGGACAGGCAATAGTTTCTTACGCTCTCCAGCCCTTTGTAAGTGGCATGACAGGGATTCAAACTCAAGGCCTAGGAGTGCAGATTGGCCTATGGCTTTGTTGACAGCCCGCTGACAGCAATGCCAGGTGACCTACAGGTTGCAGTCGTGTCATTTGGACCCGGGATGGTCACCAAGCATGGAAGGAAAACCGAGAAACCTCTAACTGTTCGCAATTCGTGGCTATGTTTCCTTGTCATTTTCATTTTTTTCCTGTCAGCCCTGAGGCCTAGGATCCCAGGATGGGCTGTGGGTCCAAAGGCTGCACAAACCCAGCCTAGGGTGATGGAAGGTAAGGCAGAGTTGCCACAACCTAAGTTCAAATCCTTGGCTAAATAAATAAATAAATAAATGAAATACATAGAAAATAAAATAAAATGAATTTTAAAAATTTAAAAATACTAATGGTGCTCCCTGGCTTGTATTTCATGCTCGTTTTTTTCTGCCCGGCCTGAGATTTGCACTTGGAGTCTGGGAAAATCTAATGCACTCTGGGGGATGGGGAAACTCACCCTCTTTGAATACAAGCAATTCAAGCCTGTTCCCTAGGCCTGAATTCCATCCCCACCCTGTTAATTAATATTCATTCACATTTGAAGTGATTAATATCTACATACTTATGTTTACTGCATATTGCATTGAGTGTATTTATGTTATGTATTATGAATTCATTACATTTATTGACTATTAATACACTTATAACACATATTAAATTTATTACATCTTATGAAAATTATACAGATTTGCATATGTATTATATATCTTACTTCAGACCCAGGTCATTCACAGAAATTCTATAGTAGATGATCCCATGCTAAGAAAAACACAAAGAATACACTAACCAAAGTCTAATTTATCCCTAGGCACCCCAGTGGCTCACATCTTTAATCCTAGCTACTCAGGAGGCTGAGAACTGGAAGATAAAATTTCAAAGCCAATGAAGGCAGAAAAGCCTGAGAGACATCATCTCCAATTAACTGGCAAAATGTCAGGCTACAGGTATAGCTGAAGTGGTAGAAAATCAGCTATGAACAACGAAGCCAAGAAAGAGCAAGCTGAGTTCAAATGTGAGGAGAGGGGGTAAGGGGAACAGAGAACAAAACAATACACAAATCCCACCTAATTTATGGTACCAACCAAACTGAAAAGAAAAATGAAGCTTTTTCATTTGTATAACTTTACATGAGCACATATGCTCTTAGGTACACTTCAAAGTTATGTTTTTAATAATATATATATAAATATAAATAAATAATGCATATATATATTTAAATAAACTAAGAAACCAGCCAATGAATAAATACTTCTGAATTAGTGCCTTAACCATGGCATTATAAATTATTTATACTAAAAGTGTTTTCCAAGTTTCTTTTCTCAGAATCAATCTTTAAGATGTTTTTCATGTGCCTGGCACCAGTGACTCATGCCTATATTCCTCGCTACTCAGGAGGCTGTGATCTAAGTTCGGCAGTTCAAAGTCAGCCCAGGCAGAAAAGTCTGTGAGACTCTTATCTCCAGTAAACCACTAGAAAACCGAAGTGGCACTGTAACTCAAGCAGTAGATCACTTGCCTTGAGCTGAAGAGCACAGGGATAACCCCTGAGTTCAAGCCGTAGGACCTCCCCCCCCCCCCCGCAAAAAAAGAAGTTTGTTCATGCAGATCATAAAATTCTAACATTCTGAGCTTTAGGAAACTTTTCTGCCAGGGTCTTATGCTCTTTAGGAAAGTACTCCACTACTGAGCTACATCACAGTCCCATTGTTTTCGTTTTACACTTTACAATCCAGTTTATTCCCAAAATGCTTAGAAGTACCTACTGTCCTCACAGAAGTGAGGTTTTATTCAGAAATCCTACCTTTTGTGCTATGAGGACTCCCCTAGTGTATTTCGTGGTAGGCACTGAAGAAAACTCATATGACACAAATGCAGAGAGTTTATAATTGTAGAAATAACTTTAAATAGAAATAAATTCAACAGTCCCGACCTTCTAGGGAGAAATGATGTCCTTATTTTCATTCTCACTCTTCAGGGCAGATGGTCAAAATAGAAACACCAATGTGCTATGCTGAAATGTAAAAGTGTAGACCCATTTTTTGAAAAACTCTCATGTTATAAAATCAATATGTATCAAATAAAGGCGAAGTGAACTTAAAAAATATTAAAAATGCTAAAGAAGCTGCCTGGCTTGGAATGTGTGCCATTTTTTGTCTACAAGTCCTGGAATTTGAACCCGGGGTCTGGGTAACTCTATTGCACTGTCGGAGAAGGGGAGGCTCACCCTGCTTGAAGACCAGTAAGTCAGGCCTATTCCCTAGGCCTGAATTCAAGCCCCAGACCTGAAAAATGTACTCCTTATATACATTTTAAAGATAGGATTGAACTTCCATACAGATGTTCAGTCTATATTATGTTTGGTGTGGTTATACATTACATTTTTTTTTCATTTATTTACCGTTTATTTTATTGACTGTGATGCATCCTAACTATGTATTACATTGTTTGCATCCTATCACATACCATCTAGATTTGTAGATGTGTTCTCCATCATGCCTGACACCCAGAACTCTCCCAGAAGAGTAAAACAGGTGTCGCACTTGGCTTCTTACTCCAAGATTAAATTTTTGGTAGTGCTGGGATCTGAACTCAGGGCCTAGCAGGTCCAATTCATGAATGGGTGAGTGTGAGCACAACAGCCTCTAGCCAATGAAGCTGTGAGGTGGTTCCTAGGTGCTGAGATAGTGACCCAGTATTGGCCAAAACAGCAATACAAGGATAGGCAGACAGTAGTATACAAATAAATACATATTGGTAAAAAGCACCATAGTCGCCTATCTATGATTGAATGACATATACTACATTTCTACTAACTCTTAGGTATTTATTATACCACAATTAAAGGAATTCTATTCTTTTCATGCTTAATAAAGCATGAAATTAAGATCAATCACTGACCTAGGATTATTGCATCCAATTTTAGGCTTGACCAATGCACAAACTTCTCTTTCAATTGATATTCCTATGCATAGGAATGAGTGTCTTGTGATCTCCTGCCATTGGTATTTGTCAGGACCTGGATTTGAACCCAGGGTCTATGTTGACAGGTTGGCGTATGGCTTCCCTGATAGCCCGCCAGACCTCAGCAATGGCAATTAAGGTGTACTTTGCAGCCATGGCATTCAGACCCAGGATGGTCACCGTGCAAAGATTAAAAAAAAAATTAAACCCCCATCCCTCTGCAGCTTGACACTTTTTGTGCCATCCCACTTTTTTTTTTCTTTCTGCAAGCCCTCTGGACCTAGGATTCCAGGATTGGGTATGGGTCCCGAGGCTGAACCTAGCCTAGGGTGATCGAAGCTGAGGCAGCGTTGTCACGACCTGAGTTCAAGCCCTAAAAAAGCCATAAAAGAGAAAAAATAAAAATAATTGATTATTTAAATAAATTTTAAAAAAATGGAGCTGTCTGGTTTGGAATTTCTGCCAGTTTTCTTTGAACTCAGGATTTGAGTTCAGGAACTTGTACTGCAATTTGAACTCAGGAACTTGTAGCAATGTGAGGGAAAGTGCAGATTTGCTACTACTTGAGTTCAAACCCCGTGCCAAGCCAAAACTAAAAAATTAAGTCACTGAGCTTGGTAGGGGGAGTAGTTGTGGAGATGGGAGGTAAACAAAGTATGGTAGGGGGGAAACAAAGGAGAAGGTAACAATGCACAATAGGAAATATTCTCATGACCTTGCTCATGTAACTGTGACCATTCTGTACAACATTTTTACAGTAAAAAACATACCAAAAAGAAACCATGTTGTACTCCCAGAAGCACTTTGGGAGTAAGGGGAGGATGTCTGAATAGATGTACAAAATTCTACACTGCTTTTTATTTAATGTTCAGTATGGAACTGAACAAACATAACTGCTTCCATTAAAAGATTAAGTCACTGTCTTGGAACTGGGGCCAGTATTTCTACCATTGTTGGGATTTGATCTCACCGTCCAGGTAACTCTTTTGTACCATGGGTGAAGGAAAAATTTACTGTCCTTGAGGAAAAGAAATTCAGGCTAGAGTTCCCATGGCCTGAATGAAGGCCCTGCAATGGAAAAGATATTTCTATACATGTGTAATATATGATATATACTTACATATGTATGCTTATTACATGTTATTATTTTCATTATTGATTTTGTATTTCTTTTTATTTTTTATTTGATTCATTTTTATTGTTTATTTTATTTATATTATCGTTCCCATTTACATTTTGCACATGTATTATAAAATTATACACAATAATTTAGGACATTGACTCATTTATCATTAAAACTTTTTGTGTTGAAACATGATACATAATTAAATGGAGGCATTTGTCCCAGTCTTCCCACGTTTAGAGTCTCTCCCAAGAATGAGCTTTGTCTTATTTATCTTTGGACACCTTCCTATAGGGATGTCATTAGATGATTTATACTGAGAAGCCTTTTGGCAAGTTGTAGGATAAAATTGTAAGGGGGAGGCTAGAAATGTGGCTTAGTGCTAAAGAGCTCACTCAACATACATGAATACCAGGGTTTGAATCCTCAGTGCCACATACTCAGAAATAGCCAGACGCAGTGGAGTGGCTCAAGTGGTAGAGTGCTAGCCTTGAGAAAAACAATCCCCAGGACTGTCAAAAACAATAGGCCAGACGCTGGTGGCTCACACCTGGAAAACTACCTTCTCATGAGGCTAAGATTTGAAGACCACAGTTCAAAGACAGCCTAGGCAAGAAAAGCCTGTTAGACTCTTATCTCCAATGAACCACTAAAAAATCCCACGTGGAGCTGTGTCTCAAGTGGTAGAGAGTTAGACTTGACTGAATTGCTCAGAGACAGTGCCCAGGGTTGATACAAGACACACAACTGGAAAAAAATTGAGGGTTAATCAAAGTACTTTTCCTATTTGCTAATTACGAGAACATTCTCTGGAAAATCAATGCTGATATACACCAGAATAGGAGTCAGACCTCCAGGCTTAAGTGTAGCAGATCCACATGTCCAGCCTCACAGACTCTAGCATTGTAACCTTGTTTCCACAGGGTTCTGAAAAGTCCAATGTTGAAAGGCTTAATATGCTCCCCAAACCCTTTGTGATAAGCAGTTGACTTGTATTGTCAATGTCATTACTCATCTGAATTTAGCAGAGCACCAGTAGCCCTTGCCCATCACCCTAACTCAGGAGGCTGAGGTCTCAGGATCACACTGAAGCCAGCCAGGGCAGGAAAGTCTATGACACTCTGACTTCCAGGTCTGAAAGGTCAGATGTTCAAGACCTTCTTGTTTTTCCCTTGGTGATGAGAAGTTACTCTAAATGTTCTTAGTGTTCTTGACCCATTGACCCTTCCTGGGTTCAAATGAAGTTCTCAGGATCCAAGCCCTGGCAGAGTTAGCAGGAAGAACTCCAGTGTAACACTGTATTTGAAGGACAGAAAACAGTTTCAAAAGCCAGGCTAGGTGAAGAGAACAAGGAGGCAGAATATACACACTCAACAGGGAAGGGAGCTGCAAAACCACTTAATTCATTCCAGGGACTACCAGCAATGGGGGGAAACCTGAAACATTTGTTAGAGTTACACCAGGGTCAGGCTTTTCTCAGCTTCCTCAAACAATGACTAACCTTCCTCCCTCAGGTAAAGAGAGCCTCAGGCTCTCTTTAGGTTACCAATAGAGAGCCAGTTTAGTGAGGGAGAGGGGCGGAACAGATTAGAAAAGCCCTGCTCAAGGATTGGGATTGGGGGGGAGGGGGGAGGCTGGGAAGGGATGTGAAGGGTAAACAAAGGAGGAGGCTGCAATGCTTGGTAAGAAATGTACGCATTATCCTGCCCATGTAATTGTAACTCCTCTGTACAGTATGTTCACAAATAAAATTAAATTAAATTAAAAGAAAAAAAAAGAAAAGCCCTGCTCTCTGGTCTTAGGGAGTGGGTTTTTTACTCTCCATCTATCAGATTTGAAGGCCCTTCTTCTACCTCTGCCAGTCTTTTCTCCTTCCTTCATTCTCCACATCATTAATGCTAATCCCTAATCCAAGGTGAGGCAGAGTCATTTCTCTTTTGTCTCCAAGCAGCTGAGTTAGAACCTGGCTCTGCCCTCTTGGCTCTGGGGCATTCGGTTGCCTCAGAAGTGGGAAAGAGACATTTTTCCTGCTCTGTGGTTATGTGAAAGTGATGCGGGTGTCCTGGCACACTGCAGAAGCCTCATGACTGGGAATTGTTCCCTTCTTTCCTCCTGAAGTCCAAGACCAGATTCATCTATCATTTTTCTATCTATCTATCTATCTATCTATCTATCTATCTATCTATCTATCTATCTATCTATCTATCTATCTATCTATCTATCTATCTATCTATCTATCTATCTATCTATTAACCTTTCTTTCTTTCTTTCTTTCTTTCTTTCTTTCTTTCTTTCTTTCTTTCTTTCTTTCTTTCTTTCTTTCTTTCTTTCTTTCTTTCTTTCTTTGTTTCTTTCTTCCTTCCTTCCTTCCTTCTTTCCTTTCTCTCTTTCTTTCTTTCTTTTTTCTTTCTATGTATCTATCTATCTATGCACCAACCTATCTACCTGCCTACCTACCTACCTACCTACCTACCTACATACCTACCTACCTAAGTAACTAACTACCTACTTAGTTATCTCTTTGACATTTCTTGGGCTGAACTCAAGGCCTGGGCCCTGTCTCTATCACTCGGCTACTTGAGCCACAGCACCAATTCTGGATTTTTCTGTGTATGTGTTACTGAGGAATCAAATCCAGGGTCTCTTGAATGCTAGGCAAGCACTCTCCCACTAATCCACATTCCCAGCCTCCTCATCTTTTTTCTTAATGATAGTTTTTCATATTTATGCTACCATTTTGCATCCCCAAGTATAATTTTCTGAATACCGCTTATTTCTGTGAACTCTGATCTTCTCTTCCCCTGCCAGATTTATGACTGCTCCTGCATTGGCCTCATAATAAAATGTAAATAAAGGCTGCTGAGAGCTTCAGTGTGCATCATATAAGGAAACATGCCTAGAATCCTGGAAGAGAAAATCAATGGGGCTGACATGAAGAGAATGATGCAGTATGTACAATGAGCATATCTAAAACATAAATCTGTAAATAAAAGCAGAAGTTCTGTATACAGCCTCTTTGCACTTAGGGAAGTAATATACACACGTAAGTAAGTAGGACACTGATACATAAACTTTGCCTTCTCTTTTTGAATTTTATTTTGTGGCCATCTCATGGCTTAAACTGAGGACACGATGCATTCCTCAGTTGTTTTTCACAAGGCTGAGGTTCTAACACTGCCACAGCTCCACTTCCAGCCATCTGGTTGTTCAATGGACATAAGCACCTCTCAGGCTTTCCTGCCTGGTCTGGCCTGTATCGCCTGCTTGGCTTTCTCTCTCAAAGCTGGATCTCTACCCTCTAGGCCATTGCTCCACTTCTGGTTTTCTGGTGGTTTATTGGAGACAATAAACCTTTCCTTCTAGGGCTGGATTTGAATGGAGATCTCCTGAGGAGGCTTCAAGTGGATTTCCTCAGGGATTCACCTAGGAGCCGCTCCACCCGAACCTTTAGTCTAAATCTCGAGAGGTACTAGAGAAAAACAGAAACAGGGACATGCTTCTAGTGTGTCCTAGATACTTAAGGTTGGAGATACAAAATACTCATAATTATTAGATCATTTTATAGGCAAAAGGAGCAATGCAGATAGCATGAGGATTGCTCCAGCTTTCGGTCCTCATATCCTGAGACAGTAAATTCACTGCACCTCAATGCTAAGTGACAGAACTGGCATGTCATGTGGACATTTGCTCCTAAATCCTGTAACACTCATTTCTCACTTTTGGCTTCAACCCTGTGACCAGAGGGTAAGATGAAGAGAGAAAATACTCTCAGAGAAAGCAGGTATAAAGGACATTGGGTAGTTTACTTATAAGTCCCAACCATAAGAATGACCTTATTAAGAAGTCAGTCCAGATTATAAAACAAAGAAGAAAAGAAAGAAGGTGAAAGTGCCTGCTGACTGTAATCCCAGCTCCTCAGGAGGCTGAGATGTAGAGAATTTGAGTTTGAAACCAGCCAGTGTAAGAAAGTCCTTGACAATGTTATTTCTAAGAGATCACAGAAAAACCCAGAAGTGGGGTTGTGACCCAAGCTTAATGCAGTACCCTTGAGCAAAAGGAACTCTTGGACCAGGCCTAGGCTCATAGTTCAACCCCAGGACTGCCCCCTCAAAAAAAAACCCTGTACCTCAATTTCTTTGTGTATGTATGGATGTATTCCTCTAGGTGAAACTCCTGAGTAGCTATGATGAAAGGCACCAAGCAAGGAAAATTGTATTCAATACAATGAGTTCATAACACAGAGACTGCTTTTATGATATTGCATGTTTCAGGGCTCCCTTCAATGCTCCCAATGTAGCATGAGGGTTTCTCTTCATCCCAGGCCTGCTGGAGGAAGTCTCCCTCATTGTCTGGACAGGAACACAAAAGACCTCACTCCTGTACAGCTGTGTACCAAATAACTCCATCTGGGCCAATTAGTGAGGATGTGTGGGCGAACTCTGAAGGTCAGGAGAAAAAAGCCTGTTTTTACCCTTAGCTATCTCTCTTCCCAGTGCTCTGTTTTAACAGGAGACCTTCATTTTTGCCACCTCCCATTGCAGGCCAAGTTCTATGCTCTTATCCTGCCTTTATGAGATTATATTCCAGTGTTCAGATACAGTGCTCAATATAATTCAGGCAGACAACTGGGGCACTGAACATAATGACACGTTTCATTGCCGGCAATGATGGGCCTATAATGCCTCTCCTAGGTTTCCAG
This sequence comes from Dipodomys spectabilis, assembly GCF_019054845.1. Classification (NCBI taxonomy): domain Eukaryota; kingdom Metazoa; phylum Chordata; class Mammalia; order Rodentia; family Heteromyidae; genus Dipodomys; species Dipodomys spectabilis. Next base: position 688,691 of record NW_024871192.1, read on the forward strand.
AAGCTTGGGAAATCCAAGCACATGTTGGATATCACAAAGCTTCCTGTCATCTAGGACTGGTGAAGCTCATCAGGTTTTGAAACCTTTGACTTCTCCTAGTTGGGCCCTGGGTGGCTAGGTTTTGGGGTTAAACTTAGGGCCTTGGTGCTGACCATGAGCTCAGAGCCGAGGTCTAGTGCTTTACCACTTTGTCACAGCTTCACTTCTGCTTTCTCTCTGTGTGTGAGTGTGTGTACGTGCATGTGTGTGAGCATACACTAGTCCTGGAGCTTGAACTCAAGACATGAGCACTGTACCTAGTTTCTCTTGTACAATGATTGTCCTCTCCCACTTGAACCACAGAGCCCCTTCAAGCTTTTTCCTAGTGATGTGGTTCTGAGAAATCAAGCCCAGGGTTTCATACACGCAAAGCACTCTACCCCTATGGCACATTCCCAGCCCTCTACTTCAAGTTTGTTAGGTTGTTGCTGTCTTTTTTGTTGTTGTTGTCATTGTAGGAATGGAAATCTGGGCCTGGGTGCTGTCCCTGAGCTCTTCAGCTCAAGTCTTGTGCTCTACCACTTGAGCCGCAGAGCCACTTCCAGTTTTCTGGTGGTTCATTGGAGCTAAGTGTCTCAAGGACTTTCCTGCCCATGCTAGCTTTGAACCATTATCCTCAGATCTCATCCTCCTGAGTAGCTAGGATGACCGGCATGAGCCACAAGCACCTAGCTTTCACTTCAGGTTTCTTAGTGGTGAATAGGATATAATAGTCTCATGGTACCTTTTGTGTCAGGGATAGTTTGTAACTCAGATCTCAGCTCCTTGAGAAGGCAGGATGACAGACCTCGGTTATAGAACCCTAAGCCGTGGCACTCTGCTGCAAGTAGATCCTTGGCTCTGTGTGGTGAGTGCTAGCCATGAGCCCAAGAGGGATGGGTAAGTGCCTAAGCCCTGAGTTCAAGGTTCATGGCTTTGAAAAAACAAGACAAAACAATTGTCTCCTGTAGACAACTCACTAGTCTTCAGTAATACATAATTTTGTCCCTGCCATGGGGACAGATCTGAGCCTCAGTATTCTTTTCTGCATCGTCATGTGAGTTGGAGTTCTTACAAGGACAAGATGAAAGTATGCACCCTTTGAGGGAAAAAATACATACACTTTTTTTTGTTGGTCATGGGGCTTGAAATCTGGGCCTGAACACTGTCCTTCAGCTCTTCAGCTCAAGGCTAGTGCTCTACGACTTGAGCAACAGCAACACTTCAAGTTGTCTGGTGGTTTATTGGAGATCAGAGTTTCAGCGGACTTTCCTGCCTGGCATGGCTTTGAACCACTATCCTCAAATCTCAGCCTCCAGAGTAGTTAGGATTAGAGGCGTGAGCCAATGGTGCCCGGCTTCAAATAACCCTCTTTACAGGACTCAGCACACAGCATCCTGTGAAAGACTCAGCACCCAGGACCCAATGCAGGACTCAGCACACTGCACCCTGTGAAGGACTCAGCACATAGCATCCTGTGCAGGACTCAGCACACAGCACCCCGTGAGGGCCACAGCACTCCAGGAAGTACTCATCACATAGATGCATCCCATAAGCTGTCATTAGTATTAGGTTGCTTTCATCAGTATCACCATTCTTTCAGAAACAAATCACAAACTGCACAAAGTTCACATCTAATGATTCAGAGGAACATTTTTTGGGGGGGAGTCAGCCACAGGGATTGCACTAAAATGTTAGGGGTACTGTCCTAAGATCTTTTGCTCAAGGCTAGAGATCTATCACTTTGATCCACAGCCCAGACTTTCACAGACATCCTGCAAGGATTGGGTTTTAAATCCATCAGTGTCAGATCTCAGCCCCCAAGTAGCTTGGATGACAGGGGTGAGCAAGCCAGCAGCATCTGGTTCTGTGGGGCTGAGTTGCACTCGTATACCTCTGACTAAGTCAGGTTAGATGGCAGCTGTCAGCACCAGACTCCCGGCTTGCTCTGTGATGAGGTATTTGAAGTCCTATCCTTATAGAGTTGCAGTCACAACATTCAGTATTTTTTCATGCCCATCCTGGACCTTGAGTAAGAGTCTAGACACAGTCCCTAAGCTTTTATGCTTAAAGCTAATGCTCGACTGCTTGAGCGAGAGCACAACTTCTGGATTTTTATGTGCATGTAGTAGTGAGGAATCGAACCCAAGGCTTTGTATGTACTAGCTATCGTTATACCACTGAGCCCTAGGAGTGACAAGTGTATGAACAGATGTAGATTGGCATATATGTATATGTATATACATACACACACACACACACACACACACACACACACACATATATATATATATATGTATAAGAGAAGAGAAATGTGTCTGTATATTATGAAATTACATATATTTTATTACTACCTATTATTGACATTAAAATTATTCCTTCCACTTTTAAGTATCATGGTTGAATACATAATAAAGTATTAATTGAAAATTAATCAATGTAATAAGATTGTTGTGTATAATTTTATAGTATACTCATACACTAACTACTAATTTGTTACTTTTATAAAATTCCATTCAAATGAATGTACATGGAAATGGGTTTCTTGGAATCTCCCGCCAATACTTAGTGACAGCATTGGGATTCAACCTCCAGGCCTAAGTTATGGTTTTGGTTATGGCTTCCATAATAGCCAGCCAAACATCAGCATGCAATGTCATGTACACTTTCAGGGCTTTGTCATTTACACGCAGGATGGTCACAACGCAAAGGGCAAAAATGTAAAACCACCTTCTTGAATTTTTCTGTTTTATCATTTTCCTTTTTATTTTATTTCTTGCCAACCCCAAGATTTGAACTTGGGTCCTAGAATGCCAGGGCCAGCTGTGGCAGAGATGCCAAGACCTGAGTTCAAGCCTCGTGCTTGGCCAAAAAAAAAAAATAAAATAAAATAAGGCCTTGGCTTGGAATTTGCACCATTTTTCTGGCAGGCCTGGGATTTGAACTTAGCATCTGGGTATCTCTGTGGCACTGTGGGTGAAGAGGAAGCTCACCATCCTTGAAGACAAGAAATTCAGACCAGTTCCCAGGCCCTGAATTGAAGCCCCAGCACTGGAAAAAATACACACATGAGTTTAGTGAGTATGATGTTTATTACCCTTATTAATTTAGTATTATTACACATATAACACTTCATTTATTACGTCCTATCATACAGGATATATTTGCATATGAATTATACATCATACTGAGACCCAGGACTTTTTTTCAGGAAAAAAAATGTGTCAAAAGTGGCTTCTTACTACATGAATAAATTTTTGGCAATTCTGGGATTTCAACTCACGGCCTACAATGTCCAATCCATAAATGAGGTCAAAGTCTTAGCAAACTGAGATGCCAGGAAGTTCTGACGACCTGTTACCTGTTATCAAGCCACAGTAGTGCCCAATATATATATATATATATATATATATATACATACATATATATATATATATGTATGTATATATATATGTGTGTGTGTGTGTGTGTGTGTGTGTGTGTGTGTGTGTGTGTGTGTAGATTGCTGTATATATATATATATATATATATATATATATATATATGTAAAGAGAGAGAATGTGAGGATATTATTAAATTTTATATATATAGTTACCTATAGTTATTAAGTGATGTCTCCATTTAATGATATATAGTTACCAATAATTAGTTTTTAAATTATATCTCCATTTAATGAAGTATCATGGTTGAATACTTATAAAAGCATTAATTAAAAATTAATCAATATCCTTCCATTAGGGAAATCATAACATGGTGCTAGAATGGAAGATATAAATCCAATGATTTATGTGTGGCTTTCTAAAATAGAATCATGAATTAACTGCAAATTTAATTACTTTTATAACATTCCATTACCATTCACGTAAATAGGAATGAGTTTGTCAGGATCTCCCTCAATTTGTGTGTGGCAGTTCTGGGGTTCGAACTCCAGACCTGGGAAATTTACTTCGAATGCAAACCATTGGAATAACACAGAAGATTTCAGATTGTCATGATTAAAAAAAACAAGAAGAAGCAAAGAAAGCCAGGTGTCAGTGGCTCCTGTTTGTAATCCTAGCTCCTCAGGAGCCTGAGATGTAGAGAATGCCAATTAGAATTCAGCCAGGGCAGGAAAGTCTGCAACACTCTTATTTCTAAGAGATCACAGGAAAATATCCCCATGGGTTTGGGCTGTGGCTTAAGGGCAGAGCGCTACTCTTGAGAAAGAGGAGATCAAGGATAAGGCCTAGGCTCATATTTCAAACTGAGACTTGCCAAAGAAAAAAGGAAGGCAGCAACTCCATGTCTCTGTGTATTTATGGATGATATATGGATGATGGGCATTCATCAGGTTGCCCATGACCTGACCCCCAACATGTGAAAGCTGGGACAAGCCCTCAGAGAGTACTAAGTCTGAGCCAGTAGCTTGAACAAAGCATCCTTCTCTGCCATTTAATAACTGAAGCTCAGAAGGCTTGCCTTGGCTGGTATATGCAACGGGTTCATTATGTTCTGGCTGAGGTGCCCCATTGGGACATCTAGCAGCCAGCCACTGCCTCCAAGGAGACCACTTTTCCTAGGCTGTAGGTATTGTGGAAGGTTCTGGCTCCATATTCCCTATCCCTCTGTAGGACGTGAGCCTAGACCTCTGGGGCCTGGTGGCTATCACTCATTCATCATTCCTCATTGCCGAGTCCCACTCTGGTCCCAAATCCTGGCAAAGATTTGAAATGCCCAGCGATTTCTGTGCTGAAAAGAGTATGCCAATAAATCCCACCCTCATAGTTCCTGTTAGAAGTAAGCCTTAGGCTGTGAATGTGGCTAAGTTGTAGAGTGCTTATCAAGCAAGCATGAAGCCCTGGGTTGGATTCCTCAGTATCACATAAACAGAAACAGCCAAAAGTGTCACTGTGGCTTAAGTGATAGAATGTAGCCTTGAAAAAAAGCAGCTCAGGAACATGCCTAGATGCTCAGTTCAAGCCACAACACTGGCAAAAAATGTGAGCTTGGTGAGACATACACTTCTGGGACTCAGAGGAGGGCCGAGATAGGTAAGACGTAGAGGGCAGGTGCTGATGGCTCACACCTGTAATAATAGCACTGAGGAAGTTGAGATCTTAAGATTATAACTGCAAGCCTGTGCAGGCAGGAAAGTCTATATGAGACTCTTTTCTCCAATTAAGCACCAAAAAAACCAGAGTTGTGGTACAAGTAGTAGAATGCTAGCCTTGAGCATAAAAACTCAGGGATAACATCCAAGCCATGAATTCAAACCCCAGGACTGGCACACACACACACACACACACACACACACACACACACACACACACTCACACACACACACACAAACACCAAGATAGAGCATTTGACAGTCAGCCTGCACTGGTTCGATCTCTAGCAATTCAGTATTTTAAAAAAAGTGAGAGAAAGGAAGGAAAGACTTACTCCAGGAGGTGATATGACCAGTGCCAAGATTTCACAGGAGTACTAAGATGTGGAACAGGACAGAGGGCCTAGGGAAGAAGGTGCAGAGCATGCACAAAGGTCCTGAAGGGTGGTGTAGACCAGGTGGTATCGGTTGAATGAAGGTTCTGTGGCCTCAGACAAGTTTGGCAGAACACTGAAGTCTGGGTCAAGGTTTGTACTTGAGTCACAGGTAGGGCAGAGGGTGGTGTCCCAGAATGGGGCTCAGTGGAAGATTAGCTTGACTTTTTACCAAAGACCCCAGCCAATTTTGTGGCTGGAAGCCTAGTTTTCACAGCTCCTGACCTTCAGGCCCTCTCTGCATGGAGGAGTTAGGGCAAATGCAGGGAAGAACTCTTCCTCAAGAAAAGCTTCTACCCAATACCTCCAGTGGCTCAACCCCTGTAAATCCTAGCTATTCAGAAGTCTGAGATCAGAGATCTTTGGTCAAAGCCAGCTCAGTGGAGGAAAGTTAGTGACACTCTTCTGGCCAATGAACTACAAAATCCGGAAATCGAGCTGTGGCTCAAGTGGTAGAGTACCAGCCTTGAGGGAAAAAGTTAAGAGACCAGAGCCCAGACCCTGAGTTCAAGCCTCGGTACTGGCACAGAAAAAATAAAGAAAGTTTTCAGGAGATCCCAGTCCACTGTGGTGAAAGGCCATTATCAGCTGGGCGCCGGTGGCTCATACCTATCATCCTAGGTACTCAAGCCTGAGACCTGAGGATCAATCAAAATTAAAAGCTAGCCTGGGCAGAAAAAGCTGGGAAGCAGAGCTTCTGTAGTTCAAGTGGTACAGCACCAACCTTTTGAAAACAAGCTAAAGGATAGCACCTAGGCTCTGAGTTCAAGTCCCGGTAAACACACACACACACACACACACACACACACACACACACACACTAATATCCTTAACAGGTGCCAGTGGCTTATACCAGCAATCCTAGCTACTCAATAGGCTGAGATCTTAGAATGGCCGTTTGAAGCCAGAACAGGCAGGAAAGTCCATGAGACTCTTATCTCCACTAAACTACTAAAAAAAGATGAAAGGTGAGCTCTGGTTCAAGTGGTAGAATGTTAGCTTGGAGCAAAAGAAGCTCGGGGACATTGCCTAGGCCCTGAGTCCCAGCTCTAAGATTTTTTTTTTTAAAGACATCCTTTGCCACCTGCAAAGGCCATAAATCCTGATTTTGGTCATCCTAGACCTCACATACACTCCTGCCACTTCCACAGTACTGCCACAAGTGGCCGGTGTGTTGCCAACACTGGGTTAAGAAGTGAAAGTACATAAGGGGGTGCATAGCCAGGTCAACACTAATACCCCCCAAAAATGAGGTATTGGCCATACCAGTTTTTATTGTCCATACCAGTCTCTCATCCCTCAGTTCCCTGGTCCTGGAATCTAAAGTCTGTGTCTCTGTATTCTGAGCATCTGGAATTTTCTAGAAGGACCTGAGAGGCCCAGTTGGGGCCGGAAGATAGACTGTCCTGTGATAAAGTACATTTACATTTCCTAGAAACTGACCTATATTTCCAAGCCACCTTAGCCTCACATCCCATGTAGCCCTAGATCCTTCTTGCTTGGGCAGCCTTCAGTCAGCTGTCAAGCTCATGTTGGCCAGAGCCACCAGCAATCCCCCATTTCCCACTCCACTGCCAGCCTGCTGAGAGGGATGTGCAGTCAGAGGCCCAGCTGAGGAAAAGGATAGGACATCACATGACTGAGGCCCTCCCTCTCAGGCAGAGGAAACACTATGCCAGCTGGCATCACTGACCCAGAATCCCCTGGAGGCGGACAAATACTGGGACAGCCAGACTTGTGCCCCAGAGAAAAGTTGGAACACAGGCCTGTGGCAAATTAGGACTCATTGTATACCCTGATAGGGAGCTAAAGGCAAGGTCGGTGTGAAGGAGGGGCACCATCTGAGGTCAGAAAGAGGCAGACCAGCAACCAGGTAGGGGACAGAAAAAGACGAGGGAAAATTACACACACACACACACACACACATACACACACACACTCACACATAGATATTCCAAGCCCTTAGCAGTTCCTGAAAACAGTTCCTGAAAACAAAACCATGAACTCCCTCTATTAGGATCACATCCAACCCGTGAGAAGATGGCACTACCATACTCAGACTAACTGTAGACACAGCATTGAGCTTCTCATATCTGGAATGTCTCATAACCCAGCATGGAATTTCCTACCGTACACACTGCAATGTGGAAAACTCAGCCAACCCCTTAGTTTATTGTTGGTCATGAGGTTTGAACTCTGGGTCAGGGCGCTGTACTTCAGTTCTTCAGCTGAAGATGAGCATGCTACAATTTGAGCCACAGTGCCGTTTCCTGTTTTCTGGTGGCTCATTGGATATCAGGACCCACAGACGTTCCTGCCCAAGCTGGCTTTGAACATCTTAGCTTTATGAGTAGCTAGGATGACAGTTGTGAGCCACAGGAGGCCCCAGACTTCATCCATCTTCATATACCCAGAGGAAACCAAATTCATCAGGCCACAAAATTCATGCAACTCTTTACTTCAGACTTTGACACCCAGCATCCAAAACCATCCTTCATTAGAGAGAATCAGACACAACAATCCCACCCATGCACCCATTTGCCCACTCCCTGCCTGCCATAGGCTTCGACCACTTGAGTTCTTGGTAAGGCACCATCCATTCTGCTGTGGCTTCAATGTGGTGCAAACTTGGGGAGTTCTTAGAAATGTCTGTAAAGTGAGGCCAGCACCTGGTCTCTCAATCACAGCACCCTCCCACGCATACCTCTACATCTTTGCATCGAAGATGTTTTACTTTCTTTCTTTTTTTTGATTGTGGGATTTAACTCTGGGCCTGGGTGCTGTCTCTGAGCTCTTCAGCTCAAGGCAAGCACTCTACTGCTTGAGTCACAGCACCCCTTTCAGTTTTCTGGTGGTTTGTTGGAGATAAAAGTCTCAGGGTACTTCCTGCCCAGTCTGGTTTGAAGCGTGATCCTCAGATCTCACCTCCTGAGTACTTAGGATGACAGCCATCAGCTACTGGCACCCAGCAAAACATATTTTTCAATGCCTGTCATCCTATCCTCTCAGGAGACTGAGATCTGAGGACTGCAGTTGGATGCCACCCTTAGAAGCATAGTGCATGAGAACTCTTTATCTCCAATTAAACACCCAAAAAACCTGTAAGTGGAGCTGTGGCTCAAGCAGTAGAGGGCTCGCCTTGAGCTGAAGAGCTGAGGGATAGTGCGCAAACCCAGAGTTCAAGCCCCATGCCTAACCAAAAAAATATTGTTTTCACTAACAAATAGGAACAAAAATGAGAGATTGAATAGTAACTAGAGCATTATCGTTATATTTATTTCTCAGTGATCATTCTTGTAATGATTAATGAGAGTTTTCCAGCCAGGTTTAGCTTGAGAGTTAGTGTTAGGTAATAGATTAGATGGTAAGTAAATCTGAAATTGTTTTAGGGTACAGGGGTTCAGGAAAAGGTAGGATCATTGGAAACTACAGTATTTTTTCCTGATAAGAGAATTTGAGGAAAAATAATATAATACTTCATGTTAGGGAACAAGATAACTTCAGAGGTAGAGTCAGAAAATTTGTGGGAATTAGGGCAAATTGAAACGCATTTCCAGAGTGCAAACTGGAGTATCCATTAGAATGATTAAAGACTAGTCTTTTTCTTAAACATTAGAATTGGACTATCATTAGAGTGATAGTTAGGTTTCAGTTCCAGCTGTAGTTAGAGTTAGCCTTAGGAAAATGGAAAGTTTAGGGTCAAACTGAAAGTAAATCTTCGAATAACAACACTAGTTAGAATTAGGATGAATGTGAAATAAGAAACTGCTAATAATATTAAGATTAGGGTATGATTAGTGTGAGGGTCAGCCTCAATGTTCCAGTTAGGGTTCGGGTTATAAAAATGGCAAGATATTGAGTAAAACTACAAACAATTTTTAGAAAGATGAGTTGAATCAAAGTTACGATGAAGAAAAACTAATGTATTTGTATGGCTTTTAGAATCCAAAGGCTATTAGTTCTATGGTTAGGGGTACTGTTCTAGTTCAGGTTAGACTTAGGCTTAGGGAAGGGTAAGCTTTAAGGTAAAACTGAGTTTTCTGCTAACATTTTCAAGTAAAATAAGTGTTAAATTTACCAAAAACTACAGAGTTTTCCTAATATTCCTATTCAGGGTTCAATAGGGTTAAATTTAGAGTTAGGTTTCTAGTAAGGTTTAGATTTATAGTTAGAGTTAGGAACTAGAGTATAATTTAAGTAAACTTGCAACTTCTTTTTGGAGATAGAGGAGTTCAGTAAAAGTTAAGATTAGTGGAAACTATGATAGTTTTCATGATATGAACATTTGAGGTTAATATTCATAATAGGGGATGATTTCAGGGTCCAAGTCAGGGAATCTGTAGGATTTGGAACAAAGTGCAAATAAATCATTTCAAAGACAATGAGTACCTGTTAGGAAATATTTTCCATTAATTTTAGGATTGGGTTACTATTATCATCAAGATTACTCTTAGGGTTCTGTTCAAGAGTGCAGGAGGAGAGACATAAAAATTAATATAGAAATCATCTTATAAATATGTTAGAAACAACTGCATGAAAGAAAAAATTTGAATACTTATCTTGGGGTTCATTTCCCTAGCATCAATTTATCTGAACTTTTCTGCTTGCCTTGGACATATACTAGTTATTGCAAATAAGGGAAGCCATGGGACCTATGTTTCTTTGGGTCTGGTTTACTTCACTTAATATAATTTTTCCAAGTCTTTCCATTTCCTAACAAATGGGGCAATATCATTCTTTCTGATGGAGGCATAGAATTCCATTGTGTATATATACCACATTTTCTTGATCCATTCATCTACTGAGGGGCATCTGGGTTGGTTCCATATCATAGCTATGGTAAATAATTCTACAATAAACATAGGTGTGCTGGTAGCTTTAGTATGGTCTTGTTTGTGATCATGTGGGTAAATGCCCAAAAGTGGGATTGCTGGGTCATAGGGGAGCTCTATGTGGAGTCTTTTGATGAACCTCCATACTGTTTTCCAAAGTGGTTGAACAAGTTTACACTCCCACCAACAATGTAGTAAGGTTCCCTTCTGTCCACATCCCCTCCAGCATCTGTTGTTATTAGAGTACTTGATTATAGCCATTCTAATTGGGGTGAGGTGGTACCTCAATGTTGTTTTTAGTTGCAATTCTTTCATGGCGGGAGAGGTTGAGCATTACTTCATGTGTTTATTGGCCATCCTTCTTTCCTCTTCAGACAAGTTTCTCTTTAAGTCTTTAGCCCACTTATTTGATGGGCAGTTGTTTCTTTGAAGATTTGTTGTTGAGGGATTTAATTTTTTTGAGTTCCAGGTATATTTTAGATATGAGACCCTTGTTCGTTGTAGATCTTCTCCCAATACATGGGCTTTCTAGTGATCTTGCTAGCTATGTCCTTTGCCATGCAGAAGCTCTGCAATTTCATGAAATCCCATTTGTCAAACCTTGTTTTGATTTTTTTTGTGTTTCTGGGTCTCTATTAAGAAAATTTCGGCCTGTGCCAAGGAGACCTAGGGTTTCTCCTATTCCGTCCTGCAATGTTTTCAGAGTAAGACTTCAAAATTTAAAGTTTCAAGTATTACAGGAAGATCTTTGATTCATGTTGAATGGATGTGAGTAGCTTGAGCTGTTGCATAATTCGTGTGTGTGTGTGTGTGTGTGTGTGTGTGTGTGTGCTTGTAAGGGGGGTTATGTGTATCATTGACATCAAGGATAAGGAACTTGGTTCCTTTTTCTGAGATGTACATTATGGTGTTTCTTTGTTGGTGGTAGACGCTGATTGCTTGCCTTTGCCTGATGTGATCATTCTAGCTCAATTTTTCAATTAAAGTTTCTAAATTATTATTGAACATATAATGGTCTGATATTGCTTTGTCTTTAATCTGCCATCTAGGATGTTCTTTTCCTCTTAAATATTAACATTCAATATGAATTTTACCTCCTGACTAATTTTCCCCTTTAATTTGCATTTTGAAATAAGAATTATAATGTCTTTGATCTCTGTATTCATGAAGAAAAAACATTTTGAATTCTCTATTTAATGTAATAATACCTGGACAGATTTGTTAGCACCAAGACCTTAAATTTTCTTTTGTAGTTTTCATTTAAAATAACCCTCCTTCATGTTTTTAGAATGGGTAGACAAAGAATTCCCACAATGCCTCACAACTTTTATCTTTCACTTTGTCTGTGCTTCCTTGTCACTGCTAAATTGTTCTGGATACCTGTATTAGAAACCCCAACCCCTGCAAAGCTGTTTCTGCTACCCAATTTCCTGCCACTGCAACTCAGAAATTACAGTCACATTTAACCTTTCCCTGGTATCCTATTCTCTGCTACTCATTTTGCTACCCATAATTCTTAACACCATGGTTCCAGCCACCTGATCCCTGACACCCCTGTCTCTGCTACCACATTCCCAAACAAAGCAAAGCAAGAGTAGGCACAGACCTTCGACTTGGGTAATTCTCTTGCAGGCACAATGGGACATTATTCCTCAGGTATTTAACATGAGGGATTAACTAGTGGTGTAAAGAAAAGAGGTTACTCAGAGGGGACTAAAATCCAAGCATATCAACTTATAACTTGTTGCTAGGAAAAGCGGGCCCTAAAGTGAAAGTTAATGAGAAAAGAAAATTTGACAAAATTTTGGGGATGATACAAATAAAAATTTTAGCTTAATCTCTTCTACCAGTGATCTGAATTATTTTATGACATAGATATGTAACTACTTTACAGTTTAAAAAGTATATGAAGATGAACATTTATCTGGTACTTATATTAATTTATGGAATATTTGCATATGACCATGTTAATGATACTCAATAGTTTATGTTTTATGAAATGCTCATGAGTCTGCCTTTGGCAACATGAATTGAGCTCTCTAACAATAAATGGAATTTCACGGTCAAATACTACAAGGATATTACTGAGGCTAATACCAAAATGAAAGCTGGAACAAGAAAACTGAACAAAGCTACAAGTTTGAAGGGAAGGGATCAGTGGTAAGGGCTATGATTAAAGAGAAATTTTTCATCATGGAATGAATCTTTGTTGAATTACTAGCTTTTTAAACATTCTTAGAAAGCAGAACATGATTTTTGATTCTTGCCTTTTGGAACCTCTTTAATGAGTGGTTAAACAAAAAATTATCAAAATGACTGAAAATCCACTGACATAAATTATTAGATTAACATTATACTCAATGTTGCCTTGAGATGCAGGTAGGCTGGATTCCTTTTCTATTAAATTAATGGAATAATCTTCCTTTTGAATGGTTGGACATTCCATGACAATTGTTCCAAAACAAGAAAAGATACTGGAGAGAAAAAAAGAGGAAGGAGAGTCAAGGCTGCTGAAGTTAGCATATTTCCCATTTGGACTTTAATGGATTGTTTCTACAAAGATTTAGAATTTCATCTTAAGATAATAATTTCAAAATGGATGTGCTAAAGGATAGCTTTGAAATGTAATATTTAATGTTTTTGAATTACTTGAAGACAAAGGTTTACAGAAAACTTTAAATTCCAGAAAAACTGTAATGTTCCAATAAACACCTAGGAGAAATATAATTTAAAAATTCATCTGTTCAAAGCAAATCCTGGCATGAAAGTCTGTGAGTCACCTATCTCCAAACAGGAAGTGGCACTGTGGCTCAATTGGGAGAGGGCTCCTCTTGAGCTGAAGAACTCTGGGATATGTTAATACCCAAGCTCTGAGTTCAAGGCCCTGACAAAAAGAAATTTTAAAGAATTAAATCATTAGGGCTGGAAGAAGACTCAGTGGTAAAGTGCTTGTCTTGCATGCATGAGGTCTTGGGTTCAATTCCTCAGCACCACATAAGCAGAAAAAACTGGAAGTGGCACTGTGGTTAAAGTGGCAGTGTGCTAGCCTTGAGCTGAATAGCTCAGGGACAGCACCCAGACCCAGAGTTCAGGCCCCCCTACCAACATTATCAACAACAGCAACAAAAAATTAAAGCATCAAACAAACTGAAGATGTTGTCCAGAATAATGAATGCAGCATTATCCGTTGACATGACTTAGTGACTTGAAACCAAGTTTACCAGGGGAGATAGTGGGCATTTTGTGTGTGTGTAAAAACCTGCAAAATTATTTTATACTTTCCCATGGAGGGTAAAAGGAGGAAATGGGGGGAGGAGGTGTTTGGTGGACTTGCCTTTCCGTTCACTGATTGTTTTCTGGAGTCAAATTCAGAAAAATTCTGCCTTCAATCCTAATTGCATGGGCAATGACGAAGCCATGTCCTGAAAGTGGTTTTGTCCTGTCCTTGGCCTGGTTCCAACTACCACTGGATAATCCAAGTCCCACTGCAGGACCAAGATGCCTCTAAGACTACTTATCTATTGGGCAGGTGGACCTAACCACCGCCAGAATAGGCAGAAGATGCAATTCCGAGGGCAGCACTGGAAATCTACAGTAGGCAGAGATTTTTTTTAAATACATTTTTATTGTAAAAATACTGTACAGAGGGCTCAGAGTTACAGGACTAGGTAATGAGTACATTTCCTATACAGCATTGTTACCTCCTCCTTTGTTTTTCCCCTACCATCCTTTCCTTCCCCACATCTACAACTCCCCCCTCCTTGACCCCTGCCTGAGATTGTAAATTCATTTTCGACACAGTGTCCTGTACATCTCATTGTCACAATGGTCAACCTGAATCCCCATTTAAGCATTCTGCTATATCCCTTCCACTCCCCAAATTACAAATATATATATTTTTTTCTTCATGTGTCTAATGGAAATTTTTTATTTCCTCTTCAAAGAAGTCTCTCTTTAAGTCTTCAGCCAACTTAGATATTGGACAGTTGTTCCTTTGAGGACTTGTTGTTGGGGGATTTATGATTTTGAGTCCTAAGTATATTTTAGATATAAGACTTTATCTGTTTTATGACTCATGAAGAACTTCTCCCAATAAGTGGGCTTTTTATTGATCTTGCTATCTATGAACTTTACCTTGCAGAAGATCTACTGTTTCATGCAATCCCATTTGTCCAGCCTCTCTTTGATTTGTTTTGTTTCTGGTTCTCTATTAATATATATATATATATATATATATATATATATATCACCCTGCTTGATTATTATTTTTTCAAAATAATGGCAAGTAAATTCTGAAAATATTGTATAGTTTGATAACGTTCACGTTGATGTCCCTCCGATAAAGAAAGAGGTAATTCAAATTAGCAGGCAAAATGTTCATTTTTTAAAAGGTAATACACATAGAATAATATTCACTATACCAATACAGTGAAATTAAATTTTATGCAGCTCATATTTAACTTAATTTTCTTGTCAAGGTGATATATAGAAAGGTTGCAGTAATTTTAAGTTAGTGGATACATAACATGTCAAAATTCTTATCCCCTCCCTCACTTTTCTCACACTTTTCCTTCACCCCAATACTCCTCACAAATCGTAATGTAAATTTCTAACATGTTGTCTTGTGAGTATTGCTATTGCATTGGTTTGCCTTTTGTCCTTTGTCTCACCATTTTATTGTTCCGCTTCCCTTGTCAAATGAAGATAAATGTATATACAATACACAGGATACTGAAATCAAATACAACAGTGGACACACCATAGAGGAAAACACAAAAGAAAAAAGAAATCACATAGTACATTAAAAAAAAAACAGCCACAAAGAAAAACCTTTCTTTCCATGTCTAGGAGTTTATTTTGCTCAGCATCATTTTATGTGGTCATTTATACATAGCTATTGCGCCATTCTGTTCATCTGCTAGGAATATCCTAGATATTTCCTAGTTATTACAAGTGAGGGAAACCATGGAATCTGTCTTTGTGTCTTGCTTATTTTTCTTAGTAGGATTTTTCCAAGTCTTTCCATTTCCTTATGAATTGGAAGCATAGAATTCCTCCGTATGTATATAAACCACATTTTGTCAATTCGTTCATCTACTGAGTGGTATATTGTTTTAAAACATGATTGCATGTAAGTATCACTTAAAGCCATTCAAAAATGACAGATGCCAACTCACCAGATATACTAATATCATGACTTCCAAGTAAGATAGTATTTTATGATCATACAAGTGTTGAGATATCTGGAAGAGTCTAATGTATATCTTGCACTGCATTAAGCAGGAAGATATCCAATATCATATAGGATTAAAATGGTAGTGACAAAATATTTCCCTTGAGAGAGATATAGGAGGGTGCCAGAAGTATGAAGTAGTTCAGATAATTTTGAAGAATTTAGAAATGCAAGCTCAATTATGTCTCTTTAAAGAATAATTATGTAAGTGGAAGGGCAAAAGAAGGGTAAGAGAAGAAAATAACTGACAGCAGATCATTGTCCCAAGTTAGAGTATAAAAAGACATAATCTATAACTTCCAAGTTAAAGAGAGACCAGTTATGATGTGTCAATAGCTATTGAGGCATTTTCTATTTTAAAGAAGAATCAATTCGAGGAGTCTTCAGTCACATCAGTAAAGCTGTATGTTCAACCTAATGATTGGTGTTACTTGTCCTACATTTATAATGAGTAGGCTGATAAGATATCCAAACAAATCTAAATATATTTCAATAAAATCCCAAACTGATATGGATAGATGGGTTACTAATTGGAACTGTAGGACAAATTAGGCTTGTCTGTGCTTTAGTTCAATCTATAATCTCCTGGGTAAATAAAGTTTACAAAAATATTCAGAGAATACCTCTAAAAAAAGTTCATGAGTCATATCTGTATAATATTTGTAAGGTCAGGATTAAAGCATTTGTTACCAATATTTAGAATCAACAGGACCTGTTGAATTTATGGATCCAGAATTTTATGTCTTCACATTCATATCTCAACATTTTATCAATATGACTGTCATCAAAACAGTTCTTATTGATCTTTTCTATGTCCTTTTACTTTTCAAATCCAAATAGTAGATTTCCTTCAATATCTTCCTGAAAATACTTTCCTTCCTTTTCTTCTGTAAATCTATTTATTACTTTTTTGTTTCCTTAATTATCTCTTTCCTCCAATCTTATCCACACTGATACTCAGATTGTTCACACTTTCATCAGAACTTTCCTTTTCCGCTTCCCTTTAATAATGTCCCTGATTTTATTATTATTTTTCATATTCATGTTCGTGGATATTTTGATGATGTTTAAACAGACCTATCTTTGCATCTGTTTACATAAACCTTAGTACTATCAGAAAGTTTTTTCCTCTAAATCCATCTTTTCCACCTGTAGTCCTTATCATCAAGAATGTAACTAACATAGGAGACAGAGATGTGGAAACACTTTAGATTTCCTCTTACCCTACCTCCATCCATTATATAAATGAATGATCAAGATTTTCTCAGTTTCTGTCACTAATGTAATTTCTATGTACTCCTTTTTATGTCCCTGATACCAGTCTATTGCAAATACTCATCACCAGTCCCTCAGTCCTAAAACAACTGTTTACAAAGTATGCATTCTCCCCATAGTCTTTTCATATTGGTCCTCTCCATCACCAAATTGCGGTCCTTGTAAGCACACAGAGTGAAGAACTCAGACAAAAATTCTAGTACCATTATTTACTCACAACATTGACTGTTGGTCATACGTTTCTCATCTGTAAATGGATGTA
Source organism: Dipodomys spectabilis (assembly GCF_019054845.1). Lineage (NCBI taxonomy): Eukaryota > Metazoa > Chordata > Mammalia > Rodentia > Heteromyidae > Dipodomys > Dipodomys spectabilis. The sequence goes on from NW_024871192.1 coordinate 705,834, forward strand.
ATCTACTAGAAATATTGAAGAATATAAATGTTGACTTCTAAAGCATGGAAAAGGAAAGTAAACAGTCCTTACATTTTTCTACCTTAGCTTACAAATAAAGAAAGAGTCAAATTCAGTTTGTTTGTATAAAGTCAGAAATAGTTTCATGCAGAAATAAAAATAAATTTTAACTCCTGGCTCTGTAGCTTGTGTCCTTTTATGGTAACTGCAGTTAAGTAAGTGGTATTATGTAAATTGTGTCCTGTATTTACTGCTGTAATGAAGAACATAGTCTTAATATATGATTGGAAAACATTGGTTATTGAGTAGTATCTATATGAGAATGTTATTTCAACTAATCACACTAAGTGGAAACCTACATCTTAGTCCATCAAAATATGGAAATAAAAGATTTAATTTATAAGAAAATAATATCACCAAGAACAGTGAGTATACATTAGAAAGACTACTGGAATAACATTAAGGTTTTTACTGTCTCTACCTGTTTATTTGATTGTATTCTCGATATTGAAACTCTCCTCTTTTTATTCTGGGTTTATTTTTTTTTTTGGCTCGTCATGGGACCTGGACTCTGGGCCTGGCACTGTCCCTCAGCTCTTCAGCTCAATGCACTCTACTACTTGAGCCACAGTGCCACTTCCCGCTTTTTCTGCTTATGTGGTGATGAGGAATCAAATCCAGATCCTCATGTAAGCAAGGCCAACACTCCGCCAATGAGCCACCTTCCCAACATTCCTCTTGTTATTGTTATTGTATATAATCCAACACTGTTTATAACTATACACTCAATGTGGGAAATTTAGCTTCAAAGATAATTGAAGTTTTTTGTTTTTTTTTTTCCTTTTCAATCACAACATCGTCATTGTCAGGCTACACTGTGGTCATCATCCTCTCCATCCAAATTATTATTAACATCATAAGTGCTAATTATTGAACGTTGGTATGTGTCTATGATTTTACTATTATTTGTCTTTTGATTAATAATTTTAATGTTACCAATATGCATGCATCCATATTGAAATTTTGAAAAAATAAACAAAAAAACTAAACCATATCAGATAGCTTAACTATGTGCTTATAACAAATTATGGAATAGATTTTTTGAAGCATTGCAAATTCCTAATCAGTGTTAATTAACTTCCTCTCTCTCCTTAGCTACAACAAATATTTAAGAGTTTGGGCAGAACCTTTTCAAGTAATATACTGTAAATATTACTACAATATCATGTGTATATCTAAAATTCCCTTGAAAATAATAAACTCTACTTTCTATTGAAATATTAGTTATTTTATTCTAGGAAACTTTTAGAAAAATAGACCGTATATCTTTGAAAGGAAAAAGGTAAAAATACTAACATAAAAGTTTTAGAGGGAGTCTGTCATATATATATAGATATAGAATAGTACATTTTTAGAGATTATTTGTCATCAGAAATATATACATATATCTAAATTTATTTGCAGAATGATATACATCATAGTGAAACAAACATCTTAAAACATAATTAAAATTAAAAAAAAAAAAAAAAACTTCATGAAACCAAGTGCCGGTAACTCACCCTTATAATACGAGCTATTCTGGGTGCTGAAAACTTAGAATTGTTTTCGAAACTAGCCCAGACCGAACAGTAATTGTTAGCTTCTTATCTCCAATTAACCACTAAACACAGGAATTAGCTCTTTTCCTCAAGTTATAGAGTGCTGTCTTTGAGCATAAAAAGGCTAAGGGACAAGGCCCAGGCCTTGCAAACAACACCCACAACAACAAATTGTATCACATTAATTTCACAAAAGCATCTTTTAACTGCTGTGAACATTTCTTAGAAACACGAATACATACCCCTGGAAAATGTTAAGTAAAAAAGTATAGAATATTTACATCTATGTTAAAGACATGACTATTTAGATTGTTTAAGATATTTAGGTAATGATTAGAAGTTAAGAATAATGATAGGTAGGTCATATATTGGGACTGTTTTTTTTTTATTCTATTGTACAATAGTAATAAAATGATATTTATAATGATTATATAAAATTACTCTTGCTTGGTATTTGAATTATCATAAGTGATAAATATTTTTAAATGATTTCCAAAGCAAGGGGGGTATCAATTCTTTTGTAATTTCAAAACAATTAATTTCAAGTCTGGTTCACTCTAAGTCTATGTTTGTTTTCTTGTTCTAGTTTTCATAGGAGAAATTAAAATTCCAAAAATTTAATGGATATTGGCATTCAGGAACATCTTCACATACACTAATATTGGAGTCCCTTAAGTGGAATTGTTTTATTTCATTTGTTACTTTCACAAATAAATCAAGATGATTGTGTATTTTCTTCTTTTCACTGCTTTTGGCTCTTATCTTGAGAATACATTTTTCCTAGCAAGGTAGAGATAAGCAATTGGTTTGAGCAAGTAACATATGACTTTCATAAAATGCAGATGCATAGATTTGTATCTTCTGTCATTTGCTAAAAGTTTCTTCCAGAAAAGTTTCTCAATTACTTAGAAGTTTTTCCCTTTCCCCTCCACAAATTATACCTACATCAAATACAGTGAAAGCAGGGGTTATACTGTGGGGGAGGGACATACAAAACAACAAAGAAATAATCTTATAAATGTGTTAGAAACAATCACATGAAAGAAAAATAACATTTGAATACATATCTTAGGGATCATTTCCTTAACATCACCTTATCTGAACTTTTCTGCTTGACATACATACATATACTAGATATTGCAAATAAAGGAAAACATGGGGAAAAAATAGGGATAAAGGTCGACTCATTGCAACAATGAGATGACAAGTCCTTATGTCGAAAAATGAACTTTACAACTTTGGTGGGGAGGGGTAGGGGGGAGGATTGGGTGAGGCAGCGGGGGAGGATGGGAAGGGATGGGAAGAGGAAACAAAGAGGAGGCTACAATGCTTGATAAGAAATATACTCATTGTTTTGCCCATGTAATAGTAACCCCTCTGTACAGTATATTCACAATAAAATATAAAAATAATAAAAAAAATACTTAGAAATGATGCATAATTCCTAGGTATAGGTATTCCAGTTATCACATTTACTTTTGGATTAAGTTATCTCTGTATAAACTCAAACGGACAAAATACCCTCAAAATAAACAGAAATCACATCTTTGTTTTTTTTGGGGGGGGGGGGAGATGTCCGGTCTTGGGGCCCGAACTCTGGGCCTGGGCATTGTCCCTCAGCTCTTCAGCTCAAGGCGAGCGCTCTACCACTTGAGCCACAGCACCACTTCCGGCTTTTTTCTTTTTGCTTATGTGGTGCTGAGGAATCGAACCCAGGGCCTTGAGCATGCAAGGCAAGCGCTGTACCACTGAGCCACCTTCCCAGCCCCACATCTTTGTTTTAAATGTAGTAGTTTACCAAGAGTTTTTAGCCAACACCAAAAACATCTTTTAGCTATTCAGCATTTTGTGTGAAGAAGTTTTAACAATAGTGATTTTTTTCCTGACATGCAATTCACTTACAATATATTATCACCTTTTATTGTATACATTTTAGTGCTTTGGAAGTGAATTGTACTTTTATAAGTTTTCAAAGCCTAATTTTCACAAACTTGCATTTCTTCAAATAGAAATGCTATAAATTTTAGAACAGCCATGAAAATAGACATAAAATTCAGTTACCGGAATTTCCCCAGCATACATCCTCTATAGTGTGTCTTTTCAAAATTTGTTTTTGGGGATCATTTCCAGGGTCTCACACATACTATTCAAGTTCACTGTCAACTAACTACATTCTCTGTCCAAAAAAGTTTTTTACTTCTGTTTAATACATTCATAGAAGTGTATTGCCTGGATCCTATACAATTCTCTTTCACCGTTTGAAGACTTGAAAAGTTGTTTGCTAAAATGATTGCAGTATTATACAAATCGATCACTATGAGAAGTATATCAATTTCTCCACAAATGCATTACTATATTTTGCGTCCTCTTTTTATATTATGGTCATACTAGTGAGTTTTCTTTTTATTATTTCTTAGACACTAAAGAGGATCTTATTTCATATGCTCCTCCTATTGACTATTAATTTACATATGTTATTTAAAGAAATATCCTATTCAGGAAAAAATTTATATAGAATTAGAAGATATAAAAATACTTAAGTTTCAGAATCATTATAGCATTAACATTGTAGCATTAACAAATATGTGCCCTCTGTTGGATATGTTTTCATTTCTGTTATAGTGTCCCTTGAATTATGAAAGATTATCACTTGATATAATCCAGTTCTTGCTTTTCTTTAGCCAGTAATGTTTTCCATGTCAAATTTTAAGAAACCTTTACTGATCAATGTCATGAATTTTTTCATTTATGTTTTATAGGTTTTTACATCTCACATTTAGTTTGATAATCATTCTTTATAAGGTTTGAGGTAGGCCAGGTGCCAGTGGCTCACGCCTGTAATCCCAGCTACTCAGGAGGCTGAGATCTGAGGTTCGTGGTTTAAAGCCACCCCGAGCAGGAAATCCATGAGACACTTATCTCCAATAAACCACTACAAAAACGGAAGTTTTGCTGTTGCTCAAGTGGTAGAGTGCTCACCTTGAGCTGAAGAGCACATGGATAGTGCAAAAGCCCAGAGTTCAAACCCCATGACCGACATACAAACAAACAAAGGATTGAGGTAGTAGTCTAAGATCGTTCTTTAAATCCAGAGAGGCAATAGTGCCAATACAACCATTTAAGATTCTGTTTTTATTTCATAAAATCGTAGAATCTTTTTCAAAATCTGTGGACCATAAAACTAAGAATTTATTTTTGAAAAATCTGTTACCTTATTCTATGTGTCTGTTCTTATAGTTGAACTATGTTGTCTTCACTACTAAACATGGTAATACTATTCAAACTAGTATGAAGGCTCAAGTTAAACCATTTTACAAGATTGCTCTGACTGACCTGAATTCCTTGAATTTACATACAAGATTATTGAGCAGGTGGACCAATATTCTACAGAGATATCTAAATATTTGATAGTCACTCATATTTCGCACCTTGTGAAAATACAAACCCCTGATATTATATATAGAAAATGTCTTTAGAGACTGCTCAATGCAACTAAAATTAATTTAGGAATGAGATAAGATTTAGATAACAGTACAGCATAATAAAGCTGAATAATAACGACTTGAGCTGTACTGCAGAAGAGAGTGAGAGGGGGAAGAATGGTGGACCACATAGGAGCTGTATGTCATTGGTATTGTTTCAAAAAACAGAAAGACTTCAGAGAAGACAAGGAGAAAAATATAGTGTCCTGAATCTAGTTTCTTTTTAATCCACTGATAGTTTGGACTGAAAGTCAGATAACATGGGAAAAATAAAATAGAAAATAAAGCATTGTATAGAGCTGTTACAATGTAAAGAAGTTGTAATAGGAATATAATTTATTTCCAAAGAAATAAGAGAAAGAATAACAATAACAATTGCTAACGTGGATAGAAGATGGAGCACGTTTCATCATATATAATTTTGAAAAACATACTACGAATGAAAATTTAAAAGTCATAATTTAAAATACAATTTGTATTATAACTAGATAGTATAGCTCAGTGGTAAAATATTGGCCTAACATATGTGAAGCAATTGTGTGATCTCCCAAGCATTGCAAAGTACACACTAAGCACACATACAAAAAACCCACATAAACACACACACATACCACATACACACATTTGGAATATTGTTATTACCATATTAAACAGAGGAAATTATCACAAATAGTAAAAGCATTTTAATATATGTAATCATAATATTGCTCATACTATTTAAAAGTTTAGTAGAAGTAAAATAGTCACAAGATACTTGGATTCTTATAGATTGAGTAAATTGAAAATTAAGAAATAAAAGACATGAGAACTTTACAAACAAATTTTAAGTAATAAACATTTTGAAATATGTGTCCTTTTAGTTTGACAAAAGATTGATGTTACTGGTGTTTTAACTCAAGATTTAGAAGATGATAACCAAGTGCTCTATATCTTGCTAGGGATGGCTATATCTCTAATCATTTCACTCTGGACATTTTATGATAAGGTCTCATAATTTCTCAGTCTTGCCCGAATTACAAATCCTATTTACACTTCCCACCATAGTTAGAAAATGCAGACCACAAATTACTATGCCTAGCTCAAATATTTTTTTTTAATTCAAGTACAAATATTTCCAAAAAGTGACCAGATAATAAAGCCTTTTTGAATAAAGTACGTGCTTCTTGAAAATATACTATTTGTTACATAGACAAACATGTTTAGCACTATAACAAAATAAATTTATTTAAATTCACCAACCATATAAAATTTAAGAAAATAATTTTTTACATATTCACATGTTAAGTATTTTGAAAGCAAAATATATGTCTGAATAATTTACATGTGTTAAAATTATGCAAAACTAAATTAACTAATCCTACAACTCTGAAAAAAGAATTACCCTAAGGAAATAAAACAAAATAAGTTCAAAATTTGAAATTTAGAAAATAAAGTGTACTCTTTAGTTGACTTAAGTAACTGTAAACCCTCTGTATATCAATTTTATAATAAAAAATGCATGAACATAGAAAGAAAAGTACCCATTGGTCAATAACAACAGGAAAAACATCAGTAGATTTTTTTTGAGTGTTCAAAAAAATCAATGGAAGGGATAACAATGTTCCTTCCATAATAAATGTACTCATTACCTTACTTAAGTAACTGTATCCCCTCTGTACATTACCTTTACCATAAAATTAAATTGAAATTAAAAATAAACTATATAATATACCAATTAAGAATTTGTAGAGAGCTAGGAAGGTGGCTCAATGGTAGAGCGCTTGCCTTGCATGCTTGAGTCCCTGGGTTCGATTCCTCAGCATCACATAAGCAGAAAAAAAAGCCGGAAGTGGTGCTGTGGCTCAAGTGGTAGAGTGCTAGCCTTGAGCTAGCCTTGAGGGAGAGTGCCCAGGCCCAGAGTTCAGGTTCCAGGACCAGATCCCTCCCCCCCAAAAAAAAACCAGAATTACTAGAAGCCATTCGTTAAAACTTTTTAGAAAACTGCCCTAAGTACCCAAGTAATATAATTTGATGATACTATTTATATACTTCAACTTCAGCAGAGAAGCTAAAAGTTTAAAAACTGTTACAAAGTAAAGTGATACATCAGAATATATTACTGTTAATAATAATCATAAGATGAATTTATAGTGGTAGTCAAATATGTAAGAAATGAGGCAATTTGCCATTTGTTTGCACTTAATAAATGAGAAAGAATTTCTAGGTCTTTTTAAATATATAATAAGTTTAATAAAGAAACTATTCTGTCACATCATATGATAATCAGATGAAGCTGATATTAGAACAAAGAGCAGATTGTACTAAGTTTTGGATGTTAATGTATATACTTATTTTGGTTGTGGGAAATTGTGTTCAACATGGGGTATTGTTTTTGTTAGACTGGTTAATTTTTGGATAAGGGTTCCCTTTCCACAAGAACAAGCACCTGATCTGTATTTTTAGCCTTCCCATTACCAATGGCATAAGAGTTGCACACCAACTTGTCTAGATTCCTACCTTGGCTGAACTGGATTCTGCAGTCCTTCCAATCTTAACCTGTAAATAGTGCAGGATGGTGGAAATAATACAGTGCATCGAGAGATAGATTGAGAAGGAAGTCCACTAAACTTTTGGCCTGGGTTCTGTTCTCAAGCCTCCTCAATAGTTAAGAGTTCAGTTGGAAGCCCCTGATGCCAAGCAGTAAGAGTATTTTTAAAGCAACTAGACATACATATGACTTAGGCATGTGAACACCTCAGGACAAGAATAAAAGAGCAGTGAAGCATAGAGGACAGGCCCAATTTTAACTAGCTACTTAGAGGCTGAATAAGCTTAGCTAGCTACTCGGGAGGCTGAGATATGAAGACCACTATTCAAAGTCAGTCCAATCATGAAAATAAATGCGATTATCTCCAAAAAAACAGAAGTGGAACAATGGCTCAAGTGTTAAACCACTATCCTTGGTCACAGAAGCTTAGGGAGAGTGCCCAGGCACTATCAAGCCTCAGGAATGATGAATGAATGAATGAGCACATGCACGTGCCCGTGCATGTATACGTGTGCATGTGTACACACACACTCTCTCTTTCTCACACACACACAAATGAGTATTTCAATGTGAAGTTCTTTTTTTTACCTTGCTGTAATCTATTTCCCTGTATTAGTTTACAAATTAAAAAAATCAGCTAAGCACCTATTTACATACAACTCATCTTGTTTCTCTAAAGTCTACTCTTTTTGGAAGCATGGTTTTATTTGACCCAAATGTAAATTATTCAGAAGGTCAATTCATCTCCCTCAATTCTGTAGAATTAGATGATTGTTTAGCTTCCTCCAAGCAATATAATTTTGTGAAATCCTGCATCAAGCAATGTATTTCTTTCACTAGAAGGGAAGTCTCTGTCAAACAATTAACAATAGGTTTTTCTTCTTCTTGCTAGCATCTGTAGTTTTATTATCTTCATATATTTCATGATCTGTCTGTGTATGACAAAGACTGTTGTGAAAATAAAAAGACCCTTCGCAGCACATATCATTTATATATCATTCATAGATATGAAGGTGTTTGAATATTACTGAAATTGCTTTGGAATGAATCATGTTCACATTGACTATCGTGAAAAATAAGAATTGGTTTCTCAGAACTTTAGGTAAGAACTTGATTGAAAGAAACAAAAGGAAAAGTGAGAAACAACTCAACACATACATTAAAAATGAAACAAAACAACCCTAGAAAACAAATTAATTCATTACTCAAGAACCTGCAGGAAATGCAAAGGCTTAAAAAAAACATCAGCTATGACAAGCTTATGAAAATCCTGACTACATGGGAGTCTACTCTTGTGAGGATAGAGGTTAAAGCCCAGACTGGACGGAAAGATATATACACAATGCCATGCACCTGTTATTCTAAATTCCAGGAAGAATAACATAACTTGGACTGAGCCCAAGATCATACACAAGTATCTGAAAAATAATCAGGATAATTTAGGGCTGGAGACATGAAAACGTGGTAAGAACACCCATTTATGGGGCACAAGACACTCAATTTAAACTCTAATATTATGGGTATTAAAGTAAAAAGCTATGATTTTAAATAATTGTAAGATTTGAGTATTTGAGTGGAAAAATGCATGAGAGAGATAGAATGAACCCATGCAATGCTTTCAACTTAAGTGAAAATGTTTTGTGGTACTTCAGACAAAACAGAGTTACCTTGCAAATGAGCATGGTTGTGCATTTGAGTGATGGAAATACTTTACTTACACAGGTGTAAATTAAATAGATTTTATATGGGTAGATTGTATTTCTTGAATTAAAGCCTGGATGATGTCCCTGAGATTTTTCTCTCAAGGCTACCATTCTACTACTTTAGCCACAGTTCCAATTCTGATTTTCTGTTGATTGTTTAGTGATAAGAGGCTCCTGACATTCCTGTCCAAGATGGGTTCAAATCATGATTGTCAGATCTCAGCCTCCCGAGCTACCAGGATGCCAGGCAATAGCCGCCGATAGTTTTAATAATTTAGAAAATTGTACAGTTACTGAAGTTATTCATTATCATTATAACCTGTGTAATATATGTGTGTGTGTATATACCAATGCATATGGATAGAAATATTTTAACGTATTTTTGTATCTACAGTAGATTTATGAAATCATTCATTATAAAATAAAATGGAAACTAAAGTTAATAAGGAGCAAAACAAAGGAAATTATCACTTTTCTTGTTGTTGAATGGAATACGAATTGCGAGAATCAGTTTGGGAAAACCATCTCTACGTTAACAGAATGGATAAGAGGTATTAATTCCAATCCATCTATTTTCCCATATTGTGCAACCTCACACATGAGTGTCAAAATCAAACCACACTTTTTGCCTTTGCTTTTAACTCACTTGTTATAATTTATGGGTTAGTTGAAGTAATCACATAAAGATTAGAATAATATTATGTGAAGTTATGAATTAGAGCTGAAAATTATTTTAAATGTGATAATACCTAATTAAATTGCATATTTCTTACTTTTACTCTGTAATGTCCCTCATTTCCACATTAGGAAAGTACATAGAAGGTTCTCATTAAATTATGTGTACATTTATGAAATAATGTATTGAAAGAATATGGGCACAGTGTGGTTTTAGCTTATTGAGACCTGTGTTTCTGAAGATTTGCAATAAATTGTGATGAAGGGAGGGATGTGCTTATTCTGGAAAACTGGCTAGAGGATTGCTCACATAAAGGTAGTGATGAATTCTTCCAAAAAGTTACAGTAAAATCACTTTCACAACCATGTTCACTGTTGCACTATTCACCGTAGCCAAGTTACAGAAACAGCCCAGATGCCCTTTGGTGGAGTGATGGTTGGAGAAAGTGTGGCACATATAAAAAATTGGATTTCAACCATCAATTATGAAGACTGTTACATTATTTGCAACGAAATGGATAGATCTAAAACTATATTAAGTGAACTAAGAGCCAGACACACAAAGGACCCATGTTCTGTCTCATATTTGGAAGCTAGAATTTTATTACAAGTTTAAACAAAAATATTAACCAAAGCATGCTATGTGCGGAGGAGTATTTCAAAGGTGTAATTTCTTATAAAAGTGAACTTTTAATCCAATAAAATATATATCAGGAAACTATCAGTTGGAAGATGTGAGGGGAAGTCAAAAGGAAGGAATAAGGAAAGTTATGGAGGAAGACAGTAAAAGTATAATATTCAATGTAGATAGTATGAAACTAGGAAAAATTAAAGTGGAGTGAGATTTGGAAGGGTGTGGAAAAGTTATATAAAGATCCTTTATACTTAAAAAAATTGGTTTGTTGAATGGAAATTCCATTGTCCAAGTATTTAAGATAATAAAAATATAATTAAAAACAATGGAGACATCTGATCTTAAATTCTATTTAAATCTCTTTTAAAAAATAAAATTGCTCTATAAATTGATCAGAGGGATGGATTTTGTGGCTAGCTAGATCATTGCACATCTGTCTCTCTCCTTTCCCTTTCATGGTTTTCATAGGTAATATGATTGCTCCATAATTATCCTAATTTATTTTGCTTTTATATTTTTGATTGCATCATTTCACTTTCTCCTCCACCATTTCCCAACTAATTTACATAGAAGGCATTATTTCCTATTTTCTCATTCCTAGAATAAGCTGCACATGAAGACACCACTGGCCCTCATTTTCAGTCTGTACCTTTGAATACGGAGGAAAATCTTTCCTCTGCTCTCTACCAATTCCCAGTTAGAATCATTTAGAATAGTAAAAATGATAAAAAGAGAAAATAAATAATAGTGAAAAAAAAACAGATGCAGAAAATTCATCGGAATTTTCTGACCAGGTTATCCAATGTGAACTATTGGGAAAATACATGGACACCTCATTCTCACTGGCACTCAAAGTCTCTGGCTAGGCAATTCTGATGAAGATGAGGAACAAGTTGAAAAAGTGAGAAATTGTATCAATTGCAAGAAAAAATGGAGAAGGATTCAAGCAAATTTCTTCTTTGGTCTACCGAAAATAATCACCTTACTACAGTGCAGAAACTACTTTCCAAAAAGGCCACTCATCTGAATACTAGGGATAACAATGAGTGTACTCCTCTTCATCGAGAAGCCTACAGTGGACACTTAGGCTTCTTTATTTCATCATGATGCAGATACCAATGGCCAAACTAAAGGCCTCTTGACCCCCTTGCTTCTTGCTGCTGGGAATAGAAATAGCAAAATTATGCTAGATCTCCTTCTGTTGAACCATTATATCAAACCAGATCTGAAGCACAACTTGGAAGAAACTGCATTTGATATTGCCAAAAGGATAAGTATGTATCACTACCTCTTTGAAGTTGTGGAAGGCTGTACAAATTGTTCTCCAAAGTACTAATGGTTTGGTTAAGTTTCTTAAATTTCAAAATTGCCAGTCCATCCTATGTGTCCATACAAAATATTTTCACAATACAAAGCAACAGCAATATCTTACTTTAAAAATTCATGGATTGCATGGTATTCTTCCAAGTGAATTGCCTGTCTTTGATGTCAAAATATATTCGAGTTGTTTGTATACTAATGATTTCTGTAGAGTTTGTGATTTTTTAATAAGAAATAATTTTAACTTATCTGTTGAAATGAGTAGTATAGAAACTAAAGATATTTCTGATGCTTGTCTGAAAAATGTATATTTTAAAATATTTAGTATTCTGTTTGTATAATATCCATAATCTATTTCATTCTCTCCTAGATATAATACTTTGAATTCGACATTGTTTTATAATATATAGGTTCTTAATAAATGTGCCCTTTCAGATTGCATTCCATATAGAAACAGTTTAAGATTCCTTTAATTCCTAGGTCCCTATAGAATTTTATATCTTTGGGATAAAATAACAATGTTATCTTATTTCCAAAGTTTTATAAAGGTTATACTATGTAAAGGCCTTTCTGAAAAGGTGAAGAGCCATGTTAATCTCTGTATTGTAATTCGGGTAGACGTGCTGCTGAAGCATGTAGTATCCTGTAAATTTAAGTATTTAATGATGCAGTCTTAAGACAGGCATATATCCTTTGTTGCCTTTTTGTAACAAGGAAACTTTATTGTTACCTAAATTGCTATTCATCTTATTTCTGTAAAATTCTGTTTATGGTGGAAAAAAACTTATATTGTTTGTTCAATTGCTCACATTTGCAATTTTTGTCAATAACAGTTTTAAGTCTTTTTCATTTGAAATTTTATCATACTTTGAAGCCTTTATAGCTAGGTCTAAAGGTGATGGCTTTTCAAGTACTTATTTATCAACTGATTTAGCTTTGTGGAGCTAATGTATTCAAAGTAAGCCTTGCTTAAGAGCTACTTCTAAAATTCTCCAGCTTAAAATGTCCCAAATGAGGTCTTACTGGCCCAAATGTCTGCCTGACCCATTACCCGTGCTCCATGTAGGAACAGACCAACCAGAATATCTTACCCTGATAGCATAGCTTGTCGTACTGGAGCAAAACAAATTTAGTTACAAGAGGTCATAGAGAGATGAACAGTTCAGACAGAACTGTTCAGACTAGAACGTGTTTTTTCAAAATATAATTATTTATTATCCCTACCTTTTCAAAAGTAGCTAAAGCTAAGAAGGTGAAAAAATTGTTCATATGCATGATTACCTAATGTCCTGGCCTGTCTACAATCCAACCAGGCAGAAACTTACACCACTGATTTTCTATCACCAAATATATTCCATAGCTCCAGGAGAAGTCCATATGTTTCTCCTCGTTATTAGGCCTTAAATTGGTAATGTTTTAATCACAGTGTTTCCTCTTGCTTCTAGGCTGTACATCTCTGAATGGTAAAGCTTTAGGTCTAATTCTACCAAACACTGAGGTAGAGGTAATGGAATAATATTTTAAAACAGTTGCCTTTGTTACCCTAACCACAACAGAAAAATGTAAAATATTTTCTTATATTATATATACTTATATATTTTATATTTATATGTGATGATTTTATATTTCACACAATGAATCTTACTGGAATTAATTGATAATTTGACAAATTACTTGATATTTATTCCAATAAATAGATTGGAATATAAATAATCAGGATTAGAATATATATTAAAATATAAAAACTATCAATACAATGTTTTCGGAATAAACTTGTGATACCTTCTAAGGGTTCTTTGTTTCTGAATTCATATGGTAAAAAACAATGTTGTTTTCCTCTAATCTATAAGGAATTTTACTCTGCTGCTCTGTTTCTTGTTTTAACTCGCTGATCCCAAACTGTTTTTCTCCATATTTCAGAAGCATTCCTACTGATTATACCCAAATTTTGCTGATATGATAACTAAAAGGTATTATTCTTGTACAGGATCCACGGGTCCTAGGATCCCAGGTCCCAGTTATCTGCATCATCAGATAACTAGGGCAAGAGTTCTTACCTAGGCCCATGCAACATGCCAACAGAAAGTAATTGAAAACCCATCTCAATTTCTCATTTCCTATATTTCAGGGCCCCAATTCCTTGAAATTCAGGAATTAGCAGTAAGCAATTGGGAAATGCAAGGCAACTTAAAATGCAAGATGAAATCACAAAATATGAAAGTACAGTAATTCAAATTTTCAATTTTCAGATGACCACCCCATATGAGTGAACAAGACCACAAATGTCACAAGATTATTTGTAATACCCCTATCCTAATGATTAATGAATGATTTCAGTCCAGCATCATCAGGCCAAAAAATAGTTCCTGGAACGATAGATCCGTAATTGGTCTACCTAGGCTAGGAAAACTTGACATAGAAGTCAAATATAATTCAGAAAAACATTAATTGAGAAGATCCTTAGTGCTTCAAAACACTGGTACTTCAGTAAAACTTGGTTCTTTAGTATAAAAATGTTGTCATTCTCAAACAAATGATGACCTAGATTTAATCTCCTGAAAGTATATTCCTTTTAAAATAAACTTTTTAAAATCACATTTGCCAAAATAACACTTTACAAGTAGATAATATTTAGTGACGTTACAAGTTTTTCAAGTGTAGGGAGTAAGTTACAATAGAGTTGATTTATTTACCCAGCATTAATGCCAAACAGGTTCAACCATTCATTAAAGTGTAGAAATAGTACCCCCCCACCATTTGTGTTGTTCAGTAGGTGACTTCGAAAATTTATTAAAAAGATCCGCCTCCCATATTTCAAACCAAAACATTAGCTAATAAAGTAAATTTCATCACATAATAAGTACATTTTAAAAAGTCATGAATAGTTGCCTTATCATATGGTGTTTTATGTTTTCCCTATCTGTCTAACATAGTAAGAAATATGACTTTAAGTCGTGAATATGGGTATTCATCAGAGATTTGACAAACATAAAATCTATTTCTATTTCTATCATATTCCTCTACAGTAGTAAATTTTAGTTTTCTTCTTTTTCCAAAACTTATAGGTAGTAGAAAATATCATCTCATGTAAAATAAAATAATCACAAACCATTGTACAACACCCTTTTTAAAACTGGTAGTTAGGAATACATTCTAAGCCATTTTTAAACTTTCTTGTTGACTACAGATTAATCTTCCAAATGGAGGGTAATAAAATCATGTCTAGGTGCTTCATGTCTCCACTCTTACAAATTGTTACTTCAGATGAATGATTTATGGAAATATAAGCTGACATCAGTTCAAGTATATGCAGGATATAAACTCCAAGGAATGAATATAAACCTTTCAAAGTACTAGCACACAGTTTAACAGAATGACTATCAGGAAGTTGAAACCAGAGAGGAATAATAGTAAAGACATAGAATAAATGAAAAGGGAACAAGGAGCAAGTACAGCTAGAATACTCAATGTACACATGTGAGAAAGGACGTGGTAAATCAGAAATAAATCTTGTAGAAGGGGTTGGTTGAGAAGATAGAAGGAGTGACTCTGATCCTGAAACATTGGAAAATTTGATGGACGTACTTAATTGTAACACACTTGCACAACCTTTTGAAATTCAGTGAAAAAACACAACAAAAAAAAAAACACAAAAAGCACAACCAAACAGCATCTTTATAGAGTAAGATTATGATCTCTCAAAATTTTAGTTAATGAAGGACAATCTTGGGAAAAGCATACAAAGCTGTTTAAAGTAGGCAGTAGGTTGAGGAGAATTTTTAACAGATTTAAATAGATTGTCTAAGGTTATAAATCACCTACATCTGCTGCAAATATTTTCTTCTGTGAATTCTCTTGGCCTGAACTGGATAATCCAGTCCTGAGCCACACTTGATAGCTTGTGAAGATAGAAAGGAAGAAACAAGATCAAAAACCCATTACTCCACTGGAGAGGAAACAGTCCTCTATGCTTTCTCTCATTTCTCTTGACTACTTTTATTCATAATTTTAAGTCAAGTGATTTTGAATTATATTTTTTCCTTCTTTGTTCTGGCAAAATAATTGTTCAAAGTAATTTACAAAATATTATTTGCCATTTTTTTCTATCATGCTGTTTACTTGTCCAAGTGAGTCCATTAAACTTCCCCCTTTCATTTGTTTGCCATGGAAACCCAGCATCAATGATAATGAGGATAATCTCTAATGTAAAACTTTGTCTCCAAAATACCAGTCCAAGAAGCTGTGATCACAAATATTTAGCTTTACTTTTTTTCTTTTTTCTTTTACCTTGAAAGTCTTCTTGTGTCTAAAGTGCCCTCAAAAATGGGTACTCCACCACTTTTTGGTTCAATCACTTCTAACCTCAAAGATACACTTTGCTAACAAGATGCTTAGAGGAAACTGAAGAATACTTCAATTTTATCTTCTCTCTTAAGACTCTCCCTAGATACCATATCAGGATCAGTGTAGTTATTCGTTCCAAAATTATTTCAATAGATTATCTTTCTCTTGGTCTTGCATTTGCTCCGAAGGATGTATGGAAAACAACAGAGTTAAATCATTCATACCTTGGATGACAGTGTCTGTTACAAAAGGACAATGCTCCTATGTCCTATTTCTCTGTCCTCCTCTTAGCTCTTGCCTGATTTCCAACTAATCACAGATTCTTGGCTTCAAGTCTAGTGAAGGTGAAGGACTATAAGTCCTTCCCCACTGCTACATCTTCATGGTTTCTCTTTTAAAACTCTTTTATTTGGATGTGGAATTTATTTTCACGTCTTCATTCAATCCGTTCTAAATTGTAGCGAGCTAAATAGGCTCTGTAAAATCACTTTAGGTAGCAAAAATATTAAGACAATGTATCAAAAATTTTGGTCTCCCTCCACTGATGAAGCCAATATGCTTAGCTAGGGCTTCTAAGAACGCGTTTTCTTGTCTTTTCAATTTGCTCAATTCTTTTCTGATCCCAAATTATTTGGCTTATGTAATAAGAGAAGTCTTCACTATCTCATGTTAATAAGGATATTATATTTTTGAGCTACTAAGAAATGTGAAATCGTTGGTTTCAAGTATCCAATCAGGTGTTTTTCTGTAGTTCAGTGCTTCACATGCAAAAACATTGTAGAAAGTATTACAAACAGAAAAGTGTAAACCCAATACCTACTTTCATTGTTGAGGGCACTTTCTCCCTAAATATTTTGAGCCACATTATCTTTTTCAGAGAATTACTGGTTAGTAATTAAAGTCAATTCAAAATTTTGATGTCTTTTTTTTAAGAACGTAGAATTTAAATTCCACTACAACCTTGTTTCAAACAGTGAGTAGATTCTCAAGGGAACCTACAGGATTTATAGCAAGGTTTCTGAGGTTTGTTTGTTTAGTGTGAAAATGAGCCATCTTCACCCACTTTGCTCCCTCTCAGCTAATCTCCATTGATTACTTTGCATGAAAGCCTATTTTCCCAAGCAATTTTAAATTTTCATAATAGGCTAAGTTGTTAAAAAGTTCGAACAAATTAAAATTTACCTGTCATAGTTTTTCGGGGGGGGGTCCAGTTGTGGGGCCTGAACTCTGGGCCTGGGCGCTGTCTCTCAGCTCTCCACCTCAAGGCTAGTGCTCTACCACCTGAGCCACAGCGCCAATTCTGGCTTTTTTTTCTTTTTGCTTATGTGGTGCTGAGGAATCGAACCCAGGGCCTCAGGCATGCAAGGCAAGCACTCAACCACTGAGCAACCTTCCCATGCCCACCTGTCATAATTTTAAATCTCTTTTGAAATTCCTTTATTAGAACCGTGAATTCATCAATCCTAACTCCACCTTTATCATCAAAAACAGTTAACATGTTGTTTTCATGATACAGTGTCCATGAAACTATTATTTTCCAGTGGCTTTGTTATGCATATATATAACCTTATAAGCTGATGCTAAGCAAAATGAACTCCAAGATATGGAAATAGAGAGTACTATGTACGGTTGTTGTTTTTAATGTACTATGTGATTTCTATTTTCTTTTGGGGTTTTCCCCTATGCTTTATTCCCTGCTGTATTTGATTTTGGTAGCCTGTGTATTGTGTATATATTTACCTTAATTAGGGAAGGGAAGAGTAACCACAAAATGGTGAGACAAAGGACAAAGGCAAACCAATGCAATAACAATACTCACAAGACAATATGTTGGAAATGTACATTACAACTTGTGAGGGGTATTGGGGTAAAGGAAAACTGAAGAAAATGAGGGAGGGGGTAACAAGTTTGAAAAGTTATGTATTCACTACCTTAAAATTATTGTAACCCCACTGTACATCACTTTGACAATAAAATTAAATTTTAAAAATAAGCTGCATGAAATAAAATTTCACTGTATTGGTATAGTAAATATTATTCTTTATGTAGTAACTTTTTAAAAATCCATACTGTTTGTTGTCTAATTTGAATTAATTACCCCTTTTAAATCAGAGGACTATCAACTTGAATGTTATCCGACTAGACAATATTTTCACAATATACTTACCAATATTTTGAAAAAAGAATAAATACAGTACTTTCTCATACTAAAAGCGAAAACAGTTTAATTCTATGGAAACAAATAACTTGTAAAAGTAAATAAGTTGTTAAGAAGACAGAATATATGTGTTCATCAACATTCCAATGACTAGTAACTACTCATTTTCAAATTCGGAAGATTCCATACCTGAGAGATTCAAAACAATACCGGCTTGCATGTTATGTAATTCTGCAATAGATGCATTTTCCAATGGGGTGTTACAGATTGAGAGGCAACAGAAAAATTACCACATTCTGGTAGAGGATAAAACTATGTAGCATCGGTAATAATTAATTCTTCAAGAGTAAGCAATTATTTATCACAATAAGCTATTTTTTATGACCACCAATACCAATGTTTATGATATAGAGTCATCTTAGCCCAAAATTTTCCAACTTTTAGGGTGTACCTCAAGCTTCCCTTAATTCATATGAATAACTTATCTCTATTGTGAAAAAATACAACTCCGCTAATGTGATGCCATACATGTTCTGGTAAGAACATCACAATAAACTGGGTTGCATCATTTTCCCCTGACTGGTATTCTTGAGATCGGAACACTTGCAAATATTATTTATATTTATAATTTTTTAGCTATCATATAAATTCTGGATGCTAAGATCTGAAGATTATAGTTGAAAGCACACCCAGGCAGGAAGATTCCCTAGATTCTTATCTCCAATAAACTTCTCAGCAAAAGCCAGACGCAAGTGGCACTGAGGTTGAAGTGGTAGGGCATGAACCTTGAGCATAAACAAGCTCAGAAACAGTGTCCAGGCCCAGAGTAAAAGCCCTAGGACAAACCAATAAAACAAAAACAAAAATAAAAACAAATCCCAAACCTAACATTTTTCTCAGTGTATACAGTAGCAAATAATTAAGGACATTGCTTCCTGTGTTACATACAGGTAGAAGAAAGAAGATGTCACACAATTTTTCTCTTCATACAATGTTATACCAAAGACTCCAAAAATTGCTCTTATTCTAAATTTATAAATTAATATTATCAATTTGTTGGCAACTCTGTCTACAACATTCACATTATCATTTTATACATTAACAGTTGGAATTATCTATTAACTAAGTTTTAATTATAACTCTCCTGAAAGAATATTCTAGGCACATATAATGCAAAATCATTTGTGAATGTCAATTAAACCTTCTACTTAAAAAGAATTTTGTAGAATCCTATAGAATATAAAAAATTCTAATTTAGCAAGATTTTCAAAATCCTACATTAGACGAACTTTGCTATTTTTCCAGGCTTAAGCCTTTGTAATTCTTCATCATTTCTTTGGGACACAACAGAATGATGATAACTTACTTTTTCAAATTTTGGATGGGAATCATGGGTCATTTTGCATGTAGGAATGTTCTGTAGTTAAGAGAGAATTTAAAACACAAGTGAGGATTAAGTATGAGTTGCATTTCAACAGGAAATTTGACTTCTCAAAATATAATGACAAAATTAGCCCAAACGTCCAACGATGTATTCCTTTCTTGTTTGTTTTGTTTTATTAAGACAAAATTATACACCTTGGTCCAGGGAAAGTATCACTATGTAATTTCATTCTCTAATCTCCTGTCTAAATCTCAGTGCTAGAATTCTAAGCTTGTATCACATTGCCCTCCCATCGTTTCTTGTTTTATTTAATCTAGATACAGACTACCAATTCTGAACTTCTCCAGTGATTTTATGCACCAGAGTGACTGCTTAGACTTTTACTATTTTCAAAGATGTTCTAACATTTGATACAGGATACGAACATTTTCAGATGCACCTGTGGGATCTCTGATTCATTCCTGCATGGATCCGATCCCTTTAATAATGATTATTGACTCTCTTACTATCTCTGTTCCCTACCAATGTAATATTCTCAAACTTATTTGAAGGAAGTTCATTTGAGGACTTTCTAATATTCAAAATTATCACTTGATTCTAGTATTACTCAGGACATATATTTATTGTTTTCTAACTTTTCTACACATTCTGAGTTGTTTCATTTGTGTATTTGTGTGTGCACAGATAAGTGCCTCTGGGTGTATGTGTATGTTTGTATGTATACATGCAAAAGCCTCAAGCTCTTATTCAGCAATTTGCTCATGACTGGTATTCTATCACTTGAGCCATTCTTCCAATCCAGATTTTGACTGCTTAATTTTATATACTGTTGCAAAGAGTGTTCTGCCCAGGCTGGATGCAAATTGAACTTCCCAGACTCCTTTACATTCTTAAGTTTTATTTCTCCAGGAGTATCAACTTTTAAACTACAAACATTTTTGTGAGGGTAATGTCTAAGCTGTAGCCCAGATTTTTAACTCAGGAATTCTTTTTTTTTGTTTTGGTGGGGGATCCGGTCATGGCGCCTGAACTCTGGGCCTGGGCTCTGGCCCTCAGCTCTTCAGCTCAAGTCTAGCACTCTACCACTTGAGTCACAGCGCCAATTTCAGCATTTTTCTTTTTTGCTTAAGTGGTGCTGAGGAATCGAACCAAGGGACTCATGCATGCGAGGCAAGCGCTCTACCACTGAGCCACCTCCCCAGCTAAAGAATTCTTATAAAGATATATGAACACACACATTACATATCTTGAGTGTACACTGTTAGGAATGTGATCGTAAACTGGGTCATGGTGAGATATGAGGATTGAGGTTCAAAGCCAGCCCAGGTAGGAAAGTCCCAGAGATCTTTTCTCGAATTAACTAAAAGAAAACTGGAAATGGCACTGTGGATCAAGTGGTAGAGCATTAGCATGAACTGAATAGCAGAGAGACAGCTCGCCTGCCCAGAGTTCAAGTGCCAAGACCACTGCCAACAAATATATACATATATGTGTGTGTGTGTGTGTGTGTGTGTGTGTGTGTGTCTATGTGTTAGTGTGTCTGTGTGTGTAAAGAAAAAAAAAGAAATGTGATCTTAGCCACCAGTTCATTGCTAGCAAAATCCCTGCTCTCACAAGATGGACATTTTTCCAGTTAAATCCATGCTCTTATATCTGACTTGCATTGGAAACAGAATTATTCTTCCATTCTACTTTCTACAAAGTTGCATGATTAGCAAGCATGATTTAGAATGGGAGTGGCCTCATACTTCATGTTCCACGAAGGAGTCTTGCTTTCTGTATATCACTCCCATAAATCTACATACTGGACTTGGCTTTATTGTTTCAATGTTGCCTTATTTGTAGTCTTCTATATTGTATTGAACCTTCATACTTAAACACAGAACTTCTCTTTCTCCTATTATTGCTATTGTTTCCCTTACTGTTAGCTCATGTACACTTGGGAAATAATAAACAGCACGTACACTCACAAAAAGAATATTCTGAAAACCTTCTTCCCATTTAAAATTCGCCTTAATTTACAGAGAACTTACAAAGTTTGAACTCAATGTACTCATGTATAATGTATTTATCAACAATATAAATTTCATATTTTCTCTTTACTAAGTTGTCTTGAAACACGTGTTACCTCAGGTCCATAGATGTTCTAGTGTTATTGCAGTGAATCCAGAAAACATTCATTACACCTCAAGCAGCACCATCGATTGTTACTGGAAGTAACTGTTACTGGATGTGGAAACTGACCCCAGGAGAGGAATGGAACATAGAGGAAAAACAAAGTTCAAGTTACCTTGTGCTTTCCTTTTTACTGTACAAGAAAAGCATCCCAAGGCTTGAAAGAGACTCTATCCCTGGCTTTTTCGAGTGTGTTCTTTACTCATATAAATTTTTTCTGTAAACTTCTAGTTCATAGTGTTACAAAAAGAAATAATATAGAATTTGAAGGCAAGCATAGAACAAAAGGAAATAATGTTGTTTTAAAAGTGTTCTTCTCCAAAGGAACAAAGACATGGAGGATTTAAAGTGTCTTATGGATGGATATTTCACCCCTGAGATGATTCTCTTGATGCAGGAGTCAGTTATCAATTCCTTTGGTCTGGTCCTGAGTTCTCCAGAGCAATAAGTATTCCAAAAAAGCAGGATCCAGTCAATATGTTCAGCAAAAGAAGCCTCTTCTCTGACCAGTACACCTTTAAGGAGGGTCCCAAAGAAATACCTTGGATTTTTGTTTGCTTGTTTATTTAGTTTGTGCTGGTTCTGGGGCTTGAACCCAGAGGCTGGATCCTGTCCCTGAACAGTTGTCTTTCCTGCCCACCTGCCCCCAAAGCTAGTACTCTACTGCTTGAGCCAAAACTCCACTTCTGGTTTTTTGGTGTTCAATTTGCGTTAAGAGTTTGACAGACTCTCGTGCCTGGTTTGGCTTTGAATTAAGATAGTAAGAAAGCTAAGTGACATCATTTGTATAGACTTCTCTTTTAAAACAAAAAATGTTAGATGAAATTTATTGTAAAGCCAGTATTTGACAATTTATAAAGAAAGAGGATATGTCTAGAAAAGAAGCCATAACTTAAATAACTCAGCAAAAGTAGGTGCACTGAATCAATTTGAAATTATTTTTTCTGCTTGAGAAGATTATTGATCTTGTCTTTCCTTTTGGGGAAATTTAAGGTAATATTTTCACTTTTTGTTGGTTGTGGGGCTTGAACTCTGATCCTGGGCGCACTCCCACAGCTCTTCAGCTCAATTTGAACACTCTACCGCTTAAGCTTCAGCACCACTTCCGGGTTTCTGGTGGTTAATTGAAGATAAGGGTCTCATGGACATTCCTGACCAGGCTGGCTTTGAACCACAATCGTCTGGTCTCCTGAATAGCTAGGATTCCAGGCGTGATCCACCAGCACCCAGCTCATATTTGCGTTTGTGTGCACTGAATGACACTATGTAGACAAATAATGGAAATTTCAATCAAATGATGGCATTGCAGCTTTCCAGAAAATTTGAGGTAACAATACATATGTCCTCCTTTTCCACGTTGTTTCATTAATGATTCATGAGCTATGGGACCCTTAATTAGCGTTCTCTGCCATCTGTGTAGGTGTATTTAGTATCAGGAAATGTTCAAAGAAAAATATAGAAAGACAGATTTTTTAGAAAGCAAAGAAGTTAAGGAAGAAAAAACAGCAGAGAAGGAGATACATTTATTACACAGAGATTAAGAAGTAGCCTAAGAGATTTAGAATGCTAAAGGTAATGAGGAATAAGACTAATTGATAACTATTTGTTCAATAACCAACAATGGTTCTCTAAAAAAGTTTCTGGTATACCTTGGTTACTATCATTTATTACTTAACTCTGGAGTTATTCCTTCTCTTCTGTCACAACTGTTAATTTGCCTCTGCCGTTTTGGTGCCATGAATAACCAAAGAGATTTCCAAATCTCACTTACACTACCCTTCTCATTGTGATTAGCAGAGACCATTCAAAACCTGGAATCTTTGAATTTCCAGAATTAATCTTCAACTGACATCTAAGCACATTCAAGACATTAATTGCTGTGACCTAATGAACAAAACTTTTTCAACACAATATCCTAATATAAGTAAAAGTACATGAATTAGGGACTATTGTCAGGTGTCAGTATTGCAGGAGCAATTATATATTCCAAGTATGGGTTCTTTATTTTGCATTTACTAACTAAATGTTTTTTGGTTTTGGGTTTTTTTTTGCTTTTTTGCTCAAGGCTATCACTGTACCACTTGAGGCACAACACCATTTCCAATGTTTTTCTGTTTATGTGGTACTGAGGAATTGATTTCAGGGTTTCATGCATGCTAGGCAATCACCATATCATGAAGCCATATTCCCAGACCCCTAAATGACTTTCTTAAGTTGACTTTACATTTTCATTCAGTAACTATGTGCCATAATATTGGCCAGGTGCTAGAAAATAATGTAGAAAAGAATACAATATAATAAATCCAGTTAGGCTAGATGGAAAATGAATAACCCTCACAGCCTTTCAAGGACATAGAGGGCTTATCTCATGGAGATGTATCAACACGCTGAATGAGACAGCTCCTGACCCACAGCCCACCTCCAGAATGAGTGGGCCATCTTGGGTTCCAACCACCTGGGGACGTTGACCCACCTCCTACAGCACCCATTATACCAGTTTCTGAGAGCAACAGTGAGAGAGAGAGAGAGAGAGAGAGAGAGAGAGAGAGAGAGAGAGAAAACCAGAATTACACTTAAATCGGGTGCCAGTGGCATAAAACTCTAATCCTAACTACACTGGAGGCTGAGATATGAGGATCATGGTTCATAGACAGCCCAGCCAGGAACAACTGAGAGAATCTTAACTCCAAAGTACCACCAGAAAACTGGAAGTCGCACTGTGGGCTCAAGTGATAAAGCGCTAGCCTTGAGCTGAGGAGCTCGGCAACAGTGAGCAATCCTAGAGTTCAAGAACCACGACTGAAAGAAGTGGACTTCCCACCACAAGAAGTGGACTGAATAGCACCCATTTTCCTAAGCATGGTAGAGAAGTCAGGCTGAGCTTCCTGTGAAATTGAGGTCATAAGTAGGTCACCTGGCTTCTCTGTGCCTCGGTTTCCCCAGCTGCAAAAGTGAACAAAGTGAAGGATCCCCTTCCTCATTGGGATAGGGTAAAAATGAAAGAGAGCCATGTTTCGGTTCATAATTCCACACCTGTTGTATGATTAATAACAGGCCCCACCTGAGCCCTTTCTGGTATCTTCCTGTCATATGCTCACGGAATTGCCAAAACCTTATCTGAAGGCCGCTCCCTCTCTTCCTAGCCATTTTCCAGAGATCGCTCTCTATAAATCCCTTGTTTCATCACAACTGTCCTGTGAGGAGAATGAGGTCCAATGGTTGAGGCCCTATCAAGAGCTTCACTTGTGGTCAAGAATCCGCTGCTATGGACTGAGTTTGGGATAATGCATCTAAACCGATAACTTAGCATGACACCACATGTCTACCATCCCAACTACAGAGGACCAGGCCTGGTAGAGCATACCTTTGATAGGAAGACCACGATCCAGCCCAGCCTGAGCATATATTTAGTTTCTATCTCAGAAATCCTCAAGACAGAAAGGTGGCTCATACAAGCTGGGGTGAGGAAACAAGCAGGGGGGTCATGGTGCCCCCAGAGGGGTGTTTGACCCAGGGTAGGTTGTTGTTGGGGCGGAAACTCACCTGTGCTGCTGGGAGAAGCTGTTGGCAGCTGCTCCAATTGGGGCAGCAGCGATGGCGGCAGCATTGTGGACACATGGGCCCAGAGCAGAAGACTAGGTGCAGGGACCAGGTTGGGGATTTAGGCCAGCTGGCAGCACGACATTGCTTGAGGTTTGAAACCTGGCATTGCATGAAGGGAGGGGAGGGGCTGCGTGGGGGTCAGAGCATCAATTTTCTATTATACTCCAAAGTCACCTCGAGTCTCTTCCTCACCACTCAGCTACCTCTACCTTCCTCAACTGCTGGTAGTGGTGTAAACTAACAGGGGGAATCCCAGTGCTACCTGGCAGCATGGAATGTGGGCGTGGCCAGCATTCTTGTATCCCATTGGTCAGAAAGAAGCATGAAAGAATGGGGGTGTGGCCAGAATCCTGTGAAGCAAGCAGCATAGACAGAGTCAAGATGACAACAGTTCTCCCAGCCCTTTTCCCAGGGAATTCTGTCCAATTCAGTTGGAGACAAGAGGGTGACCTGCTTTAACTGGATGGCTCCACGGATTGTTGTGTAGTTCTGTTTGTTGCCAGTCCCAGACTTTGAACTCAGGATCTGGGCACAGTTCATGAGCTGCTTTTGCTCAAGGCAGGTCCTCTACACTAGAGCCACAAAGCTTCTGAAGTTGGCACTAAAGTTGGACAAGGGTCTCAAGGATTTTCCTGCTTAGGGTGGCTTTGACCATGATCCTCCTATCACAGCCTTGTAAGTATCAAGGAGGACTGCTGAGAGCCACTGGTGCCTGCCTAATCCTTGTTCTTGTTGACGTTCTTGGACAGACTGGTGACTTCCCTATCCTTGGGTTGAAGTGGTGGGAGCTGGAGCCTACAATTTGAATCCTGGTCGTGCCACCTTCAAATGGTAGGAGATCCTAAGAAACTCATTCCTATACATATGGTTACCAATGTAATATGATGTAAGTCATGATTGAATGAACAGTTCTTGAATGATTCTAGGATAAAATTAAACGCAATTATATAACACGACACTGATCGATTTTAGTTAATATTTTATTAAGCACTTAAGCAATCACATTCATCAAATGGAGGCATAATGAAATAACTAAGAATTGGGCCTCAAATACTATAAAGGTGACGATTTTTTCTACCAGGACAGGGATTGGAACTCATAGTCTCGTTAACTCTGTTGCACTGTGTGGCAAGAGGAAGCTTGCCTCCTTAAAGTCAAAAAATTCAAGTCTGTTCCTTAGGCCTGAAATCGATCACCAGCACTAGAAAACACCCTATTCATGTACAATTTACATATATGTTTTATATTTTTATACATATGTTGACTCCATATTGCGTTCAGTGTAGTTATTTTATTTTTTGTTTTATTCATGTATTGACCATTTATTTATTGTATTGACTATTATAGCACATAGAACATTGACTACATAGCACATAGGTCTACATATGTATTCCACTTCATACCTGACACACAGAAGATTCACAGGAAAGGAAACCATGTGTCACCATCAGCTTCTTACTCCTCGATTCATTGTTTGGGAGCGCTGACATCTGAACTCATGGCCTACAAGGCCAAATTCATGAATGGGTGAGTGCAAACATGCCATCCTTGGGGAAATTGAGGTGACAGGTTGTTCCCAGGACCTGAGAATGAGCCCAGGTGTAAACCAAAGAAGAACAGATTGGCATGCAGATGGCAGTATGCTTATATATATATAGAGAGAGAGAGAGAGAGTGCCAGAGATGTCTATACATTATTCAGTTATATAGACTATATTCCTACCAATTCCTGGGTATTTATTTTGCGTCCATGTAATTAACGTTATTGTTTTCATCCTTAAAATATTAATGAAAGCACTCAGTGTCCTGAAATTATTGTGTTCCTGTAAGTCATAATATTCTTTTAATGCTTCATAAATATTAAATAAAATCAATCAGCCTTCTGAAATGATGCTGTTTAATTTTATAGGATCATCATTCACAATCAACTCATTCAACTGTGACATTGAAAAAATTCCAGTGTTATTCCTTTGGATGGGAACCAGTTTCTTAGTACCTCCTGCCATTGATTGGTGTCAGTACCGGGATTCGAAATGAGGGCCTATGTTGCCACGTGGGCCTATGGCTTCCCTGATAGTCTGCCAGCCTTCAGCAATGCAAGGTGAAGTACCATTTGCAACAGTGTCATTCAGACCCAGAAGGGTCACTGTGCAAAGGAAGAAAACACAAAAGGCCACATTTTTTCTGTGCATGGTTTTCCCGCGACACGTGGGGGTGTAGGATCCCAGAAGCACCTATGTGTCTAGTGGCTGCACCCCATCCTAGGGTGATCGAAGCTGAGGCAGAGTTGTCACGAAATGAGTTCAAGCCCCATGCTGAGAAAAAAATTAGCTCCCTGGCATGCAATTCACACAGTTTATTCTTACAGGCTTTGAATTTGAACTCAGGGTCCAGGTAAATCTGCAGCAATGTGGTTAAAGGGGAAGTTCACCATTCATGAAGATAAAAAAGTCAGGCATGTTCACTAGTCCTGAATTCAAGACCCAGCCCTGGAAACCATACTATTTCTATATATTGTAAAGATAGGGTTTATACTTACCTATAGATGTTCAGTCCATACATGTTTGGTGTGGTTGTTCCTTGTATCTTTTGTTTTATTCATTTATTTACCCATTCTGTTTATTATATTGATGACAACCTATCACAGAACATCTAGATTTGTAGAAATGTTCTCTCTCATGCCTGACCCCTAGGATTCTCAGAGAAAAGGAAAAAAAATTTTCACACTCTCCTTACTCCACGATCCACTTGTTGGTAGTGCTGGGATCTGAACTCAAGGCAGAGCCAAACCAATTGGCCAATCAGTCAAGGTGATCATACGAACCTGTAAGGAACTAAGGAGTGTGGCCAATCCCAGAATCTGACATTGATTCCCTGGGTGGTCTACTATAGTCATAAATTCATAATTTAAACATAGGATCTATATTGACATACATGTGTGGTCAGCATCTTGTGTTCAGTGCAATTATTCTCCTTATTTTGTGTCTAATTCATGGAAGTATTGTGTATTTTAATAAGTATGGTGACAGGTATAACAGTGCTGACATGGATGACAATCTGTTCAGAAGGATACAGTGTTGTCTATGCATTCTCCATCATATTTTTGACCCAGGACTTTCACAGAAGAGGATAAAAGGCACAATGACTGGCTTCTGACATCAGGATGAATCTTTTGTCAGTGCTGGGATTTTAGCTCAGGTCTGGGTAACTCTGTTGCACTGTGGGAGAAGGGGAAACTCACCATCTTTGAAGAGTAGAATGTCAGGCCTCGTGCAGGGCCTGATTTGAAGCCCCAGCACTGGACAAAATAACAAGCCCACCTTTTTAAAACATAGGATTTCTCTATACTTACAGGTGTGGTATGCATCTTGCATTCAGTGTAGTTATTCATTCTATTTTGTGTCTTATTCATGGATGTATTGTGTATTTTATTGCGTATGGGGTGACAGATATAACTGTGCTGACATGGATGACAACCTATTCCCATGGCTAAGAGTTGCCTATATAGCATTCTCCAGCCTCAATGAGACCCAGGACATTCACAGGATAGGAAAACCTGTGCCACCAGAGGCTTCTTACATCAGAATGAATCTTCTGGTAGTGCAGGAATTTGAACTCAAAGCCTAGCAGGCCCAATTGGTGAATGGGTCATGGTGAGCACACCAGGCTTTGAGCCACTAAGGAACTAGGCCATTGCTGGGACCTGAGATGGAGCCCTGGTGGGGGCCAATATAGTCATAAATTCATAATTAAACAGTGAATATATATTTCCCAACATGGGTAGGAGGCATCTTACGTTTGGTGTAGTTATTCTCTTTGTTTTGTGTTTTATTCATGGATGTATTGTGTATTTCCTTGAGTATAGGATGACAGATACAACTGTGGTGAACTGGATGACAACCTATTCCCATGAGTATAGAGTTGCGTATACATTCTCCTTCCTAGCTGAGCCCCAGAACGTGCACAGTACAGGAAAACAGTTGCATTAACTGGTTACTTTCCTCAGGGTGAATTTTTGGCAGTGCTGGGATGCAAACTTTGGGCCTAGGAGGCCCAACTGCCCAATGGGTCCAGGTGATCACACCAGACTGTGAGCCACTAAGGAGCTGGGCCATTCCCAGGAACTGAGATTGAGCCCCAGGGAGGCCAAAATAGTCCTCAATGATCATTGAAACATGAGATGTATATTCAAATCCGTATGTGGACTGCATCATGCATTGAGTGTTTATTTTGTATGCTATTCATGGGTGTATTGTGTATTTTCTTGAGTATATGATGACAGGTATAACTGGGTTGACATGGATAACAACTTATTCCCATGGCCACGGGGTGGCCCATACATTGTCCATCCTAGCTGAGATCAAGGACTTGCACAGGAAAGAAAACAGGTTCAATGATTGACTTCTGACATCAGGATGAATAAAAGGGCGGGGAATCTGAACTCGGTGCCTAGCAGGACCAAGTGGGGAATGGGTCCACATGAGCACACCAGCCTTTGGAACCTGCGATTGAGCACCCCCCTAAGGGGAGAGCGGGGAGCACAACAGTCATCCATTCATAAGCTGAAGGTAGTATGCAAATAAGTACACATTTGTATAGAGTAGGAGAGATGGTAACCTGTGGTGGAATCCAATCTGCATGACTACTGATTCTTGGATCTTTCCTGATGCCTCCATTTCATGACTGTGATGATTATTGTCATGCTTCATCAACTTCTTTACAAATAATCGATACCCCATGGGTCTTGCCTATCATTTCCTACTTGCATCATGCACAAACTACTCATTCAAGGATGAGATCGATCACATTCCATGACTCTTCCCAGGTCCAGGAATGAGTACCTCAGGATCTCCCGCCATTCCCTCCGCATAGGGGGACTGAATTCAAGCCTCAGGCCTGGAAAAGATACTCCTTATATAATTTTTGGGGGGTCCACTTGTGGGCCTAAACTCTGGGCCTGGGCGCTGTCCTTCAGCTCATCATCTCAAGGTTAGCGCTCTACCACTTGAGCCACAGTGCCACTGCCAGCTTTTTTTTCTGCTTATGTGGTGCTGAGGAATCGAGCCCAGGGCCACATGCATGCAAGGCAAGAGTTCTACCACTGAGCCACCTTCCCAGCCCTCCTTATATATATTTTAAAGATAGTATTCATACCTCCTTACAGATATTCAGTCCATATTGTGTTTGGTGTGGTTATTTATTTTATTTCTTGTGTCATTCATTTATTTAGAATTTATTTTATTGACTCTGATGACATCTATAACATTTATTACATTGTTTACATCCTGTCACATAACATCTAGATGTTAGATATGTTCTCCATCATGCATGGCAGGCCAGGATATGAATTTAGTGCCTAGCAGGCCCAATTCATGATTGAGTGAGTTTGAGCATGGCAGTCTCTAGCCAATGAAGATGTCAGGTGGTTCCCAGGCTCTGAGATCGACCCCCAGGTTTGGCCAAAACAGTGATACATGGATAGGCAGACAGAGGTATACAAATAAATATATATATTTGTAAAGAGTTCCATAGCCGTCTATGTATAATAGAATGACACCCACTATTTTCCTACCAATTCTTAGGTATTTATTAAACCGCCATTGAAGGAATATTGTTCTTTTCATGATTAATAAACTATTAATTAAGCTTAATCAGCATTCTAGGATTACTGCATCCAACTTTAGAGTAGACCGATGTATAAACTACTCTTTCAATCAGTAGGCCCTTTGTGAGCTCATAATCTGTTTTCAATCTGATATTTCTGGTATGACAGGTGATATCAGAAATCCCCAGTGACATCAAACTGCCAGATGTCATGACCATTTTGTCACATTGTGACCTCACATTTCTAACAAAACATGCCTTTGGAGACATTACAATCCCTTTTTGAACTCATATATTCATTGCCAGTTAATGACAGTTGAGATCTCCCATGCCACTCTGACATCGTGAACCCATTGTGACATCACAAACTTATTGTGACCTCATCACGAGAATAACATCAACAACTAATTGTTGTATCAAATCATTATTTTGACATGATATTGTGGTATTGCTGTTGTGATATCACTCTCCCATTGTGTTTTTACAAACCTGTTATGGCCTCATCAGATCTTAGAAAATTCATGGACTTTGAGACTTCAAGCTCTTTCTGTGTACTCATGTACATATGACCTCTAAGGCAAGGAGACAATCCATCGAGTCACATTTAATATAATAAACCATTTTTCACTAGAAAGGGGACTGTGATTAACTTATCCAGGACTGGATACCCAGGTTCAAGAGCAGCCTTGACCACCAAACCTCAGACCTCCAATGGGCAGCTCCACCCTTTCTTAATTGTTCTGCAAACCACCAACCACAAAATTATGATCTCCAAAGCTCCAAAGCTCAATGGGCAAGGCTTTTCTCTTTTCCATTCTTCCCTCCTTCTCTACAGACCTGTCATTCCTTCCTCGTATTTCCCTTTTTCCCTTCCACCACTTCCTTCTTCTCTTCAGGCCTCTCCACTCTCCACAGGCCTGCCCTACTCTGCCCCAGTGACCAATTGCCAACCTTCTGCTCTCCCTCAGCTTTCCCCCTTCTCAGGTTTTTCCTTTCCTGCTGTCTCACAACTTTCTTCCATCCAGGTAACTCCCATTTTTATCTCCCCTTACAATGCCCTGAAAATGCAACTTATATATAGGTTGTACCCCTCCTCCCTCCAACGGATCTCAAGACTAACAGTTTTCAGCCATCACTTCCAAAACTGCCCAATGCTCAATCACTTCTTGACAGCTCACCGTGTGAGGCTTGACACCTCCACCTTTGGCAGCATTCCCCACACTCTCCGGTGGGCCAAGCCAAGAATTTACAATGAATATCGGCTCCCACAGGTAATTCTGGCCCCACTGGTTATTATAGTATCCTCATAGTGAATTAGAAGAAATTGAAATTGTCTATGTCACTGTTATATTTCAAACTTGATGAGACATCTTTAACTCTTTGTGACCTCATCACCTCGGAGACATCACAAACTCTTTGTGTTATCACATTGCCATTGTACAAACATTATCACATTGTGAAATCCCAAAACTATTATGACTTCAAAAGCTTCGAAAGAAAGCATGGCCTTTGTGACATGACAGGCCTTTTGCATACTCCTATCCTCATGTTGAGCTAATGACAATTGAGATCAGGCATGCCATTTAACATCACAAAACCTTTGTGACATAATCACCAGTGTAACATCACTTTGTCATTATGATAACATCAGCCCATCATGACATCATAAAACAACAATGACATCAAATCACATGTAATTGTGATGTCACAGATACATTGGAATGCCTATTCTGTGATTTCATTCTATTTCAAATATTGCTGGTGGGTTGATATCAGAAATACATTGTGACCACATAATCATTATAATATCACAATACCTTGATGACACCATATTGCCATTATTATATCAATAATGCACTGTGACATCACAAAACAGTCTTATCCTCATAAATTTTTTGACATGCTGCCAGTGTGATCTCTTTGGCCTCCCTAAGTTCATAAATTGTTTAACTCATAATACTTCAGGCATGACATGTGATATCAAAAATCCACTGTGACATCACACTGCCAGATTTCTTGACACTGAGTCACATGAGGACAACACAAACATGTTAAGACTCATTACACTTGTGCCAACATATGCCTTTGGATATATCATTATCCCTTGTGAACTTATATATTCATTGTCAATTAGATATCTGGCATGAGATTGTGACATCACCATCCCATTGTGAAATCACAAACCTATGTGTCCTCATCACCTGTATGGCATCACCATTTGTAACTTCAAAACAATACTATCTCATGTAATGGTAGCATCACATTGCCAATGGGATATCTCTGTCTCATTGCATTTTCACCAGCCTATTATGTCCTTATAATATTTTACAAAATTCATGGCCTTTCTGACTTCTACCTCCTTACATGAACTTGTATCTTCATTGTGATCTAGTAGAATGAAATTGGACATGTAATGGTGATATTACACATTCATTGTGACATCACTATCCAAGTGTGACCTTATCACCACTTGACATCACAAACCCATTGTGACATCATATTGCCACAGTGATATCATGATCACCGTGTGACATCCCAAAACTGTTATGACCCCTTATCACCTTTGAAAAAGCACATGGTGTTTGTGATATCATGGTCCCTTTGGGTAACCATGTTGTCATTATGAACAAAGACAACTGACATCAGACATGGCAGTGTACCATTACAAACACGTTGTGACATCATCTCCAGAGTGAGATCACATTTTTGTTATAATACAATCAGCCCATTGTTACATCCCAAAATGACAATGACATCTTGGCATTATGACATCACATTTTCATTGTGAGGTCCTAGAGACAATGCGATTGCCTAGTCTGTGTTTTCATTCTATCAAAATTGTGGGATATAGGTTGATTTCAGAAACCCATTGTGACCACACCATAATTGTGACATTACATTCCCTTTGTGACCTCATATTGACATTGTGATATTATTAATGCAATGTAATATCACAAACCTGTCTTGCCCTCATAAATTTTGTAACAAGTAACTACCTTGGCCCGGCTGGATGCGGAGAGCTAAATTCAATCTCAACCTTGAACCCTCAGACCTCCAAAGAGCAGTTCAGCCATTTGTTAACTGGTCTGCAAACAACCAACCACCAAAATAATGATGTCCAAAGCTCCACACTTCAAGGGACAAGGCTTTTTCCTTTGTCTTCATTCTCTTTCTCTACAGGTCTCTCCTACCTTTCAGGTCTTTTCCTTTTTTCCTTCCAACATTCCATTCTTCTCTTCAGGCTGCTCTGTTCTTGACAGGCCTGCCCTGCCTTGTCCAGGTGGCCAGGTGTCTTCCTTCACCTCCTGCTCTCTCTCAATTTCCTCTCCTCCCAGGTCTTTGCCCTCCAGCAGTCTCATCACTTCTTTCCATCCAGGCCTTTAACCTTTTTCTCTCCCCTTCTCTTGCTCTGAAAATTAAGTTTATATATAGGCTGTACCCTTCCCCAACTGAAATAATTTCTTGCCTTCCAGTTTTCAATTATCACTTACCAAATGTCCATGCCCAATCACTTCTTGGCAGCTCACCATGTGGGGCTTGACATCCTATCTCCTTCAGCAGCATGTCCTGCCTCCTCCAGTGGCATGCACCCTCCCTTTCAATTGGTCCAGACTAGGAGGCCATGATGACTATCTGTTCCCATGGATTATAGGGGCATTGCTGGTTATTACAGTGTCCTCATGGTCAAATAGTAGCAATTGAAATTGGAAAAATAATTGTGATATTACAAACTCATGACATAACTAACCCATTGTGACCTCACAAACCCATTGTGACTTCACATTGTTGTTTTTGATACCAAGATCCCATTGTGACATTTCAAATCTATTATAACCTCTTATAACATTGAAAAATACATAGCTTTGTGATATCAGAGTCCATTTGTTTACCCAAAGCCCCACTGTGAAATATTGACAACTGAGAATCAGACACGACATTTTGACATCCAAAACAGTTTGTGAGATAATCATAATTGTGACATCACATTATCATTTTTATACCATCTACTCATTGTGAAATCACAAAACTAAAATGATATGATAGAATTATAACTTCACATTGTCATAGTGACATCATAGACACATTATGAATGCCTTTTCTGTGATTTCATTCTATTTCAAATGTGGCATGTAGGTGATATCATAAACAAAGCAGGAACTCATAATCATTGTGACATCACAATCCCTTTGTATATCATGTTGCCATTGTGATATTATTAACACGCCGTGATATCACAAACATATCCTCTCATGATAACTTTTGTGCCATGCTGCAATTCTGATACCTTAGGCCTTATTGTCCTCATAATCTGTTGTTGACCTAATTAGATTTCACATATGACATTTGATATCACAAATTCCCAATGACATCATGACCATGGTGGAATCATACTGCCAGATGTCATATCCATTGTGTCAAATTCTGACATCACAAGCCTTTTAGGATTTCAGTATATGTGTGACAACACATACTTTTGGAGAAACCACAGTGCCTTTGGGAACTCATATATTCATTGTAAGTTAGGACAATTGAGAATCATCATATCATTGTGACATGCCCAACACATCACCAATATTTTGTGACTTCACCACCAATGTGGAATCATCAACTAATTGTGACACCAAAACAATATTTTGACATGATGTAATGAGTTGACATTGTCATGGTGATACCACTGTCCCATTGTTCATTCACAAACTTAAAATGACCTCCTAACATTTTCAAAAATTCATGTCCATTAGTACTTTCAGTTTATACTGTGAACTTGTATGCACATTGTGAAATAGTAACAATTGAAAATGGACTTGTGTTTGAGATATTACAAAATCATTGTGACATCAAAAGCCCATTGTGACCTCATCACAACTGTGTATCATAAAGCTATCATGACCCCTAAGTACATTTCAAAACACACATGGCATATGTGACATCATAGTCCCTTTGTGTACCCAAATGCTCATTGTGAATACATGACAATTGAATTCATATATGCCATTTTAACATCACAAACCCTTTGTGACCCCATCACCAGTGAGACAACACATATTCATTATTACACAATTACCTCCTTGAAACATCACCAATTTACAATGACCTCATAGCATTATGATATTTATTGTCATTGTGATGTCATAGACACATTGTAAATGCCTATTCTCTTATTTCATTCTATTTCAAATGTGGCATGTGGGTTGATGTCAGAAATATATTGTGATCTCATAAATATATGGCATCACAATCACTTTGTGACATCACAGTGCCATAGTGATATCACTAACACACTGTGATATCACAAATTTGCCCTGTACTCATAAGTCTTGTGATGTGGAGCAATTGTGATGTCTTAGGCCTTTTATGAAGTCGTAATCTGTTTTCAACCTGATAAGATTGCAGTTATGATATATGATATAAGAAATCCACTGTGACATCATGACCATTGTGACATCACACTGACAGACATAATAAACATTGTGTCACACTGTGACATCAAAATCCTCCTAGGACTTCATAACATTTGTGAAAACACATGACTTTGGAGATACCACAGTCTGTTGTGAACTCATATTCTCTGTGATTTGATGACAAATGAGATCCGTTATGCCATTTGGATATCACTAATCAATTGTGACATCATAGACCCCTTACCGTTTGGCATCACCAATTAATTGTGACATCAAAACATTTTGTGATGTCACAATGTGACACGATGATCATGACATCTGTCAGTGTGATGTCACAATGGTCATGATGTCACAGTTTATTTCTGTTATCTCAAGTCATACATGAAATATGAGGTTGAAAACAAATTATGAGGGCAAAAAGGTCTAAGATATCACAATGTCAGCATGTCACAAAAGTTATGAGGACAGGAGAGCTTTGTGATGTCACATTGTGTTAGTGATATCACAATGGTACTGTGATGTCACAAAGTGATTATGATGTCAAAATGGTTTGTAGGCACAAAATTGCGTTGTTGATATCAACTCTCATGCCACATTTGAAATACAATGAAATCACAGAATAGGCATTCACAATGTGTCTATGATGTCACAACAAGAATTGTTGTCATAATGCGATTCTGTCATTGAGTTTGGTGATGTCACAATGAGCTGATGCTCTCATAATGAAAATGTGATGTCACACTGTTGAGGATGTCACAAACACTTTGTGATGTTATAATGGCATGTCTGATCTCAATTGTCATTACTTAACTACGAGGATATGTATACACAAAGGGACTGTGATGTTGAAAAGGGCATGTGATTTTCAAAGGAGCTAAGAGGTCATAATAGATTTGAGAGGGCACAATGGAATCATGATGTAACAATGACAATGTGTCACAATGGCTTTGTGATGTTGTGGTGGTGATGATGTCAAAATGGGTTTGTGATGTCACAACGAGTTTGTAATACCACAATCAAATTTCCAATTTCAATTGCTACTAGTTCACAAGGAGGATACTGTAATAATCAGCAGGGCCCGATAATCTATAGGGTCTGATAATCAGCATGGGCCCATCTCCTGGCCAGCTGGAGAGGACAAAGAATGCCACCAAAGAAGGTGAGGCATCCTGTGGGAGGGACTGGTGCATTAATCACCATGTGTTGAGCTGTTAAGAAGTGATTGGGCTGTGGGCAGCTTGGGATGTGATAGTTGAAAACAGGCAGTTGGAGTGGAGAAAGGGTACAGACTTTATATAGGCTGCTTGTTCAGAGCAATAGAAGTTGAGAGAAAAAGGAAAAAGTCCTGGAAGGAAGGAAGTGGTGTGATAGCATAAGGTGAAAGACCAGGGTGGAGAGGAAGTTGAGGGAGGGCAGAAGGTGAAGGATAGCAACTGACGAGCCTTGCAAAGCAGTTCAGGTCTGTGGAGAGTGGAGAGTCCTAAAGAGAAGAAGGAACTGGGAGAAGGGAAAAAGGAAAAGACCTCGAAAGAAGTATAGGTCTGTAGCGAAGGAGAGATACAGAGAAGAGGAAAAGAGGCTTTCCCTTTGATATTTGGAACTTTGGATATCATAATTTTGGGGGTTGGTGTTTTGGAGAACATTTATTATATAAAATGTGTCTCGATGGATTTTCTTGAACTATAGAGGTCCTTATTTTTGAAGACTCCATCGAGATAATCCATTTGGATTGCATCAGGCCTTGGCCCCAGGGAAAAATCCCCATAGGTGAGAGTTCAGCCTTCAGGGTTGAGAGTCTACCTGGAGTGCTTGTTTCCGGAGGTCCAACATGAACAAAAGTCATTTATGTACCTCTAGAGGTGCATCTTGGAAAGCTTGCCAGCTTGTGTTGGACCCCTTGGAAGCTATTTGTGGCTTCCTTGGGCCACCATCTGGAACCTACTTGAGAGATAATGTAGGACTTCCATGGGAAGCCGTCTGGAACTTCATCAAGAGTACATCTGCAACTTCCTTGAGAAGCCATCTGAGACCTACGCTGGGAGGTAATCTGGGGCCTTCTCCAGGGGCCAACTTGGACTTTCTCCAGAGGTCATCTGGGGCTTCCTCAGGAGGCCACCTGAGACCTCTTCAAAAGTAGTTGTTGGGGCTTTCTTAAGAGGCAATCTAGGACTACCTCCTGAGGTCATCTGGAGCTTCTCTGGGAGGTCATCTCAGGTTACCATGATGAGAAATCTATGACCATCTTTGGACATCATCTGGGACTTCGTTGAGAAGCTATATAGGACCTTCTCTGGAGGTCATCTGTTGCTTTCCAAAGAGGGTTATCTGAAACTTCCTCTGGAGTTCATATGTGGCCTCCTTGAGTGGCCATCTGGGAGGTAATGTCAGCCTCATTGAAAAGACATCTGGAAACTCCTTTGGAGATCATCTGACATTTCCTTGGGAATCCATTTGGAACCTCCATAAGAGGTCATCTAGGGCATCCTAGGGAGGACATATGTGACATCCTCCAGAGGTCATCTGTGGCCTCCTCAAGAGGCAATCTGGGACGTTCTCTCTATCATCTGGGACCTCCTGTGGAGGATAACATTGAGAGGTATGGGACATGTGGGTTAAGTATCTGTGGCTCTTGGTCTTTGTATGTATGCTGATAGTTCTATCTGTGTCCTGTATGCACCTGTTTACTCCTTTTCTCAGGATGGGAGAACAAGGCCTTAGGTTGTCATATCCAAAAAGTATTCTCCCCCAGGTTTACAGAATCCCTCAGAGGAAGATACACTGATGTACTCTCACTCCTATTCTTTTGTCATCAGCCACTCTAATAAGTCCTCCAATATCAAAAGTGGTTACTTGTACCAGACTGACGTGGTACAATGTGGTATGTTACCCTTATTACCCTTGAGAGAGGAACATGGAGGAGATGGTGGGCAGGACCCCATTCTAATATATGTTCCCTTTACAAGTAGTGACCTGTATAACTGGAAAAAGAAAAATCCATCCTTTTCAGAAAAAAAACAGGGGCTCATTACATTAGAGACAGTAATTTTCACACACAAGCACATCTGGGATGACTGTCAGCAAATTTTACAGGTGCTTTTCACCTGGTAGAAAAGGGAGTGAATACTGTCGGTGATTTGACGGTGGTGCTTGGACCAGACAGTCGCCCCACAATTGAACCAGACTATTTGGAGCAAGTCTTTCCCAGACTTACCCAAGCTGGGACAAACAGCAGTCAAGGTATGGAGGTGCTTAACAAGTATTTCCAGGTTCAGCTAGCAGGGATACAGCAGTGCCTAGAAAGCTAAGTCTTCAATCTAAGGTGAGTGAGATGGTACTGTTCCCCAGTGAGTACCTTAATGCTTTTTCTGGAACATCTCCCAGAAACCTATAGGACCTATAGGCTATAGATCTTTAAGTCCTGGAGAATCAAAGAGCCCTAAATATGGCCTTTGTTACGCAGTCAGCCATGGATATTAGAAGAAAGCTTGAAAAGTTAGAAAGTTTTGAGGTAAAGTGGTTGACCAGTTGGTGTTTGATAACAGAGACCCTGAAAAAAAAACAAGTCTAAGAAGGGAGTTTGAGTTTTGGTAGGAGCACCAGAATAGGGATCAAGAAACCTTTGGCAAAGACAGTGCAATTCATTTGAAAATGGCAGCAGGGAACCTCTAGGACTAGATAAGTGAGTTTAATGCAAGCAAAATGGACATTAGGAAAAGGAATGCCCAAGGAGGAGAAAGATAGAAAATGACAAGTTAAGTAAGCACATTAACCACCTGGAAAATGTAAATGACAGGTTAAGTAATCACATTAACCACATTGAAAATGTGTTCATAGCTCTGGAGAAACATGCAAAGGACCTCTGAATTCCATTAAGAAATTATGGCTATGACAAAGGAGCTGGGGGGTGGGAAGGTGACTCAGTGGTAGAGTGCTTGCCCTGCATGCATGAAGCCCTGGGTTTGATTCCTCAGCACCACATAAGAAAAAACAAAAAAGCCAGAAGTGGCAATTTGGCTCAAGTGGTAGAGCACTAGCCTTGAGCTGAAGAGCTGAGGGACAGTGTCCAGGCCAGAGTTCAGGCCCCACGACCAGACCCAAAAGTAAAAAGAAAAAAAAAAGGAAAAGGAGCTGGATCTGATATAAGAATATATTGGGTTGAAATACATGTCAATTATAAGCTTTGAAAAGTGTCACCAGAAATTCAAAGCAACAGAGAAAGAAGGAAAGAGTAGTTAGCAGAGAAGACGGGGAAGTGCTGTGTCATAGAAGATGAGGCCAAGAAAAGAGAACAAGAAAATATCAGGCTCAAGAAAGAGATTGTTTCTCTTCAGAAAGAGTTAAAGGACCACTTGCTTTGATAGAGAATGCCATGGAAAGGGAAAGAACATTAGGAATTAAAACAGAAGAGCTAAACAAACAGTTAAAGATCTGTCACAAAAATACACAGAAGTGGAAAACTAGAAAGAGAAACTATTAGAGTAAAAGCCCCAAAAGACTGCTGAGATCTTCACCATAAATGTAATGCAGAAGCATTGTGTCCCAGTGGAACAGGTGGAGGTGCGAAAAAATACCTCTCAAGAGCACCTTTGTGAACTTAAGGGAGGAGCTGAAGAGCAAGCAAAGGTGTTGTGAGAAGGAGCAGCAGTTGGCCAGTCAAGGGAACTCTCCTGTGACCCTGCCAAATCATTTGCTGGTTAAGGAGCACATTGAGAAGGAGAGTGGGATCATGAAAGCAAGTTTGAGATAAAAGGAGGAGAATAAAATGGAAGAAGTCTCCAAGTTTCAGAGTACTCTTCAGGAGTTAATGGAAGTAGAGACCTAAGATACAGGGAGACATCTGAGCTGATCAGGTAGCTTGGGAGACCAATCTAAAACAAGTTGGTTTTCTAGAGCTACTAGTCATCAATATTAAAGGAAGAAGCAAAAACAGTGGTAATAAGTGTGCAAATGTTGACACTGAACTTGTGAAAAATGCATACAGGCTCACCCTTTCTGTCAGTTTACATGTAGATATTTGCAACCTGGTAAATTGCCGGAGGACACTGTCTAAAACTGTTCTGAAAACCGGTGGGGCCTCAGCCTGACAATACTTTGTAATGTGTGTAGTTAATTTCCAACAGGTAAATGCTGAAATTCTGGAACACATGGAAAGAATTCATATGTGAGGATCCTCAGATGGTGAATTTAGGAAAGTGGATTCCACAGAGGTAAAGCCTGGAAAGTATGGCTATTGGTATCTGTTAGTAATAGTGGACATTTTTTTCAGGCTGAGCAGAGGCATGTAATAATACCATGATTTGGCTTACCCTTAGCTGTGGGGTCCAAAGATGGTGCTGAATTCAAGGCCCAAGTTCTCAATTATTAACTAATGCCCTAGGAATAAATTGGAAGTTACAATCCATTTATAAGCCTCAGAGTTCAAGCACTAGGAAGAATGAATATGACCTTAAAGGAAACTTTAATTAAATTAAATACAGAGACTGACCATGGCTAGGTAAGCCTCCTCCACTTCACTCTCCTTTGAGCAAGATGTAGCCCTTATGTTAAAGGATTCAATCCCTTGAAATACTTTAGTGTAGAACACCCCCTTACGTTCCTAAAATTAGGAAGGCTATATTAGCAGAAATGTCTTAACTACAATCTGCAGGCTTTACAACACATGCTTTTATGCGCCTAACCAAGGGCCAACGGCCGGATAAGAAAAACTCCACTGAAGGGGAGGGACCAAGAAGGTGATGGAACAGCAGGGAAACACCACAGCTCTCTCCATCCAAATACAGAGTTTGGATTTCAATGCTCTGTTTCTCCAAGTGACCCACAAAAAAAGGCAATTACTCAGAGAGATAAAGGAAGTGCAAAAAGAAAAGGGAAAAACCTACAGAGACAGTAAAGTGAGAAGACACTTCCTCCACCCTTTGTTGGTGATGGGGCTCCACGTTGCGCAGCTTAAGTGATGGGGTTTTGTGCCAAGCTGCTTAAGTGCCCCGGGTCTTGACCCTCTGAGGACCACACACCCACAAGCATCCCAAATCTCCCAGGGGACTCTCAAGAGCTGGGCCAACCCAGAATATACAAACAGAAATCTCAGAAGGCAGAGCTGGAACAAAGACTCCCCTCACCCTCCCTGGAACAGCGCCTTTGCCTGGCTGGTAAAAGTAGCCCAGCCCAGTCAGAAGCAGTGGTGGCAAAACACCCAGAATTGGGGCACAATGCCTCTTGGCACTTGCCCAAACCAGCCCGGGGGAGCAGTGGTGGCTGAGGTGGGGACAGCTGCAGTGAACAAGTCCAGACCCATGATAGTTTGTGCCTCTCCATACTGGCCTGCATAAGTGGCCCAGCCTAACCTGAGACAGCAGCAGTGGTTAACACCTGACTTGTGGTGGGGTGCCTGGCTTGCATAAGTGGCCCAGCTGATCCTGGGGCAGTGGCAGCAGCTGGGGCAGTGGCAGCAGCTGTAGCAGCAGCAGTGGCATCAACAGTGGCAGCAAACAACTCTGGACCCGTAGTGGGTGTGGCGCCTCTCCATACTGGTTTACATAAGCAGCCCATGGTGGCAAAGGTGGTTGAGGCAGGGCGTGGTGCTGAGCAACCCTTGAAAAGACTCCCTGGGCTGGCTTTGAACCTGAATACACAGATCTGAGCCTCCTGAGTAGCTAAATTAAAGGTATTCACACCAGTAGGGTCTTCCTCTTGCAACCCCCCCTAACTTTTTCTAAAATAGATAATTTCTTAGTTCATACATGGAATTTAAGCAAATACAAGAGGATCGACATAATACTCTGTA
Organism: Dipodomys spectabilis; assembly: GCF_019054845.1. Lineage (NCBI taxonomy): Eukaryota > Metazoa > Chordata > Mammalia > Rodentia > Heteromyidae > Dipodomys > Dipodomys spectabilis. The sequence goes on from NW_024871192.1 coordinate 749,226, forward strand.
TTCTATATGAGCATAGTGGAATCTAACTAATTCTCAATAACAAGGCATAAAGTAGAAAAAAACATGGAAATTAAACAGCACTCTGTTGAACAATACATGGATCACAGAAGAAATTAAAGAAGAAATGAAAAAGTTCCTACAATTCAGTGAAAATGAAGATACATCACTAAGAAACCAATGGGATACAGCGAAAGCAGTCCTGAGGGGCAGATTCATTGCTCTCAGTGCACACATCAAGAAAACATAGAACAACTAAAGGATCTTATGATGCAACTAAAACTGCTAGAAAAACAAGAAAAAATTGAACCTAAAGTTGATAGATAGAGAACCGAAATAAGAGCTGAAATTAAAGAGGCAGAGACTATGAAAATTATAAATAAAATTAATTTTTAAAAGCTGTTTAAAAAAGTCACTAAAACTGAGGGACCACTGGCAAGAGTAACTAACAAAATAAGAGAGGAGACCCAAATCAATAATATCAGAGATACCACAGGAAAGATTACAACAAACATCCAAGACATCAAAACAATCATAAAGAAATAATTCCAGACTCTACTCACAAAGGAAGGGAAACCTAGCAGAGAGGGATGAATTTCTACAGTAATACAAATTGCTATACCCCCTTTCCTTTTCAGCCATTCTTCTCTACCATGTGTGGTGGGGGCAGCAGTTCGGTAAATAAACTTCTTTTCATGCCTGAATAGTGTGTGGTGTTCTCTTCATGGGCTACTTAATGAAACCTACCTATTTAATATACCTTACAAATGGTGCCATGACTGGGATGAGGTTTTTGAATTGGAAATGCTAGAATTTCCTAACCACCCCTTTTCTGCAAACCAAACTGCCTTGAGATACCACGTGAGACTTTTCACCAATACCATTGCTGGCCTTCACATCCACGTCCACCCCACTTCTCTACTCTGGTGAATGAAACTACTTTCCATGGCTCTCTGTTGCTCAATCTCTGCTCAGATGTGGCGCCATTCCAGAGAGCTCCTACAGCCTTTAGCAGAAAGGATGGTCATCTCTGAAGCGGAGAATGACTGGTTTGGGGGGTTTAGCCATTTCTCTCTATAGGGGTCTGGGGCAAGCCAGAACACCACTTGTTCCTGGTCAGCTCTCCTTCACTCACCAAACTGACTCTCTAATACATTTAATGGGGTCCTGTGAGTCATGTCCAAGCCGTGAAACCCCGCTGACATGCCTCCTGTGCTCCCTGGATAGTCAGATGACCTAATATTTTTTGCTGTTCTCAGATTTAGACAATTTATGCCTCTGCAATGGTACATGGTCAGAAGTCTCTTTACTATCAGGCTGCCTTTGCTCTCTGCTATTCATGTCCAACTTTCAATATCTCTACAACTTTTTGGATTGTGCCCTGAAGAGTGCAACATGGGCTGGTTCCCAGGGAACCTCTCTAGGTTCCCTCAAAAAGGCTAGCCAAACTAGGCTTGATTTTTTGTTCAGGCTTTCTTTGCATTTTTTCAGAAATTCTCCATCTTGAGTTCATCATCTTGGCCACATGGTGGGTTAAAGGTTTGGCCCCATCCAACCCGTACACTTCCACGAAGCTTGTTACTCCTCCATCCATCTATTCTAATATGCATTGCTAAAAAGTTGCTCTTTTCACAGACCCTGGTAACTGAGGCCCAACCATCTGATGTGCTTTGTTAGCAAAGATGATTAACTTTGTTGTCAAAAATTTTAAGTTTTGAGTTTTGCCTTTTTTGTGTTGTGTAATCTAGTACTGACTATGTGATTCTTACATATTGGGCATATCTGTGCTAAGATTCCCACATCTAACGAGTTTTGTCATTGCAGAATATTTGGTCAATTCTTGATAAGGACCAGGTAAGCTCTACTTATTATATTTGATCTCTTTGTTGCTTTAATTGGAAATAACAAAGAACTTTCGTGGAAAAGATTGCAGTGCAAGCCAGTCTGGGCTGAAAAATCCCTCAAACTCCATCTCCCAACTAACCTGCAAAGAGCCAGGCTGGAAACATGGCTCGAGCCTCTATCTATATCCAGCAAACACTACAAAGTGTTAGAGTGCTAGCCTTGAGCAAAAGTGCTCAGGGACATTGCTCAGGCCTTGAATTCAAGCATCCTGAATACAAATTGGGACTAAACAACCCAGCAACGAGCACCTAGACTCAACCAGTCTGGGGAACAAAGGAACATGGAGAGGAATAAGAGTAGATGATATCACATCATCCACTTTTTGCCTGTCTTATCAAAATTAACCAGAGCAGGGAGGTCAATAGAAGTAAGAACATTGCCCATCTAATGTCCATACCTGACTACCTTTCAACTGGACAGGAATTCATATTCTTGCCCTTGTTAATTGACTTCTTCTCTATCTAGTCTCCAGGTGTCAGAAGAAAGTAGGGACATTTCTATCAACATTTTCAGCCCCAAGTCCTTCCTCTTGCCATTTATTTGATCTCTAGTATTTTTTTTCAGTTCTTCAATGCGTCATGAGACTTCTCCAGACTTCTCCCAAGAGACTTGCTTCCTCCAGACTTTATCTAAGGACTCAATGCCCAAGTGACAGCTGTTGCCTTCTGCCTTATCCCAGATGGGACCGCATATCAGCCTTTTACCTTACTGTCAATGCCGCTTGCAAACAGGAAGTAGCCAGAGAGAATCTTCACCTTTTTTCATAATTATCAAATGGCTGGAATGTAAGTTCTGAACAGGGACACCTCCCTCCCTCTTGGCTAAGTTTCCACCCAATATCTGTTACATAGGTACCTGGCAGACCTGGAAGCAATCACCTTCTCCTGCTAGGTCACATCCTAGCCCACCTCTGGTCACATGCCTCCCATCTGACCTTCGGAAGGTTCCAGACAATGAGGTCACATCCGGATCCAGTGTGGCCAAAATTTTCCAGCGACTGGCCACACCTCTTCCTTTCCCTGGTCTAGATAAGTCCTGGATCAGAGGTGGGTCGACAACCCTTCCTTTTCAGCCATGCTTCTCCACCATGCATGGTGGGGGCAGCCTTTTGGTAAATGAACTTCTTTTCCTGCCTGAAAAAAAAGAGAAATACAAATTGCCCAAACAGAACCAAGAAGAATCAATTACAAATGTCAATTACCTACAATGAGATAGAAGAAGTAATAATAAATCTTCCAACAGGAAAAGCCCAGGATCTGATGGATTCACTACAGAATTCTATAAGGCCTTTAAAGAGGAGCTAATATCCATACTCCTCAAGCTCTTCAGAGAAATAGAAACAGAGGAAGTAATCCCAAACTCATTCTATGAAGCCAATATCACATTCATCACCAAACCAGGCAAAGACCCAACAAAAAAAGATCTCTTTTATTAAGACAAATGCAAAGCTCCTCAATAAAATTGCAGCCAACAGAATCCAGAAACATATAAAACAAATCATACATTATGACCAAGTAGGCTTCATCCCAGAGATGCAGGGATGGTTTAACATATGTAAGTCAATAAATGTAATCCATCACATCAACAGATCCAAGGTCAAGAACCACATGATTATCTCCATTGATTTGGAAAAGGATTTTGATAAAATTCAGCACTCATTCATGTTAAAAACTCTGGAAAAAATAGGATTGAAGGAACATTTCATAAGACAATAAAAGCCTTACATGGCAAATCAAAAGCCAATATTATGCTTAATAGGGAAAAACTACAACCAATTCCCTTAAAAACCGGAACAAGGCAAGGATGCCCACTCTCTCCATTCCTCATCAATATAGTTCTGGAATTTTTAGCCAAAGCAATAAGGCAAGAAAAATACATTGAATGTATCCACATAGGAGATGAAGAATATAAACTCTCTCTTTTTGCAGATGGCATTATTTTATAAATTAACAGTCCCTAAAGCTCCATCCCCATACACTTAGAGCTTATAAACCAATTTGGCAAATATCAGGATACAAAATTAACCCACAAAAATCAGTCGGCTTTCTGTAAACCAGCAAAGTACAAATAGAAATGGACATCAAGGAAACAACCTCATTCACAATAACCTCAAAAAAAAAAGGATTTAGGAAGTAACCTAACCAAAGATGTAAAGGATCAATTTCTTGACAACTATAAAAACCTTAAAAAAGGAATCTTAGAGGATACCAGGAAATGGAAAGGCTTCTCATGTTTCTGGATAGGCAGAATTAATACGGTGAAAATGGCCATACTGCCAAAATTAATAAACACATTCAATGCAATTCCCATTAAAATTCCAATGACTTAGTTTACTGAAATAGAGAAAATATTCCAAAAGTTCATATGAAACAACAAAAGACCTAGCATAGCCAAAACAATTATAGGCAAAAGGAAGGATGCAGGAGGGATCATGATACAGGACTTTAAGCTCTATTATAGAGCCATAATAACAAAGACAGCTTGGTACTGGCACAAAAAGAGACCCAAAAATCAGTGAGACAGGTTAGAGGACCCAGAAATATAGCCGCATATGTACATTTAGTTGATATTTGACAAAGGAGCCAAAGACATAAGGTGGAAGAATCATAACCTCTTCAACTACTGGTGCTGGGAAAACTGGCCACATGCAAAAAACTAAAAGTGGATCCTAGCCTATCACCATACACTAACATCAACTCAAAATGGATTAAAGACCTTAACATCAAGCCTGAAACTCTGAAACTATTGCAGGACAGAGTATGAGATAGACTTGGACTTATAGGCAAAGGCAGGAACTTCCAGAACAGATTCCCAGGGTCACAACAAATTGGAGAATGACTCGATAAATGGGACTACCTTAAAATAAAGTTTCTGCACAGATAAAAAGTAGCAACCAATCCAGAAAGAAAGCCAAATAATTGGGAAAAATATTTACCAGCAATATATCAGACAAGGGTCTAATATCAATTATATATGGTAAACTCAAGAAACTAACCCTTTACAAACCTAACAAACCAATTTTGAAATGGTCAAGGGAGCTAAAGAGAGACTTCTCAGAAGAAGAGGTAAAAACGGCAAAGAAACACATGAGGAAATGTTCATCATCCCTGGCTGTAAAGGAAATGCAAATAAAAACCACTCTGCGATACCACCTTACCCCAGTCAGAATGGCCCACATCCTAAATTCAGCCAATGACAAATGCTGGAAGGGATGCAAAGAAAGAGAAGCATTATTGCATTGCTGGTGGGAATGCATACTAATACAACCACTTGGAAAGAAGTCTGGAGGTACCTCAGAAAGCTAAATATCGACCTCTCCTATGAACTGGACATACCACTCCTAGGCATCTACTCAGAACAACAGGAACCAGTATACAAAGACACACACACCTTTATGATTATTGCAGCACTGTTCACAATAGCCAAGATTTGGAAACAACCCAGATGAGCCACTACTAATAAGTGGATCCAAAAATTGTGGTACCAATATACAATGGAATACTATGCAGCCATTAGACAGGACAAAATGATGGCATTTGTAGGGAAATGAATGGAACTAAACCAAATTATTTGAGTGAGGTAAGCCAAGAACAAAGAGACAAATGGCACAGGGTCTACCTGATATGTGGATTCCAAAGCCAAAATGCAAGAAGGTATGACAAAGTAAACAGGACTTGAGAAACAAAGGACAGCCACTCTTTTTGTTGTATCACCATTAATGACTCCATGTTCTTGACTATGTAGATGGTAGAAATATGCACGCAATGGAGGGAAGCCAGGAGGAGGAATAGAAAAAGTGGGAAATGGAACAACATACAACAAAGGGGTCCATCAGCTGCACCCGACATAGAAGAAAAATAACTAAGTAACCCAAACACACTGATGGGAAGGGAGGAATGAGAGGGAAAGAGGGAATAGCGTACACTAAGCAAAAGGGAAAAAATGTAAACATCACCTGAGGTAGGAAAAATAATTTTGGTTTTCAAAGCTCATAGAATTAACAAACTTTAGACCAGGATAACGATAATTTGCCTTGTCAAGGTTAAAATGTGTTTGTGACTTTAACCAAGTATCATAATTCCACAATATTGTGAAATATGTGAAATATATGTAATCACCTATCTCAATTTTGACAAAAAGGTGTGAGAAGGGAAGGGTTATGAGGGATGGGTGTTAATGTTGTCAGACACCTTGTATTAATGTACTGTTTTGTAGAATGTGAACTTCTTTCTACAACTACTTAAAAATAATAACAATATGAAGTATTTCAAAATAAATAAACAGGATGGCAACAGATAAGTTCAAATATAAAATAAGAAATTAAATCCAATTGGAAGACAAATTTCTTTGGGGAGAGTAATGTAGTTTATTCTATAGCAAGTCTCCTTCAGCAATAAATCCAAAAGCTAGACCTCAAGTAAGTGAAGTAAACTAAGAAATGGAGATACAAAAAAAAAAAATTCACCCACTCTTTCTTACCTGGACAGCTGGTGTGGCTAAAAATTTATCATGCTCCTGAGTAGGAACCAAAGTGGCAAGGACCATACTTGGTGTTGCTAGGACCAATATACAGAGAAGGCTGCAAGATGAACTGTTCTCTCCACCCAATGAACAGGCTTAAAATGTAAATTTAATAGAAAACAAGTAAATTATAGAAACACAGTAGTTAGCAGTAATTAACACTTAGTAAGTCTTATCCTTAAGGGATCATCTGAGGGACAGTAGGAAGGAAAGTATGCGAATTGGCCACCAGGCCAGAGAAGTGTAGGCCTGTGGATAGTGCAGAGGCCTAAAGAGAAAAAGAAAGTGATGCAAGGGAAAAAAAGAAATGAAGGAATGTCTATAAAGAAGGTGGGAGTAAGGGAAATGGACATAGCCTTACCTATTGAAGTTTGCAGGTTTGGAGATGATAATTTGGGGAGTTGGTGCTTTGCAGATCAATTAACTATGTGTGACTGCCCATTGGAGGTCTGAGATTTGGTGTTTGGGGCTGGCTTGTCACTGAGTGTACAGCCCAGGACAAGGTAAATGAAGGCCCATTTCGAGTGTAAATAAAGTTATTTTCAATGTGCCTCATTGGATTGTCTTGTGTTTTATGCATCATAAGTATACTAGTTCACGTTAGTAGTCTCAAAGGCCATGAAATTTGAAAAATGTTATGAGGTCATAATTGGTTTACAAATCCGAATGCGACAGTGATGGCAATATGATGTCACAATATCAAGTCATAATAATATTATGATGTAATAATTAGTTGGTGATTCCATAATGGTGATGAGGTCACAATAGGTTTATGATGTCACAATTGGGTTGTTGATGTCACAATGGCATGCTGGACTTCAATTTTCATTAACTCCCAATGAGAATATGAATTCAGAATGAGATTGTGAGATCTACAAAGTCATGCATTGGCCCAAATGTGATGAACTCCCAATAGGTATGTGATATCACAATGTAACACAATGCTCATTATATCTGACAGTGATGACACAATTTTCATGATAGAGTGCATTTCTAATATCACACATTATACATGAAATATGAAGTCAAAAACATTATGAGATCACAAAGGCCTATGTACCACAAGGGCATCGTGTCAAAGTTATGAGGAAAGACTGGGTAATGATGTCACACTGGTGATCCTGCCTCCAAGGGTTTGTAGTATTACAATGGTATAACTGATCTTAATTGTTAGACCAGAATGATTATATGGGTAAACAACTGAACTTTGATGTCACAAAGGCCATATGCTTTTTCAAAGGTGCTAAGAGGTCATAACCGATTGAAATATCACAATGTGATTGTGATGTCACAATGGCAATGTGATGCTGCAATAGGTTTGTGATATCACTTTGGTAATGATGTCACCCATGGAATAGTGATGTCACTACTTTTTGTAATATTACAATCACATGTCTGATTTCAATTGCTACTAGTTTACAATGAGGACAAGAGTTCAAGGAAGGAGCTAGAAGCCCTAAAACCCATGACTTTTCTAACATGTGATGTCATAATAGGTTTGTGAAAACAGAATGGTACAGTGATATCACAATGTCAATGTGATGTCACAATGTGTTAAGGGAGTTCAGAAGAAGATTGCTGAGAAGAGGTTGGATTCGAAACGAGTGCTGGCATAGAAAGCAGTTTTAGTGTTCCTGTGAACAGTCCTATGCTAGAGAATCACACCCAAGTGTGCCATTACCGTACAAAGAGTATGGCCAGAGAGGGAAAATCCAGGCAAGGAAAGAGATCTGAGCACTTGCCAGTAGCCACGACTGCAAGGGCTGGGGTGGCAGTGGCGGCGGCCATAGAAACCATACCTACAACAGAGAGTCCAGGACAAAGGAGCCAGACACAGTAGACTAGCAGATTCTACTCAACACCAGCAAGAACTGAGAAGGAGCAGATATCTTTGCCCTGCAGATTTCAGACCAGAGAGAGTCCAGGAACCAAGAATCTGGCGTGAGTAGAACCCTGACTTCCTCACTCCTTCTCAGGGAGCAGATGTGGGAAGGCCGCCCCTCCCCTCACCACCACCGGAGGTGTCCATCTTTGATACTGACAAAGGCCTGGTTGAGCAGATAGCTCCAACTCAGGCCTTGGAAAAAAAACAAAAGAATCATTTTGCAGGTCACAGGAACTAGAAGTGACTGCCAGGCTCAGTTCCACCAGGGGAAAGTCACTCTGCCCAAGCAGAGTAAAATTTGCCCTCGGAGAAGAGACTTTCTTCACTGGGTAAACAGAGCCAGAGGCTGCCCCACCCTACAGAAGCCTAGACAACAATTGGAATTAAGTAAACATAAACCCTGAGAATGGCTCCAAGCTGGCTCAGTGAGTGTCTCAGAAGCTAGCCCCTCCGGGAAAAGCTACTGTTTGCTGAAAGGCTTCAACCCTACCCAGAAACTAGCCTCATCACAGCATCTCCAAACTAGAGGAAACAGCCATCTCCCTCTGTAGTGATACTCACAGATCTCCCTCTCACTGAACTAGCCTGGGAGGAGGATCACAAAATGCTGCTTAACACAGGGCATTTTCTGCCTGACCAAACTGACTAAAGAAACCAATCAAGCCATAGGAAAACCAAACCCACAAGCAGACCAGAGACTTCACCAAGACACTGGTTATAGATACAGGGGAGATACAGGCTCTTCCCATTCCCCCTCCAAAAAAAACCCCCAAAACAAAGAACTCTTTTTTGAACATTTGTTTTTAATTTTTATTTTTTAAGTGTTTTCTGTTGATCTTTATTTTCTCATAATTTTTATTTTTGGTGTGTGTGTGTGTGTGTGTGTGTGTGTGTGTGTGTGTGAGTGTGTGTGTGTGTGTGTGTGTGTGTGTGTGTGTGTGTGTGTGTGTTTCATCTCTTTGACCTTTTGGTCCTTTTTAATTGTTTTCATTTTTTCTCTCTTTCTTTATTTTTTGCATGACTTAATTGCTGTTCTGCTCAACTCCAGATACATACCTGTCATCAATTGTTAGACCTTCTCTCCCTTATGTACATACTTAAGCCGGAAATTTATTACTCAGTTCACAACCTCTTAGGCTTAACTTCTCTAATAGCAGTATTATCTCTTTATACCTACATAATTTTAAAGTAACTAATATTAAAAATTGTATTTTATAGTTTTCACGTTTCCTTTCTATCCCTCCCCTCCTCTCCTTCTATCTGTTCTTTTCTCAATATCATTTCTTTAAACTTACATAATTTTTAAGTGTTTCATTTCTTAAATTTAAATTTTAGTTTTTCCATTTTTTCTTTTTCTTTTTTTAAATTTCTGTCCTATGATTCTGTCCAATCCATTTCCCTCTCAGAGATTAGGAATTGGTTACATTTACTCTCATTTTACATCTCCACATCTGTCTAGTCCTATTTTTCCCCAAATTTCTCCCTGAAGCTAATAATTTCGGTTTGCCAAATCCTTCTTCGTTGTTCTTAACCCATTAATCCATGGTTTTTTGATTTAGAATAGATTGTATCTGTTGAACTAGATTGTATCTGCAGCCATTTTGGTTGTGCAACTAAAGGACTCTGGTTGATGCTTACCTTAAAATAGTGTTCTAGCACAAAATTGCTGTTACTTTCATACCAAATGGGCAGAACAAGGCGGAAAAACACAAGAATAATGGCAAGTCCAGGTATCTGAACTCCCATTAATGATAATCAGGTGACAAAATAGTTCATGATAATAAGAAGAAGAATAGTTAATGATAATAATAATAATTAATAGTTCCCCCAAAAGCTCTGCAAACACTACTGGTAAACATGGTGAATGAAATGATTGAAAATTTGCGAAAGTCTCAGTGTGAGCTTGATAGTGACCAAGAGGAGGCAATCCAAATAGTAGTACAGGAATCTTGTGAGCATTAGGAAGCTACTTAAAGATTAATACAGGAATTGCATAAGCAGGCTGAGAACAGTCATAGAGAATTACAGGAATTGCTTTAATGTGAGGAAACTAATTAAAGAGTAAAACAGGAATTGCGACAGGGTGATCAGAATAGACAAAGATAAATACAGGCATTCCAAAAATCCATAAAGAGACAGCTGAAACAATTCAGGGAGACCACAAAGGGAATGCAGAATAGAGCCTGCCCGAAGGAATGGGAGTCCAAGGAAACCATAACCAATCAGCTAAGTGATCTGAGACTAAACACTGAACACCAAATTAAGGAAGTAAAGCTCATACAAGATCTAAACCAAAGCTCCAACAAAGATTTTGAAGCCATCAAAACCGACCAAGTAGAAGGAAAATAAATTAAAAACAAATAGAAAGTCTTGACAGTAGGTTAGACTATGAAGAAGATCAAATCTCGGGGATTGAAGACAGCCTAGATATTATAGAGAAATAACATACAAATATCCAAGATAAATCCAAGAAATATGATAGATCTATTCTATATTTGGAAGACACCATCAGAAGGACTAATCTGAGGATAATGAATATAGAGGAGCACCTAGAGACAGAAGTTAATTGTCTAGGAAATGTATTTAACAGAATCCTAGCAGAGAACTTCCCACACATTCAAAAAGTTAAGCCTATGGCCTATTCAGATAAAAGAAGTTTTCAGAACCCCAAATAGACCAGAACAGAACAGGACATGTCACTGTCACATTATAATCCACACAGGATCAATTCAGACCAAGGAAAGGATCCTTAAAGCTGTCAAGGAGAAAAGATCAATCACCTATACAGGGAAAATAATTAGAATAACCTCAGATTTCTCAGCAGAGATGATTAAAGCAAGAAGAGCCTGGAATGATGTATATCATGCCCTAAAGAAAAACCACAACAAAGAATAGTGTACCCAGCTAAACTCTCCTTCATAACTGAAGGTCAATTAAAAATTGTCCATAGCAAAGAAAAATTGAAACAATATATCTCCACAAAACCAGACCTACAAAGGTACTTAAAGATATCCTACACATAGAAAACTAACAAGACAACGGCAAAGAAACGGCATCTAAGGGAATAAAATTAGAACTCAACATGAAACCAAAAAGACCACAATAAAGGCAAAGAAACGGCACCCAAACTGAGAATCCGAAAACCATAGGAAGAACCAAGTTGCCGCAGCCCCCAAGAAGGTGGATAAAATGGCAGAAACTACCAAACACTTCTCAGTCCTTTCTCTCAACATTAACGGACATAACTCTCCAATTAAGCGACATACACTGTCTAGTTGGATTAAAAAGCAACATCCTTCTATCTGCTGCCTTCAGAAATCACACCTTGCTCATAAAAACACACACTTTGAACATGAAAGTCTGCAACAAAATCTACCAAGCAAATGGCCCCCATAAAGAGACAGGAATTGCAATCATAATATCAGATAAAATAGACTTCAAATTAAAATTACTGAGAAGAAATAAAGAAGTTCACTACATATGAATTAAGGGATCTTTCTTTCAGGAGGATATTACAATTATAAATACTATTCGCTAAACAATGGATCACCGAAATTTATCCAACAAATACTACTTTCCCCCAAATCTCAAACTGATCCAAAGACAAGAGTTGTTGGGAACTTTAACAGACCACTATCCACACTAGATAGATCAACTCGAAAAAACTCAACAGAGAAACTGCAGATCTAAAGAACTGCCTAGATCAGCTAGGTTTAACAGACAACTACTAAATATTTCACCCAGCAGCATCAGAATACACTTTTTTCTCACCACTACATGGAACATTTTCCAAAATAGACCACTTATTTTATTGTGAAAATACTGTACAGAGGAGTTACAATTACATGGGCAAGACAATGAGTACATTGCTCATAAAGCATTGTAGCTTCCTCCTTTGTTTCCCCTTCCCATCCCATTCTCCACCCTTCCCATCACCCAACCCTCATCCCCCCCGACCAAAGTTGTAAAGTTCGTTTTTGACATAATGACTTGTACATCTCATTGCAGTGGGTCCACCAGTATGCCTATTTAAACAATTTGTTTTTTCCCTTCCCCTCCACAAATGATAACAACATCAAATACAGTGAAAGCAGGGGTTATACAGTGGGGGAGGCACATACAAAGCAACAAAGCAATAATCTTATAAATGTGTTAGAAACAATTGCATGAAAAACATTTGAATAAATATCTTAGGGTTAATTTCCCTAACATCAACTTATCTGACCTTTTCTGCTTGACTCAGACTTATACTAGTTATTACAAATAGGAGAAGCTATGGGACCTATGTATCTTTGGCCCTTGGCTTACTTCACTTAATACAATTATTCCCACGTCTTTCCATTTCCTAACAAATGGGCAATGTCATTCTTTCTGATGGAGGCATAGAATTCCATTGTGTATATGTACCACATTTTCTTGATCCATTCATCTACTGAGAGGCATCTGGGTTGGTTCCATATCTTAGCTATGGTAAATAAGGCTGCAATAAACATAGTTGTGCTGGTAACTTTCTTGTAGTTTTGTTTGTGAACATTTGGTTAAATGCCCCAAAGTGGGATTGCTGGGATTGCTGGGTCATAGGGGAGCTCTATGTGGAGTCTTTTGAGGAAACTCCATACTAATTTCCAAAGTTGTTGTACAAGTTTATACTCCCACCAACAATGCATTAAGTTTCCCTTCTGTCCACATGCCCTACAGCATCTGTTGTTATTAGATTTCTTGAATTATGCTATTCTAACTGGGGTGAGGTGGTATCCCAATGTTGTTTTGATTTGCATTTCTTATATGGCTAGGGAGGTTGAGCATTTCTTCATGTATCCATTGGCCATCCTTCTTTCCTCTTCAGAGAAGTTTCTCTTTAAGTCTTTAGCACACTTATTTATTGGGCAGGTTTTTTTGAAGGTTTGCTGTTGGGGGGTTTATTTTTTTGAGTTGCAGGTATATTTTAGATATAAGACTCTTGTCTGTTGTATAGCTAGTGAACACCTTCTCCCAATCCGTTGGCTTTCTATTGATCTTGCTAGCTATGTCCTTTGCCATGCAGAAGCTATGCAATTTATGCAATCCCATTTGTTCAACTATTCTTAGATTTGTTGTGCTTCTGGGTCTGTATTAAAAAAATTTCGGCCTGTGTCTTTGGATCTATGTGGGATTAGAGGGAAAGTAGTTTTAGAGTTCCAGTAAACAGTCCTAAGCCAGAGAATCACACCAAGTGTGCCATCACAGGACAGAGAGTGAGGCCAGAGAAGGAAAATCCAGAGAAGGAGACAGATCTGATCTCTTGCCAGCAGCCGCCGCTGCTGTGGCAGCAGCAGTGGCAGCAGTGGCAGAACCTGCCATACCTGAATCACAGAGATTCAGGGACGAAGGAGACAGACACAGTGGGCGAGCGGATTCTACTCAACACCAGCAATAACCGACAAGGAGCAGACATCTTTACCCTGCAGTTCGCAGACCAGAGACAACCCAGGAACCAAGACTTGGCGTGAGTAGAAGCCTGATATCCTCACTTCTTCTCAGGCAGCAGAGGAGGGAAGGCCACTCCTCCACCCCAGTACTGGAGATCTCCATCTTGGATACTGACAAAGCTCAGTAGAGCTGCTAGCTCCAACTGAGGCCTTGGAAGAAAACTAGAGTCATTTAGCAGGTGACAAGAACCTAACCTGACCTGCCAGACTCAGCTCCACACAGGGAAAAGTCACCAAGCTCTGGCGCCAGTCCTAGGAGTGGCTTTCTTCACTGGGTAATCAGAGCCAGAGGCTGCTCCTCCCTTTAGCAGCCTTGACAATCAATTGAAATTCAGTAAACATAAACCCTGAGAATGGATCCAGGCTGGGCTCTGTATGTTTCTCACAAACAAGCCCCGGGGAAAAGTTACTGTTTGCTGAAAGGTCTCAACTCTACCCAGAATGTAGCCTCATCACAGCTTTTCCAAATTTGAGGAAAAAGCCATCTCCCTCTTTTGTGATACTCAAAGCAGATCTCCCTCCCATTGAACTAACCTGGGAGGAAGATCGCAAAATCCTGGGTAAAGCAGAGCATTTTTCTGCCTGTTCAAACAAACTGACTAAAGAAACCAACCAAGCCACAGGACCACAAGCAGACCAGAGACTCCAACAAGAGGCTGGTTACGGACACAAGGATGATACAGGATTTTTCCCAACCCTCACAAAAAAATCAAAGAATTTTTTTTTCCTCTTCTTCTTTTTTTTGTACCTATAATAATTTTTTTTCTTTTCTAAAACTTTTGTTTTAATTTTTATGTTTTTTGAAAAAATTTGTTTTCTAGTAACTTTTTTTTCCCTCTGATAATTTTTATTTTAGGAGTACATGTGTGTGTGCATTTTTCTTTCTTTTTTTTTAAAAAAATTGTTTTTTTGTTTAGCTCTACTGAACTTGTGTTCTTTCTTCTTTCTCTCTCATCCTTTTCACCTTTCTTCTCTTTCATTCTTCTTTATGTGACTTAATTGTTGTTCTGCACATCCTCAGATAATCCCATAGTTGACTATTAAACCCTATCCCACATTGTGTATACACTTAATCCACAAATTTATTACTCAAAACCTCTGAGACTTAAATTGCTTAATAGCAGTACTGCCTCTTTATACCTATATAATATTTTAAGTATTTTTATTTCTAAGATTTTCACATCTCCTTTTTATACCTCCCCTTCTCTCATTATATTCACTTTCTTCTCTGCATAGTTTGTTTTCTTTTCTGCATAATATTTTTAATTTTTACTTTTCTATTTTTTCTGGTCTCTTTTCTTTTCCCTTTTCTCTTTCTTCTTTTTTTCTCTGACTCTACTTTCATTCTATCCAACCTATTTCCTGCTTTGAGATTAAGACTTAGTTAACTCTCCCTGTACCTTCCCACATCACTTTATTCCTATTTTTTACCCACATTTCTCATTAACCCTAAAAATTTCTGGTTTTCCAAATTCTTCTTTGCGGTTCGTAGCCCATTAATATATAGTTGTTTGATGTTAAGTAGATGTATCTGTTCAACTAGATTGTATCTGTAGACTATGGACTGTGCAAACACAGAATTTGCTTGATGATTGCCTTAAGATAGTGTTCTAGCACAAAACTGGTGTTATTTTCATCCCAAATGGGCAGAGTAAGCCAGAAAAACACAACAAAAATAGCAAGTCCATGTATCTCAACTCCAACTCATGATAATCAGGGAACAGAACAGATAATGAATAATCCAGAGGAGACTTCCCAGAAATCTCTACAAACACTGCTGGCAAACATGATAAATGAAAAGATTGAAAACCTACAAAGAACTCTGTATGAGCGTGATAGGGAAAGAGAGGAGGCATTCCAAAAGTTTATACAGGAAAAGATTGAAAACCTACAAAGGACTCTGTATGAGGATGATAGGGAGAGAGAGGAGGCAATCCCCAGGTTTATACAGGAATATCATGAGCATGAGGAAGCTACTCAAAAACTGATACTGGATTTGCGTGAGCAGCTTGAGAATACTCAAAGAGAAAGGCAGGAATGGCGTGAACGGGCTGAGAACACTCAAAGAGAACTACAGGAATGGCATGAATGGAAGGAAGCTAATCAAAGAGTAATACAGGAATTGAGAGAGCAGGATGAGAATACACAAAGACCACTAAAGCATTCATGGGATCCATTAACAAAGAGCTGAAGGAAGTCAGGGAGACTACAAAGGGAATGGTGAATGGAACCCAACAGAAGGAATGGAAGTCCAAGGAAATCATAACCAATCTGTTAAATGATTTGAGAACAAACACTGAACACCAAATTAAGGAAGTAAAGAAGTTCATACAAGATCTAAAACAAAGCTTCAACAAAGAATTTGAAGCCATCAAAGCTGACCAATTAGAAGGAAAAGAAATACAAACCAAAGAAGAAAGTCTTGACAGCAGGTTAGACCATGTAGATGATCGAATCTTGGGGATTGAAGACAGCCTAGATATTATAGAGAAAGTACATACAAATATCCAAGACAAGTCCAAGAAATATGAGAGATCTATCCAACACTTGGAAGACACCATCAGAAGGCCTAATCTAAGGATAATGGGTGTAGAGGAGCATCTAGAAACAGAAGTTAATGGTCTAGGAAATTTTCTTAACAGGATCCTAGCAGAGAACTTCTCAAACATGTAAAAAGATAGGCCTATTCAGATACAAGAAGCTTTTAGAATTCCAAATAGACCAGACCAGAATAGGACATCCCACTGTCACATTATAATCCATACAGAATTATTCAGACCAGGGAAAACATCCTTAATGCTGTCAAGGAGAAAAGATTACTCACCTATAAATGGCAACCAATTAGAATCACCTCAGATTTCTCAGCAGATTCACTCAAAGCAAGAAGAGCCTGGAATGATGTATGCCATGCTCTAAAAACAAACAACTATCAACCAAGAATACTATACCCAGCTAAACTCTCCTTCATAACTGAAGGCCAAATAAAAACCTTCCCCAGCAAAGAAAAATTGAAACAATACATCTCCACCAAACCAACCCTACAAAAGATTCTTAAAGATGCCCTACACATAGAAAATGAACAAGGCCACAATAGAGGACAAGAAACTTCACACAAACTGAGAATCCAAGAATCATAGGATGAATCCAGTTTTTGCAGCCCCCAAGAAAATGGATAAAATGGCAGGAACTTCCAAATACCTCTCTGTCCTATTTCTTAACATTAACAGACCTAACTCTCCATTTAAGCGACAAAAATATCTAGCTGGATTAAAAAGCAGGATCCTTCTTTCTGCTGCCTTCAGGTATTTTGCCCATAAAAACAAACGCATTTTCAATGTGAAAGGTTAGAACAAAATCTACCAAGCAAATGGCCTCCATATATTAGCTGGAGTTGCAATCCTAATATCAGATAAAATTGGTTAGAAGAGATAAGGAAGGTCACTACATATTTATTAACGGATCTCTCCTTCAGGAGGTTATTACAATTCTAAATATCTATTTGACAAACAACAGAGCACCCAAATTTATCCAAGAAGCACTACTTTCCCTCAGATCCCACATGGATCCAAAGACATTAATTGTAGGAGATTTTAACACACAACTCTCCCCAATAGATAGATCAACTCGGTAAAAATTCAACAGAGAAACCGCAGATCTAAACAGCTGCATAGATCAACTAGATTTAACAGACATCTATCGAATATTTCACCCAGCAGCATTAGAATACATGTTTTTATCAGTAATACATGGAACATTTTCTAAAATACCCACAATTTAGGCCACAAAGCAAACTTGTCCAAATTCAGAAACACTGAAGTTATACCTTGCATTCTCTCTGACTACAAGGGAATAAAATTAGAACATAACACCAAATGCCACCAAAGAAAGTCCGGTAACACATGGAACAACACTCTGCTGAATCATGAGTGGGTCATGGAAGAGATTAGAAAGGAAATTCAAATATTTAAGCTATTCAATAAAAATGAGCATACAAATTACCAGCACCTATGGGACACAGCAAAGGCAGTATTCGGAGGCAAGTTTATAGCTCTGAGTTCCTACATCAACATATTGGAGAGATCTGAAACCAACAATTTAATGAGACATCTGAACCTCCTTGAAAAAGAGCAGCAAGGTAAACCCCAATCCAATAGACAGAAAGAAATAATTAAAATTAAAGCAGAATTAAATGAATTAGAATCCAAAAAAACTATAGAAAGAATCAACAAAACAAAGAGTTGGTTCTCGGAAAAAATTAACAAAATTGACAAACCCTTAGCATATCTTATCAGAAAAAGAAGAGAACACACCCAAACAAACTCAGAGATGAGAATGGAAACATCACCATGGAAACAACCAAGATTCAGAACATTATAAGGGAATAATTCTCAACACTTTATGCTAATAAGTTTGAGAGCTTGGCAGAAATGGACCTTTTCTTAGCAAATATTGACATGTCAAAAACAAACCAAGATGAGTTAAACCATCTTAACAAGCCCATATCAAGCATTGAAATACAAACAGCAATAAGAGACCTCTCAGCAAAGAAAAGAACAGGACCAGATGGTTTTACAGCGGAATTCTACAAGGCCTTCAAAGCAGAGCTCACACCAATACTCCTCCAAATCTTCAATGAAATTGAAAGAGAAAGTTCACTACCGAACACATTCTGTGAAGCCATCATAACACTCATCCCAAAACCAGGAAGGGACTCATCAAAGAAAGAGCACTATAGACCAATTTTTTGATGAACATTGATGCAAAAATTCTCAAAAAAAATTTTGGTCAATCGTGGTCAACAATTCATACAAAAAATCATACACCATGATCAAACAGGATTCATTTCAGGGATGCAAACTGGTTCAATGTACGCAAATCAATTAATAATATTCATCACATCAACAGGAGCAAGAATAAGAACCACATGGTTATCTCAATAGATGCAGAAAAAGCACTCGACAAGATCCAACACCCCTACATGATGAAGTTTTTGGAAAAATTAGAAATCCATGGAACATTCCTCAGTACAATAAAGGCTGTATATGACAAACCTACAGCCAGCATTATACTCAATGGTGAAAAACTAAAGCCATTTCCTCTTAACTCAGGAACAAGACAAGGATGCCCACTTTCTCCACTTCTCTTCAATCTAGTATTAGAATGCCTAGCTACAGCAATAAGACAAGATGCAGGCATAAAGGGGATACAAATAGGGAAAGAAGAAATAAAACTCTCCTGCTTTGCAGATGACATATTCTTGTATTTAAAGAATCTCATAGACTCCACTCCCAAATTACTCAAGCTGATTCAAAACCTTGGCAAAGTAGCAGGTTATAAAATTAACCCCCCAAAATCAATGTCTTTTCTGTATGCCAACAATGAGAAAAGTGTGGCTGAAATTAGGAAAGCAACCCTATTTGTAATAGCCCCACAAAAAATAAAATACCTAGGAATTAACTTAACTAAAGAAGTGAAGGACCTCTATGATGAAAATTTTAAAATCTTGAAAAAGGAAATCACCACAGAACTAAAAAAATCGCAAAGCCTCCCATGCTCCTGGATTGGAAAGATTAACATCGTAAAAATGGCAATACTTACCAAGGCTATCTACAAATTCAATGCAATACCTATCAAAATTCCTACCTCATTCTTCAAGAAAATAGAAGAAGCAATCCAAAAATTCATATGGAACAATAAAAGACACGGAATAGCAAAAACGCTCCTCAACGGAATGAACACTGCTGGAGGAATATCAATACCAAATTTCAAACTCAACTATAAAGCCATAGTAATCAAAACAGCTTGATACTGGCATAAGAACAGACCTCAGGACCAAGGGAATAGAATTGAAAACCCAGAAATGAACCTACAGACCTATAGCCAACTAATCCTCGATAAGGGAGCTAAAATAATAGAATGGAAGAAAGACAGCCTCTTCAGTAAATGAGGCTGGCAAAATTAGTTAACTACTTGTAGAAAACTAAAACTAGATCCTTATATATCACCCTGCACCAGAATCAACTCCAAATGGATCAAAGACCTCGAAGTCAAAGCAGACAATCTGAAAACATTACAAGATGGAATAGGTGAAACCCTAGGCCTCCTCGGCTCAGGCCGAAATTATCTTAATAGAGACCCAGAAACACAACAAATCAAAGAAAGCTTGGAAAAATGGGATTGCATGAAGTTGCAGAGCTTATGCATGGCAAAGGACATAGCTAGCAAGATCAATAGAAAGACCACAGATTGGGAAAAGATCTTCACTAGCCATACAACGGACAAGGGTCTCATATCTAGAATATAGTTGGAGCTCAAAAAATTAAATCCTCCAACAACAAATCCTCAAGGAAACAACTGCCCAATAAATAGGTGGGCTAAAGACCTGAAGAGAAACTTCTCTGAAGAAGAAAGAAGGATGGCCAACAGACACATGAAGAAATTCTCAACCTCCCTAGCCATAAAAGAAATGCAAATCAAAACAATATTGAGATACCACCTCACCCCAGCTAGAATGGCTATAATCAAGATTTCTATCAACAACAGATGTTGGAGGGGATGTGGAACGAAGGGAACCTTACTTCATTGTTGGTGGAAGTGTAAACTTTTTCAACTACTTTGGAAAGCAGTATGGAGGTTACTGAAAAGACTTCACATAGAGCTCCCCTATGACCCAACAATCCCTCTTTTGGGCATTTACCCAAATGTTTACAATCAAGAGCACACTAAAGCTACTAGCACAACTATGTTTATTGCAGCATTATTTACCATAGCTAAGATATGGAACCAACCCAGATGCCCCTCAGTAGATGAATGGATCAAGAAAATGTGGTATATATACACAATGGTATTCTATGCCTCCATCAGAAAGAATGACACTTCCCCATTTGTTAGGAAATGGAAAGGCTTGGAAAAAATCATATTAAGTGAAGTAAGCCAAGCCCAAAGAAACAAAGGTCCCATGGTTTCCCTTATTTGCAATATCTAGGATATGTATGAGTCAAGCAGGAAAAGTCAGATAATGTGATGTTAGGAAAATGAACCCTTAGATAAGTATTTAAATGTTTTTTTCTTTCATGCATTTGTTTCTAACTCATTTATAAGATAATTTCTTTGTAGCTTTGTATGTCCCTCCGCCACAGTAGAACCCCTGCTTTCACTTTATTTGATGTCAGTATAATTTGTGGAGGAGATGGGGAAAAACCAGTTGTTTAAGGATACAGGTGGACCCGATGCAACTATGAGAAGTACAAGTCGTCATGGCAAAAACGAACTTTACAACTTTGGTGCGGGGGGTGGGGAGGATGGTGGCGGGGGGGAGGCTGGGAAGGGATGTGAAGGGTAAACAAAGGAGGAGGCTGCAATGCTTGATAAGAAATGTACTCATTATCTTGCCCATGTAATTGTAACCCCTCTGTACTGTATGTTCACAAAAAATAAAAATTAAAATTAAAAAAATAAAAAAATATAGTTGGACCTCAAAAAATTAAATTCCCCAACAACAAATCCTCAAAGAAACAATAAATAAGTGGGCTAATGACTTAAACAGAAACTTCTCTGAAGAAGAAAGAAGGATGGCCAATAGACACATGAAGAAGTGCTCAACCTCCCTAGACATAAAAGTAATGCAAATCAAAACAAATTTGAGATACCACCTCACCCCAGCTAGAATGGCAAAATTCAAGAACTCTAATAACAACAGATGCTGTAGGGGATGTGGACAGAAGGGAACCTTACTTCATTGTTGGTGGGAGTGTAAACTTGTTCAATCACTTTGGAAAGTAGTATGGAGGTTCCTCAAAAGACTCCACATAGAGCTCCCCTATGACCCAGCAATCCCACTTTTGGGCATTTACCCAAATGTTTACAAACAAGAACACACTAAAGCTACCAGCACAACAATGTTTATTGCAGCATTATTTACCATGGCTAAGATATTGAACCAACCCATATGCCCCTCAGTAGATGAATGGATCAAGAAAATGTGGTATATATACACAATGGAATTCTATGCCTCCATCAGAAAGAATGACAGTGCCACATTTGTTAGGAAATTGAAAAACTTAGAAAAAAATATGTTAATTGAAGTAAGCGAAGCACAAAAAAAACAATGGTCCCATGGTTTCCCTTATTTGAAATATCTAGTACATGTATGAGTCAGGCAGAAAAGGTCAGATAAGGTGAAGTTAGGAAAATGAACCCTAAGCTATGTATTTAAATGTTATTTTTTCTTTCATGCATTTGTTTCTAACACATTTATGAAATTATTTCTTTGTTGCTTTGTATGTCCCTCCCTCACAATATAACCCCTGCTTTCACTCTATTTGATATCGGTATAATTTGTGGATGGGAAGGGGAAAAATGAGTCGTTTAAATAAGGACACAGGTGGACCCGTTGCAGCAATGAGAAGTACAAGTTGTCATGTCGAAAATGAACTTTACAACTTTGGTGGGGGAAGGGAGAGGATTGTGTGGGAAGGCGTGGGGAGGCTGGGAAGGGATGTGAAGGGTAAACAAAGGAGGAGGACCAATAAAATTTTCAAAGAAGGGAAGATGAAGAGAGGCTCAAATCTGAGGATCATGGTTCAAAGCTAGCCCATGCAAGAAAGTCCATGAGGCTTTCTCTGTGTGTGCATCAGTGTGCTGTCCTATGGCTTGAACTTGTGCTGTTTTGTTCAAGAATAGAGCCCCACCAATCCCAGCTTTTCATTGATTAATGGGAGCTGAGATTCTCATGGACTTTCCTGCCTTGGTTGGCTTTGAACCTGATCCTCAGATTTCAGAAAACTGATCCATGCTGGGCTTTGCATAAGACTCTTATCTCCTCTTAGCTACCAAGAATTAAAAAAAAAACGAGTTCAGCTGTGACTCAAGTGGCAAACTGGGCAATCACTTTCTAGGACAGCACTCAGGGTCTTATTTCAAGCACCAAGACAAAACAAGTATAGCCACAAGTTATATTTTGGCTCATGTGGTAAGCGACTAGTCTTGAAGAAAAAGCTCTGGTATTGTATCCAGGCCCTGATTTGTAGCCTCAGGACTAGCACATAAACAAAAATAACAAACAAGGAAAATTTTTAAAAGAAAAATTGGAAAAAATAACATATTAACGTTTTTAAAAGAACAATCGGTTTGTGGTTCATGTGTATAATCAGAGCACTTCAGGAAGCTGAAATCTGAGGATCATGGTTTGAAGCCAGACTATCCAGAAAAGTACATTAAAATCTTATTTTCAATAAGCCAGCAAAAAGCTAGGAGTGGAGCTATGTTTGAATTGTAAAATATAATCCTTGTGTCAAAAAACTAATAAACAAAAGGGTGCTGAGACTCTAGCCTGTAATCCTAGATATTCAGGGGTTTGAGATATGAAAATCATGGTTCAAAACCAACTTGCGATGGAAAGTTAGTGAGAACTTATCTCCAATTAACCACCAGAAAACCTGAAGTGAATCTGTGGCTGAAATGGTAGAGCACTCACCTTAAGCTGAAGAGCTCAAAGACAGCACTCAGGCCGAGGGTTCAACTCCACCCTCTTTAAAAATAGGTAAGAAACAGCAATGAGGCCCAGAAATCAGGTCTACTGACCGCAATTAAAAAGCAAGAGGTTGAAGTCAAGAAAGAGATGAGTAAAAATATTAAAATGTCAGAGGCTGGCTGCTCATGCCTGTAGATTCTAGCTACCCAGGCCGCAGTTCAAAGCCAGCACTAGCAAGACAGTCCATGAGATTTGTGTATGTAATTACCAGTACTAGGGGTTGAACTTGCTCTGTTTTACTCAAGTCTAGAGTACTACAACCCCCAGCTTTTTGGTGATTAATTGAAGATAAGAATCTCAGACTTCATCTGGGAAGTTGGCTCAGTGATAGGGTGCTAGCCTTGCATGCATGAGGACCTGGATTTGATTCCTCAGAACCACATAAGCAGGAAAAGCCGAAAATATTGCTGCAGCTCAGATGATAGAGCACTAACTTTAAGCTGGAATGCTGATGGACAGCGCCAAAGCCTAGTTTTCAGGCCCATAACCAGTGGCAAAATAATAATAAAAAAACCCTCAGACTTTGCTGCTCAGACTGGTTTCAAACCAATATCCTCAGATTTCAGCCTCCTTAGTAGTGCTGGGGTTCGCATGAGACTCTTCGAAAAGAAAGAAGCTGGAAGTTGAGCTGTGGCTCAATTGGCAGAACTGAACAAAATCTCTGAGACAGTGGCCAGTCCCTAGATGGAGAAAAAAAAAACAAAAATTTTCAAAAACAAATAATAAATTTTAATACAGAAAAAATCATGTTTAATATGATACAAAGGAAAACTGTTGTTTTTTTTTTAAGTGCAGCAAACAAAAAACGTACTACAAAGTTTCAAAATGACATACTGAGAGTAAGGGGAAAAGGAAAATTTTTAAAATTCATGTAAATATTAAATCCAAACTGACATGACCAAAACCTAATATGATCAGAAACTTATCTCTCACTTGTAATTGCTTAAAAACAATTGTCCCTCCAGTTTCAGCACTAGCATGGGGATTTAGGAAGGACCTGTCTATACAGCCTTGACTGAATAGGCATCTCCCTGCTTTAGCCTCTTGAGTTAGAAATACAGGCTTTGCCCTTATTTTAATGCATAAATTACACTTTAAAACTCAACATCAATATTCAAATAATGGATTATGTGTAAAAGCATGAATAAACATCCACCAGAGAAGCTCTGAGCAATACAATCATAACAGTAGAAGAGCACCTACCACTTAAGGTAGGTAACAGAAGGAAGATTTAGCATTTTTTTGGAAGTGCAGGGGTTTGAACACAGGGCATCATGCTTGCTAGGTATAAAATTCAGTGACATTAATTATATCCACACTACTTTTTAACCATTACCTCTGCTTATGAACTTTCTTTTCAATACTGATGGAATCCACACAATGACCTGCACCCTTTTGTTTTGTTTTGTTTTGTTTTTGGTCGGTCATGGGGCTTGATCTCTGGGTTGGGCACTGTCTCTGTGCTCTTCAGCTCAAGGCGAGTTCTCTACCGCTTGAGCTACAGCACCACTTCCGGTTTTCTAGTGTTTTATTGGAGATAATGGTCTCACATACTTTCCTGCCTGGGCTGGCTTTCAACTGTGATCCTCAGATCTCAGTTTCCTGAGTAGTTAGGATTACACGTGTGAGCCACTGTCTCCCAGGCCCAGAAACTTTTAGTCTTCCCTTTTTCCCTTATGAAATTGTTTAGTCAATATATTTCACATAAATAGATTATTTTGTGTCCATCCATGACAGACATCTATTAATTGCAGCCTTTTGTGGATGAGTCATAACTTATGCACACCTCACATTTTATAAACCAATTCATCTGGGCCCACATTCAGCAGCTTGTTCTGAGAAGAATGGTAGCTATTCTGCTAGCCACCTCTATCCTCTGCCGTTCCTACTCAAATTAGATTTAGTATCAGTTTGAGTCGGCTCAGAGGGTAGAGCCATATGGGCTGGCTTTGAACCATGATCCTCAGATCTTGGTCCCCTGAATAGCTAGGATTACAGGTGTGAGACACCTGCACCAGGCCATCATTTCTTCCAAGAACATTTCAGGGGGATGGAATAGCACTGTACCACAAACATTCATTAGCAACTGCCCCAGGGTGAGCCAGATGCTCAGACCAAATCTACTGACCTTGATACTGTCTTTGGTGTCCAAAAGGATATTGTTGGGCTTAAGGTATTCCTGTATGATTTTGTTTGGTGTAAGTAGTGAACAGCACTTACAACATGTGTGACAAGCCTCCTGGCTTCATATTCATATAGGCGGCAGAATTTTCAGATCCACCCCAGGAGGTATCCCCTAGTGGCCAGTTCCATGATGAAATACACATACTCTTCCTTCTCCATTACCTGGTACAACCTGATGATGTGTTTGTGCCATACCTTCTTAAAAATATCCACCTCATTCTTTATCCAATGATGACTCTCACTTCCAGAGTATTTTAAATGCCACGTCCTTGTTTGTGAGGAGGGAATGGGCCATCTTCACTTTTCCATAGGTACCTGTGTCGAAGAGCTCTTTCTTCTGGTATTGTTTGATGATCTCCTCCTTCAAGGAGCTTGAGATTGATTCTTTCTGTACTTCCATCCTTCTGCTACAATGGCAGGTAGCAAGTCTACTTAAATAAATTAAATAGAATAAAGGAAAACCCATAAAGAGTAAAAAGAAATACCAAAATCCAAATAACAGCCCATCCCCACTACCAAAAAAATCATTTAACTTTGATTCAGTCAAGCAGGTCATCAAGCAAGAGCTCCAAGCTCTGTTAACTGACAGGTTGGAGCACAGTGGTTTCCTATATATCCTTCATGATCTCACACAATGAAGCAATCACAACCAGGCATAGTGATGTCATAGAAGAAATGGACCAATCAGAGTCTGGGCCAGTGAAGTCAGAGAAATAGAGGACCAATCACAGCCTGCCAGCATTGACACTCTAGCTCTTAGACCTCAAAGACTGTTGCTAAGGAATCCATGTGGCTTGAGGTTGCTCTGGTCATTTTCGTGGCATTTCTGAAACCACTAGGACAGTGGTCAAAATCCTCTGATTTTCTAGAGGACTACTGAATCTTATAAATTGCTTCTCTGCAGACACTAGCTAATAGCCTCCATTCTTGATGGCCACCTTATCCAATGTCTTTTTCCAGCAATAGCACTGCACAAAGGCCTCCGTCCTTCTCAAGGACAGCTGTATCCTACAACTTCTTCCTGAGGGGACAAGTTCCAGGGTGGCTTTGAGCCACCACCCTCACAATTCACCTTCCTGAGTAGTTAGGATTATAGGCCTGAGCCATCGGTAGGTACTTAGCTCATCTCTTACATTTGGAGGAAGTATATTTGTTAGAAAGGTGGGTTTTAGATATGTCCTTTTAGCACTTTAAATTTGTTTTCCTGCTGTCTAATAGTGAATCTAGTTTCTGATGAGAAATTTGTCTTAATATCATTGAAGATTATTTGTGTGTGATGAGTTGTGTCTTTGTGCTTTGGGAAGTTTTCTGTTTTTGTTTAATTAGAATGTGTCTTAATGTGGACCTGTGTAATTATTTTAATTGACTTTTTTGAGCTGATAGATTCCTGCATGGAAGGGTTCATGCTTTCAATCAAAATTGGGAAGGTATTGGTTTTTATTCCTTCAAATACTATGTATTTCTATTTTCCCCTCTGTATACATATATATATTATACATTATATATTCACATTGTATATGTGAATATACATATATATGCCTACATGTTTATATTATATATACATTTATATACATATATGGTTTCACATAGCTTCAACTTTTGTGATTGTTTATGGTAGAAAGTTTAGATTGATCCTAGGTACTCCATCAGAGTTAGAGTTTAAAGTTTTCCTCTTTATTTCTTGATAAAAATATGCATTACTCGCCAAGGATATTGAAATAGGTATTAAGCACATATAGCCTCTCTCTCTCTCTCTCTCTCTCTCTCTCTCTCTCTCTCTCTCTCTCTCTCTCTCTCATTTCCTGCCTTGGTTAGGTCTCTGAGCACAGGGCCATTTCTTGTGGGGTTCTTCTAGTGTGTTGTGAAATTTTGCAGTGTAATATTCTGCTTCAAAGGCCACCAGGCAGGCCTGCACTTGGAAGAGGAGCTTCTCAAAGGCAGCCTGTATGGATGCACGTGCCTGCCTCTGTCTTGATGTCAGAGCCCCACAGGTACTTGGGGTGGCCTTAGCAGATGCCCCTTTGCCTGGACTCCTGACTGTTGACTGTGCCAGCACAAGTACAGCCTCTTTTTATTACACATCAGAGGTCTGCGGTGGAACCTGGGGTTGTTCCCTTGTTGGTGGCTATGCTTCGAGCAAGGGTGAGGGCTGCAGAAGCCTCAATTTGTGGCCTGATTTCTGGGGCACAACAAATGCTAAGGGTTTCTCTGGGCTCTTTACAGAATACATGGGCAGGTTCAGGAGCAGAAGCTGAGCTCAGGGGCCCCCTAAACACAGGGTGGGCTTTAGAGCTGGGCATCACAGATGGATCTTTTTGAAGGCCTACAGACACCATCTGGAAGCTGTTGGACCTTTAGGAGGTCTGAGTACATCATGAGATTAGGTGGGGGCCTCTGAGCTTTATCCATTTTTTGCAATAGGGCTGAGCCCTCCCTCCGTATGGCCCTGGTGCCCTATGAGTGTGTGCTGGTTTCTGGCAGTGAGAAAAGTTTAATGTGTCTTTTATTCCCTGAGCCTCACTAGGAAGTTCTATTGTTGGCTGGGATGGTTCTGTCATTGGGAGGTCTGTGTGTTTTCTGAGTAAGGGAATCTACAGACCTCAGAGCACATCTTGGCTTTCTCTCTGAAAGGCCTAAGTTTTTAAGGCTTCAGATGCTTTATAGGTTTCCAGACATATCCAGGGCTTGTTCTTTTTGATCTCTCAATGACAGCTCTAATTTCCTCTCTTAGTCATGGTCTATTGGCCCCTTTGACTCTGGCATAAATGAGGGAAGACCGGCAGGGCTGTTGTGTTGCTAAGGAAAGCAGACAGGGCTGCCTTGTTGCTGAGAAAAAGCAGTCAGGCCTGTCTTGTTACATAGTTTCATTTTATTCCCCGATGTTGGTAAATAAAACCTTCAGGTTGGACTTCAGGAGCTGCCCATGATCATTGTTCCATTCCTTTTCCCTGCTCCTACCATACTGCCTTTCTATTTAAATTCATTTTTGCTTTTAATTTTTGTCAGAAACAAA
Organism: Dipodomys spectabilis; assembly: GCF_019054845.1. NCBI lineage: Eukaryota > Metazoa > Chordata > Mammalia > Rodentia > Heteromyidae > Dipodomys > Dipodomys spectabilis. Next base: position 777,731 of record NW_024871192.1, read on the forward strand.
GAGGCAATTAAAAAATCTATATGTAATATTAATTTTAATTCTTGATTTACTAAAATACATGAAGAACATGTCAATTAAAGCAGCATAAAATGGCAGATGGCGTGAGCTTGATCACTGTCCCTCTACTCTGCCTCTCTTGCTCAACCCTGGTGTGACCACTGCGACTAGATAGTTATGTATCCCTGCATCAAAACCAAATGTGCTCAAAGAACAGGGTATTAAAAAGAGACTTGCCCACGGCTATCCAATTCCCTCAAACTGCTATCTTAGTAGGAGGCCAAATTTCCATTCACACTATGGATATTCAAACGTCTTTGATCCATTTGGGTTTGATTCTGGTGCAGAATGATATATAAGAATCTAGCTTTCATTTTCACAAGTAGTTAACCAATTTTGCCAGCACCATTTACTGAAGAGGCTGTCTTTCTTCCATTCTATTTTTTGAGCTCTGTTATCGAAGATTAGTTGGCTATAGGTCTGTGTGTTCACTTCTGGGTTTTCAATTCTGTTCCATTGGTCCTGAGGTCTGTTCTTATGCAGCTACAATGCCGTTTTGATTACTATGGCTTTGTAGTAGAGATTGAAGTTTGGTATTGATATTTTTCCAGCCCTGTGATTTCTGTTGAGGATTGTTTTTGCTATTCGTGGTCTTTTACTGTACCATAGGTATTTTTGGATTGCCTCTTCTAATTCCTTGAAGAATGAGGTTGGAATATTGATAGGTATTGCATTGAATTGGAGATAGCCTTTGGAAGTATGGCCATTTTCCCTATCTTGATCTTTCAAATCCAGGAGCATGGGAGGTTTTGCCACTTTCTAAGTTCTGTTTTGATTTCCTTTTTCATGTTGTCAAAGTTTTCTTCATAGATGTCCTTCACTTTTTTGGTTAAGTTAATTGCTCGGTATTTTATTTTTTGTGGGGCTATTACGCATGCAGTTGCTTTCCTAATTTCAGCCTCACTTAATTCTTTGTTGGCATACAGAAAAGCCATTGATTTTTGAGGGTTAATTTTATACCCTGCTACTTTGCCAATTTTTCAATCAGCTTGAGTAATTTGGCAGTGGGGTCTGTGGGATTCTTTAAACACAAGATCATGTCATCTGCAAAGAGGGAGAGTTCTATTTCTTCTTTCCCTATTTGGATCCCCTTTATGTTTGCATCTAGTCTTATTTTTAGCTAGGCATTCTAATACTAGATTGAAGAGAAGTGGAGAGAGTGGATGTCCTTGTCTCGTTCCTGAGTTAAGAGGAAATAGTTTTAGTTTTTCACCATTAACTGTAATGCTGGCTGTAGGTTTGTCATATACAGCCTTTATTGTATTGAGGAATGTTCCATGGATTCCTAATTTTTCCAGAACCTTCATAATAAAGGGGTGGTGAATCTTGTCAAATGCTTTTTCTGCATCTATTGATATATCCATATGGTTCTTATCCTTGCTCCTGTTGATGTGATGAATTATACTAATTGATTTGCATATATTGAAGCAGCTTTGCATCCCTGAAATGAATCCTGTTTGATCTTGGTGTATGATTTTTTGGATGAATTGTTGAAGTCGATTGGCCAAAATTTTGTTGAGAAGTTTTTCATGAATCTTCATCCAAGAAATGGGTCTATGTTTCTCTTTCTTTGATAAGACCCTGCCAGGTTTTGTGATGCGGGTTATGATGGCTTCATAGAATGAGTTCAGTAGTGAACTTTCTCTTTCAATTTCATTGAAGAGTTGGAGGGGTATTAATGTGAGCTCTGCTTTGAAGACCTTGTAGAATTCCGCTGTGAAACCATCTGGACCTGGGCTTTTCTTAGATAAGAGATCTCTTATTACTGTTTATATTTCAGTGCTTGATATGGGCCTTTTAAGGCGATTTAACTCATCTTGGTTTAGTTTTGGCATGTCAGTATTTGTTAGGAAAAGGTCCATTTCTGCCAAGTTCTCAATCTTATTAGCATCAAGTTTTGAGAAGTATTTCCTTATAATGTTCTGAATCTTGGTTGTTTCTCTGGTGATGTTTTCATTCTCATCTCTGAGTTCATTTATTTGGGTATGTTCTTTTCTTTTTCTGATAAGATTTACTAAGGGTCTGTCAATTTTGTTAAGTTTTTCCTAGAACCAACTCTTTGTTTTGTTGATTCTTTATATGGCTTTTTTGGGATCGAATTCATTTAATTCTGATTTAACTTCAATTATTTCTATCTGTCCATTGGGTTGGGGTTTATCCTGCTGCTCTTTTCAAGGAGGCTCAGATGTCTCATTAAATTGTTGGTTTCAGATCTCTCCAATATGTTGATATAGGAACTCAGAGCTATAAACTTGCCTCTGAGTACTACCTTTGCTGTGTCCCAGAGGAGTTGGTAATTTGTGTACTCATTTATGTTGAATATCATGGACATTTGAATTTCATTTCTAATATCTTCCATGATGCACTCGTGATTCAGCAGTTTGTTGTTCAGCCTCCATGTGTTACAGGACTTCCTTTAGTGGCTTTTGGTGTGGAGTCCTACTTTTAATCCCTTGTGGTCTGAGAGAATGCAAGGTATAACTTCAATATTTCTGAATTTGGACAAGTTTGCTTTGTGGCCTAAAATGTGGTCTATTTTGGAAAATGTTCCATACGCTGCTGAGAAAAATGTGTATTCTGTTGCTGCTGGGTGAAATCTTCAGTAGATGTTGGTTAAATCTAGTTGATCTTTGCAATGTTTAGATATGCAGGTTCTTTGTTGAGTTTTTGCCAAGTTGATCTATCTAGTGGGGATAGTCGTGTGTTAAAGTCCCCAACAATTAATGTCTTTGGATCTATGTGGGATTTGAGGGAAAGTTGGGTTTCTTGGATAAATTTGGGTGCTCTGTTTGGTGAATAGATATTAAGAATTGTAATATACTCCTGAAGGAGAGATACATTAATTAGTATGTAGCAACCTTCTTTATCTCTTCTCACTTATTTTAAATTGAATTCTATTTTATCTGATATTAGGTTTGCAACTCATGCCTGTTTATGGGGGCCGTTTGCTTGGTAGATTTTGTTCCAGCCTTTAACATTGAAAATGTGTTTGTTTTTATGGGCAAGATATGACTCCTGAAGGCAGCAGATAGAAGGTTCTTGCTTTTTAATCCAACTAGACAGTCTGTCTCTGAATTGGAGAGTTAAGTCCGTTAATGTTGAGAGATAGAACTGAGAAGTATTTGGGAGTTTCTGCCATTTTATGCACCTTCTAGTGGGCTGCAGCACCTGGGTTCTTTCTATGGTTCTTGGATTCTAGTTTAGCTGCGGTTTCTTGGCCTTTTTGTGGTCTCATTGGTTTTCTATGTGTAGGACATCTTTAAGAATCTTTTGTAGGGCTGGTTTGGTGGAGATATATTGTTTCATTTTTTCTTTGCTATGGAAGGTTTTTATTTGATCTTCGTTTATGAAGGAGAGTTTAGCTGAGTACAGTTTTCTTGGTTGATTGTTGTTTGTCTTTACGGCATGGCATACATCATTCCAGGCTCTTCTTGCTTTGCTTGTCACTGCTGAGAAATCTGAGGTGATCCTAACTGGTTTCCCTTTATAGGTGATTGATCTTTTCTCCTTGACAGCTTTAAGGTTCTTTTCCTTGGTCTGAATTGATCCTTTGAAGATAATAATGTGATGCTGGGTTGTCCTGTTCTGGTCCAGTCTATTTGGAGTTCTAAATGCTTCTTGTATCTGAATAGGCCTGCCTTTTTGCATGTTTGGGAAGTTCTCTGCTAGGATCCTGTTAAACAAATTTCCTAATCCATTAACTTCTGTTTCTAGGTGCTCCTCTACACCTATTATCCTCAGATTAGGCCTTCTGATGATGTCTTCCAAATGTTGAATAGATCTATCACATTTCTTGGACTTTTCTTGGATGATTGTATGTTTTTTCTCCATAATATCTAGGCTGTCTAAATGCCTAAGACTTCGTAGGAACATAGTAGATATCATTGAATACTAGATACACAGTTCTGGCACTCTCTACTAATACGCATTTTTTGGCATATTACCACCTGCTTATCCATGTATGGCTATTTTGGCCACCTCTAGGGCTTGATCTCAGTGCCTGCCAAGAATTTCATCCTCGAGTAAGAAGCCAAGTTTGACACCTGTTTTGCTTTTCTGGGAGAGTGCTGGGTGTCAGGCATGATGGAGAACAAGGCTACAAATCTAGATGCAATTTGATAGATGTAAACAATGTCATATATGTTTAAGTGTCCTCACAGTTGGGAAAATAAACGGTAAATAAATGAATAAAACAACAAATACAATGTATAACCACACCAAACATGATATAGACTGAACATGTATATGGAAGTTCAATCCTATCTTTAAAATATGTATAAGGAGTATGACTGGGGCATGAATTCAGGCCTATGGAACAGGCCTGAATTTCTGCTCTTCAAGCATAGTGAGCTTCCCCTTCCCCCACAGTGCAACATAGTTAGCCAGTCCCTAAGTTCAAATCCCAGGCCTTGCAGATAAAAAATTCACACATTCCAAGCCAAGGAGTTTCATTAGCATTTTTAATATTTTTTAAAGTTCACTTTGACTTTATTTGAAACGTTTTGATTTTATAACATGAGAGTTTTTCAAAAAAGGGGTTTAAACTTTTACATTTCAGCATAGCACATTGGTGTTTTTGACCATCTGCCATGAAGTGTGAGAATGAAAATGAGGATATCATTTCTCCCTAGAAGTTTGGGACAGTTGATGTTATTTCTTATTTTTTCTATTTTTTTTATTTGTCGGTCGTGGGGCTTGAACTCTGGGCTTGGGTGCTGTCCCTGTGCTCAAGGCAAACGCTCAAGCACTTGAGCTACAGCACCACTTCCAGTTTTCTAGAGGTTAGAAAACTGGCTGGCCTTGAGTCACCTTCCTCAAATCTCAGCCTCCTGAGTAGCTAGGATCATAGGCATAAGCCACCCATGCCCGGCAGTTGATGTTATTTCTATTTAGAGTTATTTTTATAATTATAAAATGTCTGCAATTATGTCCTGTGAGTTTTCCTCAGTGTCTACCACGAAATAAACTAGGGGAGTCCTCATACCACCAAAGGTTGAGTTTCTGAATAAACACTCACTTCTGTGAGGACAGTAGGTACTTGTAAGCATTTTGGGAATAAACTAGATTCTAAAATGAAAAACAAAATCATTGGTACTAAGATGTAGCTCAGTAGTGGAATATTTTCCTAAAGAGCATAAGACATTGGAAGAAAAGTTTCCTAAGGCTCAGAATGTTAGAATTTTGTATGAACAAACTTCTTTCCTTTTTTTTTTGTCGGTGGTGGAGCTTGAACTCTGGGATTGGGCATTATCCCTGTGCTCTTCAGCTCTTTGCGAGCACTCTACAGCTTGAGAAACATCGCCACTTCCGGTTTTCTGGTGGTTTATTGGAGGTAAGAGTCGCCCGGGGCTTGCGTTGAACTGCCATCCTCAGCTCTCAGCCTCCTGAGTAACTAGGATTATAGGTGTGAGCCACTGACGCCTGGTACATGAACAAACATTTTAAGATTGATTCTAAAGAAAGAAACTTCGAACATACTTTTTGTGCAAATAATTTATAATGCCATGGTTAGGGCACTAATTCAGAAGTATTTTTTCATTGGCTGGTTTCTTAGTTTATTTATATATATACATTATTAATTCATATATACACATATTATTAAAAACATAGCTTTGAAGTGTACCTAAGAACATATGGGCTCATGTAAAATTATACAAATGCACAAGCTTGATTTTTTTTCAGTTTGTTGGTACCATAAATTAGGTGGGATTTGTGTACTGTTTTTTTGTTCTCTTTTTGGAGGATTTCTCTCCCCTTTATCCCCCTAACCCCTCTCATCGCACTTGAACTCAGCTTGCTCTTTCTTGGCTTGGTTGTTTGTAGCTGATTTTCTACCACTTCAGCCATACCTGTAGAATGGGTTTTTGCAAGTTGATTGGAGATGATATCTCTCAGGCTTTGCTGCCTGGATTGGCTTTGAAACTTCATCTTCCAGTTCTCACCTCCTGATTAGCTGGGATTACAGATGTGAGCCACTGGGGTGCCTAGGGATAAATTAATTTGGTTGATGTATTTTTTCTGTTTTTCTAAGCATGGGATGATCTACTATAGAATTTTAATGAATGTCCTGGGTATGAAGTAAGAAATATAATAAATATGCAAATCTGTATATTTCTCATAAGATGTAATCAATTTAATACATGTTATAAGTGTAATAATAATAAAATAATGAATGAATAATACAAAAAATAAAATGAATACACTCAAAGCAAATTGCAATAAACATAAGTATGTAGATATTAATCATTATTTCAAATGTGGATGAATATTATATTAACAGGGCTGGGTATTGAATTCAGGCCTAGGGAACAGGCCTGAATTGCTTGTCTTCCAAGAGGGTGAGTTTCCCCATCCCCCTAGTGAATTAGAGTTACCCAGACTCTGAGTTCAATTCCCAGGCCTGACAGAAAAAAAGGCCATGAATTCCAAGCCAGGGAGCTTCATTAGTATTGTATGTATGTATATATGTATGTATGTATGTATGTATGTATGTATGTATGTATGTGTGTGTGTATATTATATGTAATGGGACTTGAACTCTGGCCTTGGGTGCTATCCTTGTGCTCTTTAGCTCAAGGTGAGTGCTATAATGTTTGAGCCACCGCACCACTTCTGGTTTTCTAGTGGTTTATTGGAGATAAGTGTCTCACAGATTTTCCTGCCCTGGCTGGATTTGAACCATGATGTTCAGATCTCAGCGTCCTGAGCAGCTAAGATTAAAGGCGTGAACCATAGCCAGGGCCAGGTTATTTTTAATATTTTTAAATTATTTATTTATTTATTTATTTTTATTTATTTATTTTTATTTTTTGCCCAGCACGGGGCTTGAACTCATATCGTGGCAACTCTGCCTCAGCTAACATCAACCTAGGCTGGGATGGTGCAGCCTCTGGACCCACAGCCCATCCTGGGATACTAGGCCTTGGGGGCTGACAGGAAAACAAAATGTAAACAGCACCAAAAAAAAAAAAAAAAAAGCCAGGAACCACCTACGGATGGAAGTTTCTTGGTTTTCCTTCCTTGCATGGTGACCATCGCGGGTCCAAATAACACTGCTGCAACCTGTAGGTCACCTGGCATTGCTGAAGGCTGACAGGCTGTCAGGGAAGCCATAGGCCAACCTGGACACCTAGGCCTGAGTTTGAATCCCAGTCATGCTACTTAAAAAGGGCTGGAGAGCCTGAGAAACTATTGCTTGTCCATAGGAACGCCAGAAAATATGATCAATGTCATTGTTGGATGAGTAGTTCATCAATCAGTCTAGTATAAACTTAGACCCAATAATCACAGAACACAGATTGATTTTAATTCATAGTTTATTATGCATTAAAAGAATACTATTCATTAAATGGAGTCCTCACTAAAGACCTGAGAATCTGTACGAATGTAGTATATGTCATTTAATTCCACATAGACATCACTGTCAGTATCAAAATATCTAAATATATATTTATCTGTATACTATATATATACATACATACATATATATATATATATATATATATATATATATATATATATATATATATATGGTATATATACCAGATATAAAGGTACTGCTATTTTGGCCAAACCTGTGGTTCCATCCTAGGTCCTGGGATCCATTTGGCAGCTGAATGGGCTAGAGGCTGCCATGCTGGCACTCACCCTTTCATGAATTGGGACTTCTAGGCCCTCAGTTTAGGTACTAGCATTGCCAAAATTTTCATCTTGGAGTAAAATTCCAAGTGAGACACCTGTTTTCCATATCTGTGCAAGTGCTGAGTGTCAGGTATGATGTACATGTGTGCAAAGCTACATGCTACGGTATAGATTAGAATAAATGTAATAAAAGATATAGGTGCACGTACTGTCCATAAAATAAATGTTAATTCAATCAATCAATAATAATATATAATGAATCACTCCAACAAACACGATACAGACTGAATATATAGATGTAAATATAAATCACATATTTAAGATGTCTATAAATGTTACATTTTTCAGGCTGGTGCTTGAATTCAGGCCTAGGGAAGAGTTGAGAAGTTCATGCATGATTCACATAGGAAATGATAGGCAAGACCTCTGGCACAACAATTATTTTTAATTAAGACTTCACGAAATGTGACAATAATAATTACATTCAGGAAATCGAGGCATTGGGAAATATCCAAGAATTGGTAGTCACATGGTAGATAGGATTCCAACACAGCTTGCCACATCTTCTCTACACAAATAGGTATTTATTAGCATACTAGCTTCAGCTTATGAATGGATGAATACTGTGCACAAACCCCATCCCGGAGCTCAATCTCAGGTCCGGGGTAGAGCCTAGATCCTTAGTTACTCAAAAGCTGTTGTGCTCATATGGACCCATTAGAAAGTTGGGCCTGCTAGGCCCAGAGTTCAACTCCCAGCAATGCCAGAAGTTTCATCCTGATGTGAGAAACCAATCCTTACAGCTGTTTTCCTGTCTTGTGTAAGTCCTGGGCCTAATGGAGGATGGAGAATGCTATATAGGCAACTCTATAGCCATGGGAATAGGTTGTCATCCATGGCAACACAGATATACCTGACACCATACTCAATAAAATACACAATACATCCATGAATAAGACTCAAAATTAAAAAATAACTGCTTTGAAAGCAAGATGCATACCACACCTGTATGTATATAGAGATCCTATGTTTAAAAAAGGTAAGCTTGTTATTTTGTCCACTGCTGGGACTTCAAATCAGGCCCTGGACCAGGCCTGACATTCTAATCTTCAGGGATGATGAGCTACCCTTTCCCCCACAGTGCAACGGGGTTACCCAGACCTGAGTTCAAATCCCAGGCCTGACAAAAGATTCATCCAGATGTTAGAAGCCAGTCTTTACACCTGTTTTCCTCTCCTATGGAAGTCCTGGGTCTCAGCTAGGATGGAGAATGAATGCATAGGCAACCTTATAACAATGGGAATAGGTCATCATCCATGTCAGCAGAGTTATACCTGTCACCATACTCAGTAAAATACACAATACCTCCATGTATTAGACACAAAATAAGGAAAAGGAGTGCACCGAACACAAGATGCTATCCACACATATATGTCAATACATATCCTATGTTTCAATTATGAATTTATGCCTATCCTGGCCTTCACTGGGGCACAACTTCAGGTCCTGAGAATGACTTAGCTCCTTAGTTGCTCACAGGCCCGTGTCCTCACCTTGACTCTTTTGCCAATTGGCCCTGCTAGGCTCTCAGTTCAAATCCCAACATTGCCAAAACATGAATCCTGATGTGAAGCCCATTGATCCACCTGTTTTTCTGTCCAGAGAATGTCCTGAGTCTCAGCTACGATGGAGAAGGAGTAGAAAACTCTATAGAAGTGGGCATAGGTTGCCATCCAAGTCAGCACAGTTATAGCTGTCATCATATGCAATAAAATACAAAATGCATCCCTGACTAAGACACACAATGAAAAGAACAACTACACTGAAAACATGATGCATTTCACTTATGTATGTAAATAGAGATCCTATGTGTAACATAGGTGGGCATATGATTTTTGCCTAACCTGGGGCTTCAATTCAGGCCCTGTGACCAGGCCTGACCTTGTAGTCTTCAACGATAGTGAGCTTCTCCTTTCCCCACAGTGCAAAAGAGTTACCTAGACCTGTTTTCACATCCCAGCTCTGGCAGTAAAATGGCGCGAATTCTGAGCTAGGGTGCTTCATTCATAATTTTTCAATTTTTTAATATTTTTTGCCAGACCTGAGGCTTGAACTCAAGTTGTGGCAACTCTGCCTCAGGTCCGATCATCCTAGGCTGCAGCCTCTGGACCCACAGCCCATCCTCGGATCCTAGGACCCCAGGGTTTGAAGGAAAAAATAAAAAGCTGGAAGAGAAAAAGTGGTGGGAAGTTCCAACTGGCGCCGCTTTTAGGTTTATTTTCATGTGAATGTTGACCGAATGTTGAGACCGAACCCGGTGGACTGCAGATTGAAGGTGACCTGGTGTGGCTGAAGGCCTGCTGCTGTCGGGGGAGCCACAGGATGACCGGGCAATGGAGGTCCCGAGTTTGAATCCTGGTCAGCCATCCTACATTGAGGGAATGACAGGAGTTCCTGAGATACTCAATTCCGGACCTAAGAAGAGCCGTGAAATATGATCAATCTCTTCCTTGAATAAGTAGTTCCTGAGGATTCGAGTAGGAAATGATAGTCAAGACACATGGGGTATCGATTATTTTTAGTCAAGAGTTGATGAAGTGTGACCATAATCATCACAGTCATTAAATGGAGGCATTGGGGGAAGATCCAAGAATCAGTAGTCACAGGGTAGATTGGATTCAATCACAGGTCTCCATCTCTCCTACTCTATACAGATATGTACTTATTTGCTTACTACCTTCAGCTGATGAATGGATGACTATTGTGCTCCCCCTGCCTTACCCCCAAGACTCGATCTCAGGTCCTGGGAATGGCCTAGCTCCTTAGTAGCTCACAGGCTGGTGTGCTTATGTGGACCCATTCGCCTATTAGGCCTGCTAGGTGCTGAGTTCAGATCCCAGCATTGCCAAATATTCATCCTGTCAGAAGCCAGACGTTTCACCTGATTTCCTGTGTGAGTCCTGGGTTTCAGCTAGGATGGAGAATGCATGGGCCACCTTGTGGACATGAGAAAAGGTTGTCATCCATGTCAGCCCAATTACACCTGTCATATATACTCAAGAACATACATAATACATCCATGAATAGCATACAAAATAGAGAGGATAACTAAGCCCAATGCATAAAGCAGTCCACACACGGATGTGAATATACATCCCATGATGTATTGAGGACTCTTGTGGCCTCCCTGGGGCTTGATCACAGCTCCTGGGAACAGACCAGCTCCTTAGTGGCTCACAGGCAGGTTTGCTCATGTGGACCCATTGGGCAGTTGGGCCTCCTAGGCCCCGAGTTCGACTCATAGCACTTCGAAAAATTCACCCTGATGTGAGAAACCACTCGTTGCACCTGTTCTTCTGTTCTGTGCAAGTTCTTGGTCGCAGCTAGGATGGAAAATGCATAGGCAACTCTATACTCATGGGAATAGCTTGTCATCCAGGTCACCACAGTTATATCTGTCATCCTATGCTCAAGAAAATACACAATACATCAATGAGTAAGACACCAGACAAAGACAATAACTACACTGAACCCAAGATGCCGCACACCCATGTATGGAAATAGAGATCCTCTGTTTAAATTCTGAATTTATGACTACTATAGCGCCCACCGGGGCTTGATCTCAGGTTCCAGGAAAGACCTAGATGCTTAGTGGCTCACGCGCTGGTGTGCTCACCATGACTCATCCACCACTTGAGCCTCCTAGGCCTTGAGTTCAAATCCCAGCACTACCAAAATATTCATCCTGATATGAGAAGCCAATGGTTGCACGAGTTTTCCTATGCTGTGAAAGTCCTGGGTCTCAGCTAGAATGGAATATGCAATATAGGCAACTCTATACTCGTGGGAATTGGTTGCCAGCAATGTCAGCATAGGTATAACTGTTATCACAGTCAGTAAAATACATACTGCATCCATGAATAAGACACGAAATCAAGAGAATGAGTATACTGAATGCAAGATGCCACCCACCCATTTATGGAAATATAGCTCCTGTCATTAAATTATGATTTCATGAGTATATTGACCCTCATGGGGCACGAGCTCAGTTCTGTGAATGGCCTAGCACCTTAGTGGCTCACAGGCTGGTGTGTTCACCTTGACCCATTCCCCAATTCTGCTGCTAAGCTCTGAGTTCAAACTCCAGCACAGCAAAAAGATTCATCCTGATGTGAGAAACCAATGGATCCACATGATTTCCTGTCCTGTGAAGGTCCTGGGCCTCATTGAGGATGGAGAATGCTATATAGGCAACTCTATAGCCATGGGAATAGGTTGTCATTCACGGCAGCACAGATATACCTGACACCATACTCAATAAAATACACAATACATCCATGAATAAGACTCAAATTTAAAAAAAAATAACTACATTGAAAGCAAGATGAATACCACACCTGTATGTAAATAGAGATCCTATATTTAAAAAAGGTAAGCTTGTTATTTAGTCCACTGCTGGGTCTTCAAATCAGGCCGTGGACCAGGCCTGACATTCTAATCTTCAGGGATGATGAGCTTCCCCTTCCCTCACAGTGCAACAGGGTTACCCAGACCTGAGTTCAAATCCCAGGCCTGACAAAAGATTCATCCCTATGTCAGAAGCCAGTCATTATGCCTGATTTCCTCTAATGTGGAAGTCCTGGGTCTCAGCTAGGATGGAGAATGAATGCATAGGCAACCTTATAACCGTGAGAACAGGTCGTCATCCATGTCAGTACAGTTATATCTGTCACCATACTCAGTAAAGTTCACAATACCATCATGAATTAGACATAAATTAAGGAGAAGAAATGCACCGAATGCAAGATGTTCCCACACATATATGTCAATACAGATCCTATGTTTCAAGTATGAACTTATGCTTCATACTTAAGTATGAACTTATCCTGGCCTCCCTGGGGCTCATTGTCAGGTCCTGGGAACAACTGAGGGGCTAGGCCCTTGACTCTTTCACCAATTGGGCCTGCTAAGCTCTCAGTTCAAATCCCAACATTGCCAAAAGCAGAATCCTGATGTGAGAACCCATAGGTCGACCTGTTTTCCTGTCCTGTGAATGTCCTTGGTCTCAGCTAGAATGGAGAAGACATAGGCAACTCCATGGACATGGGTATAGGTTGTCATCCATGTCAGCACAGTTATATCTGTCATCACACTCAATAAAATACAAAATGCATCCCTGGCTAAGACACACAATAAAAAGAATAACTACACTGAAAGCATGATGCATTCCACATATGTATGTAAATAGAGACCCTATGTGTAAAATAGTTGGGCATATGAATTGTGGCAGTGCTGGGGCTTCAATTCAGGCCCTGGGACCAGTCCTGACTTTGTAGTCTTCAAAGATGGTTAGCTTACCCTTCCCCAATAGTGCAACAGAGTTACCCAGACCTGAGTTCAAATCTCAGCTCTGGCAGTAAAATGGCGCAAATTCTGTGCTAGGGTGTTTCCTTCCTTCATATATATATATATATATATATATATATATATATATATATATATATATATATATATATATATATATTTTTTTTTTTTTTTTACCAGACCCGGTGCTCAAACTCAAGTAGTGGCAACTCTGCCTCAGCTGTGATCATCCTATGCTGTGGCCTCTGGACCTACAGCCCATCCTTGAATCCTAGGACCCTAGGGCTTGCAGGAAAAAAGAAAGCTGCGAGGGGAAAAAAAGCTGTGGGAAGTTCGACCTGGTGCTTTTATGTTCATTTTCCTTTGTACCGTGACCATGGTGGGTCTGAACCAGGTGACCTACAGAGTGAAAGTTACCTGGAGTGGCTGAAGTCCTGCAGCTGTTGGGGAAGCCCCAGACCATCCAGGCAAAGAGGCCCAGAGGTCGAATCCCAGTCAGCCCCCCTACATTGAGGGATTGGCGTGAGATCCTGAGATACTTGTTTCCGGACCTAGGAAGAGTCATGGAATGTGATCAATCTCATCCTTGAGTGAGTAGTTCCTGCAGGATGTGAGTAGGAAATGATAGGCAAGATTCCTGGGGTATCGATTATTTTTAATGAAGAATTGATGAAGCGTGACCATAATCATCACAGTCACGAAATGGAGGCATCGGGAAAGGTCCAAGAATTAGTAGTCACAAGGTAGATTGGATTCCATCACAGGTCGCCATCTCTCCTACTCTAAACAAATATGTATACTATCTTCTGCTTATGAATGGATGACTATTGTGCTCTCCACCTGCCCTATCCCCAGGGCTCAATCTCAGGTCCTGGGAACAGCCTAGTTCCTTAGATGCTCACATCATGGTGTCCTCACCTTGACCCTTTCTCCAATTGGGCCTGCTAGGCTCTGAGTTCAAATCCCAACACTGTCAAAAGAGGAATGCAGGTGTGAGAATACAATCAGTACACCTGTTTCCTGTCCTGTGAAAGTTCTGGGTCTCAACTAGGATGGAGAAGGCTTAAACAACTCTATAGACATGGGAATAGATTGTCATCCATGCTAGCACAGTTATATCTGTCATCATTCTCAATAAACAAAATGCATCCATGACTAAGACACACAATAAAAAGAATAATTGTACTGAACGAATGTATGTGAATAGAGATCCTATGTTTAAAATAGATGGGCATATGATTTTTGCCAGTGCTGGGGCTTCAATTTAGGCCCTAGGAGCAGGCCTGACCTTGTAGTCTTCAAGGATGCTAAGCTTCCCCTTTCCCCACAGTGCTATAGTGTTACCTAGACCTGAGTTGGAATCTGGTGTGAATTCTGAACTAGAGTGCTTTATTAGTTTTTAGGGTTTTTTTTTTTTTTTTTTTTTTTTTTTTTTGCTAACCAAAGGATTTGAACTCACTTCATGGCAACCCTGCCTCAGGTTCGATCACTTTAGGCAGGTAGGCTGCCATAGGCTCATAGTCGACCCTGTGATCCTAGGCCCTAAAGCCTTGCAGGAGTAAAAAAAAAAAAAAACCCACACAGAAAAATAGCCACCAGATGGATTTTTTTACATTTTATTCCTTTGCATGGTGACCAACCTGGGTCCAAATTACACGGCTACAAAGGGTACTTCACTTTGCATTGGCCGTGGCTAGCAGACTATCAGGTAAGCCACAGGCCCATATGTCATTATAGGCCCTGATTTTGAATCCTGGTCCTGATACCTACCAATGGGGGGACTTCCCACCAGACTCGTTCCTATGCATGGGAATAACGATGGAATGTGAGCAAACTCATGAATGCATGAGAAGTTTCTGCGGGCATCATTCTAGTCTAAAATTATATACAATGATCCTAAGATGTTGATTGATCTTAATGAATGGCTTACTAAGCGTGGGAACAATACTATTCCTTCAATGGAGGCATAATAAATACCTAAGAGTTCGTAGGAATGTAGTTGATGTCATTGAATCATAGGTTGATGTCTCTGGAATTCTATACAAATATATATTTATTGATATATACCACATGCCTATCCATGTATGGGTACTTTGTCCACCCCTGGAGCTCAATCTCAGGGTCTGGGAACTGACTGGCAGCTTCCTTGGCTAGAGGTGGCCGTGTTGACACACCCATTCATGAATTGGGTCTGCTAGGCCGTGAGTTCAGATCCTAGCACTGCAAACGTTTGGATCATGGAATAAGAAGCAGAGTGTGACACCTGTTTTCCTTTTCTCTGAGAGTTCTGGGTGTCAGACATGATGGAGAAAACATCTACAAATTTAGATACTATGTGATGGGATGTCATCAATATAATAAATGGAATGCGTGTCATCACAGTCAATAAACGGTAAATAAATGAATAAAACAAAAATACAATCAATAACCAGATGGACTGAACATCTATAGGTAAGTACAAATCCTATCTTTATAATGTATATAAACAGTATGTTTTCTAGGGCTGGAGATTGAATTCAGGCCTAGGGACCAGGCCAGAATTTCTTGTCTTCAAGCCTGATGAGCTTCCCTTCGTCCACAGTGCTGCAGAGTTTCCTAGACCCTGAGTTCAAATCCAAAGTAAAAAAATGGCGAGAATTGCAAGCCAGTGAGCTAAATTTTTTTTTGTGTGCGGGGGGTGGGGGGAGGGTTTTTTTTGTTGTTTTGTTTTGTTTTGCCAAGCAAGGTCTTGAACTCAGTGATGGCACTCTGCCTCAGCTTCTATCACACTAGGCTGCTGTGCAGCCGCTGGAGCCACTGCCCATCCTGGGATCTTAGACCTCCAGCCCTTGTGCTGGGAAAAAAATATGTACAGAAAATAGTGGCAGAGCCGGGCACCGGTGGCTCACACCTGTAATCTTAGCTACTCAGGAGGCTGAGATCTGAGTATCTCGGTTCAAAGCGAGGAAAGTCCGTGATACACTTATCTCCAAGAAACCACTAGAAAACTGTAAGTGGCGCTGTGACTCAAGCAGTAGAGTGCTTTAGCTGAAGACCCCAGGCAGAGTGCCCAGGCCCAGAGTTCAAGCCTTATGACCAAACCCTCCCCCCAAAAAAGTGGCACGATTGCATTTTTACAGTTTATTCCTTTGCACTGTGACCATTTGGTCTGAATGACATGGCTCCAAAGGGTACTTCACCTTGCATTGCTGAAGGATGGCGGGCTATTGGGGAAGCCATAGTCTCGCAAGGCAATGTAGGCCTAGTGTTGAATCCCACTAATGTCACGTCCAGAGGGTAGAGATCCTAAGAGACTCATTCCCATCCACAGTAATAGTGATGGAATGTTATCAACAGCACGGTTGAATGAGCTGATCATGAATACTACTCGTATAAAATTAGAAATCATGATTTCAGTAGACTGATTTTATTTAATATGAAGCATTAAAAGAATACTATTTCTTACAGAGACACAATAATTTCAGGACACTGATTTACTTAATAGTTTATTAAGGATGAAAACAATAACATTAATTACATGGAGGCATAATAAATACAAAAGAATTGGTAGGAATGTAGTCTACATAACTGAATAATGTGTAGACATGTCTGACACTCTATAAAGATATGTATTTATTAGCATACTACCATCTGCGTGTCAGTCTGTTCTTATTTTGTAAAACCCTGGGGCTCGATCTAAGGTCCTTGGAACTGCCTGTCATCTCAGTTTGCCCAGGATGGAGTGTTGATACTCACGCATTCATGAATTGGGCCTTGTAGGCCGTAGTTCAGATGCCAGCATTCCCAAAAAATGAATCGTGGAGTAAGAAGCTGATTGTGACAAACGTTTTCCTTTTGTGTTAAAGTCCTAGGAGTCAGGTATGCAGCGGAACATATATGCAGACCTATATCCTAGGGAATCAATGTTCTATGTGCCATAATAGTCAATAAAATAAATGGCCTATACATGAATAAAACAAAAAATAAAAATGAATACACTGAAAGCTATACAGAGTCAACCTATGTATATAAATATAAATCATATATTTAAAATGTACATGAATAGGATGTTTTCTAGTGCTGGGGATCGATTTCAGGTCTAAGGAACAGACTTGAATTTCATGATTTCAAGGAGGCGAGCTTCCCCTTTCCACACAGTGCAAAAGCGTTACCCAGACCATGAGTTCCGATCCCAGTCCTGACAGAAAAAATGGCAGCTGTATACTATGTGATGTCCAATTCTTAGGTATTTGATTCTGCCTCCATTTAATGAATGTGATTGTTTAAATGCTTCATAAAGTATTAATTAAAATTGATCAGTGTCCTATAATATAATTGTGTATAATTTTATCTTAGAATCATTCAAGAACTGCCCATTCAATCACATATATCACATGCCATTGTTATTTATATGGATAGGATTGAGTTTTTTAGGATCACCTGCCATTTGGAGGTGGCAGGACCAGGATGTGGGCTCCAGTTCTCACCACTTAAACGCGAGGATAAGGAAATCACTGGTCTGTCCAAGAACATCAGCAACATCGATGATTAGGCAGGCACCAATGGCTCTCAGCAATCCTTGATACTTACAAGGCTGTGATAGGAGGATCATGGTCAAAGTCACCCTAGGCAGGAAAGTCCTTGAGACCCCTGTCCAACTTCAGTGCCAACAAAGCCAGAAGTACAGCCATGTGGCTTCACTAGTTGGGGGCTAGCCTTGAGCAAAAGCAGCTTAAGGACTGTGCCCTGATCCTGAGTTCAAGGTCAGGGACTGGCAACAAACAGTCATACACAACAATCTGTGCAGCCATCCAGCTAAAGCAGGTCACCCTCATGACCTCAACTGGACTGGACAGAGTTTCATGTGAAAGTGGTGCTGTCATCTTGACTCTGCCCTTTCTGCCTGCATCACAGGATTCCGTCCACACCCCCATTCTTTCATGTTTCTTTCTGACCAATGGGAAACAAGAATGGTGGACACGCCCACATTCCATGCTGCCTGGTAGCACCTAGATTCCCTCAGTTGGTTGACACCACTACTAGCAGTTGAGGAAGGTAGAGGTGGCTGAGTGGTGAGCAAGATACTCGAGGCCACATTGGAGTAAAGTAGGAAATTGAGGTCCTAGACAGTGAGTGGGTGAATAGAGGATTTCCCAGACCTTGGAAAAGTGGCCAGCCCATCTTTCCCAATGCTCAGATGTCTGAAACAACAGGACTCCATGAGAGTGCTGTGGGCTCGAAATTGCCACAAAAACACTGGCAGAAGTATCCTCCCAACAGATCTGCAACATTCAAGAAAACTAAGAACATGAAAAAGTGAAGGATCCCCAATACAAACACCACTGGGGAGTGTGATTCAAAGTAGAGTCCAGCCAAATGTGATGCTGACCATGGGCCTCCCCTGCCTTTGGACACAGCCACAGCCACCAGGGTCCAAAGTGTCAATGGTCTCTATAACACCAAGGATCTGCAGAGGTGTACTGACATGTAGTTTCCACCCTGGATCCCAGCAAAAGAAGAAAAGCGCTCTGTGCCAAGATCCAACCACTGAAGTAGGAAAAGACAAACCTGCAAGATGAACGGGAGTAAGAGAGGAGAAGATAGCCCAACTGCACGCAGCAATGAAAAGGGAGCTAGAGATCTACAAGGCACCCATACAGAGGTTGGTTTGGGAAGAAAGTGATTTACAATGTTCACCAGCCCACGTGCAGCAGGCGACCGATGACAGAGAAAGGGAGCATGAAGCTCTCACCAGCTGCCTGTAGACCGCAGAGCAGCACATGGCAGGGGTAGAGATGGTGGATTCTGTGGTCACTGCTCACAGAATGAAACTGAAGTGTTCTTTGAACAGCTGAATGATATGACCCTTCAGCTCGAGGAAAAGATCAGAAGCTTCAATGACTTGGAGCAAGTGAACTCTGAGTTACAGGAGAAGCTGGAAGCAATATGGACACAGTGGAGCAACATGAAGAGCAGAATCTACAAGTTCCAAGAAGCGCTGGCAGGGCGTGAGGTACTAACGAGACTACTGGACAACCTGAGCTGGATGGTGACTGCAGCGAATCTAGAGAGAGACACCTTCAAAGAAGACCTGAGCATTGAGAGGTCCGTGCAGAAGGAGGAGGTCCAGCGGCTGACCTAGTGGGTGAACCAACTGACAGAGGAGAAGAATCGAGGGTCAAGGCAGGTGTTTGACCTAGAGAAGGAGCTGGGGGAACTGAGAAGGAAGTTGGCAGAGCATGGCCCCCTTCGGGACCACCTCCGGTCAAGCAGCAGTTGCAAGCCCAGGCCTATTGCAAGCAGATGGAGTTGAAAAACCTGGAGGAACAACTTCACATCCAGGTCCAGGAAAACCAAAGGCTCTGTTTCCAGAACACGGAGTAGCAGAAGCAACTGTGGAGTCTGTAGGAGAAGGCCAAGGATCAGCAGAAGAGCTGCAAGATCCCACGATGCGCATGTGTGCAACGGACAGATGGAAGAACAGCTGGCCCTGCTGTGGAACACTCTCCACATGATGAGCAGTGAGAAGGAGAAGCTAGCCAGCATCTTGGACTCAGAGCAGCAGGTAAAGAAACATTTGTGAGAACAGCTGGACCACACAGTGGAGAAGATACAGGAATGGAAAGAGGTGGCTGAGAGAGAAAGCCAAGCAGCTTGGGAGCTGCAGGAGTGGCAGGAGCAGTCCCTGGCCCAGCTGCAGGAGCTCAGAGCCACCTGTGAGCTGCACATCACCTCCAACGAGCAGCTGAGCTCTGAGAAGGAGGCCCTGCAGCAGCACCTAGAGAGGCAGACCCAGCTGCTGGAGCAGCTGAAGCAAGTGCAGGCCCCACAAAATGTCGGGACCAGGTGGTGCCCCCAAAGTGGCAGGACACCCTCAAGTGCCTGAAAGTGACCAGACCACAGGAGGAGAGACTGCAGGCCCAGCTGAGCTTCCTGGCTTTCCCTGTGGAAGGGAAAATTGAGAGCCCTGGAGACAAAAGGTGATGAGGCAACTCCCCCAGACGTGACCATCGCAGAGGATGGAGACATCCCCCAAACCGAGAGGGATGTGGATTAGGGGCGCTCTCCATGGCTGAAATCCACAGGGGGAAACTCCTGCACCAAGAGTGGCAGCCCCCCTGCAGGTGCCCAGTCCACCTGGCAGCTCAGTGCCAGAGAAAGCTGGAGCCACTGACCCCCCACCCTGCGACCTGGCACCACAGCATACGCGAGGATGGGAAGCAGGACACGTGGGCATCCGAGAAGAAAATCTGCTTTGTCCACGACCTGGCTGTTCAGGTGGACTTCCGGAGTCCAGCAGATGAGCTCCACCATCGATGCAGCCAGCTGTTGGCACACATCCGCACCATCGAGGACTCCCTCATTGCGTGTAAAGAGCAGATGTCAGGAGAAAGCTGAGCACATGTGCTGGCTGTCCCAGGAGAAGATGAAGAGGAGAGAGCTGTGGGAGCCCCTGTGGTTCCTCTCAGGGGAAGGCATGGACAACAGGCACCAGATGCCCACCCAGGCTGAGTCCCCTGCCACCATCACCGCGTCAGACACCTCAGGCTCCACGGTGGTCAAAATGAGGAAGGAGCAAAAAGGTTTTGAAGAATTGCCACTTCAAAGCAGTGTGGAAACTGCCAAAGGACAGGTCAGGGTACCCTACCCCATAGAGGACATCCTGCCGCAGAAGGCACACATGCAGATCACCCACAGCTCACAGGCTCAGGCGAGGAGTATTCCCTCCCTTTCTTCTGTAGACTGATGCAGATGATGACTCTCTATGTGACGTACTGACTCTCAAAAACCTCAGCAGCCACCACAAGTAGGTGGCCAGGTGGCCTTCTCTCAGGCCTCCATCTCCAGGTGATGGGTAGGGTAAACTGCGGTTCAGGTAGGGCAGAGGCTGCTGGGAGGTGGCCCATATTCAAGGGACATCTAATGGGCCATTTGTGGCCAGGGAAGATGCCCATGTTATGCTTATCACAAAGAATGAATAGTTTTCAAAGGGAAAACAAGCCTCCAACAAAGATTTGTTCTTCCCGTCCTGGGGCTTGAACTCAGTGCCTGGCCACTGTCCCTGAGCTCTTTTTCTCATGGTTAGCACTCCACCACTGAAACCACAGTGCCACTTCTTGTTTTCTGATGGTTCATTGAGAATAAGAGTCTCACATACTTTCCTGCCCAAGATGGCTTTGAACCGAGGTCCTCTAGATCTCAAATTCCAGAGTAGCTAGGATGACAGGCATGCGCCACCAGTGCCCAGCATGTGATGCCTTTTGACGGCATATTGGCTATTCTGTATAAGGAGCCCCAAAGGGCCTGGATGGACCTAGACCCAGTCAAGGAGCTGGGATGGGGGAAGGCTGATGTTCTAGCCATTCTGTTCCCCAAAATTAAAGACGCCAGCTGGTGTTGGATGCATCAAACACCTAGGTCAACATCCACCAGGCTTAGTGGGGAAAAGGTAGAGGATACCCAAAGATTGCAGTGTAGAAATCTCTGATTTTGCATGTATGTGGTGTGTTTGTGTGTGTGTGTGTGTGTGTGTGTGTGAACTCAGGGCCTAGGCTCTATCCCTGAGTTTTCTTGCTCAAGGCTAGTGCTCTTCTACTTGAGTCACAGCCCACTTGCTTTTTGATGATTAATTGTAGGTAAGACTCTCAAGTACATTCCTGTCCAGGGTGGCTTCGAAGCATGATGGGGACCCAGGGAAGCAAGAGTAAACACAAGTCGCAGGTACAATCCCTATGGTGGGTGACTCCTGCCCCCTTGTAGCCAGATGCGGGACATGTGGCTCTGTGCCATCGTGGGGGACTACCGTCATCTAGAGTTCAATTGGGGGAAGTGACCAGGGCCAAGCTGACTTTTGCCCACCCTGAATGCTGATTCCAGAGCAGATCTGTTCTATCCTAAGCCAAGAGAGCTCCAGGAGGCCCAGCTTCCAGGGGCACAAGGAACGGAGAGGTCAGCCCAAGGCCAAGCTAAGAGCCTTTGACCATGGACACTCCAACTTGGCCTTCCTGATCACTGTAAGGCCTGTCAATGAACAACCTCCCCCCAAAAAAACAAAATTGGAGCCGTGTGTCAAAGTGGTTGAGCTCTAACGTTGAACCAAAGAGCTCAGAGACAGGGCCCCCATGCTGTGAATTCAAGATCCCCAGCTGACCCTCCCCCATAAAACATAGGTTAGCTAAAGGTGAACTAGTAGGATTTGTGAAGTGTTTCTGAAGAATAGTGATACAGAAGAGAGCACCCTAATTCTAATGACAGCTGAACTTGTGACATAGAGCTATGTGCTGAGTCGTTCACAGGGTGCTGTTTTCTGGATCCTTCCCACATGGGGGTTTTGTGCTGAGTCCTCAAAAAGCATTTTGTGTGCTGAGTCATCACAAAGGGTGCTATATTATCAGTCCTTGAGAAGAGTGGGCCGTGCTGGGTTTTTCAAAGGGTGCTGTGTGCTGAGCCCATTAAACAATGTACTTTATGCTGAGTCCTTCAAAAGGTACAGTGTGCTAATTCATCCCAAAGGGTGCTATGTACTGAGCCCTTGAGAAGGGAGGGACAGGTGAATTTTCAATGGGTGCTGTGGGCCGAGTCCTTTACACAGGGTACTTTTGCTGAGTCCTTCATAGGGGGCTGTATGCTGAGTCATCCCAAAGAGTGCAATGTGCTGCCTCCTTGAGAAGAATGGGATGGGGTGAGTTATTCGAGTGCTGTGTGCCGAGTCCTTTATATGGGGTGCTCTGTACTGTCCTTCAAATGGTGCTGTGTGCTGAGCCCTTCCACAGGGTGGTATATGCTGAGTCCTTCAAAACTCTGCTATGTGCTGAGTTTTGTAAAGGGTGCTGTGCACTGAATGTTTTACACAGGGTGCTACATATTCAGCCCTTCAAAGAGTGGTGTGTGTGGAGCCTTAACACAGGGTGTATGTGCTGAGTCCTGGAAAAGCATGCTACGTGCTGAGTTTTTCAAAGCGTGCCATGAACTGAGTCCTATACACTGCATGCTATGGACTTCCTCCTTCAAAGGGAGCTGTATGTTGAGTTATCCCAAAGGTTACTATATGCTAAGTCCTTCAAAGGGCAAACTGTGCTGAGTCCTTTATACAGGGTGCTTTGTGCTGGCTGAGGCCTCAGTTAAAGTGAAGGTCCTGACTGGGAGCGCAGAGCATGAGGAGCTAGCACAGCAGACACATTCCCTCAAGCAGCCCCATGGTGGCGTGGTGGCCATGAGCTGTCCCAAGTCCAAGGTTCCAATTACCATGGTGGTGGCAGTGGCCACAGAGGAGGAGGTCACTGAGGAGGAGGCAGCTGAAGAGGCAGCCTTGTAGGCAGCAGTAGCAGGGGTGATGGCGGCATTGGCGGAAACAGGTCTGGCTGTGGATGAGGCAGGAGCTGAGTTGTCTGCAGCTGAGGGGGAGTTAGAGGCCATACTTGCCCTACCATGCACCCTCAGATCCCGCCCCTCCCTCCCCGGCCCTCCCCAAGGTGCCGCGTTTCAAAAATGGCACTGCTGGCCTAGACCCGGGGAGCTTCTCTCAGTTGCCCAGCTGAGATAACGCACCCCTGGCTGGCTTGTTTCAGTGACCCGGTCCAGGTCCCTGGTCCTTGGATTCCGGGCCTGCCACACCTAGAGCCGCTGCCTACAGCTTCTCCCAGCAGCACACGTGAGTGGCCACCCTGCGGGCCCACACCCTGCGACCCCATTGCTCAGTGAACCCCTTGACCCGCCCCCATAGCCTCCCCCATTCTGCGGACCTGGACCCGACCTGTGCCTCCTGCCTCCCCTCTCCTGTCCCACCTGTGCCTCCCCTGCATCCCACAATACACCCTGGCTCTGCCACAAATGCACCCCAAGGGTGGGGGTGTGGAGGTGGGTGGCAACCCGAGGATCCCTCACATGTCCCTAGTGGCCAGTGTCCCAGGAAACGGGAAGATGCAGGGTTGGGTTAGGAGAGGGCGCCAGAGAGCTCCTGGCCTGGAGTAATGGAGCCACACAGCCACCCATCTGCACCCTTCCTCACCTTGGTAGGAACCTGGTGGCTTCAGTCAGAGGTGGGGAGCAGCATCTCTAAACCTGCCTTCTCAGGTCTTTTCCTTTTTTCTTGGGGTGGGGGTGTTGGATGCAGAAGATAGACCCCCTTGGTGTGTGAGCCCTTGTCCTCTATGCTCGGTCACCCTTTCACCTGAGGAGGGTCCCAGAAGAGCCCATTACGGAGGTGAGGACACTGGGGGTCAGATAGAAGATGAATATCTGGGAGTAACACACCCCCTCTCACCCACACCCAACCTATTCTTCCCACCCCAGCTGTCATCAGTTCTCACAGGGTGATCACATTTCCCAGCTCTGCCAGAATCTGCTGTTGCTCCTGGTCCATCTGGTCTCCTCATCCTCCCCAAGAATGCGCCAAGTCACCCAGAAGCATCTAGACTGGAAGCAGGAAGTCCATCCATGTATGTAACATTTAGGAGCCCATCCATTTCCCCAACACCGCCCCCACCCCAGGTCATACACCCCTCTGGGGGCACCATAAACTCCTGCTTGTTATCTGTCCTGGCTCTGAGGAGCCACCTGTCTCAGCACTCCTTTTTCCAGCATCCTGGCCTAGGGTTTTGGTTTATGTGGAATTAAGGGGTTTGTTGTTCCCAAGAGGAAGATTCTGACCCTGGAGAAAGGGAGAGGCAGGGTGGTTCTTTTTTATTAGAGTGGTGCTCCCCTTTGGTGGGATCCCCTGGTTCTGACAAGGGAACCCCATGCCCCAGCTTGTACATAGTCCCAGATGAGGAACTGACAAACTCAGGAGAGGCACTGTTCTGAATCTGTGTGTGTGTGTGTGTGTGTGTGTGTGTGTGTATGTTTGTATGAGAGAGAGAAAGAGAGAGTGTGAGAGAGAGAGAGAAAGGGAGGGAGAGAGGGAGGGAGGGAGAGAGATCATCTTTCAACTTGTACAGCATGACTGTGCTCAGGTGAGTGATCAGTTGGCAAATTGCAGTCTTCTGTCACAGGTCTGGATTGTGTGTGTGTGTGTGTGTGTGTGTGTGTGTGTGTGTGTGTGTGTGTGTGTGTGTGTGTGTGTTGGGAGAGCAGGGAGATGAGAACAATGGAAACATATTTAAGTCACCATGTCTAAAAAGAGCAAAAGCATTTTATTTGTGTGTATGTGTATTGTTCTTTTGTCATCAACGCCAAGTATGATCCCAGCCACAATTTTTATTTTCTCCTTCAACGTTACATGAATATTTTGGGGAAGGTTTCAGTAGATGTTCCTTTCCACCTCTCCCTTCCCCTTTCCTGTAGCTCACAATAGCTGCTGGGTCTGCGTGGGTCTCCCCTTGGAAGTCTGTGTGAATCACAGATCAGAGTGGACACCTGTACTTCTGTGTTCAGGCTGGTGAGGCAAGTGTGACCACAGCCACATTCATACAGCCAGACAACCTGCTCTGGTGTGTAGAGTTGGAGCTAATTCAAGGGTTGGGAATGTGTCTGCCAAACATAATTAGGGAATGAGATGGGTGGAGTATGGCAGAAGATGTGAAGCTAGGAGGGTCTGGTGGGTGGCGAATGGTGTGACATAGCAGATGGTTCACCACAAACAAGGATGAGAGGGAACCTTACTCAGGGCTTTGGCGGTGTCCATGGGCATCTGGGCAGGGGTTCCAGGCCCCCACTGGTGGCATGGATTCCCTCCTAGGGCAGTGCCCTGTGGGCAGTCCTCCCTGGAGTCCTGTAGATTCCAATCTGTGTCCTGCCTGTGCCGTTTGCAGCTGGGCAGTGGTAGGCAATTGCGTTCTCCCTGCTGAAGCCTGCACAGTATCAGGCCATGGCAGTTAGCTAGGGCTGTCTGAATGCCTGTTTCTGTAACCTGCTGTAGGCTGTCTGGAAGGAAAAGGGGACCACTGACTTTGGAAGCCTTTAAGTTTGATTGGGACAACTGAAATGCCAGCTTTTCCAGGATTTTTTCTTTAAGCTGTCAATTACTACTAATGATTGGGATTATGGGTCAAATTAGACTGACCATTTCAGCTGCCAAACAATAATGTTCAAGGCAGCATAGGCAGAGTTCCCAAGCCAGATCATCTCCTGTCATGAACATCCTGCTTTGACTGCCTTCCTCCAGCAGCTGCTGATTCTCCTCTGGTTCTCTCTAGGGTGACCACCACAGTCAAGGACTTCATGGGGAGCAGAGATCTTCACCTCGCAATCCCCAGGTTTCCAGCTGTAAGCAGAGACGATTCCCAGAACTGCATTGGAATCTGGGAGATTCAGAGAACCGGGAAGCCTCAAGGATCCTTTCTCTGCAACATGAAACTTGAGGGCCAGATGTGGTAGACCATCCTGTCTGGCCCCAGGAGGAGGAGAGGAGGCCCCTTGAGCCAGGCTTTCACCTCACGTGCCTCATTCACACCTGAGGGCAGAATTGAGTGCCAAACTGTGGGTTAGCCGCTGGACAAAGATTTTTGAGAAGAGAGGCATCACAGAGCCCCAGAATCCAGCGAGTACATCGTTGCTCACATCCTCAGAGCCAAAAGAGTTAAGTGCAGTGGCTCCAGGAGGGCAGGAAGTGGGACGAGGGAGAACTGTGGAAGAGCTACTTCAGGCTTCAACACCGCCCCCACTAACCCCTCCACCCCCAGGATGCTTACCTTAGTTAGATGGGAGTTTTCTGTAATATTGTCGTAGAGAGATGCTCATTTATTTATCCAACAAACCTTTACAGTGAGTGCCAGGTCCAGGAATCATAGACGATGAAATGTTCCAGTTCTGGTTCCACAGCACATGAAGAAATCTTGGTTTGAGCTGGATGCTGGTGCTTCACACCTGTCATCCTAGCTACTTAGGAGGCTGAGATGGGAGGACTGAGGCTTAAGTCCCAGGAAGAAAAGCCTGTAAAACTCTTATCTCCAACAAACTACCAAAAAGAAAACGCCAGAAGTGGATGAGTGGCTCAAGCAGTAGACTCTTGGCCTTGAGTATGAAGGCTTAGGGACAGCACCCAGGCTCTGAGTTCAAGGCCCAGGAGTGACACAAAGAAAGGGAAGAGAAAAAGGAGGGAAGGATGAAGGGAGAAAAGGAGGAAAGGAAGGAAGAATGGAACATACAAGCCTTGGTTTGGAGTCCCTGGATCAAGGGAGCCAACCATTCACAATCTCTGTGGGGACAGTTTCAAAGCATAAAGCCAGTATGTAGGACCAAGCCACGGACACCTTAGCAACTTCATGACATCCAGGAGCTATGTGGTCGCCGACTGCAGAGGGAAACAACCTTGGGTAGACCCTACGGCTCAGGGGGTGTCACCAAATTTCAGTCTCCCCTGGCCCACCGAGTTTATTTTCTAGTCAGATAAGAAGAAATTTTCCAAAGTATTGGGAGGTATAGGCTGAGGGAGTGTCAAGAGTGGGGTGTCAAGGGATAAGCAAGAAAATGAAGAGGGAGGATGATCCCAGGTCAGGTGTGTCAGGCCATTGGAGCCATGACCTCACCTAACAACTTAGACCATCAGTGATAAAGACTTTGACCCAGCCACATGGCTGTTAAAAGTCCTGGCACTTTGGGTTCACCATTGACCAGCTGGCTGTCATCCACTGCTAGATGCCTGTGTAGTACATCCTTGGGGACTGGAACTTTTGCTGGCTCAATCTGAAGATGACACCCCCAGTGTTCATTCCTCGACCAGAGACAGAGGTAAGCCTGCCACTGGCACAGGACATCCAGAGAATGAGGGGGGAAGTCAGACCCATGTTGCCCCAAGACTTCCTGTAGGGTCCCGTGACTGCCATTTTCAGAGATAGAGGTGGGTCCCTTTGCTGGCTCAAACTTTAGTCTAGATGGCAGATTTAGGATTCAGAGAGGGCCGACTGAAGGTGGGGCAGGGCTGGGTGGTGGGAAAACCAGAGGCACTGAACTCTGAGCAGGGTTGTTTCATTGAGGATACTCACAACCCAGGAACATTCCTGGGATGGATAGGTCTTTTCTCCTTCCTGAGAGAGGGACCTACAGCCCTTCAGTTTGCATCCCTTAGCCAAGAAATCCTTTCAATCCCATATCTTGTGGCTGGATAACTATACCTCAACTGACTGCCCAGTGTCGAGGGATCTTGAGGCCTTGATGAGGTCACGGGATCCTCAGTATGCGATTGTACTTGAATGTCCTGACTTGATGCATGGTCAGTCCCATCTAAGACTGACATAATCTAGGACATAGGATGAAGTCTATTCTGTGAGTCTTGAGTATTATGTATGAGCTTTGAGCTCCCGTGTGCCCACCTGCTTCCCTTTCTTGGGTAGGTCTATGCTAGAAAAAGTTTATAAATAGGGCCTGGGTCCCATCCCTTGTGTTATGCTCAAAGGTAGCACTCTGCCATTTGAGCCACAGGTCCACTTCCAATTTTTTTGGGTGTTTAATTAGAGATAAGAGTTCTCATGGACTTTGCTGAGAAGGCTGCATCCAACTGCAGTCCTCATATCTCAGTCTCCTGAGGGGATAGGATGACAGGCTTGGAAAAGTATCTTTGGCCAGGTGCCAGTGTCTCATGGTTATCATCCTAAGTACTCAAGAGTGGAAATCTGAGGATCACGGTTCAACTCAAAGCCAGCTTGGGCAGGAAAGATGTTCATTTCGGTTAGGGGGGTGGGGTACAGAGGAAAGACCCCAGACCTGACACCTCCCGGGGGACATTTGTTCTTGTGACACAGCCAAGTCATTGCTGTGGATAAGGAGGAAGCCGCCATCAGACTGACCTGGAACAATGCTCAAAGATAGGTAGGCTGTTGAAGTATCAAACCCACTCAAGTCTAATTCCCACTCCCAACAAGGAGGTGCAGTGTGGGTGGCACAGCACTGGGCCTAAGGGATTATAAATGGATGGTGGCGGTCAGGAGCTTGTGGCTCCCACCCATCATCCTGGCTATTCAGTAGTCTGAGGACTGATGGTCTTGACTCAAAGCCAGCCCGGGCAGAAAAGTCCGTGAGATTCTTATCACCCATAAACCACCTCTCTCCCCCAAACCCACACACAAAATAGCCAGATGTTGTGGTGTAGCTCAAGTGGTAGAGCCTCAGCCTTGAACAAAAGAAGCTTAGGGATAACACCCAGGCCCTGAATTCAAGCCCTAAGGCTCACACAATCATAATAAAATAAATGAACAGTGTACACATTTTATCTGACTATCAAGAAAGATGGATTCAGTCTTCTAGCTGGCTGGTACTTCTAGCCAAAGGTAAGGGGCTTCCCTTGATGTTCCCCTAAACCTCTCCTTCTCTCCATTATCTGTCCAGGCTTTGGTTGCAGGACAGAATTCGGATCATCCCCCTGGATATTACCTTAAGTACCCTTGCCCATCCACCTTCCTTGGGGTCAGGATCCTTTATGCACTCCCTACTTGGAGGATGAGGCACCACAGAGATAAGGGTAGATATCCCTGACACTTACACACACACACAAACACACACACACACACACACACACACACACACACACACACACACACACATACCCCTAGCCAACTCAGACTAGCCTTTTCCAAAGACACTTTATCTCTTGGGATTAACTGACATAGGAAAGGGTTTTGATCCCCAGTAACTGATTATTTTAACTTGGGCTTGCTAGTTGACTGGAGATAAACAAGAGCAAAAAAAAGCATTTGGTGTCTGTCACCTGGGGCTCAGGCTCATCCCTGTCATACTGGCTACTAAGGAGGCTGAGATCTGAGGATCACTATTTGAACCCAGCCATAAGCTGAAAAGCCCGTGAGACTCTACTCTCCATGGAACCATCAAAAAGCCAGAAGTGGAGCTGTGGCTCACGAGGTAGAACACCAGCCTTGAGCAATAAAACTCAGAGAGTCTGCTCCCAGATCTTCAGTTCAAGCCCACACAAAAAAATGGCCCTGTCTTATCACCACAGACTGCCTGGGCTTCGAGTGCCCTCTCACGGAGTGTGATAAAACACCTGTCTCTGTGTGGTG
Organism: Dipodomys spectabilis; assembly: GCF_019054845.1. Lineage (NCBI taxonomy): Eukaryota > Metazoa > Chordata > Mammalia > Rodentia > Heteromyidae > Dipodomys > Dipodomys spectabilis. The sequence continues at coordinate 807,721 of NW_024871192.1, forward strand.
TATCAGGGCCTTCAGAAATCCAGTAGTGGAACCCAGGCCTGCCCCTTTGTGCACTCTCAACCCACACTGGTCAGAAGGCAGAGTGTGACAAAGCCGGCAGCCTGCAGAGCGGAGAGGCTCCAGCTCTGCCAAGGTGATCAAAAGGGGCTTCTTGGAGACAGCACTTGAAAAGGGGGTCCTGCTTAAGAAGGAGGATCTGACAGGAAACACAGAGAGCAAAGTGCTGCAGATGATGGATAGCATAGCAGAGCATGTTCATTTCTAGCCAGGGCTGCAGGTGAGAGACTCGGTACAGTTGTGTGAGTCTTGGGATAGATGTGCGAGATTGTCCCGATACAGTTCTCCAAGGGACCTTAGTGACATGTGGATGTCTATGCCCTGAAGCTCTTAGTAGATCCATCCATGCTTTGTGTCTCCTTTTTGACAGAGGGGAGCTGGACACTCTTCTGCCCTGAGCACCCCTGGACCCAGTTATCAGCAAACCTCCCAACTTCTTCCACCAGGACATGGAGCAGCTGGCCTCAGAAATCTGCAGGTACCTGTTGGGTGGTGCGGGGGGATACAGGGTCTGATCTTCCCTGGACGACCAGTCCATCCAGAGATGGCAGAGGGGAACTTAGAGAGGGCTAGTGATGTGGAGGGGCCCTTTAAAGCCTATGGCCCTACCCAAATTCTCAGCCTCCCTTTGCTGTCCCTGAGGGATGTAGAGGAGTGTCTAGGTGGTAGCGTCTAGAGGCGGACTATTGGAAATTCTGAAGGACAACACACCTTAAGCTGTGTGCAGGTGGCTCACACCTGTCATCCCACGCCTGTCATCCTGGCCACTTGGGAGGTTGAGATCCAGAGGATCTCATTTCCCAGCCCAGGCAGGAAAGTACCACGAGAACCTCATCTCCAATCCAACTGGAAATGGAGCTTTGGCTCAAGTGGTAGAGCACTGGCCTTGAGGAATAATAGACATCAGAGACAATAGCCAAGCCCTGAGTTCAAGCCCCCAACCCAAAAGAAAGAAAGAAAGAAAGTTAGAAAGAAGGAAAGAAAGAAAGGAAGAAGGAAAGAAAGAAAGAAAGAAAGAAAGAAAGAAAGAAAGAAAGAAAGAAAGAAAGAAAGAAAGAAAGAAAGAAAGAAAGAAAGAAAGAAAGGAAGAAAGAAAGAAAGCCACCCGTTCTTTGCTTGTAAGAGTTGGTGAAGTAGTAGGGGTGCTGTGGTTGGGAGAACAGGTACTGGCCTCACTATACAGGTTTGCCCCAGTGTGAAGCCACAGCACAGTGGGCAATGCATTACCAAGAACTCCAGAGCTCGTGGCCTGTGGCAGGCAGGGACTGGATGAATTGCAGCATGTGTGGGATGGTAGAGGCTGAGATCTGAGGATCGCGGTTCAAAGCCAGCTTGGGCAGGAAAATCTGTGAGACTTTATCTCCAGTGAACCACCAGAAAGCCAGAAGTGGCACTGTGGCTCCAGTGGTAGAGCACTCACCTTTAGCTGAGGAGCTGAGGGACTACACACAGGCCCAGAGTTCAAACCTCATGACCGACAACCAAAAATAAGATAGCTGAGATTTCTGCGTAATGGTGTGTACATTTAGGAAATGCCAAGCTAGTTATGAGCCATTCCAGACTTGTGAGAGGCCCTGAGTTTTGTCTACAGTTGGTCTGAGGATAGTAGTGCCATCTTCTTGAGGGTAGGATGGTCAGGGTGCTCAGGGACTGTTGAGGCCTTGGGCTACCTGTGTGCATGCGTGCGTGCGTGTGTGCGTGCTTGTGTGTGTGTGTGTGTGTGTGTGTGTGTGTGTATTTCCCTCATCTTCCTCTGTCCCCTTCCTGAGCTGCCTCTTTCTGACCTCGGATGGTGCCCCTCCTCCACACTGACCTTGCCCTTTAGCCCCCTATCAGGGTCAATAGTGAGTCCTAAATTGCCAGAGGCCTGGATTCCAGCTTTTCTTTGGGGCCCAAGTCCGGCCTGTCCAAATCTTTGGGTGCCTCCAGGGGATTCTGTGTCAGCAGGGCCGGCTTACATAAGTTCTCCCCTGCCTCTGGGGGGGCCTTAGTCATGTGATGTCCTGTCCTTTTCCTCAGCTGGGCCTCTGGCTCAAGTCCCTCCCTGCATGCTGGCAGTGGAGTGGGGGAAGGAGGGTTTGTGGTGGCTCTGGCCAACTCGAGCTTGATAGCTGATTGAAGGCTGCCCAAGCAAGGAGGATCCGGGGTTACATGGGATTTGAGGTCAAGGTGGCTTGGAAGTATCCATCGGTGTCTAGGAAATGTCAATGTACCTTGTTGCAGCAAAATTTATCTTCCCACCCCAGCTTGGCCTTTCATGTCCTTCTAGACAATTTTGGATGCCCAGAATACAGATGCACACACTTTAAATTCTAGGTCCAGGAAACTGGGGGGATTAAAGACTAGTATGGCCAATACCTCAATGTTCTGGGACATTAGCCTTGACCTGGCTATGCCCCCGTTGTTGTACGTTCACTTCTTAATCCAGTGCTGGCCACACACTGGCCACTTGTGGCAGTGCAGAGAAAGCAGCAGGAAGTGAGATACAGGGTGACCAAAATCTGGATTTATGGCCTGATTGGGGGTGGAGTGGGGGCAAAGGGTGTCTTAAAAAAATCTTAGAGCTGGAACTCAGGTCCTAGGCGCAGTCTCTGAGCTTCCTTTGCTCAAAGCTGACACTCTACCACTTGAAACACAGCCTAACTTTCATCTTTTTTAGTAGTTTAGTGGAGAGAAGAGTCTCACGGATATTACTGCCTGGGATGGCTTCAATATGCCATCCTAAGAGCTTAGCTTCTTAAGTAGCTAGAATTTCTGGTATGAGCCATTGGGCCCTGCTAAGGATATTTGTGTGTGTGTGTGTGTGTGTGTGTGTGTGTGTGTGTGTGTTGTGTGTGTGTGTGTGTGCGTGTTTGTTTGTGGGCGTGTGTTTGTGTGAGGTTACCAGCTTGAACTCAGAGCCTAGGTGGTATCCTTTAGCTGGTTTGCGCAAGGTTGGTGCTCAACCACTTGAACTAAAGTACACATCAGCTCTCTGCATCCCCTGACTGTGTGGAGAACAAAAAGCTCAAACCTGATTCTATTTCTTTGTCCTCAGGGGAGGGTATGATTCCTGTGAAGCCTGGAGAAGTAGGGGTGGGGTAGGAAGGGTGCCTGTACATGGGTGCTAGGCTGGGAGAGAGGCACTTTGTCTTTAACCAAGAAGGACAGTGTGGCCAGGTGTTAATAGGTCATGCTCTCATATTCCTAGCTACTCAGAAAGCTGAGATCTGAGGATTGCCATTCAGAGGCAGCCCAGCTAGAAAAGGGTGTGAGACTCTTTTCTCCCAATAACCACCCAAAAGCTGAAAGAAAAGCTGTGGCTCAAGTGGTAGAGTGCTAGCCTTGAATGAAAAAAACTGAGGGACACAGCCTGGGCCCTGAGTTCAAGCCCTAATACCAAGATGCGTGCGCACACAGAAAGGTGGTAATGATGAGCTGAGCCAGAACTGGGGGCAGTCCTGAGGCAGAATAGTAGTAAACTCTTAAGCCAGTTCACATGATTTCTCCTTAAGTCCTTCTTGGGCTGAGGGGTCTGCACCATGGCAGTAAGTTCAATGGAACCTGCCTCTCCATTCATGCACAGGGCCACAGGGCCAAGGGAAAGAACACTAGGGATGCTCCTTTGTAGTAGGTCAATGATTGTAGACCTTCATCTGCCCCCGAGCACTGGTGAGGAAAGCAGGGCTCTGAACCCTGGGACTCCTGGGATAGCAACTGCTACAAGCAGCAGCCAGCTCGCTGTGGATTTGTGAGCCCACAAGTCTTTCATGAGCCCAACTCAACACCCTCTCGGGGTGTGCCTGACAGATTTGCACTCTTGTGATACCACATGGGCAGGCATTACCTGCCATGCCATCTTGCCCTCCTTGCCCCAAACCGTGGACTGAGAAGTTGATTTACTGCTCAGATCCACACTGCACCCATGACAGATGCCATTCTGATGACCCGGACGATGACCTCCGTTCCCCAAGGCTAGACACTTCTCTGATAATGTGGACCACTCTGTAAGCAATGGCCTCCAAATGGGCTTCTCTCAAGACTTGTAGGATACCTAGACATTGGGAGAAACACAGGGGCACACTGGCAAGTAGTCTGGCTAGAGCCAAAAAGTGAGTTCCAAGCAGGCCAGGAGAGTTGGTCATGGAACTGGAACTCTGGGCCTGGGCGCTGTCCCCTCACTTCTTCAGCTTATTGCTTAAGCTAGAGTGTCACTTCCAGTTTTCTGGTGCTTCCTTGGAGATCAGAGTCTCCCGGACTTTCCTGTCCGGGCTGGCTTTAATCCATGCTCCTCAGATCTCAGCCTCCTGAGGAGTTAGGGGGACAGGTGTGAGCCACCGACGCCCAGCTCATCTGGTCATTCACCACAGTAGACAAGGAGCTCCTGAAAGTTTTTCTTAATGCAATTACTGGCCTTGAACTCAGAGTCTGGTCTCCAGTCACTTAACTTTTCCCTCAAGGCTGGCACTCTACCACTTGAGCCACAGCACCATTTCTGGCTTTTGGTAGTTCACTGGCAAGAAGATTTTCACTAATTTTCCTTCCTTGAGCTGGCTTTGGTCTGCGGTCTCTGATCCCAGTCTCCTGAGTAGCTAGGATTTAAAGGGGTTGAGCCACTGATGGCATTGGGTTAGAAGCTTTTCTTTTCTTTCTTTTTTTTTTTTTTGGGGGGGGGTGGGTCCAGTCATGGACCTGAACTCTGGGCCAGGGTGCTGTCCCTCAGCTCTTCAGCTCAAGACTAGCACTCTAACACTTGAGCCACAACGCCTCTTTTGGTTTTATTCTTTTTGCTTATGTGGTGCTGAGGAATCGAACCGAGAGCCTCATGCTTGCAAGGCAAGTGCTCTACCACTGAGCTACCTTCCCAGGCCAGAAGCTTTTCTTAAGCAAGTGTTCATCCTGCATTTGCCCTGACTCCTCAATGCAAAGGAGACCTAATGGTCAGGAGCTGTGAAAAATAGGCTCCCAGCCACAGGAAATGGCTGGGGTCCATGGTGAAAAGAAAAGCTAATCTTCCCCCTGGGCCTCATTCTCTTTCCTCCACCCTCTTTCATACCTGTGACTCAAGTACAAACCTTGACCCAGCCTTGAATGTCCTGCCAGACTTGTCTGAAGCCACAGAACTTTCATTCCACACACACCACCTGCTCTACACCACACCTCAGGATTTTTGCCCATTCTGTACCTTCTGCCTGAGGCTCTCTGTCCTGTTCCAAGCCTTAGAACTCCTGTGGAATTTTGGCACCGGTTATATCACCTCCTGGAGCAAATCTTTCCTTCCTTTCTCTCTCTAGAGGTGGAACTTGTGCAGGCTTACTGGCAAATGCTCTATCTTGGTGTGTGTGTGTGTGTGTGTGTGTGTGTGTGTGTGTGTGTGTGTGTGTGTGTGTGTGTCAGTTCTGAGGTTTGAATTCATGGCCTGGACGCTATCTGTTAGCTTTTCTGCTCAAGGTTAGCAGTCTGCTACTTGAACCACAGCTTTACTTCTGGCTTTTTGGGTGTTTAATTGGAGAAAAGTGTCTCATAAGACTTTCTTGCTTGCAATTGTGATCCTCAGATCTCAGCCTCCTGAATAGCTGAGATTACAGGGGGGAGCCACCAGCAGCTGCCCTCTACCTCTTACCTCTCACCTCGGCCCTCCTGAGTCCCAGAAGAATATGTATCACCAGGCTCACTTTTTTTTTGTCAGTCATCGGCTTTAACTCAGGGTCTGGGCATGTTCCTTAGCTTCTTTTGCTCAAGGCTAGCCACAGTGCCACTTTTGGCTTTTTCTGTTTCTGTATTACTGAGGAATCGAACCCAGGGCTTCGTGCATGCTAGGTAACCTCTCTACCACTAATCCACATTCACAGCCCAAGGCTGACTTGTAACAGGAGTTATGATCATGGGATTTATTGGCTTACCCCTTTCGGCAGAGAAATTGCTGACTATTTCATATCTTTGCCGAGATTTTGGACCAGTTTGTGACTCTGCAATGAGGAATGATGAATGAGTGAGAGCCACCAGGCCCTAGAGGTCTAGGCTCACATACTACATAGGGATAGATAATATGGATCCAGAACCTTCAACCACTCCTAGCCTAGGAACTCTGAGGGCTTGTCCCAGCTTGCCCAAGTTGGGTGGGCTGAGCATGGGTAACCTGCTGAATGCCCATCATCCATACATCATCCATCCATACACAGAGACATGGAGTGATTGCCTCCTTTTTTTTTAGGGGGGGGGGAGCAGTTCCGTGTTTGTACTATGAGCCTAGGCCCTGTCCCTGAGCTCCTTTGCTCAAGGGTAGCACTCTGAAACTTGAGCCACAATCCCACTCATGTTTTTTTTTTTTTTTTCCAGTGATCTGTTAGAAATAAGAGTGTCACCGACTTCCCTGCCCTGGCTGAATTCAAAATGACATTCTCTACATTCTCAGCCTCTGGAGGAGATAGGATTACAGGTAGGAGCCATTGACACCTGGATTTCTTTTCTTCTTGTTGTTCTTTTTTTAATTATGACAATCTGAAATCTTCACGGTATCATTCCAATGGTTTGAATTCGAAGTAAACTACCCAGGCTTGGAGTTCAAATGCTAGGACTGCCACACACAAATGGAGGGAGATCCTGACAAACTCATTCCTATTCATGTGAATGCTAATGGAATGCTATAAAAGTCATAATTAAATTTGCAGTTGATTCATGATTCTATTTTAGAATGCCACACAAATATTATTGGATTTATATCTTCCATTTTAGCACCATAGTATGATTCCCCTAATGGACGGATATTAACTAATTTTTAATGAATGCTTTTATAAGTATTCAACCATGATACTTCATTAAATGGTGGCATAATGTAATAACTAATAATTGGTAATAATATATATATATATATATAATTTAATATCCTCACATTCCCCCTCTCTCTCTCTCTCTCTCTCTCTCTCTTTATATATATATATATATATATATGTATATATAAAGAGAGAGAGAGAGAGAGAGACATACACATATACATATCTATCAATGTATATATTGGGCACTACTGTGGCTTGATCAAAGGTCCTCAGAATTTCCTGGAAGCTCAGTTTCCTGGAGGCTGGTATTTTAAGACTATGACCCCATTAATGAATTGGGCATTGTAGGCAGTGAGTTGAAATCCCAGCATGGCCAAAAATTTATTCGTGGCATAAGAAGACAATTTTGACACATTTTTTTCCTTCTCTGTAAAAGTCCTGGGTCTCAGTACAATGTACAAACCACATGCAAATATAATCTAGGTGATATGATGTAATAAATGAAGTGTTATACGTGTAATAATAATACATAAATAAGGGTAATAAACATCATACGCAGAAAACACATGTATGTAAATAGATCTCATATATGAATATTATTTTTTCCAGTGTTGAGGCTTGAAATCAGGCCCTGGAAACTGGTCTGAATTTCTTGTCTTCAAGGACGGTGAGCTTTCCCTTCACCCACAATGTCACAGAGTTTACCAGGTCCCAAGTTCAAATCCCAGGCCTGCTAGAAAAAATGGTGCAAATTCCAAGCAAGGGCCTTATTATTATTTATGTATTTTTTGGCCAAGCACGGGGCTTGAACTTAGGTCTTGGCACCTCTGCCACAATCAACCCTGGATTCTAGGATGCAAGTTCAAAGATCGGGACGGCAAAAAAAAACAAGGATAAGGATTAAACTGAGAAGTTCAAGAAGGTGATATTACTTTTTTTTTTCCTTTGTATTGTGACCATCCTGGGTCTAAATGACAAGGCCCAGAAAGTGCACATGACCTTGTATTGCTGATGTTTGGTGGGCTATTAGGGAAGCCATAGCCAAAACCAGCAACTTGGGCCTGGAGGCCTAATCCCGGGATTTCCACTAATGAATGGTGGGAGGTTCTGAGAAACCCATTTTGATGATACATCCATACAAATGGAATGTTATAAAAGTAACAATTAAATTAGTAGTGTATTGTATTCATATTATAAAATTTTACACAATTATACTACATTGAATAATTTTCAATTAATACTTTATTATGTATTCAATCATGATAATTAAAAAAGGAAGGAATAATTTAGTTGCCAATAATTAGTAGTAATATGGTATATGCAATTTCATAATACAGACATCTCTCTTAGTTTATACATATACATCTAACTATGTATCTACCAATCTACACATTTATCTGTTTATACACATGTCACTCCTGGGGCTCAGTGGTAGAGTGCTGCCCTAGTACATACAAAGCCCTGGGTTCAATTCCTCGCTACCACATGCACAAAAAAATCCAGAAGTTTTGCTATCGCACGAGCAGTGAGCACTAGCTTTGAGCATAAAAGCTTAGGGACTGTGTCTAGACCCTTACTCAAGACCCAAGACTGGCACCAAAAATAAAAAAAATAAAAGAATGTTCTGACCTCAACGATATAAGGATAGGACTACAAATATCTCATCACAGAGCAAGCTGAGAGTCTGGTGCTGACAGCTGCTATCTAATCTGACTTAGCCAGAGGTAAACTGCTGCAACCCAGCTCCATGGAATCAGATGCTGCTGACTCACTCACCCCTATCATCCAAGATAGCCCAGGGATGAGATCTGACACTGGTGGGTTTAATACCCAGCCCTGGCACTAAGTCTGCAAAACTCTGAGATGTGGCTCAAAGTGTTAGAGCTCTAGCCTTGAGCTAAAGGTCTTAGGATAGTAGCCCCAAACTTTGAGTGCAATTCCTGTGGCTAATTCCCCCTAAAACAACCCCACCCCTTTAAACCATTAGATGTGAACTTTGTGCAGTTTGTGATGTGTTTCTGAAAAAATGGTGATACTGATGAAAACACCCTAATTCTAATGACAGCTTGTGGGATACAGCTATGTGATGAGTCCTTCATGAGGTGTTGTGTGCTGAGTCCTTCACGGGGTGCATTCTTTCATCTGGTCCTTGTAAAAGCTCCACAAGTAAGATGATTGTGCACATGAGAAAGTTGAAGCTCAGATATGTCCCCATGTCAGGGACAAAATTATGTATGTACTGAGCTCTAATGAGTTGTCTCCTGAAGACAATTGTTTTGGTTTATTTTTCTTGGTCATAAATATTGAACTCAGGGCACTGAACTTTCCCTGTTGGGTTCATGGCTAGTGTGTATCATGTGGAGTCAAGGACCCTAGGCATCTGTAGCTGAGGTCTGTCATCCTGCCTACTCAGGAAGCTGAGATCTGACAATCTGGGTTCCAACTATCCCAGACACAAAAGGTCCCATAAGACTATTATCTCCTACTCACCATTTAGCAATTTGAAATGGAAGGCAAGTGCCACAGACTCACACTTGTATTCCTAGCTGCTCAGGAGGCAGAGAACTGAGGATCAGGGTCCAAACCAGCCTGAGCAAGAAATTCCTTGAGATGGTTATCTACACTGAACCACCAGAAAGCCTGATGGGATGCTGTAGCTCAAGTGGTAGAGTGCTAAACTCTGAGCTGAAGTGCTCAGAGACAGCAACCAGGCCCAGACTTCAACTCCTCCAACTTACAAGAAAAGAAAGCAAGAAACCTGAAGTGGAGTGCTGAGAATGTGTCTTAGGGGTAGAGCGTTTTGCATATATGAAACCCTGGGTTTGAATCCTCAGTACCATGTCTCTAGAAAAAAAGCCTGAAATGTCTCTGTGGCTCAAGTGGAAGAGTGCTATCTTCGTACAGGAGAAACTCAGGTATAGTGCACAGGTCCTGAGTTCAATCTCCAGGACTGGTGTATGCACACACACACACACACACACACACACACAAAGATAACAGAAGTGAAGCTGTGACACCAAATAGTAAAGCAAAGTTCTTCTGCTCTGAGCTCATGATCAGCACCTTGGTCTTGTGTTCAACCGCAAAACTTAGCCACTCAGGGCCCATCTAGGAGAGGTCAAAGGTTTCAAAACCTGATGAGCTTCACCAGCCCTAGATGACCAGAAACATTGTGATATTACAAAGGTACTTAGATTTAGGGATGCACCGTTGCCAATAATAAATCATTTCATTAGGTTCAGCTCCATAGTTGTCTGCCATAAGGACTCTTGAATTAATTATAGCAATTTGTTTCAACACTGGGACATAGTCTAACAAAGACAGGATAAGTGCAGGGAACTTGGCCTGCCACGGGAGGTGGCACAAATGAAGGCTTCCTGTCAAAACAGAGCACTGGGAGAGAAAGAGCTTGGGTTACAAAGAGGCCTTTTTCTCCTGGACTTCAGAGCCCATACACATTCATCCTCACTAAATGCCCCCGGATGAACTGTTTGTTTCACAGCTTTACAGGAGTGAGCCTTTTTGTCTGCCTGTTCCAACAATGAGGCAGACTTCCTCCAGCAGCCTGGGGTATGGAGAAACCCTCGGCTTCACTGGAAAAAGTGAGGAGAGCCTCTGAACATACACTGTCTTGAAAGCACTCTGTGTGCTATGAAATCATTCTATTCAAAGCAAATTTCCTAGCTGGGTGCCTTTCTTCATAGAGACTCCGGATGTTCACCAATAGAAATACATGCATACATACACATGGAGTTACTGGCTCTATTTTTGTGTGGCAGATCCTGAGGCTTGAACTGTTAGACTAGACATTGTCCTTGAACTGATTTTGCTCAAGGAAGCATTTTATTGTGTGTTAAACCATGATTACCCTTGGATAGGGTGCAGCTTTTACACCCACAGATGATCCAGGGATCCTAGGGCCTGAGTTCAACTCCCAGCACTGGCAAAAAAATATCAAACCAACACAAATGAGAAGGAAAAAACCAGGAAGTTTTACATAACCGTTTTGCCTTTGTTTCCTTTTCACTTGACCATCCTGGGTCTCAGTGACTCAGCTTGAAAATTGAAAATTGAACGTGACCTTGCATGGCTGAAGGCTGGTGGGCTATCAGTGAAGTCTGAGCCCAACCCACAAACGTAGGCCCTGAGTTGGATCCTGGGACTGGCACCTACACACTGCTGAAGATCCTAGGATACTCATTCCTATGTATAGGAACACTAATAGAATGTTTGAAATATACTAATTGAATTACTAATTAGCTAGTCATTCGAGTATAAGATTGTATGCAATAAATACAGGCCATTGATTAATTTAATACTTTCTTAAGTCTTCTATTGTGATTAATTAATGGAGGCATAATTTTAGACCAAATAATCGGTAGTAATAGGACATACAAAAATAAGATATAGACATCACTCTTTATATAGAGTTATACACTAGAATCTACATAAATACCTATTTGTCTCTGTATACATTTATAGATGCATATACATATGTAAATACACACACACACTTCAATCTACACATCTATGTGTTTATATATTGGCCACTCCTAGAGCTTGATCTCAGGTCCTCAAATTAGCTCAACAACTTCACTTGCATCAGACTGGTGGGCTAACATTGACCATTCATGAAGTGGGCTTCTAGGCCCTGAGTTCAAATCATAGAACTGCCAAAAACTTAATTCTGGTGGAAGAAGCCAATTGTCTCACTTATTTTCCTTATTGGTGAAAATCCTGGGTCTCAGGAATGATGTAAAATACATAGGCAAATCTATATCCTATGTAATAGGATGTAAGAAATATTATTATATATGTAATCATACTCACTAAAATACATAATAAATAAATATACACAAAATAAAATGAATAACTATACTAACTGCAATATATGCTGTAAACATGTGTATGGAAATATAAACCATGGATTTAAAATGTATATGAGTGCTAGGACTTGAATTCAGGCCCTGGGAACAGGCCTGACTTTCTTTTCTTCCATCATGGTGAGCTTCACCTTCCCCCACTATGCTGCAGATTTACCCAGACCCTGAGTTCAAATCCCAGTTCTGACAGAAAAAAATGGCATGAATTCCAAGCCAAGAGCCTCAAAAATTTTTAAATATTTTCAATGTATGTATGTATGTATGTATGTATGTATGTATGTATGTATGTATGTATGTATGTATATATTTTTATTTTGTCAAGGACAGGGCTTGAACTCACGTGGTGGCAACTCTGCCTCAGCTTCGATCACTCTAGGCTAGGGTGCAGCCACTGGACCCACAGCCGAACCTGGATCCTGGGCCCCAAAGGCTGACAAGAAAAAAAAATAAAATGACACAGGAAAAAAAAAAAAACAGCAACTTGCAGGTAGCTGCAGGTTTTACATTTGTTTTCTTTGCAAGGTGACCTTCCTCGGTTTGAATGACATGGCTGAAAAGTGTTGGTAACCTGGCATTGCTGAAGGCTGGTGGGCTCCCAGGGAAGCCACAGGCCAACATGACAACATAGGCCCTGGGTTTGAAGCCGGGTCCTGACCTCTACCAATGGAGGGAGATCCTAAGGGTCTCATACCTATTCATAGGAATACCATTGGAAGGTTGTGAATGTCAAGGTTGAATTAGTTGTTACTGAACGATACTACTATAAAATTAGAGTGATTTTAGGTTACCGATTGATTTTAATGAATATTTTTGACACATTAAAAGAATACTATTAATTACATGGACACAATAATTCCAGGACAGTGATTGATTTAATTAATAATTCATTAAGTATGAAAACAATATTAATTACATGGAGGCATAATAAATACCTAAGATTTGGTAGAAATGTAGCATATATCACTGAATAGTGTATAGACATCTCTGACACTCTATAAAGATCTATATTTATTTGTGTACTACCATCTGCATGTCAATCTGTTCTTATTTTGTCAAATCCTGGGGCTCCATCTCAGGTACTGTGAACTACTCGTCAGCTCAATGTGCACCAGGCTGGCGTGCTGACAATTACCCATTCATGCATTGAACCTTGTAGGCTGTGAGTTCAGATGCCAGCACTCACAAAAATTGAATCGTGGAGTAAGAAGCCCATGGTGACACATTTTCCTTTCTTGTGAAAGTCCTGGGTGTCAGGTGTGAAGTTTCATACATAGGTAAATCTACATCCTCTGTAATAAATGTAATAAAGATTCCATGTGTAATAACAGTCAGTAAAATAAATGGTAAATAGATGAATAAAACAAAAAATTAAATAAATAACTACACTAAGCACAATAGAGAGTCAGCATATGGGGCTCGATCTCAGGGCCTGGGAACTGCCTAGGAGCTGAATTGGTTAGAGGCTGCTGCACTGAAAATCAACCATTCATGAAATTCTAGGCCCTGAGTTTAGATCCCAGCACTGCCAAAAATGTAATCTTGGAGTGAGAAGCCGAGCATGACACGTTTTCTTTCTCTTTGAAAGTGCTCGGTGTCAGGTAGGATGTATAATACGGGTGCAAATCTATATGCTATGTAATAGGATGTCATAGGTGGAATAATTGTCACTACAATAAATGATGAAGGGTTGAATTATTGTATCATTGTAAATAAAATTAGATGCAGTAATTATAGGATATGTATTAAGTTTTATTAATATTTTATTAAGCATTAACAGAATAAAAATTGCATGGAGTCATAATTAAATACCTATTATTTGGTTGTGACACATGATGCATAATTTAATTATATATAGACATCTATCTCATTCTATAAAATATGTAAATATATGTATGTATATATGTACACATATGATAATAACAGGATATTGAATAATATTAATTAATGTTTTATTAATTGTTCAACTGGGACACATCATTAAGTGGAGACATAATTTAATATCTAGTTATTGGCAGTAATATCTATAAGTTAATAATTTAGGGATATCTCTGTTTTTGTGTACATAATAGTTATATACAGCAATCTCTATCTGTTTATACCTTGTTCACTCCTGGCGCTCGGTGGTCAAGTGCTTCCCTAGTAAGCAGGAAGGCCTGAGTCAATTCCTCAGTGCCACATAAACAGAAAATCCAGAAATTCTGCTGTCAATCAATTGAGTGCTAGCCTGGAGCACAAATGCTTAGGGATAGTGTCTAAGCCCTTACTCAAGGCTCAGGACTGCTGCCAAAAAAAGGTAGAATGTTCTAACTGCAAGTATAGAAGGCCAGGACCTCAAATACATCACCACAGAGCAAGCTAGGAGTCTGGCGCTGACAGCTGCCACCTAGACTGACTTAGCCAGATGTAAACCGCTGCAACCCAGCTCCAAGAAATCAGTCACTGCTGGTTTACTGCCGTCATCCTGGCTGCTAGGGGGCTTTAAAACCCAGCCCTGACAAGAAGTCTGTGAGACTCCTGGAAATGTGGCTCAAAGTGGTAGATCTCTAGCTTTGAACAAATGGTATTAGAACAGTATCCCCATGCATTGAGTTCAATCCCCATTGGTAATCCCCCCAAAAACCTACCCCCACTAAACCATTAGATTTGAACTTGTATGGTTTATGAAATGTTCCTCACAGAATGGTGATACTGATGAAAGCACCCTAATTCTAATGACAGCTTTTTAATAGAGCTATGTGCCGAGTCCTTCATAGGGTGCAGTGTGCTGAGTCCTGCATTGGGTGCTGTGTGCTGAGTCTATCACATGACGCTGTGTGCTGAGTCATTTAAAGAGTGCCATGTGCTGTGTCCTTCACAGGGTGCATTCTTTCATCTGGTCCTTTTAAGAGCTCTACAATTGAGATGATTATGCAGACAAGAATATTGAGGCTCAGATATGTTCCCATAGCAGGGACAAAATTTTGTATTACTAAAGAGTGGGTGGGTTCTCTCCTGCAGACAATTGTTTAGTTTTGTTTTTTCTCGGACATGAACCTTGAAATTATAGCCTCAGCACTGACTCTTACCTCTTGGGCTCATGGATAGCACTCCACCATGTGGAGCCAAGGACCCCCTTGCAGCAGAGTGCCATGGCCTAGGGGTGGATAGCTGAGGACTGTCATCCTGCCTTCTCAGGAAGCTGAGATCTGAGGGTCAGGTTTCCAAACTATTCCAAACACAAAAGATCCCATGAGATTATATCTCCAATTCACCACTACGAAAACTGAAGTGGAAGCTGGGTGCTTTTGGCTCATGCCTGTTATCCTAGCTACTCAGGAGGATGAGATCTGAAGATCATGGTTCAAAGCTAGCCTGGGCAAGAAAGTCCTTGAGACATTTAGCTCCAATGAACCACCAGAAAACCTGAAGTGGCCTCTGGCTTAAATGGTAAGGCACAAGACTTTAGCTGAAGAACTCAGGGACAGCACCCAGGCCCAGACTTCAGTTCCCACAACCAACAACAACAACAACAAAAAGACAAACACAAACTAACAAACCTGAAGTACAGGGCTGGGAATGTGCATTAGGGGTAGAGTGCTTCACATATATGAAACCCTGGGCTATCAGTACCACATTACCAGGAAAAAGCCTGAACTGGCTCTGTGGCTCAAGTGGGAAAGGGCTATCGTTATACAAGAGAAACTAGGTACAGGGCTCAAGTCCTGAATTCAAGCTCCAGGACTAGTGTATTCACACACACACACACACAAACACACATACACACACAAAAGCAGAAGTGAAGCTGTGACATAAAATGGTAAAGCACTAGTCTTCTGCTCTGATCTCATTGTCAGCCCCCAGGCCCTGTGTTCACAATCAAACCTAGGCATCCACGGCCCAACTAGGAGATGTAAAGGTTTCAAAACCAGATGACCTTCACCAGCCCTATATGACAGGAAGTATTGTGATATCTGACATGTGCTTGGATTTCCCAAGCTTCCGGAAACTTAGGAGAGGCATCATAGGCTCATCATCATCTGCAATGAAACATTTCCTTAGGTTCAGTGCCCTAGTTGTGTTCCTGAAGGACTCCTGAATTACATTTAGCACTGTATATGAACACCAGAACATAGCCTCACAAAGGCAGAACAAGTGTAGGGAACTTGGCCTGCCACGGGAGGTGGCACAGATGAAGGCTTCCTGTCAAATCAGAACACTGGGGAGAGAGAGAGCTTGGGGTACAAAGAGGCCTTTTTCTCCTTACCTTCAGAGCCCGCCCACACTCATCCTCACTAATTGGCCCAGATGGAATTGTTTCTTACATAGCTATACAGGAGTGAGACCTTTAGCCTGCCTGTTCAGACTATGTGAGAGATTTCTTCCAGCAGGCCTGGGGTGCAGACAAATACTCAAGCTACACTGGACCCAGTGATGGGAGCCCCAGAACATACATTGTCATGAGAGCCATCTCTGTGCTATGAAATCATTGTATTGAAAACAAATTTCCTAGCTTGGTGCCATTCACAAAAGCGACTCTGGAGATTCCCCTATAGGAATGCATCCATACATACACAAAGACATGGAGGTACAGGCTGTTTTGGTGGGGCAGGTCCTGGGGTTGAACTATGAGCCTAGGGTTGTCCCTGAGCTCCTTTTGCTCCATGGTAGCTCATTACCCTTGAATCACAGTCCCACATCTGGGTTTTTTCTCTGATTTCTTAGAAATAAGCATGTTAAGGACTTTCCTGCCTGGGCTGGATTCAAACTGATAATCTCTACATCTCATCTATCTGAGGAGCTGGGATTATAGTCAGCAGACACTGGCACCTGTCTTTCGTTTTTTCTTCATTTTTTAATCTGGACAACTGACTTCTTCACAGGGTCATTCCAATGGTTTGAATTTATAAGTAAACTACCCAATGTTCTTTATAGCTGCTTTCTCTGAGAAGGATTCACTATCCTTATCTTCCCCTCTGGTAACAGGTTAGAAGCCAAAAGTGAGAAATGAATGTCATAGGATTTGGGAGCTAAGGTCCACAGTTCATGCCAGCTCTGTCACTTAGCTTTGAGCTGCAATGAATTTACTGTCTCCGGATAATAGGACCAAAAGCTGAAGTGATTCTCACACTGTCTTCATTTGTCCTTTTGCCTATAAAATGATGTAATAGTTATGAGTGTTATGTGTCTCCAAGCTTAAATATCTAGAATACACTAGAAACATCTTCATGTTTCTGTTTTTCTCTAGTACCTCCCGAGATTTAGACTAAGGTTTTGTGTGGAGCGGCTCCTTGGTGAATCCCTGAGGAAAGCTGCTTGAAGCCTCCTCAGAAGATCGCCATCCAAAGCCAGCCCATGCAGAAAAGTCTGTGAGATTCTTAACTCCAATAAACCACCAGAAAACCAGAAGTGGATCAGTGGCCCAGACAGTAGAGCTCCAGTTTTGAGAGAGCCGAGCAGGAAGTACAGGTCCGACCAGGCAAGCCTGGGTGGTCCTTATATCCAATTAATGACCAGATGGCTGGAAGTGGAGCTGTGGTGGTGGTATAGACTCAGCCTTGAGCAAAACATCTGAGGAATACATGAGGCCTTGACTTTAGGCCCTGGGATGGCCAAAAAAAATTCAAAAAGAGAAGGTCATGTTATGTATCAATGCTCTACCTATTTATGTGTGTATATTACCTCCCTGAGGGCAAACAGATCATATGCAATGCTTCTGCTTTTATTTACTGATTAATTTTTCAGATATGCTTCTTGCACATACCACATCATTCTCTTCATTTCACACCCATCGATTTTCTTTTCTAGGGTTCCAGGCTTGTGTCCTTATATAATGCACTTAAACTCTCAGCAGCCTTTATTTATATTTCATTATGAGGCCAAGGCCGGTACAGTCACAAATCAGGTAGGGGAAGAGAAGGTTAGGTTTTGTAGAAATAACCGATATTCAGAAAATTAAACTTGGAGATGTAAGATGGTGGCATACTTATGTAAAAACTTTAACTAAGAAAAAGATGAGGGGGCTTGGAATGTGGATTAGTGAGAGAGTGCTTGCCTCGCATGCAAGAAGCCCTGGGTTTGATTCCTAAGTAGCACACACACAAAAAACATGAGAATTCATGCTGTGACTCAAGTAGCAGAGTGCTAGAGACAGTGCCCAGGCCTAGAGTTCAACCCAAGAACTGGCAAAAAGATAGCTAGTTATGTAGGTAGGTATGTAGGTAGAGAGATGGATGGATGGATAGATAGATAGATAGATAGATAGATAGATAGATAGATAGATAGATAGATAGATAGATAGATAGATAGATAGATAGATAGATAGATAGATAGATAGATACATAGCTACATAGATAGATAGATAGATAGATAGATAGATAGATAGATAGATAGATAGATAGATAGATAGATAGATAGATAGATAGATAGATAGATAGATAGATAGATAGATAGATAGATAGATAGATAGATAGATAGATAGATAGATAGATAGATAGATAGATGAATATGGTCTTGGACTTCAGGAGGAAAGAAGGGAACAAGTCCCAGTCATGAGGTCTTCTGCAGTGTTAAAGGACTCCAGCATTGCCTTCACAAAAACACAGAGCAGGAAGACTGTCTCTGTCCCACTTCTCAGGCAGCAGAAGACACCAAACCAAGAGGGCAGAGCCAGGTTCTAACTCAGGTGCTTGGAGTCAGTAGAGAAAGGGCCCTGCCTCTCCTTGGACTGGGTATATGCATTAAGTATGTGGAGAAGGAAGGAAGGAGAATAGACTGCCAGAGTAGAAGAAGGGCCTTCAAATCTGACAGATACAGAATCAAAAACCCACTTGCTAAGATCAGAGAGCAGGGTTTTTGGATTCTGTTCCTCCCCTCTCCCCCAATGAATGGCTCTCTATTGTTAACCTAAAGATAGCCTGAGGCTCTCTTCACCTAAGGGAGGAAGGTTAATTAGTCATTGTTTGAAGAGGCTGAGAAAAGCCTGACCCTGGTGTAACTCTAACAAATGTTTTAGGTTTCCCCTCATTGCTGGCATGCCTGGAATGAATGAAGTGCTTTTGCAGCTCACTTCCCTGTTGAGTGTGTACAATCTTCCCCCTAATCCTGAAGCCTGGGTCTCTTCACCCAGCCTGGCTTTTGAAACTGTTTCCCGTCCTTCAAATACAGTGTTACACTGGAGTTCTTCCTGCTAACAGGGCTAAGGCTTGGATCCTGAGAATTTCATTTGAACCCAGGATTGGTAAATAATGTTTCTTTCATGCTTCTATAGCTCAAGAAGTCTAAGAACATTTAGAGTACAAGTAACTTATCACCAGGGAAAACCCAGGAAGCTCTTGAACGTCTGACCTTTTAGCAGTGGAAGTCATAATGTCATATACTTTCCCTCCCTGGTTGGCTTCACCCTGTTATCCTCAGACCTCAGCCTCCTGAGCTAGGGTGACAATCGTGAGCTATTGGTTCTCTGCTAGGTTCAGAAATGTAAATACATTGACAATACAAGTCAAATGTTTACCACAAAAGGCTTCTGGAGCATATTAAGCCTTTCAACATTGGACCTTTCAGAACCCAGTAGGACACAAGGCTATAATGCTAGAGCATGAAAGTCTGGTCATATTGATGACCTACACTTCAACCTTGAGCTCTGACTCAAATTCTGGTGTACATCGGGATTCATTTTCCAGAGAATGTTCTCCTAATTATCAGATAGGAAAAGTACTTTGATTAACCTTCACTTTTTCCAGTTGTGTGTCTTGAACTCAAGCCTGCGCATTGTCCCTGAGCCCTTTAGCTCAATGGGAACACTCTAGACTTGAGCCACAGGACCACATGGGGTCTTTTGTGGTTCATTGAAGGTAAGAGGCTAAGAGGCTTTTCTTGCCTGGGTTGTCTTTGAACTGTGGTCTTCAGATCTCAGCCTGCTAAGAAGCTAGTGTTCCAGTTGTGAGCCACTGGCATCTGGCTGATAGTTTTTGACAGTTCTGGGACTTTATCTTAGGGCTCTGATACTGTCTCTGAGCATCTTTTTCTCAAGGCTAGCACTCTACCACTTGAGCCAATCCAGAGCTTCTGGCTTTTTCTTTGTATGTGGCACTGAGGATTCAAACCATGGCATTCATGCATGCTGAGCAAGTTCTCTTCCACTAAGCCACATTACTAGCCCCACCCTTACAATTTTATCCCTCAACTTGCTTCTGAGTATAAATCATCTAAAGAAATCTCTATAGGAAGGTGTCCAAAAACACAGAAGACAAAGCTCATACTTGAGAGAGACTCTAAACATGTGAAGACCTTGACAATGCTTCCATTTAATTATGTATCATGTTTCAACACAAAAAGTATTAATGAAAAATTTTATAGGACATAAAATTAAATTTTTGCTGTATAATATTTTTTATTGTGAAAATACTGTGCAGATGGGTGTACAATTACATGGACAAAATAATGAGTACATTTCTTATCAAGCATTGTAGCCTCCTCCTTTGTTTCCCCTTCCCATCCTTTCCCATCTTCCCCCCAGCTCCCCCACCAAATCTTCCCCCCCCCCAAAATTGTAAAGTTTGTTTTCAACATAACGACTTGTACATCTCATTGTTGCAGTGGGTCCACCTGTATCCTTATTTAAACGATTTGTTTTTTCCTTTCCCCTCCACAAATTACACTGACATCAAATACAGTGAAAGCAGGGTTTATACCATGGGGAGGGACATACAAAGCAACAAGGAAATAATCTTATAAATGTGTTAGAAACAATAGCATGAAAGAAGAAAAAAACATTTGAATACATATCTTAGGGTTAATTTGCCTAACATCAATTTATCTGACCTTTTCTGCTTGACTCAGATATATACTAATTATTGCAAATAAGGGAAACCATGGGACCTATGCTTCTTTGGGCCTGGCTTACTTCACTTAATATAATTTTTCCAAGTCTTTCTATTTCCTAACAAATGGGGCAATGTCATTCTTTCTGATGGAGGCATAGAATTACATTGTGCATATGTACCACATTTTATTGATCTATTCATCTACTGAGGGGTATCTGGGCTGATCTATATCATACCTATGGTAAATAATGCAGCAATAAACATAGTCGTGCTGGTACGTTTAGTGTGGTCTAGTTTTGAATATTTGGGTAAATGCCCCAAAGTGGGATTTCTGGGTCATAGGTGAGTTCTATGTGTCTTTTGAGGAAACTCAATACTGCTTTCCAAAGTTGTTGAACAAGTTCACAATCCTACCAACAACGCAGAAAGATTCCCTTCTGTCCACATCCCCTCCAGCATCTGTTGTTATTAGAGTTCTTGATCACTGCCATTTTAACTGGTGTAAGGTGGAATCTCAATGTTATTTTGATTTGCATTTCTTTTATGTCTAGGAATGTTGAGCATTTCTTCATGTGTCTATTGGCCATCCTTCTTTCCTCTTCAGAGAAGTTCCTCTTTAAGTCTTTAGCCCACTTATTTATTGGGCAGCTGTTTTTTTCAAGATTTGTTGTTGGGGGATTTAATTTTTTGAGTTCCAGGTACACTTTAGATATGAGACCCTTGTCTGTTGTATGGAAAGTGAAGATCTTCTCCCAATCCGTGGGATTCCTATTAATCTTCCTGGCTATGTCCTTTGCCATGCAGAAGCTCTGCAATTTCATGCGACCCCATTTGTCCAAACTTTCTTTGATTTGTTGTATTTATGGGTCTTCATTAAGAAAATTTTGCCCTGTGCCAAGAAGACCTAGGGTTTCTCCTGTTCCATCCTGTAATGTTTTCAGAGTGTCTGCTTTGACTCCGAGGTCTTTGATTCATTCAGAGTTGATTCTGGTTCAGGGTGATATATAAGGATCTTGCTATAGTTTTCTACAAGTAGTTAACCAATTTTGCCAGCACCATTTACTGAAGAGGCTGTCTTTCTTCCATTCTATTTTTTGAGCTCCCTAATCAAAGATTAGATGGCTATAAGTCTGTGCATTCATTTCTGGGTTTCAATTCTATTCCACTGGTCTTGAGGTCGGTTCTTGTGCCAGTACCAAGCTGTTTTGATTACCATGGCTTTGTAGTAGAGTTTGAAATTTGGTATTGATATGCTTCCAGCACAGTTCTTTCTGTTGAGAATTGTTTTTGCCATTCGGGGTCTTCAATTATTCCATATGAATTTTTGGATTGTGTCTTATATTTCCTTGAAGAATTAGGTTGGAATATTGATAGATATTGTATTGAATTTGTAGATAGCCTTGGGAAGTATTGCCATTTTCACGATGTTGATCTTCCCAATCCAGGAGCATGGGAGTTTTTGCCACTTTCTAAATTCTCTTTTGATTTCCTTTTTCAGGTTTTTAAAATTTTCATCCTAGAGGTCCTTCACTTCTTTGGTTAAGTTAATTCCTAAGTATTTTATTTTTTGAGTGGCTATTATGAATGGAGTTGCTTTCCTAATTTCAGCCCCACTTTTCTCATGTTGACATACAGAAAAGCCATTGATTTTTGAGGGTTAGTTTTGAATAAGCTTGAGTAATTTAGGAGTGGAGTCTGTTGGATTCTTTAAATACAGGATCATGTCATCTAAACCTAGGTAGAGTTTTACGTCTTCTTTCCCTATTTGGATCCTTTTTATGTTTGCATCTTGTCTTATTGCTGTAGCTAGGCATTCTAATAGTAGATTGAAGAGAAGTGGAGAGAGTGAACAACCTTGTCTCATTCCTGAGTTAAGAGAAAATGGCTTTAGTTTTTCAACATTAAGTATAATACTGGCTGTAGGTTTGTCATAAACAGCCTTTATTGTATTGAGGAATGTTCCATGAATTCCTAATTTTTCCAGAACTTTCATCATAAAGGGGTGAAGAATCTTGTCGAATGCTTTTTCTGCATCTATTGAGATAACCACGTGGTTCTTATCCCTGCTCCTGTTGATGTGATGAATCATCCTAATTGATTTCCATATATTGAACCAGCTTTGCATCCCTGAAATGAATCCTGTTTGACCGTGGTATATGATTTTTTGGATATATTGTTGAAGAAGATTGGTGAAAATTTTGTTAAGAAGTTTTTTATAAATGTTCATCCAAGAAATGGGTCTATACTTCTCTTTCTTTGATGAGTCCTTGCCTGGTTTTGGATGAGGTTTATGATAGCTTCATAGAATCAGTTCGGTAGTGAACTTTCTCTTTCAATTTCATTGAAGGGTTGGAGAAGTATTGGTGTGAGCTCTGCTTTGAAGGCCTTGTAGAATTCTGCTGTTAATCCATCTGGTCCTGGGCTTTTCTTAGGAGGGAGGTCTCTTATTTGTGTTTCTATTTCAATGCATGATATGGGCCTGTTAAAATGGCTTAACTCATCTTGGTTTAGTTTCAGCATGTCAGTATTTGCTAGGAAAAGATCCATTTCTGCCAAGTTCTCAAACTTATTAGAGAAAGTTTTGAGAAGTATTTGAGAAGTATTATAATGTTTTGAATTTTGGTTGTTCTGTGGTGATGTTTCCATTCTCATCTCTGAGTTTATTTAATTGGGTGTGTTCTCTTCTTTTTCTGATAAGATTTGCTAAGGGTCTGTCAAATTTGTTAATTTTTTCCAAGAACCAACTCGGTTTTGTTGATTCTTTCTATGGTTTATTTGGATTCTAATTCATTTAGTTCTGATTTAATTTTAATTATTTCTTTCCGTCTACTGGATTGCAGTTTTTCTTGCTGCTCTTTTTCAAGGAGGCTCAGATATCTCATTAAATTGTTGGTTTCAGGTCCTCCAATTTGTTGATGTAAGAACTCAGAGCTATAAATTTGCCTCTGGGTACTGCCTTTTCTCTGTCCCAGAGGTGCTGGTAATTTGTGTGTTCATTTTTGTTGAATATCATGAAATTTTGCATTTCCTTTCTAATCTCTTTCATGACCCACTCGTGATTTAGCAGTGTGTTGTTCAACCTCCATGTGTTGCAGGACTTTCTTTGGTGGCTTTTAGTGTTGAGTTCTAATTTTATTCCCTTGTGGTCAGAGAGACTGCAAGGAATAACTTCAATGTTTCTGAATTTGGACAAGTTTGCTTTGTGGTCTAAAATGTGGTCTATTTTGGAAAATGTTCCATGTGCTGCTGAGAAAAACGTGTATTCTGATGCTGCTGGGTGAAATATTCGGTAGATGTCTATTAAATCTATTTGATCTATGCAGCTGTTTAGATCTGTGGTTTCTCTGTTGAGTTTTTGCCAAGTTGATCTATCTAGTGGGGATAGTGGTGTGTTGAAGTCCCCAGTAATTAATGCCTTTGGATCTATGTGGGATTTGAGGGAATGTAGTGTTTCTTGAATAAATTTTTATGCTCCGTTATTTGACGAATATATATTTAGAATTGTAATATCCTCCTGAAGGAGAGATCCCTTAATATGTATGTAGCGACCTTCTTTATCTATCCTCACTAATTCTACTTTGAAGTCTATTTTATCTGATATTAGGATTGCGTGTCCCACCTGTTTATGGGGGCTGTTTGCTTGGTAGATTTTGTTCCAGCCTTTCACATTGAAAATGTGTTTGTTTTTATGGGCATGATGTGACTCCTGAAGGCAACAGATAGAAGGATCTTGGTTTTTAATCCAACTAGACATTCTATGTCGATTAATTGGAGAGTTAAATCTATTAATGCTGATAGATAGAACTGAGAAGTATTTTGGAGTTCCTGCTATTTTATCCACCTTCTTGGGGGTGTGGCAACTGGGTTCTTTCTATGGTTCTTGGATTCTCAGTTTGGCTGCGGTTTCTTCGCCTTTTTGTGGTCTTGTTGGTTTTCTATGTGTAGGATATCTTTGAGAATCATTTGTAGGGCTGGTTTGGTGGATATAAATTGTTTCAATTTTTCTTTGATATGGACAGTTTTTATTTGACCTTCGGTTATGAAGGAGAGTTTATCTGGGTACAATATACATGGTTGATAGTTGTTTGTCTTTATGGCATGGCATACATGATTCCAGGCTCTTCCTGCTTTAATCATCTCTGCTGAGAAATCTGAGCTAATTCTAATTGGTTTCCCTTTAGAAGTGATTGATCTTTTCTCCTTGACAGCTTTAAGGATGTTTTCCTTGGTCTGAATTGATCCTGTGAGGATTATAATGTGATGCTGGGTTGTCCTGTTCTGGTCTGGTCTGTTTGGAGTTCTAAAAGCTTCTTGTTTTTGACTAGACCTATCTTTTTGCATGCTTGGGAAGTTCTCTGCTAGGATCCTGTTAAATTTCCCAGACCGTTAACTTCTGTCTCTAGGTGCTCCTCTACACCCATTATTCTCAGATCAGGCCTTCTGATGGTGTCTTCCAAGTGTTGAATAGATCTATCCTACTTCTTGGATTTGTCTTAGATGGTTGTATGTTCTTTCTCTATAATATCTAGGCTGTCTTCAATCTCTGAAATTCCATCTTCTGCATGGTGTAAGCTACTATCAAGACTTTCTACTTTGTTTTTTATTTCTTTGCCTTCTAGTTGGTTGGCTTTGATTGCTTCAAATTCTTTGTTGGAGCTTTGTTTTAGATCTTGTAAGAACTGCTTTACTTCCTTAATTTGGTTTTCAGTGTTTATTTTCAAATCACTTATTTTATTGGTTATGGTTTCCTTGGACTGCCATTCCTTCTGTTGGGTTCCATTCAGCATTCCCTTTGTGGTCTCCCTGACTTCTTTCAACTTTATGTTTATGGATTCCATGAATACCTTTAGCGATCTTTGTGTGTTTTCATCCTGCTCTCTCAATTCCTGTATTACTCTTTGATGAGCATCCTCACGTCCACGCAATTCCTGTAATTCTCTTTGAGTGTTCTTAACCCTGCCCATTTGGGATGAAATTAACACGTTTTGTGCTAGAACACTCTCTTAAATCAAGCATCAACCAAAGTCTGTAGTTGTACAGTCAAAAGTCTGCAAATACAATCTAGTTCAACAGATATATCTATTCAACATCCAACAAATATGTAGTAATTGGTTACGAACTTTAAAGAAGAATTTGGTAAACCAGAAATTATTAGGTTTAGGGAGAGATGTGGGAAAAAATAGGAATAGAGGGATGTGGACAGGCTGAAAAGGTCCACTTAACTAAGTCCTAATCTCAAAGTGGGAAATAGATTGGATAGAATGATAGTAGAGAGAGAAAAAGAAGAAGAAAGAGAAAGAGAAAAAAGAGACAAGAAAAAATAGAAAAAAATTAAAAGTTAAAAAGAAACACTTATAAACTTAAAAATTATGCAAATTTAAAAACATAATATTCAGAGAAGAACATGCATAGGATAAGAGAAGGGTAGGGATAGAAAGGAGATGTGAAAAACTTAAAAATAAAAATGCTTAAAATATATAAGTAAAAAGATGTATTACTGCTATTAAGGAATTTAAGTCTAAGAGGTATTGAATTGAGTAATAAATTTCTGGATTAAATGTGTACACAATGGGGCATAAGGTCTAATAATCGACTATGGGTATATCTCAGGATGAGCAGAACATCAATTAAGTCACGCAAAGAAGAATGAAAGAGACGAAAAGGTGAAAAGAATGAGAAGGAAAGAACAAAAAATGATCAACAGGTCAATAAAGCTAAACAAAAAAAAATTTTAAGAAAAATTAAAAAAAAGAGAAAAAAAGCACACACACATATACCCCTAGAATAAAAATTATAAGAGGAAGAAAAATGTTAATAGAAAACAAAAATTTTTAATGTTAATAATTAAAAATTAAAAACAGTTTTAGAAAAAAGTTCTTTATAAACGGTACAAAAAAGAGTTCTTTGAGTTTTTTGGGTGGAATGGAAAGATCCTGTATCTCTCTTGTGTCTGTAACCAGTTTCTAGTTGGAGTCTCTTGTCTGCTTGTGGTGTTTGATTTTCCTGTGGCTTCGTTGGTTTCTTAAGTCAGTTTGTTTGAGCAAGCAGAAAAATGCTCTGCTTTACCCAGGATTTTGTGATCCTCCTCCTAGTCTAGTTCAATGGGAGGGAGATCTACTTTGAGTATCACAGAAGAGGGAGATGGCTGTTTTCTCGTTTGGAGATGCTGTGATTAGGCTAGGTTCTGGGTAGAGTTGAGGCCTTTCATCAAACATTAGCTTTTCCCTGAGGGACTAGCTTCTGAGACACTCACAGAGCTCTGCCTGGAGCCATTCTCAGGGTTTATGTTTAATGAATTTCAATTGATTGTCAAGGCTGCTGTAGAGAGGGGAAGCCTCTGTCTCAGTTTATCCAGTGAAGGAAGACACTCCTGGGCTGGCAGCCCAGGCTGGGTGACTTTTCCCTGGGTTGAGCTGAGCCTGGCAGGTCAAGTTAGGTTCCTGTGACCTGCTTAATGACTCTTTTGTTTTCTTCCAAGGCCTGAGTTGGAGCTAGCTGCTCAGCCAGGCCTTTGCCATCATCAAAGATGGAGATCTCCCATAGTGGTGGGGGAGGGGTGGCCTTCCCTCCTCTGCTCCCTGAGAGAAAGTCAGGCTTCTACTCAAGCCAGAGTCTTGGTTCCTGGGTCGTCTCTGGTCTGTGAAATGCAGGATGATAATGTGTGCTCCTTGTCAGTTCTTGCTGGAGTTGAGTAGAATCCACTCACTGGCCAAGTCTGGCACCTTTGTCTTGGACTCTCTGTGTTGCAGGTATGGGGTCTATGGCCACCACCAACGCTGCTGCCACTGCCACTGCCCCCGCCACCGCAGCCACGGCTGTTGGCAAGTGCTCAGATCTGTCTCCTTGCCTGGATTTTCCCTCTCTAGCCTAACACTCTTTACTATGATAGCACACTTTGTGTGATTCTCTGGCTTAGGACTGTTCATTGGAGCACTAAAACTGCTTTCTATGGGAGAGCTTGTTTAGCCCCCAGCTTCTCCTCCACCATCTTCCCAGAACTCAGCCCTATATTATTGTGTATAATTTTATAATAATTGTACAACATATATTAAATATTATGTGTATAATAATACTAAATAGGGGCTGGGAAGGTGGCTCACTGGTAGAGCTCTTGCCTTGCATTCATGAGGTCCTGAGTTCAATTCCTCAGCACCACATAAGCAGAAAAAAAAAGCCAGAAGAGGCGCTGTGGGCTCAAGTGGTAAAGCGCTAGCCTTGAGCTGAAGATCTGAGGGACAACGCCCAGGACCAGAGTTCAGGCCCACGACTGGACTTCCCCTCCAAAAATTCTAAATTCAATAGACAAGAAGTAAATGAATCAAGTAAAAACTAAAATATATGAATCAAGTAAAAACTAAAATAAGTACAAAATCAATAATAAAAATCATAATATGTTATAAACATACATAAGAAAATATATATAATATATTACACATACATAGAAAAGTTTTTCCATTGCAGGGCCTTCATTCAGACCCTGGTAACCCTACACTGAATTTCTTTTCCTCAGGGACAGTGAGCTTTGCTTTCACCCACGGTGCAAAAGAGTTATCTGGATGATGAGATCAAATCCAAGCACTGAAAGAAATACTGGCACCTTTTCCAATACAGTGACTTAATTCTTTTTTTTTTTTTTTTAATTTTATTTTATTTTATTTGAGAACATACTGTACAGAGGGGTTACAATTACATGGGCAGGATAATGCATACATTTCTTACCAAGCATTGCAGCCTCCTCCTTTGTTTACCCTTCACCTCCCTTCCCGGCCTCCCCCCTCCCTCCCAACCAATCGTACCCCCCCCCCCCACCGACATTGTAAAGCTGGTTTTGACATGACATTTTGTACTTCTCATTGTTGCAACAGGTCCACCTGAATCCTTAAACGACTTGTTTGTCCCCATCTCCTCCACATGTTATACTGACATCAAATATAGTGAAAGCGGGGGTTACACTGTGGGGGAGGGACATACAAAGCAACAAGGAAATAATCTTATAAATGCGTTAGAAACACATGCATGAAAGAAACAAAAACATTAAAATACATATTTGAGGTTTTGTTTTCCTAACATCACATTATCTGACTTTTTCCGCTTGACTCATACCTATACTAGATATTGCAAATAAGGGAAACCATGGGACCTATGTTTCTTTGGGCCTGGCTTACTTCACTTAATATAATTTTTTCCAAGCCTTTCCATTTCCTAACAAATGGGGAAATGTCATTCTTTCTGATGGAGGCATAGAATTCCATTGTGTATATATACCACATCTTCTTGATCCATTCATCTACTGAGGGGCATCTGGGTTGGTTCCATGTCTTAGCTATGGCAAATAATGCTGCAATAAACATAGTTGTGCTGGTAGCTTTAGTGTGGCCTTGTTTGTGATCATTTGGGTAAATGCCCAAAAGTGGGATTGCTGGGTCGTTGGGGAGCTCTATGTGGAGTCTTTTGAGGAACCTCCATACTGCTTTCCAAAGTGGTTGAACAAGTTTACATTCCCACCAACAATGAAGTAAGGTTCCTTTCTGTCCACATCCCCTCCAGCATCTGTTGTTGTTAGAGTTCTTGATTTTTGCTGTTCTAACTGGAGTGAGGTGATATCTCAATGTTGTTTTGATTTGCATTTCTTTTATGGCTAGGGATGTTGAACATTTCTTCATGTGTCTATTGGTCATCCTTCTTTCTTCTTCAGAGAAGCTTCTCTTTAAGTCTTTCGCCCACTTACTTATTGGGCAGTTGTTTCTTTGAGGATTTGTTGTTGGGTGGTTTAATTGGAAAAATTAGGAATCCATGGAACATTCCTCAATACAATAAAGGCTGTATATGACAAACCTACAGCCAGCATTATACTCAATGGTGAAAAACTAAAGCCATTTCCTCTTAACTCAGGAACAAGACAAGGATGCCCACTCTCTCCACTTCTCTTCAATCTAGTATTAGAATGCCTAGCTACAGCAATAAGACAACATGCAGACATAAAGGGGATCCAAATAGGGAAAGAAGAAATAAAACTCTCCCTCTTTGCAGATGACATGATCTTGTATTTAAAGAATCCCATAGACTCCACTCCCAAATTACTCAAGCTGATTCAAAACTTTGGCAAAGTAGCAGGTTATAAAATTAACCCCCAAAAATCAATGGCTTTTCTGTATGCCAACAATGAGAAAAGTGTGGCTGAAATTAGGAAAGCAACTCCATTTGTAATAGCCCCACAAAAAATAAAATACCTAGGAACTAACTTAACTAAAGAAGTGAAGGACCTCTATGATGAAAACTTTAAAATCTTGAAAAAGGAAATCAACACAGAACTTAAAAAATGGCAAAACCTCCCATGCTCCTGGATTGGAAAGATTAACATCGTGAAAATGGCAATACTTCCCAAGGCTATCTACAAATTCAACGCAATACCTATCAAAATTCCACCCTCATTCTTCAAGGAAATAGAAGAGGCAATCCAAAAATTCATATGGAACAATAAAAGACCCCGAATAGCCAAAACGCTCCTCAACGGAAAGAACACTGCTGGAGGAATATCAATACCAAATTTCAAACTCTACTATAAAGCCATAGTAATCAAAACAGCTTGGTATTGGCATAAGAACAGACCTCAGGACCAATGGAATAGAATTGAAAACCCAGAAATGAACCTACAGACCTATAGCCATCTAATCTTCGATAAGGGAGCTAAAACAATAGAATGGAAGACAGACAGCCTCTTCAGTAAATGGTGCTGGCAAAACTGGTTAACTACATGTAGAAAACTAAAGCTAGATCCTTATATATCACCCTGCACCAGAATGAACTCCAAATGGATCAAAGACCTTGAACTCAAAGCAGACACTCTGAAAACATTACAGGATGGAATAGGAGAAACCCTGGGTCTCCTTGGCTCAGGCCGAAATTTTCTGAATAGAGACCCAGAAACACAACAAATCAAAGAAAGGCTGGACAAGTGGGATTGTATAAGGTTGCAGAGCTTCTGCAGGGCAAATGACATAGCTAGCAAGATCAATAGAAAGCCCACGGACTGGGAGAAAATCTTTACTAGCCATACAACGGACAAGGGTCTCATATCTAAAATATACTTGACTTAATTCTTTTTAAGGGAAGCAGCTATGATTACTCAATTCCATACTGAACATTAAAATAAAATCAGTGTGGAATTTTGTACATCTATTCAGACCTCTTTCCCTTACCCCCAAACTGCTTCTCTGAGCACTACTTTTTTCATTTTTTATTGTAAAAATGTTGTAGAGAGAGGTAACAGTTAAATGAGCAAGGTAATGATTATATTTCCTATTGAGGATTGTAGCCTCCTCCTTTGTGTTGCACCTACCATCCCCCCACCCGCTTCTCCACATCTACTCCCCCTGCCGAGCTCAGTGACTTAATTTTTATGTTTGGCTTTGCACTGGGCTTGAATTCAAGAAGTGGCAACTTTTCACTTTCGTGCACACTGCTACAGAGTTACTGAGACCTGAGTTCAAATCCTAGGCTAGGAAACAAAACTGGCAGAAATTCCAAATCAGGGAGCTTTCTTTCTTTTTTAATTTAGTTAAATAATTAATTTTTAATTTATTCTTTATTTTGCCAACAGGGGGCTTGAACTCTGGTCGTGGCAACTCTGCCTCAGCTTCGATCGCCCTAGGCTGGAGTGTAGCCTCTGGACCCATAGCCGATCCTGGGATCCTAGGCCCACAGGGCTTGCAGGAAGAAAAAACAGTAGCATAGAAAAAAGTGGTGAGCTGCAGAGGGCTGGGAGTTTTACATTATTTTTCTTTGCACAGTGACTATCCTGTGTCTGAATGAAACGGTTGCAAAGTGGACCTGAACTGCCATTGCTGAAGGCTAGTGGGGTATCAGGGAAGACATAGGCAAACCTGTCAACATAGGTCCCGGGTTCAAATCCCGGTCCTGACACCTACCAATGGCAGGAGATCACAAGAGACTCATTCCTATGCATAGGAATACCAATTGAAAGAGTAGTTCATGCTTCGGTCTAGTCTAAAATTGGATGCAATAATCCTAGGAAACTAATTGATCCTAATTAATAGTTCATTAAGCATGAAAAGAATAATATTCCTTCAATGGTGGTATAATACATGCCTAAGAGTTGGTAGGAACATAGTAGGTGTCATTCAATCATAGACGGCTCTGGTGCTCTTTACCTATGTATATTTACTTGTATAGCACCATCTGCCTATCCATGTATCACTGTTTTGTGCAAACCTGGGGATGGATCTCAGCACCTGGGAACCACCTGCCAGCTTCATTGGCTAGAGGCTGCCATGCTCACACTCATCCATTCATGAATTGGGCCTGCTAGGCCCTGAGTTCAGATCCTAGCACTGCCAAATATTTAATCTTGGAGTAAGAAGTCGAGTGTGACAAATGATTTCCTTTTCTGGGAGAGTCCTGGGTGTCAGATATGATGGAGAACATATCTACAAATCTAGATGCTATGTGATAGGATGTAAACAATGTAATAAATGGTAGAGGTGTCATCTGAGTCAATAAAATAATTGGTAAATAAATGAATAAAACAAGACATACAATGAATAACCACACCAAACACAATATGGACTGAATATCTGTATGAAAATATAAATTCTATCTTTAAAATGGTTATAAGGAGTATGCTTTCCAGGCCTGAGGCTTGAATTCAGGCCTAGGGAACAGGCCTGACTTTCTTGTCTTCAAGCATGGTCAGATTCCCATCCCTCACAGTGCTGCATATTTACCCAGGCCTTGAGGACAAATCCTTGGCCTGGCAGAAAAAATGGCACGAATTGTGAACCAGGGAGCTAAATATTTTTTTAATTGTGGGCTTTTGAAGAAGCCATAGTCCCACATGGCAACATAGGCCTACAGTTCGAATGCCAGTCATACCACTTCTGGATGGTGGGAGATCCTAAGAGACTCATTCCCATTCACAGGAATAACGATGGAATGTTATCAATGTCATGGTTGAAAGGTTGGTCATGAATGATACTTGAATAAAATTAGACTACATGATTTCAGTCAGCTGATTGATTTTATTTAATTATCTTATGAAGCATTAAAAGAATACTATTTCTCACAGGGATGCAATAATTTCTGGACACTGATTTGCTTAATAGTTTATTAAAATAATAACATTAATTACATGGAGGCATAATAAATATCCAAAAATTGGTAGGAATGTAGTCTTTATAACTGAGTAATGGATAGATACCTCTGACACTCTATAAAGATATATATTTATTATCATACTACCATCTGGGTGTCACTCTGTTCTTATTTTTTCAAAACCTGGGGCTTGAGTTAAGGTCCTAGGAACTGCCTGTCAATTCAATTTGCCCCAGGATGGTGTGTTGACACTCACCCATTCATGAATTGTGCCTTGTAGGCCTTGAGTTCTCCCCCACAAAATGAATCCCACAAAACGAATCGTGGAGTAAGAAGCTGATGGTGATACATGTTTTCCTTTCCTGTGAAAGTCCTGGGTGTCAGGTATAAGTGTAATACGTGTGCAGACCTATATCCTATGTAATAAATGTAATCAATGTTCTATGTGCCATAATAATTAATAAAACAAACAGTCACTACATGAATGAAACAAAACATAAAATGAATAACTACACTGAAAGTAATCTGGAGTCAACATATGTATGTAAATATAAATCACATATTTAAAATGTACATGAATAGGATGTTTTCTAGTGCTGGGGATCCATTTCAGACCTGAGGTGTACACATGAATTTCTTGACTTCAAGGAGGCCAGCTTCCCCATTCCACACTGTGCAACAGAGTTACCCAGACTAAGAGTTCCAATCTCAGTCCTGGCAGAAAAAAAATGACACCTTTATACTATGTGAGGCCCAATTCTTAGGTATTTCATTATGCCTCTATTTAATGAATATGATTGTTTAAATGCTTCATAAAGTATTGAATAAAATAATCAGTGTTTTATAATAAAATTGTGTATAATTTTATCGTAGAATAATTCAAGAACTGCCCATTCAGTCATAACATACATCACATTCCATTGGTATTCGTATAGATAGGAATGAATTTCTAAGGCTCTCCTGCCATTTGGAGGTGGCAGGACCAGGATTCAAACTGTGGGCTCCAGCTCCCACCACTTAAACCCTAGGATAGGGAACTCACTGGTCTGTCCAAGAACAGCAAGATCAATGATTAAGCAAGAACCAGTGGCTCTCAGCAGTCCTCCTTGATATTTACAAGTCTGTGATAGGAGGATCATGGTCAAATTCACCCTAGGCAAGAAGGTCCTTGAGACCCAGGTCCAACTTCAGTGTCAACAAAGCCAGAAGTAGAGCTGTGTGGTTCCAGTGGTAGAGAGCTAGCCTTGAGCAAAAGCAGCTCAAAGAATGTGCCCGGATCCTGAGTTCAAGGTCCAGGACTTGCAACAAACAGACATACACAACAATATGTGCAACCATTTGGCTAAAGCAGGTCACCATCTTGTACCCAACTGAATTGGACAGAGTTCCCTGGGAAAGGGGCTGGGGGAGATGCTGTCATCTTGACTCCACCCATGCTGCCTGCATCACAGAATTCTTGCCACAACCCCATTTTTCATGGTTCTTTCTGACCAATGCGATACAAGAATTGTAGCCATCCCCACATTCCACGCTTCCCAGCACCAGGACTCCCTCAGTTGGTTGACACTAACAACAGCAGTTGAGGAAGGTAGAGTTGGCTGAGTGGTGAACAGGAGACTTGAGGAGACTTTGGAGTAGATTAGGAAATTGACGTCCTAATCAGTGAGTGGGAAAATAGAGGATTTCCCAGAGCTTGGGAACATGGCCAGCCCATCTTTCCCATCCCAGTGCTCAGATGTCTGAAACAACTGGACTCCATGAAAGACCTGCAGGCAAGAAACTACTGCCAGAACATCAGCAAAGGAATCCTTCCATCAGACCTGCAACATTCAAGAAAACAAAGAACACAGAAAAGGGAGGGATCCTCAAGAAAAACACCACTAGGGAGCATGATTCAATGGAGTGTCTGGCCAAATCTGATGCTGATTGTGGGCCTCCCTTGCCTTTGGACACAGTCACAGTCACCAGGATCAGAGTGTCAATGTTCCCGATACTTCCAAGGATCTGCAGAGGTGTTAGCAACATGTGATACCCACCTGGAATGCAGCAAAAGAAATCAGGCACTCTGTGCAAATATCCAACCATTGAAGCAGGAAAAGACAGACCTGAGGGACTGACTGGAGAAAGAGAGGGAGAAGATAGCTCAGGTGCACGAAACACCAAAAACAGAGCTAGAGATCCTCAAGCCACCCATACAGAGGTTGGTTTCAGCAGAAAGCGATTTACCATCTGCACCAGCCCAAGTCAAGCAGGCAGCCAATGGCAGAGAAATAGAGCAAGGAGTTCTCACCAGCCACCTATAGGTCGAAAGCGGTGCATGGCAGAGCTGGAGATAGTGGTTTCTGTTGTCACTACTACACAGAGGCAGATAGAAATGTTCTTCAAACAGCTGAAAGATGTGACACTTCAGCTCAAGGAAATGACCAGAAGTTTTGATGACCTGGAGCAAGTGAACACAGAATTTCAGGAGAAGCTGGAAGTGCTCTGGACACAGAAGAGTAACAGGAAGAACAGAATCTGCAAGTTCCCACAAGTGCTGGCGAGGCGTGGGTACTGAAGAGACTATTGGACAACCTGAGCTGCATGGTGAACTCAGCAAATCTGGAGAGAGACACCTTCACGGAGGACCTGAGCATTCACAGGTCTGCATGGAAGGAGGAGGTTCCTTGGCTCACCGAACAGGTGTACCAACTGACAGAGAAAAAGGAGCGAAGGAAGAGTCAGGTGATGCACCTAGAGAATGAGCTGGGGGAACTAAGGAAGAAGCTGGCAGAACCATCTCAGGCTGAGCGGCAGTTGCAGGCCCAGGAATACCATGGACAAATGGAATTGAAAAACCTGGAGAAACAACTTCACATCCAGGTCAAGGAAAACCAGAGGCTCTGTCTCCAGAATCCGGAGCAGCAGGAGCAATTACAGAGCCTGGAGAAGAAGTCCAAGGATTGGCAGGAGATCCCCGAGACACCACAATGCACATGTGTGTATAACCCATAGCAAGAGGAGCAGCTGGCTCTGCTGTGGGATGCTCTCCACAGGGTAAGTGGTGAGAAGGAGGAGCTAATCAGCATCCTGGACTCAGAGCAGCAGGTGAAGAAACATCTGTGGGAACATCTAGTCCACTCAGAGGAGAAGATAGACGAATGTAAAGAGGTGGCTGAGAGAGAGAGAGAGCCAAGCAGCTTGGGAGCTGCAGGAGCAGCAGGAGCAGTCCCTGGCCCAGCTGCCAGAGCTCAGAGCCACCTGTGAGCAGCACATCACCTCCAATGAGCAGCTGTGCTCCAGGTAGTAGGTCCTGCAGTAGCACCTGCTGGAGCAGCTGAAGCAAGTGCATTGCCCAACCAACTGGGGGGACCAGGTGGTGTCCCCAACGCGGCAGGACACTTTTAAGTGCCTGGAATTGACCAGACCACAGGAGGAGAGCCTGCAGACCCAGTTGAGCTTCCTGGCTTTCCTTGGGGAGGGAAGCTGTGAGCCCTGGAGAAGCAAAAGGTGAGGAGTGACTTCTCCCAACGTGACCATCGCAGAAGACAGAGACATGCCCCAGACCTAGAATGACATGGCTCTGCGAGCACTCTCAGAGGCTGAGATCCACAGGGGGAAACTCCTGCTGCAGGAGCGGTGGCCCCACTGCAGGCGCCCTGCTAACACAGCAGCTCAGTGCAAGATAGAGCTGGAGCCACAGAGCTGCTACCACAGCAGGCATGAGGATGGGAAGTGGGACACGTGGGCATCCGAGAAGAAAATCTGCTTCCTCCATGACCTGCATGATAAGGTGGACTTCCATAGTCCAACCGATTAACTCCACCTTTGATGCAGCTAGCTGTCGGCACACATTTGCACCATAGAGGAGTCCCTCGTGGCGTGTAAAGAGCAGATGTTCGTCCTGGATGAGCTGTGTTTGGAGAAAGCCAAGCATGTGTGCCAGCTCTCCCAGAAGATGGAGAAGAAGAGAGAGCTGTGAGAGCTGCTGTTGGTCCTCGCAGGGGAAGGGGCTGACAGAATGCTCCAGATGCCGCACAGGCTGAGCCCCCCGCCACCACCGCTCCTTCAGATGCCTCAGGCTCCAGAGTGGGTGAAAAGAGCCTGGAGCAGAAAGGTTTTGAAGAACTGAAACTTCAAGACAGCTTGGAAACTGCCAAAGGAGAGGTCGGAGTTCCCGACCACATAGAGGACTCCCCCACGGAGCACGTCCTGCAGCAGATGCCCCAGAACCAGAGAAGCCTACAGCTCGAGGGCTTGAGCAAGGAGCACTCTCTCCCTTTCTTCTGTAGACTCATGAGGATGATAACTCTCTATGTGACATAATGACTCTCAAAAGCCTCAGCAGCCACCAGAAGTAGGTTGCCAGTTGGCCATATCTAAGGCCTCCATCTGCCAGGTGATGGGAAGGGTAAACTGTGGGTCATGTAGGGCAGAGGCTGCCAGGAGGCTGCCCAAATTCAAGGGACATCTAATGGACCATTGGTGGCCAGGGAAGAGGCCCATATTATGCTTATCACAAAGAATAATTTGTTTTCAAAGGGAAAAAAAGCCTCCAACAAAGATTTGTTCTTCCAGTCCTTGGGCTTGAACTCAGTGCCTGGCCACTATCCTTGAGCTCTTTTTGATCAAGGCTGTTGCTCTACCAGTTGAGCGCCACCACTCTTTCCAGCTTTTTCTGTGTGGAATCAAACCCAGGGATTCAGGCATGCTAGGCACACACTCTACAGCTAAGACACGTTCTCAACTAGGATGATCTCCTGTCCTCCCAAACCCATATGGCCATTCCCCAGATAAATAGGAAGTAGGGGCTAGGATGAATATGAAGCACAAGTCTGGTTCACACAGAAATATTCCTCCACCCCCTCTTCCCACACTCTTAGTTGAAGTTTCTCTTCTACCATTGAGGGATGAGAGAGGGAGAGGGGAGTCCTGAGAGAGGAGTACCAACAACAGTGCCCCCCTGAGCCCCACATCCTTCCCCAAACAAGTGGTTCTCCAGATTCCGATCTTACCTGACTCTATGTGGATTCTACACTGACTCCCCACTCCTGCAAGGCTCAGGATGAAATAAAGGTCAGTCCTGGCCTCAACCCACAGTTAGGGTGGAAGTTCTTAGTCCCAGACCCACTTCTACCTCTGACTGCCTGTGTTAGCCTGGACCACAACCACTCACCACTATGCTGGTGGTGATGACCTCACAGATGTATTCCAGGAAGAAGGTCTATGACAAAGAGCAGAAACAGCAGGGTGAGCAGAGCAGAAGGAGGTGAGGTGATTGCTCTGGGATCTTCCTCCTTGAAGCCCTCTCATCCAGCCAGGACCATGCTGACCCAAAGCATGGCCAAGGTCAGGGGGTGAGACGAGATGGAGGAGCATGGGACTAAAGGAGGTACTGCTTTTTCTTGGAGCACTTGAAAATTCCAATTACATTTGGCCCATGCTAATCCCAAAGCCAACATGCAATACCTCTCCTTGTTGTTGGCTGTGAGAATTGTCCCTGAGCTCTTTTTCTCGAGCTTGGCACTCATCACTGCAGCCACAGGGCCACTTCTTGTTTTCTGAAGGTTCATCGAGGATAAGAGTCTCACACACTTTCCTGTCCATGCTGGCTTGGAACCATAATGCTCCAGATCTCAGCTTCCTGAGTAGCTCAGATGACAGGAGTGAGCTACCAATGCCCAGCATGTGATACCATTTCAAGGCTTCTTGGCGAGTCTGTTAAAGGACCCCCAAAGGGCCTGGATAGACCTTGACCCAACCAAGGACCTGGGATGGGGGAAAGCTGACCTTCTATCCATTCTGTTCCCTAAAATCAAAGATACCAGGTGGTGCTGTATGCATCAAACTCTTAGGCAAACAACCACCAGACTTAGTGGGGAAAAGGTAGAGAATACCCAAAGATTGCAGTGTAGAAATTTTTGATTTTGCATGCATGTGGTGTGTGTGTATATGTGTGTGTGTGTATATGTGTGTGTATGTGTGTGTGTGTGTGTGTGTGTGTGTGTGTGTGTGAACTCTGAGCCTAGGCTCTATCTCTGAGTTTTCTTGGTCAAGCCTAGTGCTCTGCCACTTGAGTCACAGCCCCACTTGCTTTTCTATGGTTAAATGTAGAGCCTCAAGGACTTTCCTGTCCATGGTGGCTTTGAAGCATGATGGGGGCCCCAGGCAAGCAAGAGTAAACACAACTCACAAGTACAATCTCTATGGTGGGAGACTCCTGACCCCTGGTGGCCAGACACGGGACATCGCCCCCTCCCACCATAGTCCTCTACAGTTCAATTTGGGAAAGTGACCAGGGCCAAGCTGATTTTTGATCACCCAGAGTGCTGATGCCAGAGCAAGTCTGTTCCACCCTAGGCCAAGAGAGCTCCAGGAGGCCCGGCTCTGAGGGGCACAAGGAAGGAAGAGGTCAGCTCCAGGCCAGCCTAAGAGCCTTTGCCCACGGACACCCCTACTTGGCCTTTCTGATCACTGAAAGGCCTGTCAAAGAACAACCCCAAAAAAACAAAATTGGAGCTGTGTCTCAAAATGGTAGAGCTTTAGCATTGAACCAAAGAGCTCAGACACAGGGCCCCCAAGCTTTGAGTTCAAGACCCCCAACTGACCCTCCTCCATAAAATACAGATTACCTAAATGTGAACTAGTAGGATTTGTGAAGTATTTCTGAAGAATGGTGATACTGAAGAAAGCACACTAATTCTAATGACAGCTGAACTTGTGACATTACAGCTATGTGGTGATTCCTTCACGGGGTGCTGTTTGCTGGGTTCTTCCCACATGGGGGCTTTGTGCTGAGTCCTCAAAAAGGTGCTGTTTGCTGAGTCATCACAAAAGGTGCTATGTGCTGAGTCCCTAAGAATGTTGGGCTGTTCTGGGTTTTCCAAAGGGTACTGTGTGCAGAGTCCATTACACAATGTACTGTTAACTGAGTCCTTCAAAAAATGTGGTGTGCTAATTCATCCCAAAGGGTGCTGCTATGTGCTGAACCCTTAAGAAGAGAGGGATGAGGTGAGTTTTTTGAGTGCTGTGTGCCGAGTCCTTTACACGGTGCTCTGTACTGTCCTTCAAATGGTGCTGTGTGCTGAGACCTTCCACAATGTGATTGTGCTGCGTCCTTCAAAATTGTGCTATGTGCTGAGTTTTTGAAAGGGTGCTGTGCACTGAGTGTTTTACATAGTGTGCTATGTAGTCAGCCCTTCAGAGGGTGCTGTGTGTGGAGTCTTAACCCAGGGTGCTATGTAATGAGTACCTGGGAAAGAGTGCTACATGCTGAGTTTTTCCAAACATGTCAGGCACTGAGTCCTTTACACTGCAGGCTATGGTCCCCCTCCTTCAAAAAGTGCTGTGTGCTGAGTACTCTACGCAGGGTACTATCTGCTGAGTCCTTCAAAGTTAACTGTGTGCTGAGTCCTTTACACAGGGTGCTTTGTGCTGTTTTTGAAAGTGTGCTGTGTACTGAGTCATTCCAAAGGTTGCTATGTTCTGAGTCCTTGAGTGGTAGTTATCCCCAACAATCACACATACACAAACACAATCACAAACACACACGTACACACACACATATGCACACGAGGGTCACCATGAACCGGCTTGGTGTGTAGAGTGGAGGGGCATGGAGGAGAGTCTCCTCCAGCGGTGGGGCTGAGGGGAGATTAGTTTCCCCCGGGCAGGTACTGGGGTTGGTGGGGAGTGCTATGCTGAGTCTGCAATTGCCATGGCCTGGAAGCTTCCATGGCCTGGAAGCTTCAGGGCCCAGTCAAAGCTGCGATTGCAATCAGGGGTGAGGGGGCGAACCCAGGGGAAGGGGAGCCCAGGGGCACACTGCAGTGGCAACCAAAGCCAGGGCCCTGTGGGGGTGGGCACACATGCACTGGCGGGGGTGGGGAAGCCGAGGAGAGGAGTGGAGGGCAGAGAGTGAAGTCAGAGAGAAGAGCAAGCACATGCAGGAGGGGAAGCGGCTTCAGCGGCTGGTGGCCACTTGGATCATAGTGCGGGTTCTGGCCAGGAGCAGAGAGCATGCGGAGCCAGCACAGCAGGCACATTGCTTCCCCATGGAAAGGAAGTGGCCACGGAGCCCCTGAATCTGAGATCCTGGCGGGGGGAGCAAGGCAGAGATGGTTGAGGTGCAGCAATGGAGACGGTGGCTGCTGAGGCCAGGGCGGTGGTGGAAGTAGCTGCTCCTGGGGAGGAGACCACTGAGGTGGTGGCAGAGGCTGCTGAGAAAAGGGCAGCAGCAGCTGAGGAGGAGGAGCAGAGGAAGCTCACAGCCTTGCCAGGCACCCTCAGATGCCCCCGCCCCCTCCCAGCAGTGCCGAATTTCACACATGGTGCTGCCAGCTTGGATCCTTGTTGCCTCTTTCAGTTGCCTGGCAGAAATGGCACAGCCCTAGCCTGCTTGCAGCCCCGACCTGACCCCGGCCCCAGGTACTCAGACTCCAGGGCCCTCAAGCACCAGTTGCCACAGCCTACAGCTTCTCCCCAGCAGCACACATAAGTGGCTGCCCCTTGGGCCCACACCCCGTGACCCCTGTACCTCGTGACTCCCTGTCACCTCCCCGCAGTGAACCCAGACCTGTGCCTCCCCTCTCCTGTCCCACCTGCACCTCCCTTGTGCCCCACAGTCCGCCCTGGCTCTGCCACAAATGAGAACCAGTTACTGGGGTAGGGTGTTGACCCTGGGAACCCATCCCCATCCCTAGCGGCCAGTGTCCCCAGGAAAAGGGGAGATGAAGAAATGGGTGAGGTGGAGAAACCACAGAGCCCCTGGCCTGGAGCAGTGTGAGCCACACAGCCGCATATCTGCACCCTTCCTCTCCCTGGTGGGAACCTGATGGCTTTAGTCAGAGGTGGGTAGCAGCACCTCTCGTGTCTTTTCTTTTTTTTCTGGGGGTGGCCCTCTTATTGCTGTGGGAGCCCTTGTCTGTCTTCTGTTTCTCAGGCACACCTTCAACTGAGGAGGTCCCAGAAGAGCCCAGTAGGGAGGTGAGGACACTGGGGGTCAGATAGGAGGTAAATATTTGGGAGGTGTGTTCGTCCAACACACATACACCTGTCCTGTCCCCCCACACCCCAGTTTTTAACAGTTTTTCCATGGTGATCACATTTCCCAGCTCTGCCGGCTCTGCTCGTGCTCCTGGTCCATCTGGTCTCCTCGTCCTCCTCAAGAATCCACCAAGTCACCCAGAAGCATCTAGGCTGGAAGTGGGGAGTCCATCCATGTATATAGCCTTTAGGAACCCATCAAATTCCCCAGCAATGCCCCCACCCCAGGTGAGACACCCCTCTGGAGGCACCATAACCCCCTTCTTTGTTTTCTCTCCTGGTTCTGAGGAGCCACCTGTCTCAGTATGCCTTCATGCCTTCATGCCTCAGTATGCCAAACATAATTAGGGAATGAGATGAGGAGGAGGAGGGCAGGGGCTGTGAAGCTAGGAGGGTCTGGGAAGTGGTGAATGGTGTGATATGGCAGATGGCTCACCACGACAAAGGATGAGAGGGGAACCATACCCAGGGCATTGATGGTGTCTGTGGGCATCTGGGCAGCGGGCTACAGGCCCCCACTGGTGGCGTGGATTCCCTTCTGGGTCAGTGCACTGTTGTGCAGTCCTCCCTGGAGTCCTGCAGACTCCAATCTGTGTCCCACCTGGGCCATTTCCAGCTGGGCAGTGGTAGGCAAGTGTGTTCTCTCTTCTGGAGCCTGCTCAGTATCAGGACATGGCAGTTAGCTAGGGCTCTCTGAATGCCAGTTTCTGTAACCTACTGTAGGCTGTCTGGAAAGAAAAGAGTCCACTGACTTTGGAACCCTTTAAGTTTGATTGGGACAAGTGAAATGTCATCTTTTCCAAGGCTTTTTCTTGAACTTGGCAATTTCCACTAACACCTGGGATTATGGGTCAAATTAGTTGGACCATTTCATCTGCCAAACAATAATGTTCAAAGCAGCACAGGTAGAGTTCCCTAGCCAGATGGTCTCCTGCTATGAACGTCGTGCCCTGACTGCCTTTCTCCAGCAGCTACTGATTAGCCTCCAGCTCTCTCTAGGGTGGACACCACAGTTGAGAATGTCGTGAGGAGCAGAGATTGTGACCTCACCATCCCCAGCATGCCAGCTGTGAGCAGAGACGATTCCTAGCACCTGTACTGGACTCTGGGAGTTTCAGAGACCTGGGATGCCTCAAGGATCCTTTGTCTCCAACATGAAACTTGGGGGCCGGATATGGTGGACCATCCAGTCTGGCCCCAGGCGGTGGAGAGTATGCCCCTTGAGCCAGGCGTACAGCTGATGGCAACCTTATTCACACCTGAGTGGGGAATTGAGTGCCACAAAGCTGGTCAGCCTCTGAACAGAGATCTTTGAGAAGATAGGCATCCAAGAGGCCCCAGAATCCAGCGAGTACATCGTGGCTCACGTCCTCGGAGCCAAAAGAGTTAAGTGCGGTGGCACCAGAAGGACAGGAAGAGGGAGTAGGGAGAACTGTGGGAGAGCTACATCAGGTTTTGCCCACCCAAGATGCTTACTAGAATCAGATGGGACTTTTCTGTAGTATTGTCGTAGACAGATGCTTATTTATTTATCCAACAAAGAGTTACAGTGTGTGCCAGGCTGGGGGGGGGGGAGGGGTGGTCATAGATGATGAAAATTTCCAGTGCTGGTTCCACAACACATGAAGACACCTTGGTTTGAGCTGGATGCCTGTGCTTCATGCCTGTCATCCTAGCTGGGCAGGAAAGCCTGTAAGACTTTATCTCCAACTAACTACCAAAAAGACAATGCCAGAAGTGGATGTGTGGGTCAAGCCTTAGTCCATTGGCCTTGAGTACAAAAACTCAGGGGCAGCACCCAGGCTCCGAGTTCAAGGCCCAGGAGTCAGAGAAAGAAAGGAAAGAGAGAGGAGGACGGTGGGAGAAAAAGAAGAAAGAAAGGGAAGAAGGGAGCATGCGAGCCTTGGTTTGGAGTCCCTGGATCAAGGCAGCCAACCATTCACAATCTCTGTGGGGACAGTTTGAGAGCTTAAAGACAGTATGTAGGACCAAGCCAATGACCCCTCAGCTACTTTATGACATCCAAGAGCTTTGTGGTCACCGACTGCAGAGGGAAGCAGCCTCGGGTAGACCATAGGGCTCAGGGTGTTTCACCATGTTTCGAACATCCCCAGCCCCAACAAGTTTATTTTCTGGTCCAA
Organism: Dipodomys spectabilis; assembly: GCF_019054845.1. Lineage (NCBI taxonomy): Eukaryota > Metazoa > Chordata > Mammalia > Rodentia > Heteromyidae > Dipodomys > Dipodomys spectabilis. The sequence continues at coordinate 851,493 of NW_024871192.1, forward strand.
GATCTAGGGAAGTTTGGGGGTGAGGGAGTGTCAAAGCGGGGGAGGTGGGGCAAGGAAGATGAAGAGGGAGGATGATCCCAGGTCAGGTGTGTCAGGACATTGGAGCCGTGACCTAGCCTGACAACCTCAACCATCAGTGATAGAGCCTTTGACCCAGCCACATGACTATTAAAAGTCCTGGCACCTTGGGTTCACCATTGACCACCTGGCTGTCATCTGCCACAGGATGCCTGTGCAGTACATCCTTGGGGACTTGGACATGCCCGGGCTCAATCTGAAGATGACACTGAGAAGACTGAGGCCTGGGTGACTCCATCTTGAGCTAGTGAGCATCTTCTGAGGTATGAGTTATGCAGCTGACCATGAACCCGACCTGGGAATGAACAGAAGAAGCATTTCCCAGGGGACTAGGAACATAAACAATCCTTGGGAAAACTGCAGGCAAGCAGGTGCTGGAGTGCTTGGTGACCCTGCAGTCAGGCCACAGTTGGTGTTTGTTTAAAAAAGCAACTCTGCAGTTTAGCATGTATCCTCTTGAGCCTCCCCTGTGGTGCAAACCAACCAGTTTAAAGAATGTCGGCCCCCTTGATCTAACCAACAACTTGTTTCTGGTCCTTTCCCTCTTTGTAGTGTGCCAATCATACTATAGAATTGTTTTGTGATTTTCCTGGGGTTTGTAGTGATTTGTTACAAGAAATTATGATGTACGCAAAGCCCTACATTCCCTAAAAAAGTGTATGAAAAGTGTAACTATGGGCTCGGGGCCTCTCAGCATCATGGGCTGCTGCCATGTACACTGCGGGGACCAAGCTCAAGCTTCCAATAAAGACTCCTTTGCTTTTACATTGGTGATAGTCTCTGATGGTCTTTTGGGTAAGGATTTCCGAGTTAGGCTTTACAACACCCCCGGTGTTCATTCCTACACCAGAGACAGAGGTAACTGTGCCAATGGCACAGGACAGACAGGGAATGAGGACTGGAGTCTGGACCCGTGTAGCCCCGAGACTTCCTCTAGGGGGCACTAGGACCTCTTGACTGCCATTCACAGAGGCAGAGGTGGGGCTCTCTTCTGGCTCACCCTTTAGTCTAGATGGCAGATCTGGGATTCAGAGAGGGCCAACTGAAGGTGGTGCAGGCTTGGGTAGAGGCTGGTGGAAAAACCAGAGGCCCTGGGCTCTGAGCAGGGTTGTTTTTGAGTATACTCACAACCCAGGAACATTGCTGGGATGGATCAGGCCTTTTCTCCTTCCTGAGAGAGAGGGACATAGAGCCCTCCAGTCTGCTTCCCTTGGCTGTGAAATCCTTTCGTTCCCACATCCTGTGGTTGGATAACTAGACCTCACCTCACTGTCCAGTGTCAATGCAGGACAGTGAGAGATCCTGAGTCTCTGATAAGGTCAGGGATCCTCAGTATGAGATTGTACTTGAACGTCCTAACTTGGTGCATGGTCAGTCCCATCTAAGATTGCCATGATGTAGGACATAGAATCTAGAGAATCAGAGCAGGATTGGGTCTGTTCTGGGAGTCTTGAGTATTATGTGTGAGCTTTGAGCTCCAGTGTGCCCATCTGCTTCCTTTTCTTGGGTGGGTCTTTGCTAGAAAAAGCTTGAAACTAGAGACTGGGTCCTATCCCTTGTCTTTGATGCTTAAAGCTAGCATTCTACCATTTGAGCCACAGTTCCACTTCCAACTTTTTTGGGTGTTTAATTGGAAATAAAGAGTTCTCATGGACTTTGCTGAGAAGGGTGCATCCAAATACAGTCCTCAGATCTCAGTCTCCTGAGGAGATAGGATGAACGGCATGGAAAAGTATCTTTGGCCGGCTGCCCGTAATTCATGGGTGTCATCCTAGTTATTTAGGAACTGAGATCTGAGGATCACGGTTTAAAGCCAGCTTGGGCAGAAAAGTTCTGTGAGACTTGATGTCCGGTGGACCACCAGAGAATAGGAAGTGGCACTGTAGCTCAAGTGGGAGAGTGCTCACCTTCAGCTGAAGAACTGAAGGACAGTGCCCTGGCCCAGAGTTCAAACCCCCTGACCCACAACAAAAAAAGAGGTGACTACGTTTTCCACATAGCAGTGTGTACAGTAGGAAATGCCATGCTGGGCTATGAGACATTCCAGGTATGTGAGAAGCTCAATGTTTTGTCTACAGTGGGTCTGAAGTCTGGAGTGCCACCTTCTCGGGGGTGGGATGTGATCCTAATGGAGGGAGTTCATGGTTCTCTTCTCAGAGACTGCTGAAGCCTTGGGCTGTCCGTGTGTGTGTGTGTGTGTGTGTGTGTGTGTGTGTGTGTGTGTGTGTGTCTGTGTCTGTGTCTGTGTCTGTGTGTGTTTGGAGGTAGAAGAACTGGGCCTTGAACTCAGGACCTAGGTGCTGTTCCTGAGCTATTGTGCTCAAAGCTAGTGCTCCGACACTTGAGCCAGAGCTCCATCTCTGGCTATTTGGTGGTTCACTGTAGATAGGGGCCTCACAGACTTTCCTGTATGGGCAGGCTTTGAACCGTGATCCTCAGATGTTAGCCTCCTGAGTAGCTAGGATGACAGACATGAGCCACCTGTGCCAGCTTTGTGTGTATGTGTGTTTGTGTGTGTGTGTGTGTCTGTGTGTCTGTGTGTAGAAGTGGGTTGTAACACGGAGCACTGGACCCTTTGGTAACTTATAACTGCTATCTTTGGGGGATGCATGTTTTTTTTTGGCAGAGGTTTAGGGGCCTGTAAGGGTGGAACACTTGAAGGGGACTCAGCACCATTAAATTATAAGACCAAAGGATCTGTGTGCCCTGTAGGTGTCTACTCCCTTAGGCCTGGTTGGTGGCAGAGAGAGCTCAGGAAGACCTGGGCGTGGGGCCCGCAGGGGGTGACTCCCCAGGGGGACAGACAGCATAGCCAGCTCTTAGTAAGAATGTGAGCCCTGTTAGTATGGAGTGCACTGGTATGGGTCAGAGTCCGGTTCTTCTCATAATGACGTCTCATGGGTGAGGCCAACGCTATTTTAAATCTTGACCTGTGATCTTCAGATTTCAGTATCCTGAGTAGCTAGAATTACATGCATGAGCATCTGGCACAAGGCCTCTCATTCTTTTTGGTATATTAGGGTTTGTACTCAAAGCCTTAGACTTGCCAATCAGGTCTTCTACCATGTGAGCTAAGCCTTTCTGTCTTGGGCATATATGCTCAGGCTGGGCTGGATCGCAGGCCTCCTATCTGTGACAAGCATGTGCCAGCAGGCCTGGTCCTCTTTAGTTGGAATGTTAGACATGTAGTGCCACGCTCAGTCATTGGTTTAGATGGATTGTCCCAAACTCTTAGTCCATGGCAGCCGATTCTTGACCTAACGTGAAGCTCTGGATTGGGCCTCGACCATTGGTCCTCAGTCTCCTTCCGAGACAATTTTGAGGAAACAAGGAATCAATACAGGGGGATCTCTGGGGCAGAGCCAGGCATAGAGGGAGAGGCTGTCAGATATGGTTCTTGGAAATTCTATGAGCATATGACAGGAAGATACCCAGAAAACGCTCAGATGGGGCCTGCAACAGGTACGGGATTATGAAACAAAACATGGCTCTCTTTCATCCTTACCCTATCCCCATGAGGAAAGGGATCCTTCACTGTGCTAAGTTTTGTAGCTAGGGAAAATGAGGCATGGAGATGCTAGGTGACCTACTCATGACCCCCAGCTGACAGCAAGCTCGGCCTGACTTCTCTGCCATGTTCCCTAAGACAGTGGATGTTATTCAGTCCACTTCTTGTGGTGGCAAGTCCACTTCTTGTCATTTGTGAGGCTTGAACTCTGGACCTGGACACTGTCCCCAAGCTCCTCAGATCAAGGCTAGCACTCTACCACTTGAGCCACAGCATCACATCCAATTTTCTGGTGGTTCTTTGGAGATAAGAGTCTCACAGAAATTCCTGCTGGGCTGGCTATGAACCATGATCCTCAAATCTCAGCCTCCTGTGTAGTTAGCATTATTGTCCTGTGCCACCGACACCCGGCTAAAGTGTAATTCGGATTTTCTTTATTTCTTTCTTTCTCTCTTTCTCTCTTTCTCTCTTTCTCTCTTTCTTTCTTTCTTTCTTTCTTTCTTTCTTTCTTTCTTTCTTTCTTTCTTCCTTCCTTCCTCCTTCCTTCCTTCCTTCCTTCCTTCCTTCCTTCCCTCCTTCCTTCCTTCCTTCCTTCCTTCCTTCCTTTCTTTCTTTCTTTCTTTCTTTCTTTCTTTCTTTCTTTCTTTCTTTCTTTCTTTCTTTCTTTCTTTCTTTCTCTCTCTCTCTCTCTCTCACATTCTCTGTCTCTCTCTGTCTCTGTCTTTCTCCCTACCTATCTCTCTCACACAGGAACTGGTTGAATGGGTGCTGGAGGAGGTGGCACAGGGTCCCCATGTGGCTGGGAGTCAAGATGGCCCTCTCATTCTGGAGGTGGGCTGTGGGTCAGGAGCTGTCTTGCTCAGCCTATTGAACTAGCTCCCTGAGGTAAGCCCCTCTGTGCCTGGGTTTGACTGTGTCAGATATTCATCATCTGTCCCTCCCGTGAGTCCTTCCCCACTACCTTCTGCTAAGACAGTTAAAAAAAAGTGGATATAAGGAGGCATCGCATTTTCCTACCACCCAGCACGATCCAGGGTCTCTGATCCTCACCACCACTTATCTTGCCAGACCCTGGTTATAAGAAAATGAATCCACTCTATGTCTACTTCGCTTTGCTGGAGTGTGTTGTTTTGGGTTGGAGGGGCAGTATGCAGAGGAAAGACACTAGGCCTGATACCTCTTGGGGGACATTTGTTCTTGTGACAGAGCCAAGTCATTGCTGTCAATAAGGAGGAAGCTGCCATCAGACTGACCCGGAACAATGCTCACAGGCAGGTAGGCTGTTGAAGTATAAAACCCACCCATGTCGGCTTCCCACTCACCACAAAGGAGGTGCAGTGTGGGTGGCCCAGACCTGGCCCTAGAAGATTATAAATGGATGGTGGCAGTCAGGTGCTGGTGGCTCCTGCCTGTCATCATGGTTATTCAGGAGGCTGAGGTCTAATGGTTGTGACTCAGAACCAGCCCAGGCAGGAGAGTCTGTGAGATTCTTATCTCCCATAAACAACCTCCCCTCATACACAAAAAAGCCAGATGTGGTGCTGTGGCTCAAGTGGTAGAGCCTCAGCCTTGAGAAAAAGAAGCTCAGGGATGACACCCAGGCCCTGAATCCAAGACCTAGGACTCACAAAAAAAATAATAAAATAAATGTTATCTTACCTGTTATCTTACTACCAAAAAGGATGGATTCAGTCTTCTCTCTGGTACTTGTAGCCAAAGATAAGTGGCTACCTTTGATGTTCTTCTAAACCTCTCCTTCTCTTCATTATCTCTCCAGGCTTCAGTTGCAGGATAGAATTCAGATCATTCCACTCGATGTGACCTTACATACCCTCCCTACCCACCTTCCTTGGGGTGGGGAACCAGGATGGACTCACCACTGGGAGGATGAGGCACCGCAGAGATGGGTGTAAGTATCCCTGAAACTCATCTCTCTCTCTCTCTCTCTCTCTCTCTCTCTCTCTCTCTCTCTCTCTTTCTCTCTCTCTCTCTCTCTCTCTCTCTCTCTCTCTCTCTCTCTCTCTCACACACACACACACACACACACACACACACACACTCACCTAGGCCAATTCAATTCAAAGTAGCCTTTTCCAAAGACATTTTATCTCCTTAGATTAACTGATCTAGGCGACAAACTTGAACCCCTGAAATTGACTATATTAACTGGGGCTTGCTAGTTCACACGAACTAAACAGAAGCTCAAAAGAAAGGCTCTGGTGCGTGTCACCTCTGGCTCAGGCTCAAGCCTGACATCCTGGTGACTTGGGAGGCAGAGATCTGAGGATCAAAGATCAAAGCCAGTCATAAGCTGGAAAGCCAGAGAGACTCTTCTCTCCATGGAAGCACTAAGAAGCCAGAAGTGGAGCTGTGGCTCAAGTGGTAGAGCAGCAACCTTGAGCACGAAAACTCAGAGAGAGAGCTCCCAGATCCTGAGTTCAAGCCCACACAAAAATTGGTCCCATCTTGTTGCCCCATATTGCCTGGGCCTCGAGTGCCCTCTCGTGGAGTGTGGTACAGCATCGGTCCCAGGGTAGTGGGTGGTGGAATCCAGGCTTTCTCCTTCATGCACTCTCAATCCACACTGGCCAGAAGGCAGATCGTGACAAGGCCTGCAGCCTGCAGAGTGAAGGTCCCTCTCTGCCAGGGCAAATGGAGTGGGCTTCTTAGAAGCAGGACTTGAAAGGGGATCTTACTTAACAAGGAGGATCAGACAGGAAGCACAGAGTGCAAAGGTGCTGTAGATAAAGGACAACATAGCTATGCATGATCATTTCCAGCCATGGCTGCTGCTGAGAAACTCGGTACAGATGTGCAAGACTGTCCCGAGACAGGCCCAAGGGGTCACAGTAAAACAGCTATCCAAGGTTGGGATTGTGTCTTAGCAGTATTGGGCTCGCTAGCAAACAGGAAACCCTTGATTCAATTCCTAGGTACCACATACACAGAAAAAAGTCAGAAGTGGCACCTTGGCTCAGATGGAAGAGCACTCACCTCCAGCAAAAGAAGCTCTTACACAGCGCTCAGGCCCCCAGGTCAAGCCCCAGAACTGTCTACATAAAACAGCACGCAAAGGGACCTTGGTGATTGGTGGATGGCTATGCCCTGTAGTTCTTAGTAGTTCCATCCATGCTTTGTGTCTCCTTCTTTGACAGAGGGGAACTGGACACTCCTTCTGCCCTGAAAACTTGGACCCGGTTATCAGCAACCCTCCCAACATCTTCCACCAGGACATGAAGCAGCTGGCCCTAGAAATACTCAGGTACCTGTTGGATGGGGCAGGGGGATACAGGCAGGCCCCAGAAGTCCTAGTGGGTCTGATCTGCTCCGGATGACCAGACCATCCACAGGAGGCAGATGGGAGCTTAGAGAGGGGTAGAGATGTGGAGGAGAACCTTTAATGCCCATGGCCCTACCCAGATTCCAAGCCTCCCTTTCTGTCCCTGAGGGCAGTAGAGGAGTATCTAGGTGGTAGTGTCTATAGGAGGACTAGGAGGAAATTCTAAAGAATGAGACACCATAAGCCCTGGGCTGCTGTCCCACACCTGTCATCCTGGCTACTTGGGAGGCTGAGATCCAGAGGATCCCGTTTCCCAGCTCAGGCAGGAAAGTCCCATGAGAGTCTCATCTCCAATCTCCAACTGGAAGTGGTTCCATGGCTCAAATGGTAGAGCACTGGCCTTGAGCATAAATCATCATCGGAGACAGTACCCAATTCCTGAGTTCAAGCCCCTCAACCAAAAACAAACAAAAAAAACCGGAAAGACACCCCTTGCCTGCAAGAGATGGTGAAGGAGTTGCGGTGCTGTGGTTGGGAGACCAGGTGCTGGCCTCAATGTACAGAAATTTCTAAGATCTTCCCAGGTTTGCCCGAGTGTGAAATCACAGCAGGGTGGGCGTTGTCTTACCAAGAACTTCAGAGGTTGTGGCCTGTCTTAGGCAGGGAGTGGGGTGAATGTGAGCAGGGGTAGGATGGTAGTGTCAATTTTATTCTCTCCATCCATGGAAGTATGGTTTTGGATGCTGGTGTCAAAGTCCCAAGCAAAGGATTACATGTGATTTGTAGCCTGACAAGTTGGGTTTCCCTGGGTATAAGAAGGTAACTGAAGCCGGGTGCTGCCAGTGGCTCACAACTGTAATCCTAGCTACTCAGAAGACTGAGATCTCAGGATCGCGGATCAAAGCCAGCTTAGGCTGGCTTTGAACCACCAGATAACCAGAAGTGGTGCTATGGCTCCAGTGGTAGAGCGCACACATTCAGCTGAAGAGCTAAAGGACTGTGTGAAGGCCCAAAGTTCAAAGCCCATGACCAACAACCAAAAATAAGGTAGCTGAATTTTCTGCATAGCAGAGTATAAAGTAGGAAATACCATGCTGTGTTATGAGCCATTCCAGATGTGTGAGATGCTCTGAGTTTTGTCTACAGTTGGTCTGAGGATGGTAGTGCTATCTTCTCGGGGGTTGGGATGTTCAGATGCTCAGGGACTGCTGCTGAGGCCTTGGGCTACCCCTGTATGTGTGTGTGTGTGTGTGTGTGTGTGTGTGTGTGTGTGTGTGTGTGTGTGTGGTTCCCTCATCTTTCTCTGTCCCCTTGCTGGGCATCTGTCTGCCTCTTCCTGACTTCAGAGGTAGCCCCTCCTCCATGGCACCCTGCCTATAGCCCCCTATCTGGGTCTACAATGAGTCCTAAATTGCCAGAGGCCCGTATATTCTAGCTTTTTGTTGGGGCCCAAGTCTGGCTGTCCATAACTTTGGCCGCCTCCAGAGGATTCTGGGTCAGCAGGGCCAGCTGGCATAGGTTCTCCCTGTCCCTGGAGGGGAGGGGCTCAGTCATGCCATGTCCTTTCCTTTTCCTCAGCTGGGCCTCTGGATGCATGTCCATCCTAGCAGGCTGGCAATGGAGTGGGGGAAGGGTGGTTGCCAATGCCTCTGGCCAACTTCAGCCTGATAGCTGACTGAAGGCCGCCCAAACAAGAGGATCTGGGGCTACATGGAAGGTGAGGCCAAGTTAACTTCGAAGTACCCATTGGTGTCTAGGAAATGTAAATGTACCTTATTGCAGGAAAGTCTATCTTCCCCCCCGCCCAGCTGGGCTTCTCAGGTCCTTCTAAACAATTCCAGATAATCATACTAGAGAGGCACAGACTAGATTCCAGGGTCAGGGTAGAGGTGGTGAGAGACTGGTATGGCCAGTACCTCAATGTTCTGGGGCATTAACCTTGACCTGGTTATGACCCCCTTGTGTAAGTTCAATTCTTAACCCAGTGCTAGACACACACAGGCTACATGTGAGAGTGCTGTGGAAGTGGCAGGAACGAAAGTGAGATCTAGGATGACCAAAATCTGGAATTATGGCCTGTGTGGTTGGGGATGGCAAAGGGTATTTATTTTAAAAAAATCTCAGAGGGCTGGGAAGGTGGCTCAGTGGTAGAGCGCTTGCCTTGCATGCCTGAGGCCCTGGGTTCGATTCCTCAGCATCACATAAGCAAAAAGGAAAACCCGGAAGTGGCGCTGTGGCTCTAATGGTAGAGCGCTAGACTTGAGCTGAAGAGCTGAGGGACAGTGCCCAGACCCAGAGTTCAGGCCCCATGACCGGACCCCCCCCCCAAAAAAAAATCTCAGAACTAGAACTCAGGGCCTAGGCATTGTCCCTGAGCTAACACTGTACCACTTGAATCACAGCTCACCATTCATCTTTTTTAGTAGTTTAGTGGAGAGAAGAGTCTCACAGATTTTCTTGCCTGGTCTGGCTTCAAGCTGCCATCCTAAGAGTTCAGCCTATTGAGTACTAGATAGCTGGTATGAGACATTGGCACCTGCTAAAGATGTTAGTGTGTGTGTGTGTGTTTGTGTGTGTGTGTGTTTACCGGGACTTGCACAAGGGTGGTGCTGTACCATGTGAACTAGTGTAGCTTTGCTTCCCAGCTTTTTGATGATTCATTGGAGATAAGAGTCTACCCAGGCTAGCTTTGAATCTTGATTGATCCTGAGGTGTCAGCTTTGAGTAGCTAGGATTATAGGCATGAGCCACTGGCACCCAGCTGCAAGGATGTCTTTTCATACGCTCTTCTGTTCTAACAGCTGTCTACTTGCCCTGGCCTAGATCTCTGATCTCTACATCAGCTCCTAGCAGCCCATGACTGTGTGGAGAACATAAAGCTCAAACCTGATCCCATTTCTTTGTTCTCAGTGGAGGGTATGTTTTGTCTGAAGCCTGGGTTGGAGAAGTAGCTGTACATGAGTGCTCGGCTGAGACAGAGAGGTACTCTGTTTTATCCAAGAAGGAAAGTGTGGCCAGTTAGGTACTAATATCTCATTCTCTTATATTCCTATCTCCTCAGAGGCTGAGATCTGAGGATTGCCATTCAGTGGCAGCCCAGCTAGAAAAGTCTGTGAGACTCTCATCTCCAAATAACCACAGAAAGCTGGAAGAAAAGCTGTGGCTCAAGTGGTAGAGTGCTAGCCCTCAATGAAAAAAACTCAGGGACAGAGCCTGAGCCCTGAGTTCAAACCCCTGTACAAATATGTGCATGCATACATGCATGCACACACACACACACACACACACACACACACACACACACACACACACACACACACAGAGGTGTTAATGATGAGCTGAGGTAGAACTGTGGGCAGTCCTGAGGCATAATCATAGAAAACTCTCAAGGCAGATCAAGTTGTTTCTCCCTAAGTCCTTCTTGGGCTGAGGGGTCTGGGACATGGCAGTAAGTCCCATGGAACCTGCCCCTCCATCCATGCATGGGGCCACAGGACCGAGGGAAGGACACTATGGATGCTCCTTTGTAGTTGGCCCATGATTTCAGACCTTCATCTGCCCCTGAGCACTGGTGAGGAAAGCAAGGCTCCAAGCCCTGGGACTCCAGGGGTAGTTACTGCTACAAGCAGCAGCCAGCCACCTGTGGATTTCTAAGCCTACAAGTCTTTCATGAGCCCAACTCAACACCTGTCAAAGGTGTGCCTGACAGATTCACACTTTTGTGATACTTGTGCGAGTGGGCATTACCTGCTGTGTCATCTTGCAGCTCCTGCCCCTCCTGGCCCAGAACGCTGGTATGACATGTAGATTTACTGCTCACATACATACAGCACCCATGACCGATGACCTCTGTGCCCCAAGGCTTGACCCTTCTCTGATACTGTGGCCTACTCTGTAGGAAAAGACCTCCAAAGAGGCTGCTCTTAAGACTGGTGGGACACCTAGACATTGGGAGACCATCAGGGGCCCATTGGAAAGTACTCTGCCACAGAGTGAGATCCAAGCAGGCCAGGTGTTGGTCATGGGGCTTTTACTCTGGGCCTAGGCGCTGTCCCGCAGCTCTTCAGCTTACCACTTGAGCCACAGCGCCACTTCCAGTTTTCTGGAGGTTCCTTGAAGTTCAGAGTCTCCCACACTTTCTGGCCTGGGCTGGCTTTGAACCGCGATCCTCAGGTCTCAGCCTCCTGAGGAGGTAGGAGGACAGGTGTGAGCCCCCGGTGACGGGCTGATCTGGAGTTTCACTACAGTGGACTAGGAGCTCCTGAAAACTTTATTTTTTTAGGTGCCAGTACTGGGGCTTTAATTCAGGGGTCTGGGCTTTGGTCTCTCAACTTTTTCCCTAAATGCTGGCACTCTATCACTTGAGCCACAGCTCCATTTCTGGCTTTTGGTAGTTCATCAGCAAGAAGTGTCTCAGTAATTTCTTCCCTCTGATCTCAGTCTCCTGAGTAGCTAGGATTTACAGGGGTTGAGCCACTGGTGGCGTTAGGCTAGAAGCTTTACTTTTTTGGGGGGGGGGTCCAGTCCTGGGGCCTGAACTCTGGGCCTGGAAGCTGTCACTCAGCTCTTCAGCTCAAGGCTAGCGCTCTACCGCTTGAGCCACAGCTCCACTTCCGACTTTTTTCTTTTTGCTTATGTGGTGCTGAGGAATCGAACCCAGGGCCTCAGGCATGCAAGGCAAGTGCTCTACCACTGAGCCACCTTCCCAGCCCCTAGAAGCTTTTCTTAAGCAAGCTTTCTTCCCTGCATTTGCCCTGACTCCTCCATGCAAATGAGGCCTTTGGGTCAGGAGCTATGAAAAATAGGCTTCCAGCCACAGGAAATGGCTGGGGTCCATGGTGAAAAGACAAGATAATCTTCCCCCTGGGCCCCATTCTGTGACCCCAACCTCTGCCCTACCTGTGACTCAAGTGCAAACCTTGACACAGCCTTGAATGTCCTGTCAGACTTGTCTGAAGCCACAGAACTTTCATTCTTCACAGAACCTTCTTCTTCACAGAACCAACCACACCACCTGCTCTAAACCACACCTCAGGACCGTTGCCCATGCTGAACCTTCTGCCTGAGGCTCTCTGTCCTCTTTCACATCTTAGAACTCCTGTGGAATTTTGGCACTGGTTATATCACCTCATGGAGCAAGTCTTTCCTTCCAATCTCCCTCTTTTTTTTTAGTATTAAGTTTCTAGAGATGGAACTTGTGCAGGCTGAGTGGCAAATGCTCTATCTTGATGTGTGTGTGTGTGTGTGTGTGTGTGTGTGTGTGTGTGTGTGAGGTTGTGTGTGTGTATGTGTGTGTGTGTGTGCATGCGTGTGGCATTCCTGGGGTTTGAATTCATGGCCTGGATGTTATTCTATCCCTGAGCCTTTGTGCTCAAGGCTAGCGCTCTACTACTTGAACCAGAGCTCTACTTTTGGCTTTTTGGGTGTTTAATTGGAGAAAATTGGCTCATATAGACTTTCCTGCTTGCAGTTGTCATCCTCAGATCTCAGCCTCCTAAGTAGCTAAGATTACAGGGGTGAGCCACCAGCACCTGCCCTCTACCCTACCTCTTACCTATAACCTCGGCCCTCCTCTGAGTCCCAGAACAATATATCTCACCAGGCAGACTTTTTTTTGCCAGTCTTGGGGGTTGAACTCAGGGTCTGGGCATGTTCCTCAGCTACTTTTGCTCAAGGCTAGCACTCTACCACTTAAGCCCCAGTGGCACTTTCGGCTTTTTCTGTTTCTGTGGTACTGAGGAATAGAACCCAAGGCTTCATGCATGCATGCTATGTAATCACTCTACCACTAAGCCACATACACAACCCAAGGCTCACTTCTAATGGGAGTTATGAGCTTACCACTTTTGTTGTAGAAATCACTGACTACTTCATTTCTTTGCCAATATATGGGACCAGCCTGTGACTTGGCAATGAGGAATGATAAATGAATGATAGACACCAGGCCCCAGAGGTCTAGGCTCACATCATACAGAGGGATAGAGAATATGAAGCCAGAACCTTCAACAACTCCTATAGTCTAGAACTGTCGTCTCCGTGGAGGCAGTGTCTGGCTTCTAGGTGTCCCAATGGGACACCTCGGCCAGAACATAATGCTCCAGTTCTTTAAATGGCAGAGAAGGATGCTTTGTTCAAGTTGCCAGCTCAGACTTAATACTTTCTGAGGGCTTGTCCCAGCTTGCCCAGCTTGGGTGTCTGGGCATGGGCAACCTGCTGAATGCTCATCATCCATACAAAGATACAAGGAGTTATTGCCTCCTCTTTTTTTTTTTTGGCAGGTCTGTGGTTGTACTATGAGCCTAGGCTCTGTCCTTGAGCTCCTTTTGCTCAAGTGTAGCACTCTGCCCTTGAGCCACAGACCCATTCATGGTTTTTCTTTTTCATGTGACCCCTTAGAAAGAAGGGTATCATGGACTTTCCCACCCCGGCTGAATTCAAATTGGCATTCTTTACATCTCAGCCTCCTAAGGAGCTAGGATTACAGGCAGGAGCCACTGACACCTTGCTTTCTTTCCTTCTTGTTCTTTTTTTAAATCATAACAATCTGAAATCTTCATGGTGTCATTCCAATGGTTTGCATTCAAATTAAACTACTCAGGCTTGGAGTTTGAATGCTAGGTCTGCCACCCACAAATGGAGGGAGATCCTGACAAACTCATTTCTGTTCATGTGAATGCTAATGGAATGTTATAAAAGTAATAATTAAATGTGCAGTTGCTTCATGATTCTATTTTAGAATGCCACAGAATAATTATTGGATTTATATCTTCCATTCTAGCATCATGGTATGATTGAGGATATTGACTAATTTTTAATTAATGCTTTCATAAGTATTCAACCAGGATACTTCATTAAATGGAAGCACTATTAACTAATAGTTGGTAATAATATATATATAATTTAATATTCTCACAGTCCCTCTCTCTCTCTATATATATATATGTATAGATATATACATATATATCTCAATCTACATATCTATCAGAATAATTATTGGATTTATATCTTCCATTCTAGCATCATGGTATGATTGAGGATATTGACTAATTTTTAATTAATGCTTTCATAAGTATTCAACCAGGATACTTCATTAAATGGAAGCACTATTAACTAATAGTTGGTAATAATATATATATAATTTAATATTCTCACAGTCCCTCTCTCTCTCTCTCTATATATATGTATAGATATATACATATATATCTCAATCTACATATCTATCAACATATATATGTATATTTGTATATAATATATATATATCATCATTCCTATGATCAAGCCACACTAGTCCCATATATATATATATATATATGTATATATATATATATATATATATATGTATATATATATATATACGTATATATGTATATATATATATATATACGTATATATGTATATATATATATGGGACTAGTATATATATAGATATATATACTAGTATATATATGTAGGATATATATATACATATATATGTGTATATATATATATGTGTATATATATGTATATGTATATATATATATATATATATATATATGGGACTAGTGGGCTTGATCATAGGTTCTCAGAATTTCCTGGCAGCTCAGTTTGCCAGAATCTGGACTGCTAAGACTGTGACCCCATTTATGGATTGGGCATTGTAGTCCATGAGTTGAAATCCCAGGATGGCCAAAATTTTATTCTTTGTAGTAAGAAGCCAATTTTGACACATTGTTTTCCTTCTCTACGAAAGTCCTTGGTCTCAGTATGATGTATAAAATATATCCTATGTGATATGATATAATAAAAGAAATGTTATATGTGTAATAATACTAAATAAATAAGGGTAATAAATGTCAACGCAGTAAACCCATGTATGTAAAAATATCTCATATATGATCATTATTTTTTCCAGTGCTGGGGCTTCAATTCAGGCCCTAGGAACTGGTCTGAATTTCTTGTCTTCAAGGACATTGAGCCATTCCCCTTCACCCACAGTGTCACAGAGTTACCCAGACCCTGATTTCATATCCCGTGCCTGCCAGAAAAGTTGTGCAAATTCAAGCCAGGGTATTATTATTACTATTATTATTATTATTATTGCCAAGTACAGGGCTTGAAGTCAGGTCTTCACATCTCTGCCACTGCCAGCACTGGGATCCTACCACCTGAGTTCAAATCTTGGGACAGGGAAAAATATAAAAAATAAAAAGGAAAAGCATAGTACTGAGACGTTCAAGAAGGTAGTTTTACATTTTTATTTCCTTTGTATTGTAACCATCCTGGGTCTAAATGCCAAGGCCCAGAAAGTGTACGTGACCTTATATTGCTGATGTTTGGTGACTATTAAGGAAGCCATAGCCGAAACCAGCAATTTAGATCTGGAGATAGAATCCCAGGACTGCCACTAATGAATGGCGGGAGATTCTAAGAAACCCATTCCCATATGCATCCATAGGAATGGAATGTTATAAAAGTAACAATTAAATTAGTAGTTAGTGTACGATTATATTATAAAATTATACACAACAATTATACTACATTGACTAATTTTCAATTAATATTTTATTATGTATTCAATCATGGTACTTTAAAAAGGAAGGAATTTAATTGCCAATAATCAGTAGTAATATTCTATATGCAGTTACATAGTATACAGACATCTCTCTCTTGTTGTATACATATACATCCATTTATCTGTCAACCAATCTATACATTTATCTGTTCATACTCTTGTCACTCCTGGAGCTCAGTGGTAGGGTGATTGCCTAGTACATACAAATCCCTGGGTTTGATTCCTCACTACCGCGTGCACAAAAAAATCTGGAAGTCATGCTGTCCATCAAGCAGTCGAGCACTAGCTTTGAGCATAAAAGCTTAGGGACTGTGTCTAGACCCTTACTCAAGACCCAGGACTGGCACCCAAAAAAAGAAAATAGAATGTTCTAACTGCAACGATATGAGGATAGGACTGCAAATATCTCATCACAGAGCAAACAGGGAGTCTGGTGCTGAAAGCTGACATCTAACCTGACTTAGCCAGAAGTAAAGCACTGCAACCCAGCCCCACGGAGCCAGATGCTACTGGCTCACTCAGCCCTGTCATCCAAGATACTCAGGGGCTGAGAACTGATACTGGTGGGTTTAAAACCCAGCCCTTGAAGGAAGTCTGCAAAACTCTGAGCTGTGGCTCACAGTGGTAGAGCTGTAGCCTTGAGCAAAGATCTTTCAACAGTACCCCCAACCTTCCAGTGCATTCCCTGTGGCTGACCCCCAGCCCTCCCAAAAAGACCCATCCCTCTAAATCATTAGATGTGAATTTTGTGTGGTTTGTGACGTGTTTCTGAAAGCATGGTGATAACGATGAAAGCACCGTACTTCTATTGACTGCGTGTGGGATACAGCTATGTGATGAGTCTTTCATAAGGTGTGTGCTGAGTCATTCATGGGGTTCATTCTTTCATCTGATCCTTGTAAGAGTTCTACAAGTAAGATGATGGTGTAGATGAGAAGCTTGAGGCTCACCAAAATTATGTATGTACTGAAATCTAGTGAGTTGTCTCCTGCAGACAATTATTTATTTTTCTCAGTCATCAACATTGAACTCAGGGCCTAGGCACTGACTCTTCCCTATTGGCTCATGGCTAACGCCCTACCACGTGGAGCAGAGGACCCTCTTGCAACAGAGAGTTAGATCTAGGCGTCTGTAGCTGAGGTCTGTCAACCTGCCTACTCAAGAAGCTGAGATCTGAGGATCTGGGTTCCAAACTATCCCAGACACAAAGAGAATATTATCTCCTATTCATCACTTAGAAAATTGAAGTGGAAGCTGGGCACCACTAACTCACGCCTGTCCTCTTAGCTACTCAGGAGCCTGAGAGCTGAGGATCAGGGTCCAAAGCCAGCCTGGGCAGGAAATTCTTGAGATGGACGCTATTCTCCAGTGACCCAACAAAAACCTGAAGTAATGCTGTAACTCAAGTGGTAGCGCACTTGGCTTTAGCTGAAGAACTCAAGGAGAGCACGAGGCCTAGACGTCAACTCCTCCAACACACAAGAAGAGAAAAAAAATAAAACCTGAATAGGAAGCCTTAGACTGCTTTGCATGTATGAATCCCTGGGTTTTGATTCCTCAGTACCACATCACTAAAAAAAAATCCTGAAGTGGCCCTGTGGCTCAAGTGGTAAAGTGCTATCCTTGTACAGGAGAAACTCAGGTACAGTGCTTAGGTCCTCAAGTTCCAGGACAAGTGTATGCACACACACACAAACACACACACACACACACACATATCAGAAGTGAAGCTGTTACACGAAATTGTGTTAAAGCACTGAGCTTCGGTTCTGAGCTCATGTTTAGCACTTAGGCCCTGTGTTCAATCCCAAAAGCTAGCCATCCAGGGCTCAACTAGGAGGGGTCAAAGGTTTCAAAACCTGATGAGCTTCACCAGCCCTACACAATAAGAAGCATTGTGACATTACCCATGTGCTTAGATTCAGTGAGCTTCTGGAAACCTAAGGAGGCAACTTTGCCAATTAGGAATCTTTTAATTCGGTTCAGCTCTCTAGTTGTCTGCCAGAAGGGCCCTTGAATTAATTGTAGCAGTTTGTTTCAACACTGGGACATAGTCTAACAAAGACAGGATAAGTACAAGGAACTTGGCCTGCCAGAGGAGATGGCACAAGTGAAGGCTTCTTGTCCAAACAGAGCACTGGGGAAAGAGATAGCTTTGGATGCAAAGAGGCCTTTTTCTTCTGGCCTTCAGAGCCTGCCCACACTCATCTTCACTAATTGGCCCAGATGGAGTTGTTTTTTTTTTTGTTTTTTTTGTTTTTTTGTTTTTTTTGCCAGTCATGGGGCCTGAACTCTGGGTCTGTGCGCTGTCCCTCAGCTCTTCAGCTCAAGGCTAGCGGTCTACCACTGGAGCCACAGCACCACTTCCGGTTTTTTCTGTTTATGTGGTTCTGAGGAATCGAACCCAGAGCCTCATGCTTGCAAGGCATACACTCTACCACTGAGCTACCTTCCCAGCCCCCAGATGTAGTTGTTTATTACACAGCTGTACAAGAGTGAGACCTTTTTTCTGCCTGTTCCAACAATGAGTCAGACTTCCTCCAGCAGCCTGAGGTTCGCAGAAACCCTCAGGCTACACTGGGAACAGTGAGGGGAGCCCCGGAATATGCACTGTCTTGAAAACGTTCTCTGTGCTATCAAACCATTTTATTCAAAGTAAATTTCCTAGCTGAGTGCCTTTCAACATAGGGACTCTGGATCTTCACCGATAGCAATACATGCATACATACATGGCTAGACATGGAGTTATTGTTTTTTGTTTTTTGTTTTTGGCAAGTCTGGGGGTCATACTATGAGCCTAGGCACTGTTCCTGAGCTCTTTTTGCTCAAAGGTAGTGCTATGCCCTTAAGCCACAGCCCCACTCATGTTTTTTTTTTTTTTTTTTTAATTCCTGTGATCCCTTAGAAATAAGATTGTCCTGGGCTTTCCTGTCCTGACTGAATTCAAATTGTCATTCTCTACCTCTCAGACTCCTGAAGAGCTAGAATTACAGGGAGGATCCACTGACACTTGACTTTCTTTTTTCTTGTTCTATTTTTCTCATGACAATCTGAAATCTTCACAGTGTCATTCTAATGGTTTGCATTTCTTAGTAAACTACTCAGGCCTGGAGTTGGAATGCCAGGACCGCCTCCTACAAATGGAGGGAGATCTTAAGAAAATCATTCCTATCCATGGGAATGCTTAATGGAATTTATAAAAGTTACAATTAAATTGACAGTTAGTTCATGATTCTCTTATAGAATATCACACAAAAATTATTGGATTATGTCTTCAATTCTAACACACTGGTTTCGTTCTCCTAATTAAAGAACACTGACTTCTTTTACATTAATACTTTGGTAAGTAAGTGGAGACCTAATTTCATAACTAATAATTCATAATATATATATAATTTAATATCCTCACATTGTCTCTCTCATATATATAGCAAACTACACATCTATCTTTCTGTCTATCTATCTATCTATCTATCTTTCTTTCTTTCTTTCTATCTATGTATCTATCTATCTATCATCTATCTATCTATATCTATCTTTCTATGTCTATATCTATGCCTATATCTAACTGTATATATATATATATATATATATATATATATATATATATATATATATCCCACTACTATGGCTTAATCTCAGGTCCTCAGAACTGGCTGGCAGCTCAGTGTGCCAAAGGCTTTTGTTCTACAACTGACCCATTCATAAATTATGCATTGTGGCCTGTGAGTTCAAATCCCAGCATTGCCAAAAGTTTATATGTGCAGTAAGAAGCCAATTTTGACACATTTTTTTCCTTCTCTGTAAAAGTCTTGTGTCTCAGTATGATGTATAATCCATATGCAAATATATCCATGTGATAAGATATAATAAATGAAAAAAGTTATATATGTAATAATGCTAAATAAAATAAACAATGAATAAAGAAGGGCAATAAATGTCATATGAAGTAAACCCATGTATGTAAAAAGATCTCATATATGAGTATTATTTTTCCAGTGATGGGGCTTGAATTCAGGCCCTTGAAACTGGTCTGAAATTCTTGTCTTCAGAGACGGTGATCTTCCCCTCACCCACAGTGCCACAGAGTTCCCCAGACCCTGAGTTCAAATCCCAGGCCTCCAGAAAAATGGAGCAAATTCCAAGCCACAGCCTTAATTTTTTTGGCCAGGCCCGGGCCTTGAACTCAGCTTGTGGCAACTCTGCCTCAACCTTGATCACTCTAGGCTGGGGTGCAGGCTCTGGACCCACATCCCATCCTGAGATCCTAGGACCTGAGTTCAAATCTTTCTGTGGCAAAAAAAGGTGAAGTCTTGGGAAGGTGGCTCAGTAGTAGAGTGCTTGCCTTGCATGCACAAGGTCCTGAGTTCAGTTCCTCAGCACCACATATGCAGTAAAAAGCCGGAAGTGTTTCTATGGCTCAAGTGGTAGAATGATAGCCTTGAGCTGAAGAGTTGAGGGACAGTGCACAGACTCAGAATTCTGCCTGACAACCGACAAAAAAAAAGAGGGTGAAGGAAGGAGAAAGATAAAACTGGGAAATTCCAGAAGGTAGTTTTACATAGTTTTTTCCTTTGAATTGTGACCATCTTGGATCTAAATGACAAGGCCCGGAAAGTGTACGTGACCTTGCACTGCTGAAGTTTGATGGGCTATCAGGGAAACCATAGCCCAAACCAGCAAACTAGGTCCGGGGATCAAATCCCTGCCACCTACGAATGTCAGGAGATCCTAAAAAATACATTCCAATAGACAGCCATATGAATGGAATGTTGTAAAAGTAACAATTACATTAGTACTTAGTGTATGTTTATATTATAAAATTACACACAATAATCATAGTACATTGCCTAATTTTCAATTAATACTTTATTATGAATTCAAACATGATACCTAAATAAAGGAAGAAATAATTTAATTATTGATAATTGGTAGTAAAATAGTATACATAACTTAATAATATACAGACATCTCTCTCTTGTTTTCTATCTATCTATCTATCTATCTATATATATATATAAAACAAACCATATATATTTCTACTTGTCACTACTGGGGCTCAGTGGTAGAGTGTTTGCCTAGTATGTATGAAGCTCTGGGTTCATTTCCACACTATCACATGCAAAGAGAAAGCCAGAAGTGGTGCTGTCACTGAAGCACTAAAAACAAGTTAGAATGTTATGACTGCAACTATAAAATGACAGGGTTTCAAATACCTCAGACAGAGTCTGAAGCTGATGGCTGACATCTAACCTGACTTAGCCACAGGTCAACAGCTGCAAACCAACTCCATGGAACCAGACGCTGCTGGCTCACCCCTAGCTGCTCGGGGATGAGTTCTGAAACTGGTGGTGTGAATACTCAGCCCTGGCAGGAAGTCTGCGAGACTCTGAGCTGAGGCTCAAAGTGGTAGAGTTCTAAACTTGAGGAAAAGGTCTTAGGAGAGTACCCTCAACCTATGAGTGCAATCCCCAAGGCTGAGGACCCTCCCCTCCACTAACCACCCCTTTAAACCATTAGATGTGAACTTTTGTGGTTTGTGATGATTTTCTGAAAGAATGGTGATACTGATGAAAGCACCCGAATTCTAATGACAGCTTGTGGGATAGAGCTATGTGATGAGTCCCTCCTGGTGTGCTGGGTGCTGAGGTGTTATGTGCTGAGTCCTTCATGGGGTGTATTCTTTCATCTGGTCCTTGTTAGAGCTCCACAAGTAAGATGATTGTGCAGATGAGAAACTTGAGGCTCAGATATGTCCCCAAAGCACGGCCAAATTTACATGTGTACTGAACTCTAGTGACTTGTCTCCTGCTGACAATTGGTTTGGTTCCTTTTCTCCATCATGAACCTTCAACCCAGAGCCTAGGTGCTTGGCTTCTTCCTTCTTGGGCTCATGGCTTGCACTCTACCACGCGGAGCCAAAGATACCCTTGCAGAAAGTGTCACGGCTTAGGTGTTTTTAGCTGAGGTCTATCATCCTGCCTGCTCACGAAGCTGAGGATTTGGGTTCCAAACTATCCCAGAAACAAAATGTCCCATGAGACTATTATCTCCTATTCACCACTTAGAAACTTAAAGTGGAAGCTGGGCACCAGTGATTCGCACCTCTCATCCTAGTTATTCAGGAGCCTGAGAGCTGAGTATCATGGTCCAAAGCCAGCCTCGGAATGAGATTCCTTGAGATGGTTATCTCCAAAGAAACACCAGAAAGCCTGAAGGGGCACTGTAGCTCAAGTGGTAGAGTGCTAAACTTGAGCTGAATTACTCAGCTCAGAGACAGCACCCAGGCCCAGGCTTCAACTCCTCCAACTTACAAGAAAAAATATCAAGAAACCTGAAGTGGAGTGCTGGGAATGTGCCTTAAGGGTAGAGTGCTTTGCATGTATGAAACCCTGGGTTTGAATTCTCAGTACCACATCCCTAGAAAAGAAGCCTGAATTGGCTGTGTGGCTCAAGTGGTAGAGTGCTGTCCTTGTACAGCACTCTACAGGAGAAACTAAGGTACAGTGCTCAGGTCCTGAATAAAAGCTCCAGGGCTGGTGTATGCACATGCACACACTCACGCGCACACACACACACACACACACACACACACACAAAGATACAAGAAATGAAGCAGTGACACCAAATGGTAAAGCAAAGAGCTTCTTTTCTGCGCTCAAGGTCAGCACCCTGGCCCTGTGTTTAACCTGAAATCTACCTACCCAAGGCCCAACTCGAAGAGGGCAAAGGTTTCAATACATGATGAGCTTCACCAGCCCTAGATGACAGGAAGCATTGTGATTTTGCACAAGTGCTTAGATTTAACAAGCTCCCGGAATCCTAGGGAGGCACCTTTGCCAATTAGGAATCTTATTAAGTTCAGCTCCCTAGTTGTCTGCCAGAAGGCCTCTTGAATTAATTGTAGTAGTTTTTTTCAACACTAGAACATAGTCTAACAAAGACAGGATGAGTGCAGGAAACTTGGCCTGCCATGGGAGATGGTACAAATGAAGGCTATCTGTCAAAACAGAGCACTGGGAGAGAAAGAGCTTGGGGTGCAAAGAGGTCTTTTTCTCCTGGCCTTCAGAACCTGCCCACACTCATCCTCACTAATTGCCCCACATGAATTGTTTGTTACACAGCTGTACAGGAGTGAGGCTTTTTTTTCTGCCTGTTCCAACAATGAGGCAGACTTCCTCCAACAGCCTGGGGTGTGCAGAAACCCTCAGGCTACACTGGAAACAGTGAAGGGATCCCAGGAACATGCACTGTCTTGAAAGCACTCTCTGTGCTATGAAATCATTCTATTCAAAGCAAATTTCCTAGCTGGGTGCCTTTCTTCATAGCGACTCTGGCTGTTCACTGATAGAAATACATGCATACATACACAGACACAGAGACTTAATGGCTCTTTTTTTTGTGTGGCTGCTCCTGAGGCTTGAACTGTGAGCCTAAACATTGTCCCTGGGGTCCTTTTGCTGAAGGAGGCCCTTTATTCTGTCTTAAACCATGATTACCCTAGGCTGGGGTGCAGCATTTACACCCACAGATGAACCATGGATCCTAGGACCCGAGTTCAACTTCTAGCACTGGCATAAATCAATCCAAGCAACAAAAATGGAGGAGGAAAAAAACAGGCAGTTTTACACAACCATTTTACCTTTGTTTCCTTTGCACTGTGACCATCCTGGGTCTCAATAACTCAGCTTGAAAATTGTATATGACCTTGCATGGCCGAAGGCTGGGTGCTATCAGTGAAGCCTGAGCCCAACCGAGACACCTAGGCCCTGAGTTCGATCCTGGGACTGCCACCTACACATGGCTGAAGATGCTAGGAAACCCATTCCTATATATTCCTATCTATAGGAAGACTAATAGAATGTTTGACGTGTACTAATTGAATTACTAATTAGCTATTTAATCTAGTATAAGATTGTACACAATAAATATGGGTCATTGATTAATTGAATTAATACTTTATTAAGTCTTCTCCCATGATTAATTAATGGACACATAATTTTAGACCAAATAATTGGTAGCAATAGAATTTATAAGAATAAGATATAGACATCACTTTATATATAGAGTTATGCAATAGAATCTACACAAATGTCTATCTGTCTCAGTATACATTTATTTATAGATGCATATACATATGTAAATAAACACACACACTGCAATCTACACATCTATCTGTTTATATATTGGCCACTCCTAGGGCTTGATCTTAGGTCCTC
Source organism: Dipodomys spectabilis (assembly GCF_019054845.1). Lineage (NCBI taxonomy): Eukaryota > Metazoa > Chordata > Mammalia > Rodentia > Heteromyidae > Dipodomys > Dipodomys spectabilis. Next base: position 875,129 of record NW_024871192.1, read on the forward strand.
ATATTTGCCCGCCAACTTCGCTTGCATCAAACTGGTGTGCTAACATTGACCCATTTATGAAGTAGGTCTTGTAGGCCCAGAGTTCAAATCACAGAACTGCCAAAAACTTAATCCTGGTGGAAGAAGCTAATTTTCCCACTTGTTTTCCTTATCGGCAAAGTCCTGGGTCTCAGGAATGATGGATAATACATAGGCAAATCTATGTTCTATGTAATAGGATGTAAAAAATATTATATGTGTAATCATACTCACTAAAATTCATAAGAAATAAGTAAAACACAAAATAAAATCAATAACTACATGAACTGCAATATGCAGTAAACCTGTAAATGTAAGTCATGTATTTAAAATATATACAAATATTATTGTTTTCAAGTGCTAGGACTTGAATTCAGGCCCTGGGAACAGGCCTGACTTTCTTGTCTTCCAGCATGGTAAGCTTCCACTTCCCCCACAATGCTGCAGATTTCCCAGACCCTGAGTTCAAATCCCAGGCATGGCAGAAAAAATGGAGTCAATTCCAAGCCACGGGGCCTCATAATTTTTAAAATATTTTACTGAATTTATTTATTTATTTTTATTTTGTCAAGCACGGGGCTTGAACTCAGATAATGGCAACTCTGTCTAAGCTTTGATCACTCCAGGCTGTGTTGAAGCCACTGGACTCACAGCCGAACCTGGGTTCCTGGGCCCCAAAGACTGACAGGAATAAAAATAAATAAAATGACACAGATAAGGTTTCCCTTATTTGCAATAACTAGTATATGTCTGAGTCAAGCAGAAAAGGTCAGATAAGTTGATGTTAGGGAAATGAACCCAAAGATAAGTATTCAAAAGTTTTTTTTATTTCATTCAATTGTTCCTATCATATTTATAAGATGATTTCTATGTTGCTTTGTATGTCTCTTCCCCACAGTATAACCCGTGCTTTCACTGTATTTGATGGTGGTATAATTTGTGGAGGGGAAGGGAAAAAACAAATCGTTTAAATAGGGATACAGGTGGACCTATTGCAACAATGAGATGTACAAGTCATTATGTCGAAAAACGAACTTTACAACATTGGTGGGGGGGAGGATCTGGTGGGGGGGCAGAGAGGGTATGGGAAGGGATGGGAAGTGGAAACATATGAGGAGGCAACAATGTTTGATAAGAAATGTACTCATTGCTGGGAAGGTGGCTCAGTGGTAGAGCGCTTGCCTTGCATGCATGAGGCCCTGAGTTTGATTCCTCAGCACCACATAAGCAGAAAAATAAAGCCAGAAGTGGTGATGTGGCTCAAGTGGTAGAGTGCTAGCCTTGAGCTGAAGAGCTGCGGGACAGCGCCCAGGTCCAGAGTTCAGGCCCACGACCAGACCCCCCCCCCCCCCCAAAAAAAAAGAAATGTACTCATTATCTTGCCCATGTAATTGTAACCCCTCTGTACGGTATTTTTACAGAAAAAAAAAATAAAAACAAAAAACACGAAAACAAATCGGCAACTTTCAGATGGCTGCCGGTTTTACATTTGTTTTCTTTGCAAGGTGACCATACTGGGTCTGAATGATATGGCTGAAAAGTGTTTCTAACCTGGCATTGGTGAAGTCTGCCAGGCTACCAAGGAAGCCATAGGCCAACACGGCCACATAGACCCTGTGTTCGAAGTCCAGTCCTAACCCCTACCAATGCAGGGAGATCCTAAGAGTCTGGTTCCTATACATAGGAATACCGATGGAAGGTTATGAATGTCAAGGTTGAATTATTTGTTTCTGAATGATACTACTATAAAATTAAACAGAGTGATTTTAGGAGACTGATGGATTTTAATGGATATTTTTTGACACACTAAAAGAATACTATTAATTACATGGATGCAATAGGTTCAAGACAGTAGTTGATTTAATTAATATTTCATTAAGGATGAAAACGAAAATATTAATTACATGGAGGCATAATAAATACCCAAGAATTGCTAGGAATGTTGTTTATATAACTGAAGAATGTATAGACATCTCTGGCTTTCTTTAAAGATCTATATTTATTTGTGTACTACCATCTGCATGTCAATAAGTTCTTATTTTGTCAACCTCTGGGGCTCCATGTCAGGTGCTGGGAACTTCTTGTAAGCTCTATATGCCCCATTCATGAATTGGGCCTTGCAGGCTAAGAGTTCAGATGCCACCACTCACAAAAATTGAATGGTGGAACAAGAAGCCTAAGGTGACACATGTTTTCCTTTTCTGTGAAAGGCCTGGTTGTCAAGTGTGACGTTTCATACATAGGCAAAGCTATATCCTATGTAATAAATGTAATAAATGTTTCATGTGTAATAAAAGTCAATGAAATAAATGGTAAATAAATGAATAAAACAAAAAATAAAATGAATAACTACACTAAGTGCAATATGGAGATATGGATCTCAGGGCCTGGGAACTGCCTGGCAGCTGAATTGGCTAGAGCCTGCTGTGCTGGCAGTCACCCATTCATGAACTGAGCATCTAGGCCCTGAGTTTAGATCCCAGCACTGCCAAAAATGTAATCATGGAGTGAGAAGCTGAGTATGACACGTTTTCCTCTTCTTTGAAAGTGTTCGGTGACAGGTAGGATGTATAAATTTTATGCAAATCTATATGCTATGCATTAGGATGTCATAAATGATATAGGTGGAAGAAAAAAAGATTGAATTAGTAGTGAATCATTCTGGGATAAAATTAGATGCAATAATTATAGGACTTGGATTAAGTTTAATTAATATTTTATTGAGCATTAAGAGAATAAAAATTATATGGAGACATAATTAAATACCTAATAATTGGTAGTAACACACGATGCATAATTTAATTTGTCTCATTTATGAAATATGTAATTATATGTATGGATGTATGTACATATATGATGAATAATAACAGGATATTGAGTAATTATTAATTAATGCTTTATTAATTGTTCAACTGGGACACATCATTAAATGGAGACATAATTTAAAACCTAATAATTGGTAGTAATATTATCTACAATTCAATAATATACAGACATCTCTCCTTCTGTGTATATAATACTTATATACAGGAAGCTCTATCTATTTATACCTCGTTCACTCCTGGGGCTCGGTGGTTGAGTGCTCACCTCGTAAGCAAGAAGCCCTGGGTTGTATTTCTCAGTGCCACATAAACAGAAAATCTAGAAGTTCTGCTGTTTTTCAATCAATTGAATGCTAGCCTGGAGCACTAACCCTTAGGGACATTTTCTAAGCCCTTACTCAAGCCCCAGGACTGCCGCCAAAAAAAGGGTAGAATGTTCTACCTGCAATGATATAAGGACAGTACTTCAAATACATCATCACAGAGCAAGCTAGGAGTCTGGCGTTGACAGCTGCTACCTAACCTGACTTAGCCATATGCATACCGCTGCAACCCAGCTGCACAGAACCAGACGCTGATGGCTGGCATAACCCCATCATCCTAGCTGTTTGGAGGCTTTAAAATCCAGCCCTGGCAAGAAGTCTGTGAGACTCTTTAAAATGTGGCTCCTAGAGGCAGAGCTCTATCCCTGAGCAAATGTTATTAGAACAGTATGCAGATGCTTTGAGTTCAAGCCCCATGGATAACCCCCCTCACAAAAAACACCCATCTAAAACCTTAAGATGTAATCTTGTGTGGTTTGCGAAATGTTCCTCAAAGAAGGGTGATACTGATGAAACCACCCTAATTCTAATGACAATTTGTGGAATAGAGCTATGTCCTGAGCCCTTCATAGGGTGCTCTGTGCTGAGTCTTGCACAGGGTGCTATGTGCTGAGTCCTTTACAGGGTACATTGATTCATCTGGTCCTTGTAAGAGCTCCACAACTGAGATGATTTGCAGACAAACAATGTGATATATACAGAATTCCATATTATATATATATGTATATATATAAAATATGGAATTCTATGCCTCCATAAGGAAAAAAATCACATTGCCACATTTGTTAGGAAATGGAAAGACTTGGAAAAAATTATATTAAGTGAAGTAAGAAAGGCTGAAAGAAGCATAGGTAAACAAGCAGACCAGAGACTCCAACAAGAGGCTCGTTAAGGACACAAGGGAGATACAGGATTTTTCCCACCCCTCCCAAAAAAATCAAAGAACTTTTTTCCTCTTCTTCTTCTTCTTCTCCTCCTCCTCCTCCTCCTCCTCCTCCTCCTTCTTCTTCTTCTTTTTTGGGTACCTTATATAAAATTTTTTTTTCTTTTCTAAAATTTTTTAATCTTTAATTATTGCCTTTTTTGAAAAAAATTGTTTTCCAGTAACTTTTTTTCCTCTTATAATTTTTATTTTAGAAATACATGTGTGAGTGTGTTTTTTTTCTTTTTTGTTGTCTTTCTCTTTTTTAAATTATCTTTTTGTTATTTATTTAGCTCTACTGAACTTCTGATCTTTTTTCTTCCTTTCTTATCCTTTTCACCTTTTCCTCTCTTTCGTTCTTCTTTATGTGACTTAATTGTTGTCCTGACCATCCTCAGATAAACCCGTAGTTGACTATTAGACCCTATCTCCCATTGTGTAGACACTTAATCCACAAATTTATTACTCAATTCAAAACCTCTGAGACTTAAATTCCTTAATAGCAGTACTACCTCTTTATACCTATATAATATTTTAAGCATTTTTATTTCTAAGTTCGTCACATCTCCTTTATATCCCTCCCCTTCTCTCATTATATTCACATTCTTCTCTAAATAGATTGGTATCGTAACTGCACAATATTATTAATTTTTACTTTTCTATTTTTTCTGGTCTCTTTTTTTCCCCTTTCTCTTTCTTCTTTTTTTCTCTCTCTCTACGTTCATCCTACTCAACCTATTTCCTGCTTTTAGATTAGGACTTAGTTAACTCTCCCTGTGCCTTTCCACATCACTCTTTTCCTATTTTTTACCCACATCTCTTCCTAAACCGAATAATTTCTGGTTTTCCAAATTCTTCTTTGCGGTACGTAGCCCATTAATATATAGTTGTTTGATGTTGAATAGATGTATCTGTTGAACTAGATTGTATCTGTAGACTATTGACTCTGCAAATTCAGACTTTGGTTGATGCTTGCCTTAAGATAGTGTTCTAGCACAAAACTGGTGCTATTTTCATCTCAAATGGGCAGAGTAAGCCGGAAAACACAAGAAAAATGGCAAGTAAGGGTATCTCAACTCCCACTCTTGATAATCAGGGGACAGATCAGATAATGAATAATCCAGAGGAGAGTTCCCAAATAGCTCTAAAAACACTGCTGTCAAACATGATAAATGAAAAGATTGAAAACCAACAAGGACTCTGTATGAGTGTGATAGGGAGAGAGAGGAGGCAATCCAAAAGTTTATAGAAGAATATCATAAGCGTGAGGAAGCTACTCAAAAACTGATACAGGATTTGCGTGAGCATCTTGAGAATACTCAAAGGGAAAGGCAGGAATGGCGTGACCAGGCTGAGAACACTCAAAGAGAACAAAGAAGTGAAGGACCTCTATGATGAAAACTTTAAAATCCTGAAAAAGGAAATCAAAACAGAACTTAGAGGAAATAGAAGAGGCAATTCGAAAATTCATTTGGAACAAAAAAAGACCCCGAATAGCAAAAACGCTCCTCAACGGAAAGAACACTGCTGGAGGAATATCAATACCAAACTTCAAACTCTACTATAGAGCCATAGTAATCAAAACAGCTTGGTATTGGCATAAGAATAGACCTCAGGACCAATGGAATAGAATTGAAAACCTAGAAATGAACCTACAGACCTACAGCCATCTAATCTTCGATAACGGAGCTAAATCAATAAATGGAAGAAAGACAGCCTCTTCAGTAAATGGTGCTGGCAAAATTGGTTAACTACTTGTAGAAAACTAAATCTAGATCCTTATATATCACCCTGCACCAGAATCCACTCCAAATGGATCAAAGACCTCTGAGTCAAAGCAGACACTCTGAAAACATTACAGGATGGAATAGGAGAAACCCTAGGTCTCCTTGGCTCAGGCCGAAATTTTCTTAATAGAGACCCAGAAACACAAGGACAAATGGGATTGCATGAAGTTGCAGAGCTTTTGCATGGCAAAGGACATAGCTAGCAAGATCAATAGAGAGCCCTCGGATTGGGAGAAGATCTTAGCTAGCCATACAACAGACAAGGGTCTCATATCTAAAATACACTTGGAACTCAAAAAATTAACTTCCCCAACAACAACTCTCCAAAGAAACAACTGCCCAGTAAATAAGTGAGCTAAAGACTTAAAGAGAAACTTCTCTGGAGAAGAAAGAAGGATGGCCAATAGACACGTGAAGAAATGCTCAACATCCTTAGCCATAAAAGAAATGCAAATCAAAACAACATTGAGATACCACCTCACCCCAGTTAGAATGGCAAAATTCAAGAACTCTAATAACAACAGTAGCAGGAGGGGATGTGGACAGAAGGGAACCTTACTGCATTGTTGGTGGGAGTGTAAACTTGTTCAACCACTTTGGAAAGCAATATGGAGGTTCCTCAAAAGACTTCACATAGAGCTCCCCTATGACCCAGCAATCCCACTTTTGGGCATTTACCCAAATGTTTACAAACAAGACCACACTAAAGCTACCAACACAACTATGTTTATTGCAGCATTATTTACCATAGCTAATATCTGGAACCAACCGAGATGCTCCTCAGTAGATGAATGGATCAAGAAAATGTGGCATATATACACAATGGAAATCTATGCCTCCATGAGAAAGAATGACATTGCCCCATTTGTTAGGAAATGGAAAGACTTGCAAAAATTATATTAAGTGAAATAAGCCAGTCCCAAAGAAACATATGTCCCATGATTTCCCTTATTTGCAATATCTAGTATATGTATGAGCCAAGCAGAAAAGGTCAGATAAGGTGATGTTAGGAAAATGAACCCCAAGATATTTATTTGAAATGTTTTTTTCTTTCATGCATTTGTTTCTAACGCTATTATAAGATTATATCTTTGTTGCTTTGTATGTCCCTCCCCCACAGCATAACCCATGCTTTCACTGTATTTGATGTCGGTTTAATTTGTGGAGGGGAAGTGGAAAAACAAGTCATTTAAATAAGGATACAGGTGGACCTGTTGCAACAATGAGAATGCAAGTTGTCATGTCAAAAACGATCTTTACAACTTGGGTGGGGATTGGGGGGAGGGAGGATGGGAAGGATGGGTAGGGTAATCAAAGGAGGAGGCTACAATGCTTGATAAGAAATGTACTCACTATTTTGTCCATGTAATTGTAACCCCTCTGTACAGTATTTTCACAATTAAAAAAAAAAGAAAAAAGAAAAGCATAAAGTAAAAAAAAAAAAAAAGAAACTAGGTACACTGCTTAGGTCCTATGTTCAATCTCCAGGACTCGTGTATGCATGCATGCACACGGACACACACACACACACACACACACACACACAGACCAGAAGTGAAGCTGTGACACCAAATGGTAGAGCACTGGGCTTCTGCACTGATCTCATGTTCACACCCAGGCGCTGTGTTCAACCCCAAAACCTAGCCACCCAGGGCCCAACTAGGAGAGGTCAAATGTTTCAAAACTTTATGAGCTTCACCAACCCTAGATGACAGGAAGCCTTGTGATGTCTGACATGTGCTTGGATTTCCCAAGGTTCCAGAAACCTAGGAGAGGCATTATAGGCCCATCATCGACTGCAATTAAACATTTCACTAGGTTCAGTGCCCTAGTTGTCTGCCAGAAGGACTCCTGATTTATATTGAACAATGTATCTGATCACTAGAATATAGTCTCACAAAGGCAATTTAAGTGCAGGGAACTTGGCCTCCCTAGGATGGTGGCATAAATGAAGGCTTCCTTTCAAAACAGAGCACTGGTGAGAGAGATAGCTTGGGGTACAAAGAGGCCTTTTCCTCCTGACCTTCAGAGCCTACCCACACTCATCCTCACTAATTGGCCCAGATAGAGTAGTTTGTTTCACCACTGCACAGGAGTGAGTCCTTTTGTCTGCCTGTCCAGACAATGAGAGACTTCTTCCAACAGGCCTGGGATGCATAGAAACCCTCAGGGTACACTGGGAACAGTGAGGGGAGCCCCGGAACATGCAATGTCTTGAAAGCCCTCTCTGTGCCATGAAATCATTGTATTGAAAACAAATTTCCTAGTTCAGTCCATTCATCATAGCTACTCTGGAGATTCACCTATAAGGATACATCCATCCATGTACAATACATGGAGCTACACGGTCTTTTTTTTTTTGGTGGGGGCAGGTCCTGGGGTTGGACATTAACCCTAGCTGTTGTCCCTGAGCTCCTTTTGCTCAGAGGTAGCACATTAAAATTGAGTCACAGCCCCATTTCTGGGTTTTTCTCTGATCTCATAGATATAATATTGTCAACTTTCTTACACTGGCTGGATTCAAACTAAGGTTCTCTACATGTTAGCCTTCTGAGAAGCTGGGATTACAGTCAGCAGCCATTGGCACCTGCCTTTCTTTTCTTCTTCATTTTTACTCTGGACTTCTGACTTCTTAACAGGGTCATTCCAATGGTTTGAATTTATAAGTAAACTACTCAATGTTCTTTATAGCTGCTTTCTCTGAGAAGGATTTTCTCTCCTCATCTTCCCCTCTGGCCAAAGGTTTGAAGCCAAAAATGAGAAATAAATGTCCCAGGATGTTGGAGCAAATCTCCACAGGACATGCCAGTTTGGTCACTTAGCATTGAGCTGCAGTGAATTTACTGTCTCAGGACGAGAGGACTGAAACCTTGAGCGATTTTTAGATTGTCTGCATTGCTCTTTTGTCTATAAAATGACCTAATAATTATAAATGTTTTTGTCTACACCCTCAAGTATCTAGAACACACTAGAAGCATCTTCCTGTTTCTGTTTTTCTCTAGTTCCTCTCAAGATTTAGACTAAAGGTTTTGTGGAGTGGCATCTCAGCGAATCCCTAAGGAAAGGTGCTTAAATCCTCCTAAGGAGATAACCATTCAAAGCCAGCCTGAGCAGGAAAGTATGTGAGCTTCTTATCTCCAATTAACCACCAGAAAACCGTAAGTGGAGCAGTGGCCCAGATGGTAGAGCTCCAGCTTTGAGAGAGAAAGCCAAGCAAGAGATACTGTGCAGAGCAAGCAGGAAAGCCTGGGAGGCGCTTATGTCCAATTATCGACCAGATAGCTGGACGTGGAGCTCTGTCGGTGGTAGAGCCTCAGCCTTGAGCAAAACAGCTCATTGAATTGGACCCAGTGTTTAAGTCCTGGGATGCCCACAAAAAATTCAAAAAGAGAAGGCCAAGTTATGTATCAGTGTCCTCCTACCAACTTATGTGTGTATATTACTTCCCTGAATGCAAACAGACCATAGGCAATGCTTCTGCTTTTACTTACTGATTTATTTTTCAGATATGCTCGTTGCGCATACTGTACCATTCTCTTCATTTCAAGCCCATCGCTTTTCTCTTCCAAGGCTCCACACCTGCATCCTTACATGATGCACACTTAAGCTCTCAGCAGCCTTTATTTACATTTTATTATGTGGCCAACACAGAAACAGTCACAAATCAAGGAGGGGAAGAGAAGATCAGTATTCATATTTATAACAGGTATTCAGAAAAATTAACTTGGGGATGAAAAATGGTAGTGTACTTATGTAAAAACTACCATTAAGAAAAAGATGAGGGGGCTGGGAATGTGGATTAGTGAGAGAGTGTTTGCCTAGCATGCAAGAATCCTTGGGTTTGATTCCTCAGTAGCACATACACAGAAAAATCCAGAATTGGTGCTGTGACTCAAGTAGCAGAGTCCTAGAGACAGTGCCAAGGCCTTGAGTTCGGCCCACGACTGCCAAAGAGATACCAGGTAAGTAGGTAGGTAGATAGATAGACAGACAGACAGAGAGAGAGAGTGAGAGAGAGAGAGAGAGAGATTGATAAGAAAGAAAGAAAGAAAGAAAGAAAGAAAGAAAGAAAGAAAGAAAGAAAGAAAGAAAGAAAGAAAGAAAGAAAGAAAGAAAGAAAGAAATATGATAGGTGAATATGGTCTTGGATGTCAGTAGGAAAGAAGGGAACACTTCCCAACCATGAAGCCTTCTGCAGTGTGCCAGGACACCAGCATCACCTTCACATAACCACAGAACAGGAAGACTGTCTCTCTCCCACTTCTAAGGCAGTGGAGGGCCCCAGAGTCAAGAGGGCAGAGCCAGGTTCTAACTCAGGTGCTTGGAGGCAGAAGAGAAAGGGCCCTGCCTCTCCTTGAACTGGGGATTTACATTAATGATGTGGAGAATGAAGGAAGGAGAATGGACTGGCAGAGGTAGAAGAAAGGCCTTCAAATCTGACAGATGGAGAGTCAAGAACCAACTCCCTAACACCAAAAAGCAGGATTTTTCTACTCTGTTCCTCCCCTCTTCCCCACTAAACTGGCTCTCTATTGGTAACCTAAAGATAGCCTGAGGCTCCCTTAACCTGAGGGAGGAAGGATAATTTTTGAAGAGGCTGAGAAAAGCCTGACCCTGGTGTGACTCTAACAAATATTTCAGGTTTCCCCCCATTGCTGGCTCACTTCCCTGTTTAGTGTGTACATTCTGCCTCCTAATTCTGCAGGCCTAGATCTCTGCACCTAGCCTTTTTTTTGAAACTGTTTCCTGTCCTTCAAATACAGAGTTACTTTGGAGTTCTTCCTGCTAACAGGGCTAGGTCTTGATCCTGAGAACTTCATTTATACCCAGGATGGGTCAATGATGTTTCTTTCCTGCTTCTATAGCTTGGGAACTCTAAGAACATTTAGAGTGCAAGTAACTTCTCATCACCAAGGGAAACCCAGGAATTCTTGAACATGTAACCTTTCGGAAGCCCACAGGAGGACACAAGATGATTACAATCTTCACGTGAGTGGCTGGGCAGATGATCTGCTACACTTGAACCTTGAACTCAGCCTGCTCTCCTAGTCTATGTTCTTCTTTGGTGCTTGTCCTGTTAGCTCCTCAGGAGCTTCCAAGATAGAAATATATTGATCAAACCCAAAAGGAGTTACTGGCTTTTTCCTTCTTTTTCTGTCCTTTGCTTTAAATGTTTTTCAGTCTTTGGGCTTGAATTGTGGATCTAGGCTCTTTTCCTGGACGCCTTTGACTCAAGGCTAGCGCTATGCCACATGAGTCCCTTTCTGCTTTGTCTGTGGTGAAGTGGAAGTCAGAGCCTCATAGATATTCCTGCCCTGGCTGTCTTCACCCTGTGATACTCAGACCTCAGTCTCCTAAACAAGGGTGACAAGCATGAGTTTCTGTTGCTCTGCTAAGTTCAGAACTGTAATGACATTGAAAATACAAGTCAACTGCTCATCATAAAGGGCTTGGGAAGCATATTAACCCTTTCAACATTGGACCTTTCAGAACCGTGTAGCCCACAAGGTTATAATCCTAAAGATAGAGAGCCTGAGCATATAGATCTTCTATACTTGAACATTGAGCTCTGACTCCAATTCTGGTGTACACCAGCATTCATTTTCCAGAAAATGTTCTCATAATTAACAAATAGGAAAAGTACTTTGATTAACCCTCACTTTTTTCCAGGTATGTATTTCTAACTCAAGCCTGGGCACTATCCCTAAGCCCTTCAGGTCAAGGTGAACACTCTACCACTTGAGTCACAGCTCCACGTGGGGTCTTTTTGTGGTTCATTGGAGGTAAGAGTCTAACAGGCTTTCCTTGCCTAGGCTGTCTTTGAACTGTGGTCTTAAGGTCTCAGCCTCCTGATTAGCTAGGGTTGTAGGTGTGAGCCACCAGCATCTGGCCTATTGTTTTTGCTAGTTCTGGGGCTTGAACGTAGGTCCGGGGTACTGTCTCTGAGCTTCTTTTTCTCAAGGCTAGCACTCTACCACTTGAGCCATTCCACAGCTTCTGGCTTTTTCTGAGTATGTGGCACTGAGGATTTAAACCCTGGCATTCATGCATGCTGAGCAAGCTCTCTACCTATAAGCCACATTCCCAGCTTCACTCTTACTATTTTATCCCTCAACTTGCCTATCCTCAAGAAAAAGCCTCTGAGTATAAATCATTTAAAGAAATCCCTGTAGGAAGTTGTCCAAAGATGAATAAGACAAAGCTCATACTTGGGACAGACTATAAACATGTGATGACTGTGACAAATGCCTCCATTTAATTATGTATCATGTTTCAACACTTAATAAGGTATTAATGAAAAATGACTCAATGTCCTAAATTATTGTTTATAATTTTATAATAGATGTATGAAACGTAATAAATATGTATGTAATAATACTAAATACATTAAACAATGAATAAATAAATAAAATAAAAATAAAATAAATAAAAAACAATGACAATAATCATATTATGTAATAAACATACATATGTAAGTATATACCATAACTATTTTTCCATTGCAGAGCCTTACTGCAGGCCCTGGGAACTCTAGCCTGAATTTGTTTTCCTCAAGGACAGTAAACTTTGCCTTTACCCGTGGTGCAAAAGAGTTACCTGGAATGTGAGATCAAATCCCAGCAATAGCAGAAATACTGGCCCCATTTCCAAGACAGAGACAATTTTTCTTTGATGAAAGCAGTTATGTTTATTCCGTTCCATACTGAACATTTAAAAAAAAAAAAGCAGTGTAGAATTTTGTATAGCTATTCAGGCATCTTTCCTTTACCCCCAAAGTGCTTCTCTGAGCACTACATTGTTTATTTTTTGTATGATGTTTATTGTAAAAATGATGTACAGGGGGTTACAGTTATATGAACAAAATAATGAGTACATTTCCTATTGAGCATTGTTGCCCCTTCCTTTGTTTTCCCCCTACTATCCCTTCCCTCCCATCTCCACAACTACCTCCCCCTGCCAAGATCAGTGACTTAATTTTTTAATTTTGGCTTGGCACGGGGTTTGAACTAAAGTAGTGGCGACTCTGCACCTTCTCTCACATTGGTATGGATTTACCAAGACCCTGAGTTCAAATGCCAGGATAGGAAACAAAACTAGCAGAAATTCCAAATAAGGGAGCTTTATTTTTTAATTTAGTTAAATAAATAAATTATTTATTTATTTGTTTGTTCTTTTTTTTTTTTTGCCAACCACTGGTCTTGAACTCAGATCATGGCAATACTGCCTAAGCTTTGATATCCCTAGGCTGGGCTGCAGCCTCTGGACCCATAGCAAATCCTGGGATCCCAAGCCAAGAGGGCTTGCAGGAAGAAAAAAAAGTGGAACAGCACCAAAAGTAGTGAGCTGCAGAGGGTTGGGAGGTTTATAATTTTTTTCTTTGCAGGGTGATCCTACTGGTTCTGAATGACACAGCTGCAAAGTGGACCTGACCTGCCATTGCTGAAGGCTGGCAGGCTATCAAGGAAGCCATAGGCCCACCTGTCAATATAGGCCCCAGGTTCAAATCCCTGTCCTGACACCTACCAGTGGTGGAGATCCCAAGAAACTCGTTCCTATGCATAGGATACTGATTGAAAGAATAGTTCGTGTATTGGTTTAGTCTAAAATTGGATGCAAGAATCCTAGGATGCTGATTGATCTTAATTAATAGTTTATTAAGCATGAAAAGCATAATATTGCTTCAATGGAAGTATAATAAATACCTAAGAGTTGGTAGGAAAGTAGTAGATGTCATTTAATAATTCACAGTCCGCTCTGGCACTTTTTACCATGTATCACTGTTTTGGCCAAACCTGGGGCTCATTCTCAGCACCTGGGAACCACCTGGCTAGAGGCTGCCAGGTTTACACTCACCCATTCATGAATTTGGCCTGCTAGGCCCTGAGTTCATATCCTAGCACTGTGAAAATTTAATCTTGAATTAAGAAGCCGAATGTGACACGTTTTCCTTTTCTGGGAGAGCCCTGCGTTTCAGGCATGATGGAGAACACATCTAAAAATCTAGATGTTATGTGATAGGATATAAATAATATAATAAATGGTATAGGTGTCATCAGAGTCAATAAAATAAATGGTAAATAAATGAATAAAACAAGAAATAAAATGAATAATCACACAAAACACGGTATGGACTGAACATCTATATGGAAGTATAAACCCTACCACACTAAACATGATATGGACTGAACATCTGTATGGAAGTATAAGTGCTATCTTTAAAATGTATATAAGGAGTATGTTTTCCAGGCCTGAGGCTTGAATTCAGCCACCATACTAAGATGGTATGGAGGGAGATCCCAATATATTAGTTTATGGACCTAGGAAGAGTTATGGAATGCGATTGATGTCATCATTGAATCAGTAGATCATACGTGATGGGAGTAGGAAATGATAGGCAAGAATCATGGGGTATTGCTTATTTGCAATGAAGATTTGATGAAGCATGACAATAATCATCAGTTGTGAAACGGAGGCATCAGGAAAGATCCAAGAATCGGTAGTCACACAGTAGATTCAATTCCATCACAGGTGGCCATCTCTCCTACTCTCTCTATATATGTACTTATTTGCATACTACCTTCAGCTTATGAATGGATGACTGCTGTGCACCCTCACCTTACCCCCACCTGGGTGCTCAATCTCAGAGAACAGCCTAGCTCCTTAGTGGCTCACAGGCTGGTGTGCTCACGTGGACCCATTCACCTCTTGGGCCTGCTAGGCCCTAAGTTCAGACCCCAGCACTGCCAAAAGAATCATCCTGATGTCAGAAGCCAATCATTGCACCTGTTTTCTTTTCCTGTGCAATTTCTGGGTCTCAGCTAGGATGGAGAATGTATGGGTTACCCTGTGGCCATGGGAACTGGTAGTCATCCATGTCAGCACAGTTATACCTGTCATCATGTACTCAAGAAAATACACACTACATCCATGAATAGCATACAAAATAGAGGGAATAACTACACTAACTGATTGATGCAGTCCACACACAGATGTGAATATACATCTCATGTTTCAATGATGGATTGATGTCTATTGTGGCCTCCCTGGGGCTTGATCTCAGTTCTGGGAACAGCCCAGCTCCTTCATGGCTCACAGGCTGGAGTGTGCACGTGGACCCATTGGCCATTTGGGCCTCCTAGGCCTCAAGTTCAAATCCCAGCACTGCCAAAAATTCACCCTGATGTGAGAAGCCAGTCTTTGCAGCTTTTTTTTCTGTGCTGTGCATGTTCTGGGTCTCAGCTAGGATGGAGAATGCATAGGCAACTCTCTACTTATGTGAATAGATTGTCATCCAGGTCAACACAGTTATATTTGTCATTCTATACTCAAGAAAATACACACCACATCAATGAATAAGGCAAAATAATGAGAATGACCACATAGAACGCAAGGTACTGCCCACCCATGTATGGAAATAGAGGTCCTCTGTTTAAATTGGGAATTTATGACTATATTGGCCCCCACTCTGGGGGGGATCGATCTCAGGTCCTGGAAACGGCCAAGCTCCTTAATGGCTCACAGGGTGGTGTGCTCACCATGTCCCATTCACCAATTGGGCCTGCTAAGACATGAGTTCAAATCCAAGCACTGCCAAAAGCTTCACCCTGATGTGAGAAGCCAATTGATCCATCTGTTTTCCTGTCGTGTTAAAGTCCTGGGTCTCAGATGGAGAATACTACATAGGCAACTCTATAGCCATGGGAATAGGTTGACATCCATGTCAGCACAATTATATCTGTCAGCATATTCAATAAAACATACAATACATCGATGAATAAGACATAAAATAAAAAGAATAACTACACTGAATGCAAGTTACATAACATACCTGTAGGTAAAGAGTGATCCTATTTTTTAAAAAGGTGGGCTTGTTATTTTGTCCAGTGCTGGGGCTTCAAATCAGGCCCTGGACCTGGCCTGACATTCTAGTCTTCAAGGATGGTGAGCTTCCCCTTCCATCACAGTTCAACAGAGCTACCCAGACCTGAATTCACATCCCAGCACTGACAAAAGTTTCATCCTGATGTCAGAAGCCAGTCGTTGCAAATGTTTTCCTCTCCTGTGAAAGTTCTGGATCTCAACTAGGATGGAAAATGAATGCATAGGCAGCCCTATAACTATGGGAACAGGTTGTAATCCATGTCAGCACAGTTTTACCTGTCACCAATAAAATACACAATACCTCCATGAATTAGGAACAAAATAAGTAGAACAAGTGCACTGAATGCAAGATGCTGCCCACACATGTATGTAAATATAGATCCTATGTTTAAATTATGAATTTATGACTATTTGGCCCTCCCTGGCACTCGATGTCAGGTCCTGGGAATGGCCTATCTCCTTCATTGCTCACAGACCTGTGTCCTCACCTTGACCCTTTCCTCAATTGGGCCTGCTAGGCTCTGAGTTGAAATCCCAACACAGTGAAAATATGAATCCTGATGTGAGAAGCCAATCGATTCACGTATTTTCCTGTCTTGCGAATGTCTTGTGTCTCAACTAGGATGGAGAAAGCATAAGAAACCCTATAGACATGGCAATAGGTTGTCATCCATGTAAACACTGTTATATCTGTTACCATACTCAGTAAATACACAATATCTCCATGGATAAGACACAAAATAAGAAGTACACCAAACACGAGATGCTGTCCACACATATATGTAAATATAGATCCTATGTTTAAACAATGAATTTATAACTATTGTGGCCCACCATGGGGATCAATGTCATATCCTGGGAATGGCCTTCCTCCTTAGTTGCTCACAGGATGGTGTGTTCACATTGACCTATTTGCCAATTAGTCCTGCTAGGCAATGAGTTCAGATTCTAGCACTACCAACAATTGGATCATGGAGTAAGAAGCTGAGTGTGAAACTTGTTTTCCTTTTCTCTGAGAGTCCTGGGTGTCAGGCATGATGGAGAACACTTCTACAAATCTAGATGCTATGTGATAGGATGTCATTAATGTAATAAATGGAATGGGTGTCATCATAGTAAAATCAATGGTAAATAAATGAATACAACAATAAATACAAGGATCAACCACACCAAACTTGTATGGACTGAACATCTATAGGTAAGTACAAAGCCTATGTTTATATAAATAGTATGTTTTCAAAGGCTGGGCTTGAATTCAGGCCTAGTGAACAGGCCTGAAATTCTTACCTTCAAGTACAGTGAGCTTCCCCTTCATCCACTGCAGATTTACCCAGACCCTGAGTTCAAATCCAAAACCTGGCAGAATAAATGGTGGAAATTGCAATCCAGGGAGCTAATTTTATTTTATTTTATTTTTTCCCAGAGTGGGGCTTGAACTCAGGTAGTGGCAACTCTGCTTCAGCTTCGATCGCCCTAGGCTGAGGTGCAGCCACTGGACCCACAGCTGATCCTGGGATCCTAGATCCCTAGGCCTTGAAGGGAAAAAAAATTACAGGAAAAATGTGGAGATGGCCTTTTTATGTTTTCTTCCTTTGTGAGGTGACCCTCCTGGGTCCGAATGACATTGTTGCAAAGAGTATTTTACCTTGCATTGCTGAAGGCTGGTGGACTATCGGGGAAACCATAGGACCACGTGGCAACATAGGCCCTGATTTCAAATCCCAGTCCTGACACCTACCAATGGCATGAGATACTAAGAGACTCGTTCCCATCCATAGGAATGTTATCAATGTCAGGTTGAATGAGTTGATCGTGAATGATTCTCCTATAAATTTAGACAAGATGATTTGCGGAAGCTGATTGATTTTATTTACTATTTATGAAGCATTAAAAGAATACTATTACTTACAGGAACGCAATAATTTCAGGACACTGATTTTAATTAATAGTTTATTAAGGATGAAAACAATAACATTAATTACATGGAGGTATAATAAATACCCCAGAATTTGTAGGAATGTAGTCTATATAACTGAATAATGTATAGACATCTTTGGCACTATATAAACATATTTTTATTAGTGTACTGTCATCCGCATGTCAATCTGTTCATATTTTGTCAACCTCTGGGGCTTGATTTCAGGTCCTGGGAACTGCCTGTCAGCTCAATTTGCCCCAGGATGGAGTGTTGACACTCACCCATTCATGAATTTGGCCTTGTAGGCCATGAGTTCAGATGCCAGGAATCCCAAACAATTAATTGTGGAGTAAGAAGCTGATGGTGACGCATTTTTTTTCCTTTTCTTTGAAAGACCTGGGTGTCAAGTATAAAGTGGAATACATATGCAGACCTATAATCCTATGTAATCGATGTAATCAATGTTCTATGTGTCATAATAGTCAATAAAATAAATGGTCAATACAAGAAAAAGACAAAAAAAATAACTATACTGAGTGTAATATGGAGTGAACATATATATATGAATATAAATCATATATTTAAAATGTACATTAATAGGATGTCTTTTAGTGCTGGGGATCCAATTCAGGACTAAAGAACAGACTTGAATTTCCTGACTTCAAGGAGGCAAGCTTCCCCTTCCCACACAGTGCAACAGAGTTACCCAGACAATGAGTTCAAATTCCAATCCTGGCAGATGTGAGGTCGAATTCTTAGGTATTTCATTCTGCCTCCATTTAATGAATGTGATTGTTTAAATGCTTAATGAAGTATTAACTAAAATTGATCAGTGTCCTAGGATATAATTGTGTATAATTTGATCCTAGAATCATTCAAGAACTACTCATTCAATCTTGACATTGATCACATTCCATGGGTAATCTTATGGATAAGAATGAGTTTCTTAGGTTCTCCTTCCATTTGAAGGTGGCAAGACCAGGATTCCTGCTGTGGGCTCCAGCTCCCACTACTTCAACCCGAGGATAGAGACCTCACAGGTCTGTGCCAGAACATCAGCAAGACCAATGATTAGGCAGGCACCAGTGGCTCTCAACAGTCCTCCTTTATACTTACAAGTCTGTGATAAGAGGATCATGGTCAAAGTCACCCTAGGCAAGAAAGTCCATGAGACCCCTGTCCAACTTCAATGTCAACAAAGTCAGAAGTAGAGCTGTGTGGCTCCAGTGGTAGAGGGCTAGTCTTGAGCAAAAGCAGCTTACAGACTTTGCCTAGATCCTGAGTTTAAGGTCCAGGACTGACAACAAACAGACATACACAGCAATCTAAAGCCAGTCACCCTCTTGCCCCAAACTGAATTGGACAGAGTTCCCTGGGAAAGGGGCTAGGGGAGCCATTGTCATCTTAACTCTACCCATTCTGCCTGCATCACAGGATTCCGGCCACACTCCCATTCTTTCATGGTTCTTTCTGACCAATGGGATATAAGGATGGTGGTCACACCCAAATTCCATGCTGCCTGATAGCACTGGGATTCCTCTGTTGGTTGACACCACTACCAACTCTTGAGGAAGGTAGTGGTGGCTGAGTGGTGATCAAGAGACTCAAGCCATAGGAGGAGAGACCTTGCTCAGCCCCGCCACGCACCTGCCCACACCCCGGTCCCCTTCAGCATTCTGTGTGGCACTGCATTTCAAACCGAGCACTGCTTGCTTGGACCCATGGCACCTCTTGGAGTCCTCAAGTGAAGGCATGCCACAGGCAGGCTTGTGGCCCCGACCTGGTCCAGGTCCCCCTGTCTCTGCTCCAGGCCTGAGTATTTGCCATGCTACTGCCTTCACTGCTCGAACCCACCCAGAGCTGCCTCCAACAGCTTCTCCCAGCAGCACATGTGAGTGGCCTCCTCCTGGGCCCATCCCCTGTGACCCCCACACCACACGTTTCCCCCCCCCTCCCGACTGAACCTCCGGCTCCCCCATGCCCTAGACTCTGGCCGGGGCTCTGCCACAAATGTGCCCCAGGGGTGGGGGTGGGAGTGGGTGTTGAGCAGGGTATCCCACCCCATCCCTAGCTGCCAGTGTCCCAGGAAAAAGGGAGATGTAGGGATGGGTGAGGAGGGGGCACCACAGAGCCCCTGGCCTGGAGCAGTGGGAGCCACACAGCCATGGATCTGCACGCTTCCTCTTCCTGGTGGGAACCTGGTGGCTTTAGTCAGAAGTGGGGAGCAGCACCTCCACATCTGCCTTCTTGGGTCTTTCCCTTTTTTCTGGGGGTTGGGAGTGTTGGATGCAGAAGATAGGTCTCTCTTGCTATGTGAGCGCTTGTTCTCCATGCTATGTCACAATTTCACCTGAAGAGAGGGTCCCAGAAGAACCCATTAGGGAAGTGAGAGTGTTGGGGGTCAGAGCAGAATGTGAATATCTGGGAGAAACACCCCCCCAAACACACATACACATATACCCAGCCTGTCCCCTCCCCCAACTGTCAGCAGTTCTGACAGAGTGATCACATTTCCCAGCTCTGCCAGTTTCTGCTGGTGTTCCCAATCCATCTGGTCTCCTTGTCCTTCCCACGAATCTACCATGTGGCCCAGAAGCATGTATGCTGGAAGTAGGGAGTAAAGTCCATGTATGTAGCCTATAGGACCCCATCCATTTCCCCAATACTGCTCCCACCTGGGGTCAGACACCCCTCTGGGGTCACCATGAGCCCCTGATTATTTCCTCTCCTGGCTCTGAGGAGCCACTTGTCTTGGGACTCCTTCACCCAGCGTCCTGGCCTAGGGTTTTGGTGAATGGTGAGTCAAGGATCTGGCCCTGGAGAAAGGGATAGGCAGGGTGGCGCTGCATCATTAGCGTGGTGCTCCCCTTGGGTGGGAGCTCTTGATTCCTCCAAGGGAAACCCCGTGCTCTAGCTTGTACATTGTCCCAGATGAGGAACCAACAAACTCTGGAGAGGCACTGCTATGAATCTGTGTGTGTGTGTGTGTGTGTGTGTGTCTGTGTGTGTGTGTGTGTGTGCTGCATCATTAGAGTGGTTCTCCACTTGGGTGGGAGCCCCTGATTCCTCTAAGGGAACCCCTGTGCTCCAGCTTGTACATTGTCCCACATGAGGAACCAACAAACTCTGGAGAGGCACTGCTCTGAGACTGTGTGTGTGTGTGTGTGTGTGTGTGTGTGTCTGTGTCTGTGTGTGTGTCTGTGTCTGTGTCTGTGTCTGTGCATGAGAGAGAGAGAAGGAGAGAGAGAGAGATATCATCTTCCTCCTTGTATAATCTGACTGTGCTCAGGTGAGTGATCATTTGGAAAACTGCAGGTGCTGCATGGAGGAGTCTTCTGTCACTGGTCTGGATTTGTGTGTGTGTGTGTGTGTGTGTGTGTGTGTGTGTGTGTGTGTAGATGTGGGTTTAATAAGAGGCTGGATCCTCTGGTAACTTCTGCCTGCTACATTTGGGGGATGCATGGGTTTTGTGGCTGAGGTCTGGGGGCCTGGAAGTGTGAGACGCTCGAAGGGGACTCAGCAACACTAAATTATAAGACCAAGGGAAATTTGTGCCTTGGAGCTGTCTACTCCTTTGGGCCTGGTTGGTGGCAGCTGGAGCTTGGGAGGACCTGAGTATGGGGCCTACAGGGGTTGGCTTCCCAGGCAGAAAGAGAGCATGGCCAGCACTTAGTAAGGATCTGAGCCCTGCTGGTATGGAGTGCACCAGCATAAGTCAGACTCTGGGTTTTCTCATCATGACTTCTGATGGGTGAGGCCAAACCTATTTTAAATCTTTTGCTGTGATCTTCATATCTCAGCCTCCTGAGTAGCTAAGATTATACAAATGAGCCTCTGCCACTGGGACTCTCGTTCTTTTTGGTGTATTAGGGTTTGAACTGAAGGCCTTAGGCTTGCCAGTCAGGTCTTCTACCACGGTATCCAAGCCTTTCTGTCTTGGGCATTTCAGAGATAGAGACTCACTCAATATGTGCTCAGGCTGGGCTGGATCATGGTCCTCCTATCTATGACAGATGTGTTCCACGAGGCCCGGTCCTCCTTAGTTGAGATGGTAGACATATAGCACCATGCTCAGTCATCGGTTTAGATGATTGTCCCAAACTTAGTTTACAGCAGCCGTAAAGCTCTGGGTTGGTCCTCCACCATTGTACCTCAGTCTCCTCCTGGGTCAGTTGTGAGGAAACAAGGGATCAATAAAGGGGGAATCTCTGGAGCAGGGCCAGGCACAGAGGGAGCGGATGTCAGATAAGGTTCTTGGCAATTCTGTGAGCATACGACAGTAAGATAACTGGGAAAGGGCTCAGATGGGGCCTGTTATTAGTGGTGTGACATGTTCGGGATTATGAAACAAAACATGATTCTCTTTCATCATTATCCTATTCCCATGAGGAAGGAAATCCTTCACTGTGTTCAGTTTTGTAGCTGGGGAAAATGAGGCACGGAGAAGCCAGGTGACCAACTCATGACCTCCAGTTGACAGAAAGCTCAGCCTGACTTCTTTGCCATGGTTCCTACGAGAATGTGTGGTATTCAGTACACTTCTTGTGGTGGGAAGTCCACTTCTTGTCAGTCGTGGGACTTGACCTCTGGGCATGGGTGCTGTCCTCGAGCTCTTCAGCTCAAGACTAGCACTCTACCACTTGAGCCACAGTGCCACTTCCAGTTTTCTGGTGGTTCTTTGGAGATAAGAGTCTCATGGATGTTCCTGCCTGGGCTGGCTATGAACCATGTTCATCATACCTCACACACTTAGGATTATAGTCCTGAGCCACCGGCACCCGGCTTAATTGTAATTCTGACTTCTTTTCTCTCTCTCTTTCTTTGACAGGAACTGGTTGAATGGGTGCTGAAGAGGTGGCTCAGTGTCCCTATGTGGCTGGAACCCAAGGTGGCCCTCTCATTTTGGAGGTGGGCTGTGGGTCAGAAACTGTCTCAGTCAGCCTGTTGAACCAGCCCTATGAGGTAAGCCCCTCTGTGCCCTGGCTAGACTGTGACAGTTGTTCATTGTCCATCCAGCCTTATTGGACTTAATATTGTTTTCTACGTCCTTTTCTAGCAACTGGCCAAAATTATGATACATAGTTATGGAATGAAAATATAATACCATATTAAGAAAGTCATTTAGAGCTCTGGGAATGTGGCTTCATGGTACGGTGATTGCCTACCATGCATGAAAACCTGAGTTCAATTCCTCAGTACCACATAAACAGAAAAAGAAACACTGGGAGTGGTGCTGTGCCTCAAGTGGTAGAGTGCTAGCCATGAGAGAAAGAGAAAGCTCAGGAATAATTCCCTAGCCCTGAGTTTAAGCCCAGGGACTATAGGACTGGCAAAAAAACAAACCAAAAAACATAAAAAAACATTTAGTTAGTAAATGCAAAATAAATAATCCATACTTGGAATATATATTGCTCCTTCCATACTAATAGCTGACAATACTCCCTAACTCGTGTGCTTTACCTATATTAGGATACTGTGTTGAAAAAAAAAGTTTAGTTCATTAGGTCACAACAATTAATGCTAGGAATGTGCTTAGATGTCAGGTGAAGATTAATTCTGGAAATTCGAAGATTCCAGGCTTTTGAGGGGGTCACTGCTAATCACAATGAGAAGGATAGTCTAAATGAGATTTGGAAATCTTTTTGGTCAGTCATGGCATCAAAAAGGCAGAGGCAAATTATCAGTTGGGACAAGAGAAGGAATAACTCTAGAAGAAAGGAAAAATGATAGTAACTAGTGCATACCAGAAACCATTCTAGGGAACCATTTTTGGTTATTGAAGAACTAGTTATCAACCAGGCTTATTCTTCATTGCCTTTAGCATTCTAAATCTCTTAGGCTAGTTCTTAATCTCTGTGTGATAAATGTATCTCCTCCTATGTTATTTTTCCATACCTGATCCCTTTTGGTTTCTAAAAATCTCAGTCTCTCCTAATACTAAATACACCTACACAGATGGAAAGGGGTTGCTAATGTAAGGGTCGCATAGCTCATGAGTCATTAAAGTAACAAAATGGAATAGGAGGACTTATTTATTGCTACCTCAATTTTTCTGAAAAGTTGCCATGTCATCATTTGATTCAAATTTCCATTATTTGTCTACATAGTGTCATTAAGTGCACTAAGTGGAAATATGAGCTGTATACTGGTGGGTTAAGTCTGTAATCTTAGTTAATCAGGAGGTTGAGACCACAGGATTGCAGTTCAAAGCCAGCCTGCTCTGGAAAGTCCATAAGAATCTTATTTTCAATTAACCACCAGAACCCCAGAAGTGGTGTCATAGCTAAAGTGGTAGAGCACTGAGCTTGAACTGAATAGCTGAAAGACAGCACCCAGGATCAGAGTTCAAGCCCCACGACCAACAAAAAGTGCAAATATGACTTTAAGTTTCCCCAAAAAGGAAGGACAAGGTCAATAGTAATCTTGCAAAGCAGAAAAAAATAATACCAAAATGATTCAGTGCACTTACTTTTGCTGAGTTATTTAAGTTATGGCTTCTTGGTTGGACATATTGTCTTCTTTTAAAAATTGTAAAATATTAGCTTTATAATAAACTTCATTTAGTATTTCTTGGTTCAAAACAGAAGTCTTGATGCAGTTGATGTCACTTGGCGTTTTTCTTTTGCCAGTCATGGTGCCTGAACTCTGGGCCTGGGCAATGTCCCTAAGCTCTTCAGATCAAGGCTAGTGCTCTACCACTTGAGACACAGCACCACATCCAGCTTTTTCTGCTCTTGTGGTGATGAAGAATTGAACCCAGGGCCTCATGCATTCAAGGCAAGCACTCTACTCCTCAGTCACATTCTCAGCCCATCACTTGCCTTTCTTTCTATCTCAGTTCAAAGCAAACCCAGGCAGGAGAGTCTGTCAAACTCTCATCTATAATTAACCACCAAAAAGTCCAGAAGTGGAGGTTTGGCTCAAGCAGTAAAGTACTAGCTTTGGGGGCAGGTGGGCAGGAAAGACATCTATTCAGAGACATGGTCCAGTCTCTGGGAGCAAGCCCCAGAACCAGCACAAACTAAACAAGCAAGCAAACAAAAAACCCAAGGTATTTCTTTGGGACCCTCCTTAAAGGAGTACTGGTCTGAGAAGGGACTGCTTTTGCTGATTAAACTCACTGGATCCTGCTTTTTTGGAATCCTTATTGCTATGGAGAACTCAGGACCAGACTAAAGGAATGGATAACTACATCCTGCAACAAGAGACTCATCTCAGGAGTGAAATGTCCATCTCTAAAGAACTTTAAAATCTCCATGCCTTTTTTTCTTTGCAGTAGAATACTTTTAAAACAACGTTATTTTCTTTTATTCTATGCTGGACCTCAAATGGCACATTATTTCCTTTTGTAATACTCTCAACCAGAAGTTTACAAACAAGTTTTATATGAGTAAAAAGCACACTCGAAAAATCAGGGACAGAGTTTCCCTCAAGCCTTGGATCCTTTAACTGTACAGTAAAAAGGAAAGCACAAATTAACTTGAACTTTGTCATACCTCTACGTTCAATTCCTCTCCTGGGATCAGTTTCCACATCCAGTAATAGTTCCAGTAACAACTTATGGTGTTGCTTGAGGTATAATGTTTACTGGCTTCATTGAAAAAGCACAAGGACACCTTTGGACATCATGTAGCAGTGTTTCAGAGACAACTTAGTAAAGAGAAAATATGAAATTTAAATTGCTTATAAATACATTATCCATGAGTACATTGAGTTCAAACTTCATAAATGCTCTGTAAATTAAGGCGAATTTTAAATGGGAAGAGGGTTCTCAGATCATTTTTTGTGAGTGTATGTGCTGTGCATTATTTTCTAAGTGAACAAGAGTTAAAAGGAAGAGAAACAATAGCAATAATAGGAGAAGGAGAAGTTCTTTGTTTAAGGGTTCAATACAATATAGAAGGCTGTACAAATAAGACAACATTGAAACAATGAAGCCAAGTTCAGTATGTAGATTTACAGAAGTGATATAGAGAAAGCATTTCTCCTACATGGAACATGAAGTATGAGGCCACTCCCTTTCTAAATCACACGTCCAATCGTGCAAATTTGTAAAAAGTAGAATAGAAGTATGATTCTGGTTCAATGCCAGTCAGATATAAGAGAATGGACTTAACTGGAAAAAAACTCCATCCTGAAAGAGCAGGGATTATACTAGCAATGAACCTGGAGGCAAAGATCATATTTCTTTATATTTCCTATATATATATATATGTATATATATATATATGTATATATATGTGTATATATACGTATATATATACATATATGCATATACATATATATATATATATATAGTTGTTGTTGTTGGTCGTGGCACTTGAACCCTGGGCGCTGTTCCTCTGCTATTCAGCTCCAGGCTAGTGCTCTACCACTTGAGCCACAGTGCCACTTCCAGTTTTCTTGTAGTTAATTAGAGAAAAGAGTCTCCGGGACTTTCCCACCCGGGCTGGCTTTGAACCTCAATACTCAGATCTCACTGCCACCTAGATTAAGATCACATTTCTAACAGTGTACATTCAGCATATGTAATGTGTATGTTCATCTATCTTTATATGAATTCTTGAGTTAAAAATCTGGGCTACAGGTTAGACTTAACACTCACAAAAATGTTTGTAGTTTAAAAGTTGATACTCCTGGAAAAATAAAACTTAAGGATGTAAAGGAGTCTGGGAAGTTCAGTTTGCACCCAGTCTGGGCAGAACAGTCTTTGAGACACTATCTATAATTAACCAGCCAAAGCTGAATTGGAAAAACATTTCAAGTCATGGAATACCACTCATGAGCAAGATTGTTGAATAAGAGCTTGAGGCTTTTGCATACATACACACAAACATACGCATACACACAGAGGCACTTTTATATGCACACATGAATACACAAATGAAACAACTTTCAGAATATGTAGAAAACATAGAAAGCAATAGAAAATATGTCCTGCGTAAAACTAGAATCAAGTGATAAATTTTAATATTAAAAAGTCCTCAAGTGAACTTTCTTCAAAAAAGTTTGAGACTATTACATAGGTAGGGACCAGAGTTAGTAAGAAAGTCAAGTAATCATTATTAAAGGGATCGGATCCATGGAGGAATGAATCAGAGACCCCTGCATGTGCATCAGAAAATGTTCATATCCTGTGTCAAATGTTAGAACATCTTTCAAAATTGTACATAAACAATCTGAAGAGTCAATGGATAAGATCATCAGAGAAGTTCAGAATTGCTAGTGTGTTTCTAGATTAAATAAAACAACAAACTATGGCTGGGCAATATGATACAAGCCAGGAATTCTAGCACTCAGACTAAGACAGGAGATTAGAGAGTGGAATTACATAGTGATACCTTCCCTGGACCAGGTAGTATAATTTTGTCTCAATAAAACAAACCAAATTACAAGAAAGTAATACACAGTTGGAAGTTTGGGCTAATTTTGTCATTATGTTTTGAGAAGTCAAGTTTCCTATTGAAATGCAATTGATATATAATCCTCAGTTGTATTTTAAATCTCTCTTCATTAAAGAACATTATTAGATGCAAAATACCTTGTGATTCCCATCCAAAATTTGAAAAAGTAAGTAAGCGTCATTCTGTTGGATGCCAAAGAAAGGATGAAGGTTTACAAAACTTAAGCCCGGAGAAATAGCACAGTTCGTCTAATGTAGGAATTTGTGGACCTTGCAAAATTATAATTTAGATTCAAAATAAATAGTTTGTTTTTTTTGTAATTCCATATTCTATTGGATATTACAAAATTCTTTTTAAATAGAGGTTTTAACTGACAAATTCACAAATGATTCTAGCATTCTGTTTGCCTAGAATATTCTTTCAAGAGAGTTATAATTAGAATTTAGTTAATAGATCATTCCAACAGTTCATGTATAAAATGATAATGTGAATAATCTAGACAGAGTTGCCAACAAATGGATGATATTAATTTATAAATTTAGGAAAAGCATTTTTTGAGGTTTTGGTATCACATGGTATGAAGAGAATAATTGTGTGACATCTTCTTTCATCTACTTATATGTTACACAGGAAGCAATTTCGTTAATTATATGTCTCTGTATACAATGAGAAAAATGCTAGGTTTGGGTTCATTTTTATTTTATTTTTTTTGGGGGGGAGTCAGGTCCTGAGGCCTGAACTCTGGGCCTGGGCGCTGTCCCTCAGCTCTCCAGCTCAAGGGCTAGCACTCTACCACTTGAGCCACACGCCATTTCCGGCTTTATTTCTTTTTGCTTATGTGGTGCTGAGGAATCGAACCCAGGGCCTCATGTGCGCAAGGCAAGCGCTATACCACTGAGCGACCTTCCTAGCCCAATTTTTGTTTTTGTTTTATTGGTTTGACCTAGGGCTTGAACTCTGGGCCTTGACACTGTCTTTGAGCTCAAGGCTCCTGCCCTTCCACTTCAACGTCAGTGCCACTTGTGTCTGGCTTTTTCTGAGAAGTTTATTGGAGATAAGAGTTTAAGGGACCTTCCTGCCTGGATGGGCTTTGAACCATAATCTTCTGATCTTAGTATCCTGAATATCTATGATAGTTAAAAAAGTATAAATGTAAATAATATTTGCAAGAGTTCTGATCTCAAGAATACCACTGGGGGAAAATTGATGCAACTGAGTTTATTGTGGTGTTCTTTGCAGAACAAGGAGGGCATCACAATACCAGAGGTGCAGTATTTTTTCACAGTAGAGATAAGTTATTCATGATGTAAAATAAGGAAATTTTAAGGTGCACCTTACAAGTTGGAAACTGTTGGGCTAGGATGACTTTATGGCATAAAGCTTGGGATTGCTAACTCTTGAAGAATTATTACAGATGCTTCATAGTTTTATCCTCTACAAGAATGTGGCTATTTTTCTGTTGACTTCTCAATGTGTAACACACCATTGGAAACTGCATCTATTGCAGAATTACATAACATGAAAACAAGTACTGTTTTGAATCTCTCAGGTATGGAATGTTCAGAATTTGAAAATGAGTAGTTATTAGTCATAGGAATTTTGAAGAACACATATATTCTTTCCTAACAACTTATTTAATTTTAAAAGTTATGGGTTTCCATAGAATTAAACTGTTTTCCGTTTTATGTGTATGAAAGTACTAAATTTATTTTTTTCCAAAATATGCAAGTATATTGTGAAGTATATTGTCTAGTTGGATAACATTCAAGCTGACAACCTTCTGATAAAGAAAGGGTAATTAAATCATATTAGATGCCAAATAGTATTGATTTTTAAAATTTTACTATATAAAGAATAATATTAACTATACCAATACAGTGAAATTTTATTTTATGCCGCTTATTTTTTTAAATTTAATTTTATTGTCAAAGTGATGTACAGTCAGGTTACAGTAATTGTAAGGTAGTGAATACATAACTTTTCAAACTTGTTACCCCCTCCCTCACTTTTCTCACAGTTTTCCTTCACCTACGTACCCCTCACAAGTTGTAATGTATATTTACTACATATTGTCTTGTGAGTATTGTTAATGCATTGGTTTGGCCTTTGTCATTTGTGTCACCATTGTGATGTTCCTCTTCCCTTCCCTAATTAAGGTAAATGTATACACAATACACAGGGTACCAAAATCAAATACAGCAAGGGATAAACCAAAGGGGAAAAACCAAAGAAAATAGAAATCACATAATACATAAAAAGCAACAACCGCAAATAATAATCTCTGATTCCATATCTTGGAGTTCATTTTGTTCAACATCAGCTTATGTGGTCATATATATGCATAACAAAGCCACTGGAAAATAATAATTGTATGGACAATATATCGTGAAAACAACATGTTAACTGTTTTTCATGGTAAGGGGGTATTAGGATTGGTGAATTCGCAGTTTTGATAAAGGAATTTCAAAAGAGTTTTAAAAATATGACACGTAAATTTTAATTGTTCAAACTTTTAAACAACGTACCCTATTAAGAAAATTTAAAATTGCCTGGGAAAATAGGCTTTCATGCAAAGAAATCCACGGAGATTTAGTGGAGAGGGAGCAATATGAGTGAAGATGACTCATTTTCACACTAAACAAACAAACCTTGCTGTAAATCCTGTAGCTTTCCTTGAAAACTGTCCTTACCCAGGAAATATTCTCTCACTGTGTGAAACAAGGTTATAGTACAATTTAATTCAAATTTCTTTACAAAAAGACATCAAAATTTGTGAATTGACCTTTAATTACCAAACAGTAATTCTCTGAAAAAGATAATTTGGGTCAAAATACTTAGGGAGAAAGTGCCCTCCACAATGAAAAAAGGTATTGGCTTTACACTTTTGGTTTGTAATACTTTCCACAATGTCTTTGCCCGTGAAGCACTGAAACACAGAAAAAAATCTGATTGGATACTTCCAACCAGTGATTTCACATTTCTAATTGGCTCACAAATATAAATCCTTATTAAAATGAGATAGTGAAGACTTCTCTTTTTACATAAGACAAAAAGTTTTTGGTTCAGAAAAGAATTGAGCACATGGAAAAAGTAAGAAAACAGTGTTCTTAGAAGCACTAGCTAAGAAAATTGGCTTCAGCAGTGGAGGGAGGCCAAAACTTTTTGATATAAATTGTAATATTTTTGCTACCTAAAGTGATTTTACAGAGCCGATTTGGCTCACTAAAATGCAGAACGGATTGAGTGAAGACATGAAAATAAATCTCACATCCAAAGAGGCAACTTAAAAGAGTTTTAAAGGAGAAACCATGAAGATGTAGCAGTGGGGGAGGCCTTAGAATCCTTCAGCTTCACTAGACTTGGAGCCAAGAAGCTGTGATTAATTGGAAATCAGGCAAGAGCTAAGAGGAGGACATAGAAGTAGGACATAGAAGCATTGTCCTTTGTAACAGGCACTGCCATCCAAGGTATAGGTGATTGAACTTTATTCTCTGCCATACATCTTGTTGATCAAATGCAAGACTAAGAGAAGAATAATCTATTGAAATAATTTTGCAAAGAATAATTTCACTGTTCCTGATATGGTATCTAAGGACACTCTTAAGTGAGAAGATAAAAGTGGAGTATTCTGCGGTTTCCTCTAAGCATCTTGTTAGCAAAACATATCTTTGAGGTTAGAAGTGATTGAACCAAAAAGTGGTGGAGTACTTATGTTTGTGGGCACTTTAGACACAAGAAGACTTTCTTTTTCTTTCTTTTTTTTTTTTTTGGGTCCAGTCGTGGGACCTGAATTCTGGGCTTGGGCGCTGTCCCTCAGCTCTTCAGCTCAAGGCTCGCGCTCTACCACTTGAGCCACAATGTCACTTCCGGTTTTTTTCTTTTTGCTTATGTGGTGCTGAGGAATCAAACTCATGGCCTCAAGCATGCAAGGCAAGCGCTCCACCACTGAGCCACCTTCCAGCCCAACACAAGAAGACTTTCAAGGTAAAAGAAAAACGGATATCCAAATATTTGTGATCACAGTTTCTTGGACTGGTTTTTTTGGAGACAAAGTTTTACATTACATTTTGTCCTGATTATCATCAATGTTGGGTTTTTATGGCAACCAAATGCAGGGGTGAAGTTTAATGGACTCCCATGAACAAGTAAACAGCATGATAAAAGAAATGGCAAATAATATTTAGTGAATTACTTTCACCAACTACTTTTCCAGAACAAAGAAGGAAATATATAACTCAAAATCAATTGATTTAAAAGTATGAAGAAAGAGTAGTGAAGAGAGAAGAAAGAAAACATAGAGAATTGTTTTCTCTCCAGCAGAGTAATGGGTTCTTGATCTTTTCTATTGCATTCTATCTTCACAAGCTATCAAGTGTGACTCAGGACTACACTATCCAGTTCAGACAGAGAACTCACAGAAGGAAGATAACATTTGCAGCAGATAAAGTTGATTTATAACCTGAGGCAATCTATTTAAATCTGTTCCAATTTCTCCCCTACTCCAAACTGCCCTCTTTGAATAATTTTGTTTGCTTGTCCCAAGACTTCCCTTCATTAACTGCTTAAAATTTTGAGAGGTCATATTCATACTCTCTAGAGATTGCTGTTTGGTTGTAATTTTTGTGTGATTTTTCACTGAATTTCAAAAGGTTGTGCAAGTGTGTTACAGTTAAATATGTCCATCTAATTGTCCAATGCTCCTGGATCAGATTCACTCCTATCATTGTCAACCAACTCCTTCTCCAAAATTTATTTCAGATTTACCACTTCCTTTATCACATGTGTACATTGATATTCTAGCTGTACTTGCCCCTTGTTCCATTTTTCATTCATTCTATGTATTTACTATTATTCCTCTCTGGCTTCAACTTCCTGATAATCATTCTGTTAAACTGTCTGTTAATAGTTTAAAAGGTTTATATACATTCCATGGAGTTTCAATCCTGCATATACTTGAACTTATGTCATCTTATATTTCCATAATTCATTCATCTGCTATAAGAATTCATAAGACTGGAGACGTGAAGCACCTAGACATGATTTAATTCTCATCCATTTGGAAGATTAATCTTTAGTCAACAAGAAAGTTTAAAAATGGTTTAGAATGTATTCCAAACTACCAATTTTATAAATGGCTTTGTACAATGGTGTGTGATTATTTTGTTATACATGGGATAATATTTTCTACTACATTTAAGTTTTGGAAAAAAGAAAATTAAAATTTAATATTATAGAGGAATATGATAGAAATAAAAGAGAGATTTTATGTTTGTCACATCTCTGATGAGTACGCATATTCAAGACTTACTATGTTAGACAGATAGGGAAAACATAAAATAACATATGATAAGGCAACTATTTGGGACTTTTTAAAATGTACCTTATTAAATAATGAAATTTACTTTATTAGGTAACGTTTGGGTTTGAAATATGGGAGGCTGAGATATTTAACAAATTTTGAAAGACACCTAATGAATAACACAAACGGTGGGTGGTACTATTTCTACAGTTTAATGAATGGTTGAACCTGATTGGCATTAGTGCTGGGTAAGTAAATCAACTCTATTGTAACTCTATTGTAACTCTATTGCCACTAAGTATCATCTATTTGTCAAATGTTATTTTGGTGAATGTGATTTTTTTTGGTAGGTCGTGGGGCTTGAACTCTGGGCTTGGGCACTGTCCCTGTGCTGTTCAGCTCAAGGGGAGCACTCTACCACTTGAGCCACAGTGCCACTTCTGATATTTGAGTGGTTTATTGGAGATAAGAGTCTAACCGACTTTCCTGCCCGGGCTGGCTTTGAACCGTGATCCTCAGATCTCAGCCTCCTGAGTATTTAGGATTACATGCATGAGCCACTAGCACCTGGTTTGCAAATTTGATGTTTCAAAGTTTATTTGAAAAAGAATACACTTTCAGGAGATTAAATATTTTGAGAATGACAACATTTTTATACCACAGAACCAAGTTTTACTGAAGTACCTGTGTATTTTTTTATTGTGAAAATACTGTACACAGGGGTTACAATTACATGGGCAAGATAATGAGTGCATTTCTTATCAAGCATTGTAGCCTCCTCCTTTGTTTCCCCTTCCCATCCCTTCGCATCCTCCCCCTGCTCCCCCGACCCGATCCTCCCCACCACCACCCCCCCGGACCAAAGTTGTAAAGTTTGTTTTTGACATGGCAACTTGTACATCTCACAGTGTTATTAAGCAATAAGGATCTTCTCAATTAATGGTTTTTTTGTGAATTACATTTGACCTCTAAGTCAAGTTTTCCTGGCCTTTATAGACCAATTGTGGATCTATCCTTCCAGGAGCTATTTTTCTGGCCCACTTATGCTGGACTGAAATTGTTCATTAATCATTAGGGGAGGGGTATTAAAAATAATCTTGTGACACTTTGTGATCTTGTTCACTCATATGGGCTGGTCATCTGTAAATTGAAAGTTTGAATTGCAGTACTTTCTCTTAGATTTTGTGATCTCATCCTTCATTTTAAGTTGACTTGCATTTCACTATTGCTTACTGCTAATTCCTGCTTCTCAAGGAATTGAGGCCCTGAAATATTATAGGAAATGAGAAATTGACATGGATCTTCAATTACTTTCTATTGGCAGGTTGCCTGGGCCTAGTAGAGAAGTCTTGACCCTGTTATCTGATGATGTGGGTAACTGGGACATGGGATCCTAGAACCCATACATTTTGCAGAAGATAAATATCTTGCATACATGATATCAGAATAATTTGCGTATAATCAATAGTTATGCTTCAGAAATATGGAGAAAAACAGTTTGGAACCAGCGAGTTAAAACAATAAACAGAGCAGCAGAGTAAAATCCTTTATAGTTTAGAGGAAAACAACATTTTTTTTTACCATGTGAATTCAGAAGAACAAGAACACTTAGAAGGTATCACAAGTTTATAGTGAAGACATTACATTGATACTTTTTATATTCTAGTATGTATTCTAAACCTAATTATTTATATTCCAATTCTCTTTATTGGAATAAATAATTATCAATTTATTTGTCAAATTATCAATTTATTTTACTAAGGTTCACTGTGTGAAATATGAAATCAGCACATATAAATATAAATTATCTAACTATATATAATATAATAAAAAGGGCACATGTTTTGCATTGTTCTGTTGTGGTTAGGGTATCAAAGACAACTCTGTTTTAAAGTATTATTGCATTATCTGTACCTCAGTGTTAGGTAGAGTTAGACCTAAAGCTTTAGCATTTGTAGAGGCAAGAAGAAACACTGTGATTAAAACATTACCAATTTAAGGCCTAATAATGAGGAGAAACATGGACTTCTCCTGGAGCTATGGAAATATTTGGTGATAGAAAGTCAGTAGTGTAAGTTCCTGCCTGGTTGGACGGTAGACAGGCCAGACATCAGGAAATCATGCATATGAAGAATTTTTTCACCTTGGCGTTAACCTACTTTTGAAATGGTAGGTATAATAAACACTTAAATTTTGATAAAATACCTTCTAGTCTGAACAGTTCTGTCCGAAATGTTCATCTCTCTATGATCCCTTGTAACTAAGATTAGTTTTGTTCCAGTAAGACAATCTATGCTGTCAGGGTAGGATATTCTGGTTCGTCTGTTCCTACATGGAAGAAGGATAAAGGGTCAGGTAGACATTTGTGCCAGTAAGACCTCATTTGGGAAAATTTAAGCTGGAGAAGTTTAGAAGTAGCTCTTAAGCAAGGCTTACTTTGAAACTATTAGCTCCACAAAGCTAACTCAGTTACATAAATAAGTACTTGAAAAAGCCATCACCTTAGGACCTAGCTATAAGTGCTTCAAAGTATGATCAAATCTAAAATGAAAAAGCCTTAAAATTGTCATTGACAAAAAAACACAAATGTGAGCAATTGACTGAACAATATAATTTTTTTCCACTATACACATTATTTTAGGGAAATAAGATCAATAGTATTGTTAGGAACAATAAGGTTTCCTTGCTACAAATAGGCACCCAAGGATATAAGCCTGTATAAAGATTGCATCATTAATTACTTAAATTTAGAGGATACTACCTGCTTCAGTAGTACGTATACCCAAATTACAACAATACAGAGATTAACATGACACTTGCACAAGGATAATATGGAAATATGTGAAGTATTCCATATTTTTCGTTCTTCAGTTGCAGAAATGAAAAACAGTTATTAAGAAGTTGATTGCAAAATTACAAGCGTAACAATATATGCAAGTGTTAGAATTAAACATTAGTTTGACATCAGCGTATTAAATCTTCACCTTGGAAAGGCCTTTACATAGAATAACCTTTACAAAACTTTTGAAATTAGTTAACATTGTCATTTTATCCCAAAGAAACATACTACTTTAAGAACCTAGAAAAAGGGACTGGGAAGGTGGCTCAGTGGTAGAGAGCTTGCCTTGCATGCTTGAGGCCCTGTGTTCGATTCCTCAGCACAACATAAGCAAAAAAAAGCCAGAAGTGGCGCTGTGGCTCAAGTGGTAGAGTGCTAGCCTTGAACTGAAGAGCTGAGGGACAGCATCCAGGCCCAGAGTTCAGGCCCACGACTGGACCAAAAAACAAAAACAAGAACCTAGAAAAAAGTAATCTTAAATTTTCTATATGGAATGCAATATGAAAGGACACATTTATTAATAAATATATATATTATAAAACAATGTTGAATTCAAAGTATATCTAGGAAAGAATGAAATAGATTATGGATATTATGCAAACACAGAATATAGAATATTTTAAAATATACTTTTTTTCAGAAAAGAACCAGAAATATCTTTAGTTTCTGTACCACTCATTTCAACAGATAAGATCAAATTATTTCTGATTAAAAAATCTTAAACTGTGCAGAAATCATTACAGATGTACACAAACAACTCACATTTTGACATCAAAGCCAGGTAATTCACTTGGAAAAATTCCACGGAATTTTTACATTAAGATATTGCTGTTATTTGGATTGTGAAAATATTTTGTATGGACACAAAGAATGGACTGGCATTTTGATGTTTAAGAAACGTAACTGATATCTTAACTATGCTAAATAATGCTGCAATGAACATAGTTGTTCTGGTAGCTTTAGTATGGTCTTGTTTGATGCCTCTAAGTAGATGAATGGATTAAGAAAATAGAATCCTATGGAATGGAATTTTATGCCTCCCTCAGAAAGAATGACATTGCCCCATTTGTTAGGAAATGGAAAGACTTGGAAAACAATATATTAAGTGAAGTAAGCCAGGCCCAAAGAAACATATATCCTATGGTTTCCCTTATTTGCAATAACTAGTATATGTCTGAGACAAGCAGAAATGGTCAGATAAGTTGATGTTAGGTGAAATGAACCCCAAGATAAGGATTCAAATGTTTTTTTTTCTTTCTTGCAATTGTTTCTAACATATTTATAAGATGATTTCTTTGTTGCTTTGTATGTCCCTCTACCACCGTATAACCCCCGCTTTAATTGTATTTGGTGTTGGTATGATTTGTGGAGGGGAAGGAAAAAAACAAATTGTTTAAATAGGGATACAGGTTGACCCATTGCAACAATGAGATATACAAGATGTCATGTAGAAAAACGAACTTTACAACTTTGGCCAGGGGGAGGGTTAGTGAGGGGGGAGGGGAGTAGGGGGGAGATGAGAAGTTATGGGAAGGGGAAATAAAGGAGGAGCCAACAATGCTTGGTAAGAAATGTACTCATTACCTTGCCCATGTAATTTTAACCCCTCTGTATGGTGTTTTCACAGTAAAATAATAAAATTCAACAAAAAAAAAGATAAAAGAAAAGAAACTTAACCGAAACATTACAATTTAATAGAACAATTTGTACAGCCTTCCACAACTTCAAAGAGGTAGTGATGCATACTTATCCTTTTGGTAATATCAAAGGCAGTTTCTTCCAAGTTGTTCTTCAGACCTGGTTTGATATAATGTTTCAACAGAAGGAGATCCAGTGTATTTTTGCTATCTATATTCCCAGGAGGAAGATGCAAGGGAGTCAAGAAGCGTTTAGTTTGGGCATTGGTATCTGCATCATGATGAAGTAAGAAAGACACCACACTGGTATTATTACACGAGTAAGCACTGCACAGGGGTGTCCAGCCATTAATAATTTTTGCATGAATATCTGCTGCTTGAGCCACCAACTCATGGACAATGTATAAGTGTCCACTGTAGGCTTCCCGATGAAGAGGAGTATATTCATTGTCATCCCTAGTATTCACATGAGTGGCCTTTATGGAAGGTAGTCAGAACACTCTACTAAGCCAATTATTTTCAGCAGCTCAAAGAAGAAATTTGCTTGATCCTACTCCATTTTTTTTCTTGCAATTGATACGATTTCTCACTTTTTCATTTTGTTACTCATCTTCATCAGAATTGCCTAACTAGAGACTTTCAGTGCCAGTGGGAATAAGGTGTCCATGTATTTCCCCAATATTTCATATTTTTTGAACTTGTGGGAAAAATACAGTGAATTTTCTGCATCTTTTTTTTCATGATGATTTATTTTCTCTTTTTACATTTTTATTATTCTAAATCATTCTAACTGGAAAGTTGGGAATTGATGGAGAGCCGAGGAAAGATGTTCCTCTCCGTATTTAAATGTACAGACTGAAAATGAGGATCACTGTTGTCTTCATGTGCAGCTTCTTCCAGGAATGAGAAAATAGAAGGTGGCTCAGGGGTAGAGTGTTTGCCTTGCATGTACGAGCAATGGCAGGTCATGTCCACTTTGCAGCCTTGTCATTCAGACCCACGGTGCAAAGAAAATGACGTAATACCCCAGCCCTCTGAAGCTTGCCACTTTTTGTGGTATCCTACTTTATTTCTTCCTGCAAACCCTCAGGGCCTAGGATCCCAGGATCGGCTATGGGTCCA
The DNA here is from genome assembly GCF_019054845.1 of Dipodomys spectabilis. Taxonomy (NCBI): domain Eukaryota; kingdom Metazoa; phylum Chordata; class Mammalia; order Rodentia; family Heteromyidae; genus Dipodomys; species Dipodomys spectabilis. The sequence goes on from NW_024871192.1 coordinate 913,102, forward strand.
GAGACTGCATCACAGCCTAGGGTGATGGAAGCTGAGTCAGAGTTGCCACAACCTGAGTTCAAGCCCCGTGGTTGGCAAAATAAAGAATAAATAAAACAATTAATTAACTATTTAACTAAATTAAAAAGAAATAAACCTCTCTAGTTTGGAATTTCTGCCAGTTTCCTTCCTTAGCCTGGGATTTGAACTCAGGGTCTTGGTAAATCTGTAGCAATGTGAGGGTAGGTGCAGAGTTGCCACTACTTGAGTTCAAACCCCGTGCCAGCCAAAAATAAAAAAAAAGTCACTGAGCTCTGCAGGGGGAGTAGTTGTGGAGATGGGAGGGAAAGGATGGTAGGGGAAAAACAAACAAAGAGGAGGCAACAATGCTCAATAGGAAATGAACTCATGACCTTGCTCATGTAACTGTGATCCCTCTGTACAACATTTTTTGCAATAAAAATGTACAAAAAAAGAAACAATGTAGTGCTCAGAGAAGCACTTTGGAGGTAGGGTAAGGATGTCTGAAAAGCTGTACAAAATTCTACAGTGCTTTTTTAAGAAATGCTCTTTATGGAACTTAATGAACATAACTGCTTTCATTAAAAAAATTAAGCCACTGTCATGGAACTGGGGCCAGTATTTCTGTAATTACTGTTATTTGATCTCACCCTCCAGGTAACTCTTTTGCACCATGGGTGAAGGGGAAGCTTACTGTCTTTGAGGAAAAAAATTCAGGCTAGAGTTCTGAGGCCCCAAATGAATGCCCTGCAATGGAAAAAAATATTTCTATACATGTGTAATATATGATATATACTTACATATGTATGTTTATTACATATTATTTTTATTATTGATTTTGTATTTTATTTTTTATTTGATTCATTTATTTATTGTTTATTGTATTTAGTATTACTGTACACATAATATTTAGTACATGTTTTACATCTATTATAAAATGATTCACAATAATTTAGGACATTGACTCATTTTCATTTATACTTTATTAAGTTTTGAAACATGATACATAATTAAATGGAAGCATTTGTTACAGTCTTCACATGTTTAGAGTCTCTCCCACAGATGAGTTTTGTCTTCTTTATCTTTGGACACCTTCCTATAGGGATTTCGTTAGATGATTTATAATCAGAGGCCTTTTCTTGAGGATAGGCAAGTTGAGGAATAAAATTGTAAGGGTGGGGCTAGAATTGTGACTTAGTGGTAAGGAGCTTGCTCAGCATGCATGAATCCCATGGTTTGAATCCTCAGTACCACATACTTAGAAAAACTCAGAAGCTGTGGAGTGGCTCAAGTGGTAGATCTCTATTCTTGAGAAAAAGAAGCTCAGAGACAGTACCCAGGCCATAAGATCAAGCCCCAGGACTTTCAAAAATAAAAGGCCAGATTCTGGTGGCTCACATCTGGAAAAGTAGGAAAGCCTGTTAGACTCTTATCTCCAATGAACCACCAAAAGACACTGTGGCTCAATTGGTACTGTTTGCCTTGAGCTGAAGGGCTCAGGGACAGTGCCCAGGCTTGAGTTCGAGACACACAACTGGAAAAAAGTGAGGGTTAATCAAAGTATTTTTCCTATTTGCTAATTAAGAGAACGTTCTCTGGAAAATGAATGCTGATGTATACCAGAATTGGAGTCAGAGCTCAAGGTTCAAGTTTAGTAGATCCATATGCCCAGCCTCTGAGACTCTAGCATTATAACCTTGTGTGCTACACGGTTCTGAAAGAGTTAATATGCTCCCCAAGCCCTTTGTGATAAGCAGTTGACTTGTACTGAAAATGTCATTACAGTTCTGAACCTAGCAGAGAATCAGTTGCTCACGCCCATCACCCTAGCTTAGGAGGCTGAGGTCTCAGGATCACAGGGTAAAGTCAGCCAGAGTAGGAAAGACTATGACACTCTGACTTCCACTTCTGAAAGGTCAGATGTTCAAGAGCTTCCTGGGTTTCCCTTGGTGATGAGAATTTACTTGCACTCTAAATGTTCTTACAGTTCTCAAGCTATAGAAGCAGGAAAGAAACATTATTGGGTTCAAATTACGTACTCATGGTCCAAGCCCTAGCCCTGTTAGCAGGAAGAACTCCACTGTATCACTGTATTTGAAGGACAGAAAATAGTTGCAAAAGCCAGGCTAGGTGAAGAGACCAAGGCCTGCAGGATTAGGAGGCAGAAAAGACACACTCAACAGGAAAGTGAGCTGCAAAACCACTTATTCATTCCAGGCACAACCAGCAACGGGGGGGGGGGGGGGGAGGACTTCAAACATTTGTGAGAGTTACACCAGGGTCAGGCTTTTCTCAGCCTCTTCAAACAATGACTGATTAACCTTCCTCCCTCAGGTGAAGGGAGCCTCAAGCTATCTTTAGGTTACCAATACAGAGCCAGTTTAGTGTGTGAGTGTGTGTGTGTGTGTGTGAGGGAGGAACAGAGTTGAAAACCCTGATCTCTGGTTTTAAGGAGTGGGTTTTTCACTCTTCATCTGTCAGATTTGAAGGCCCTTCTTCTACCTCGGTGAGTCCATTCTCCTTCCTTCATTCTGCCCATCATTAATGCCAATCCCTAGTCCAAGGAGAAGCAGGGCCGTTTCTCTTCTCTCTCCAAGCACCTTAGTTAGAACCTGGCTCTTCCCTCTTGGCTCTGGGGCCCTCATGTGCCTGAGAAGCGGGAGAGAGACAGTCTTCCTGCTCTGTGGTTATGTGAATGCGATACTAGTATCCTGGCAAACTGCAGAAGGCCTCATGACTGCTAATTATTCCCTTCTTCCCTCTTGACGTCCAAGAACAGATTTATCTATCATCTTTGTATCTATCTATCTATCTATCTATCTATCTATCTATCTATCTATCTATCTATCTATCTATCTATCTATCTATCTATCTACCCACCCACCTACCTACCTACCTATTTATCTCTTTGCCAGTTCTCTGTTGAACTCAAGGCCTGGGCACTATCTGTAGCAATCTATTACTTGAGTCACAGCACCAATTCTGGCTTTTTCTGTGTATGTGCTACTGAGGAATCGAACCCAGGGTTCTTGCATGCTAGGCAAACAGTCTCTCACTAATCCACATTCCCAGCCCCCTCATCTTTTTCTTAATGGTAGTTTTATATAAGTAGGCTGCCATTTTTCGTCCCCAAGTTAATTTTTCTGAATACCGGTTACCTCTAAGAAACCTGATCTTGTCTTCCCTTGCCTGATTTGTGATTGTTCCTGTGTTGGCCTCATAATAAAATGTAAATAAACCTTGCTGAGAGCCTAAGTGTGCATCATATAAGGACACTGGCCTGCAACCCTGGAAGAGAAAAGCGATGGGCCTGAAATGAAGATTATGATGCAGTTTGTGCAACAGGCATCTCTGAAAAATAAATCAGTAAATAAAAGCAGAAGCATTGCATATGGTCAGTTTCCACTCAGGGAGGTATTACACACATAAGTAGGTAAGGCACTGATACATAACTTGGCCTTCTCTCTTTGAAATTTTTTTTGTGGCCATCCCAGGGCTTAAACTCAGGGCCCTATGGAATCCTGAGTTGTGTTACTCAAGGCTGAGGCTCTACCACTGCCACAGCTCCACTTCCAGCCATCTGGTCGATAAAAATTGGACATGAGCACCTCCCAGGCTTTCCTGCCTGCTCTGGCCAGTATCTCCTGCTTGGCTTTGTCTCTCAAAGCTGGAGCTCTACCCTCTGGGCCACTGCTCCATTCTGGTTTACTGGTGGTTTATTGGAGAAAAGAGGCTCACAACTTCCTGCACAGGCTGGCTTTGGACGGCAATCTCCTGAGGAGGATTCTAGCAACTTTCCTCAGGGATTTGCCAAGGAACTGCTCCACACAAACCTTTAGTCTAAATCTCAAGAGGTACTAGAGAAAAACAGAAACTGGAAGATGTTTCTAGTGTGTTCTAGATACTTAAGGTTGGAAACATTCATAATTATTAGGTCATTTTATAGGCAAAAGTAGCACTTCAGACTGCATGAGGATCGTTCCAGCTTTCAATCCACTCATCCTGAGACAGTAAATTTACTGCAGCTCAATGCTAAGTGACTGAACTGGCATGTCCTGTGGACATTTGCTCCCAAATCCTGGAACACTCCTTTCTCACTTTTGGCGGCAAACCTGTGACCAGAGTAGAAGATGAGGAGAGAAAATCGTTTTCAGAGAAAGCAGCTATAAAGAACATTGGGTAGTTTACTTATAAATTAAAACCAATGGAATGACCCTGTTAAGAAGTCAGCTTGTCCAGAGTAAAAAATGAAGAAGGAAAGAAAAGGAAGTGCCAGTGGCTGCTGACTCTAATCTCAGCTCTGAGGAGGCTGAGATGTAGAGAACCTTAGTTTGAATCCAGCCAGTATTGGAAAGTCCATGACACTGTTATTTCTAAGAGATCACAGAAAAGCCCAGATGTGGGGCTGCGACTGAAGGTTAATGCAATACCTGAGCAAAAGCAGCTCAGGGATAATGCCTAGGCTCATAATCCAACCCCAGGACCTGCCCTTGCAAAAAGGGCCGGTACCTCCATGTCTTTGCGTATGTATGGATGTTCCTTTAGGTATAGTTTCAGAGTACTCATAATGAACAGCACCAAACTAGGAAATTTGTTTTTAATACAATGATTTCATAGCATAGAGAGTGCTTTCGAAACAGTGCATGTTCAGGGACTCTCCTTACTGTTCCCAGTGTAACCTGAGGGTTTCTTCCCACCCCATGCTGTGGGAAGAAGTCTCACTCATTGTATGAACTGGCAAACAAAAGGCCTTACTCCTGTACAGCGGTGAAACAACTCCATTTGGACCAATTAGTGAGGATGAGTGTGGGTAGGCTCTGAAGGCCAGGAGAAAAAGGCCTCTTTGTACCCCAAGCTATCTCTCTCCCCAGTTCTCTGTTTTGACAGGATGCCTTCATTTTTGTAACCTCCCTTGGCAGGCCAAGTTCCCTGCACTTATCCTGCCTTTGTGAGACTATATTCCGGTGTTCAGATACAGTGCTCAATATAATTCAGGAGTTCTTCAGGCAGAAAACTAGGATATTGAACCTAATGAAATGTTTAATTGCGGACGATTATGGGCCTGTGATGCCTTTCCTAGGTTTCTGGAACCTTGGGAAATCCAAGCACATATCACATATCAGAAAGATTCCTGTCATCTAGGGATGGTGAAGCTCATCATGTTTTGAAACATTTGACCTCTCCTTGTTGGGCCCTGGGTGGCTAGGTTTTGGGTTGAACACAGGGCCTGGGTGCTGAACATGAGCTCAGTGCAGAAGCCTAGTGCTTTACCATTCTGTGTCTTAGTTTCACTTCTGGTCTGTGTGTGTGTGTGTGTGTGTGTGTGTGTGTGTGTGTGTGTGTGTGTGTGTGTGTGACCCTGTGTGTGCATGCAGACACCAGTAATGGAGCTTGAATTCAGCACTGTACCTTGTTTTTCTTGAACAAGGATAGCTCTCTCCCACTTGAACCACAGAGCTACTTCAGGCTTTTTGCTAGTGAGGTGGCCCTGAGAAATCAAGGCCAGGGTTTCATATATGCAAAGCACTCTACGGCACATTCCCAGCCCTCTACTTCAGGTTTGTTAGTTTGTTTCTGCTTTTTTGTTATTGTTGGTTGTAGCAGATGATGTATGGGCCTGCGTGCTGACCCTGAGTTCTTCAGCTCAATTCTGGTGCTCTACCACTTGAGCCACAGAGCCACTTCAGGTTTTCTGGTGGCCCATTGGAGCTAAGTGTCTCAAGGACTTTTCTGCCCCAGACTAGCTTTGAACCATGATCCTCAGATCTCATCCTCCTGAGTAGCTAGGATGACAGGCATGAGCCACAAGTACCAAGCTTCCACTTCAGGTTTCTTAGTGTTCAATTGGACATAATAGTCTCATAGGACCTTTTGTGTATGAGATAGTTTGGAACCCAGATCCTCAGATCTCAGCTTCCTGAGAAGGCAGCTATCAACCCCTAGGTCATGGCACTCTGCTCCAAGGGGGTCCGTGGTTCCACATGGTGGAGTGGTAGCCATGTGCCCAAGAGGTAAGGGTCAGAGCCTAGGCCCTGATTTCAAGGTGATGACTTAGCCAAAGCAGAACAAAACAATTGTCTTCAGGAGACAACTCACTAGTCTTCAGTAATACATAATTTTGTCCCTGCCATGGAGACATATCTGAACTCAAACTTCTTGTCTGCATAATCATCTCAGTATGTAGCTCTTACAACGACCCAATGAAAGAATGAATCCTGAGAAGGACACAGCACGTGGCACTCTTCGCATTACTCAGCACACAGCATCCTGTGAAAGACTCAGAACACAGCACCCAATGCAGGACTCAGCACACTGCACCCTGTGAAAGCCTCTACACATAGCTCCCTGTGCAAGACTCAGCACAGAGCACCCTATGAAGGACTCAGCACATAGCTCTATTCCAAAAGTTGTGATTAGAATGAGGGAAATAATAGAAATATACTGTGACATCATGAATATTGTGACATCACATTGCTAGATGTAATGACTATTGTGTCACATTGTCACATCACAAATCTGTTCTGACTTCATCACATTTGTGCCAACAAATCCCTTTGGAATCCTCACAATCACATTCTAAAATTATATACTCATTGTGAGTTAATGACAATTGAGGCATGCCATTGTCACATCAGCAATCTACTGCGACATCACAAAGGTATTTTGAAATCATCACTATTATGGCATCACCAACTTATTGTCACATAACACTCTTATGACATAATTTGATATCATATTGCAATTGTGATATTACTGTACCATCATGTTTTCACAAATCTATTATGCCCTCATCACATCTTAGAAAATTCATGGCCTTTGGGATATCAAGTTCTTTCTATGAACGTGTTTCATTGTGAACTTGTAGCAATTGAAATTTGAAATAAGATGTGACATTACAAACTAGTTTTGACATCACTAACCCAGTTTTATATCATTAACATTTTGAAAACTGAAACCTGTTAGGAATTTTAGCACTTTTGACAAAACACATGTGTCATCACAGTTCATTTGTGTATGTCATTATGGTTTCATTCTCATATCCTCACTATATACTAATGGCAATTAAGATCTGACATGCCATTTTGACATCACAAACCCTTTGTGACATCATATCCAATTTGACATCAGACTGTTGTTATGACACCATCAGCTCATTGTGACATCATCAAGCTACAGTGACATCATAGCATTGCCATTTTGCTGTCATAGACACACTGTGAATGTACTGTGAATGTATATCCTGTGATTTCATAATATTTCAAATATGGCATATCAGTTGATATCAGAAACACATTGTGACCTCATAACCATTGTAACATTATAAACCCTGTGTGACGTCATAACCAGTGTCATATCACATTGTTATTATGACATCTTTAGCTTATGGTGACATCACAAAATGACAATGACATTATAGCATTTGCCATTATGTCATTGTGATATCACAGTCACATTATGAATACCTGATCTGTGATTTCATTGTATTTGAAATGGGGCATATGGGTTGATATCAGAAACTCATTGTGTTGTCATAACCATTGTCACATCAAAATTCCCTTTGTGACATCAATTTGGCAATGTGACATAACAAAGACAATGTGATGCTACTCAGGCACCGTGATATCACAATGGTCATGAACTCACAATGGGTTTCTGATATCAACCAACACGCCACATTAGAAATAGAATCAAATAACATAATAGGCAAACACAACGTGTATATGACATCAGAATGACAATGTGATGTTACAGTGCTATGATGTCATTGTAGTTTTACATGTCAAAATGAGCTGATGGTATCATAATGGCAACATGATGTCACAATTATGATGATGTCAGAAAAGATTTGTTATGTTTCAATGGTATGTCTGATGTCAGGTGTCATTAGTTCCCCATGAGGATATGGATACAAAAAAAGTTCTGTGATGTCACAGAGGTCATGTGTGTTTTCAAAGGTGGTAAGAGGTCATAATAGTTTAGTAATGGCATGATGTGATCCATAATGTCACAATGGAAATGAGATGTCACAATGGAAATGAGAAGTCTTATTGGGTTTTTGATGTCACATTGGTGATGAGGTCACAATGGTTTTGTGATTTCAGTTTATTTGTAATATCAGAATGATATATCCAATTTCAATTACTCATAATTCAATGTGAGGATACCAGGTGATAGAAGAAGCTTCATAGTATGAGGTCATAGCATGTGAAAACCCAATAGGACAGTGATTTTACAATGACAATGTGATGTCTCAACATCATGTTATAATCATGTTGTGAGGTCATAATTGGTGACACCATACTAATGAGGGGTCACAATAGATTTGAGATGTCCCAAGGGGTTGGTGATGTCACAATGGCCTGTAGGATCTCAATTGTCATTAATTCATTATGTGTATATGAGTTTGGGAAGGGATTCTGATGTCACCAAAGTATATGTAGTCACAAAGGTGAAGAACTAACAGGTCTGAGATGTCCAAAGTCACACAATGGTTATGATGTCCAGTGGTGTGATATCATGATGTTACACTGGATTTTAGATATCTCATGTCATATCTGAAATATGAGGTCGAACACAGTATTTCAACTCACAAAGGGCCTAAGATACCACAATGGCATTTCACAAAAATTATGAGGACAGGAGAAGTATTTGATGTCACAGTGAGTTAGTGATATAATGAAGGCAATGTGCTGTGACAAAGAGATTTGATGTCACAAAAGTTATGAGTTCACAATGGTTTCCTGAAATCAACTCACATGACACATTTGAAATTGAATGAAATCAAAGAATAGGCATTCACAATGGGTCTATGACATCCAAATTACAATATGATGTCAAGGCAGCAATGTTTGATAGGATATGTACTCATTACCTTGCTAATGTAACTGCAATCCCTCTGTACACTATACTTACAATAAATAACACGCAGAAGAAAAAAAAAGAAAAAATGGTATGGTTTCATTGGTGTTTGGTGATGTTACAATGAGATGATGATGTCATGATGACAATGTGATTTCACAGTCATAATTATTGCTCAAAGTATTTGTGATGATACAATGCTATGTGTGATCACAATTTTCATTAGTTCACTATGAGGATATGGGTACACAAAGGGTCTGTGATGCCAGAGAGGTCATGTGTTTTCTTAAAGGTGCTAAGAGTTCACAATAGCTTTGTGATGTCACAATGTGATTGCGAAGGCACAACAGCAATGTGATGTCACAATGGGTTTGTGTTGTCACAGTGGTGATGAGGCCAAATGAATTTGTGATGTCACTATGAGTTTGTAATATCACAATGACATGTGTAATTTCAATTTCTACTAGTTCACAATGAGGATACAATTTCAAAGAAAAAAAATTTAAGCTCCAAAGACCTTGAGTTTTTAATCATAACTTGTGTGATATGCTGCCTTTAGTAAGCTTATAATGTTTTCAAACTCATAATGATTCTGGTATGACATATGATATTCGAAATTGACTCTGACATCATGAACATTGTGACATCACATTGATAGATATCAAGACCATTGTATCATATTGTGAACTCATAAATCTATTAGGACTTCTTCACATTTGTGCCAATACATGACTTTGGAGACAACACAGTCTCTTTGTGAACTCATATCTTCATTGTGAATTGATGACATTTGAGATCTGGCATGGCATGGTGACATTTCCCACCAATTGTGACAACACAAACCTATTATAGTAGAAACACATTGTGTTCTAATAGCCATTGTGGTAGCACAACCCCTTTGTGATCCCACATTTCCATTGTGATATCACTAACTCACTGTGAAATTGCAATCCTCTCATACCCAGTCCAGGAATGAAATGTGAAACCTGAATTCAGTTGACATCTAGATCATGGTGACATTACACTGATAGATGTTATGAGTATTTTGTCCTAACACCTGTTACTACTGCATCACTTTTGAGACAACGCATGCTTTTGGAGACATCACAGTTCCTTTGTGAGCTCATATACGCATTGAGAGTTAATGACAATTGAGATCACATGTATCATTTTGATAGCACCAACCTATTGTGACCTCACACACCTGGTAAATTCATCACCAGTGTGGCCTTACCAATTGTGATATCAAAACATTATTAAGTCATCATATTGCAACCTACATTACCATTGTGATATCACTGTTCCATTGTTTTTTCAAAAATCTAGTATGTCTTCATAGCATTTTAGAAAATTCATGGCCTTTTATATTCAGTCTTCTTCTGTGAACTCATATCCTCATTGTGAAATAGTAGCAACTGAAATTGGACATGTGATTATGAGATGTGACTTCACAAAACTATTTGATTTCATCACCAATGTGACATCCCAAACCCATTGTGAACTTTCATTGTCATTTGACATCACTATCACATTGTGACATCCCAAACCTATTAGGACCTCTTAGCACCATTGAAAAAACACATGGCCTTTGTAACATCACAATCTCTTTGTGTAACTATACCCTCATTATGAACTGACAATTGATATCAGACATGCCATTGTAACATAACGAACATTTGTGACATCACCAACGTGACATATTCTCATTATGACAGCATCAACTACTTTTGACATCACAGAACTACAGTGATAACATAGCATTATGAGGACACATTTTCATTGTGATGTTATAGACAGATTGTGAATGTCTGTTTTTAATCTTTTTTTTTTTTTGCGTGTGTGGGTCGTGGGGCATGGAGCTTGAAATCTGAGCTTGGGTACTCTCCCTGTTCTTCAGTTCTAGGAGAGCACACTGTCACTTGAGCCACAGCGCCACTTCTGGTTTTCTAGTGGTTTTTATTGGATATAAGAGTCTCATGGATGTTGAGCATTTCTTCATGTGTCTATTGGCCATCCTTCTTTCTTCTTCAGAGAAGTTTTTCTTTAAGTCTTTTGCCCACTTGTTTATTGGGCAGTTATTTCTTTGAGGATTTGTTGTTGGGGGATTTAATTTTTTGAGTTCCAAGTATATTTTAGATATGAGACACTTGTCCGTTTTATGGCTAGTAAAGATCTTCTCCCAATCCGTGGGCTTTCTATTGATCTTGCTAGCTATGTCCTTTGCCATGCAGAAGCTCTGCAACTTTATGCAATCCCATTTGTCCAACCTTTCTTTGATTTGTTGTGTTTCAGGGTCTCTATTCAGAAAATTTCGGCCTGAGCCAAGGAGACCTAGGGTTTCTCCTATTCCATCCTGTAATGTTTTCAGAGTGTCTGCTTTGACTTCGAGGTCTTTGATCCATTTGGAGTTGATTCTGGTGCAGGGTGATATATAAGGATTTAGCTTTAGTTTTCTACAAGTAGTTAACCAATTTTGCCAGCACCATTTACTGAAGAGGCTGCCTTTGTTCCATTCTATTGTTTTAGCTCCCTTATCGAAGATTAGATGGCTAGAGGTCTGTAGGTTCATTTCTGGGTTTTCAATTCTATTCCATTGGTCCTGAGGTCTGTTCTTATGCCAATACCAAGCTGTTTTGATTACTATGGCTCTATAGTAGAGTTTGAAATTTGGTATTGATATTCCTCCAGCAGTGTTCTTTCCGATGAGGAGCGTTTTTGCTATTCGGGGTCTTTTATTGCTCCGTATGAATTTTTGGATTGCCTCTTCTATTTCCTTGAAGGATGAGGTTGGAATTTTGATAGGTATCGCGTTGAATTTGTAGATAGCCATTTTCACGATGTTAATTTTTCCAATCCGGGAGCATGGGAGCTTTTGACATTTTTTAAGTTCTGTGTTGACCAGAAAGAATGACATTGCCCCATTTGTTAGGAAATGGAAAGACTTGGAAAAAATTATATTAAGCGAAGTAAGCCAGGCCCAAAGAAACATAGGCCCCATGGTTTCCCTCATTTGCAATAGCTAGTATATGTATGAGTCAAGCGGAAAAGGTCAGATAATGTGATGTTAGGAAAATGAGCCCTTAGATATGTATTTTAATGTTTTTTTCTTTCATGCATGTGTTTCTAACACATTTATAAGATTATTTCTTTGTTGCTTTGTATGTCCCTCCCTCACAGTATAACCCCTGCTTTCAGTATGTTTGATGTCAGTATAACTTGTGGAGGAGATGGGGAAAAACAAGTCGTTTAAGGATACAGGTGGACCTATTGCAACAATGAGAAGTACAAGTTGTCATGTCCAAAATGAGCTTTACAACGTCGGTGCGGGGGGGGGGGGGAGGAGAAGGATTGGGACTGGGGGGAGAGAAGGGGGAGGCTGGGAAGGGATGTGAAGGGTAAACAAAGGAGGAGGCTGCAATTCTTGGTAAGAAATTTACGCATTATCCTGCCCATGTAATTGTAACCCCTCTGTACAGTATGTTCACAAATAAAATAAAAAAAAAAAAAAGAGTCTCATGGACTTCCCTGCCTGAGTTTACTTTGAAGTGTTATCCTCAGATCAAAGCCTCCTGAGTAGCTTGGATTACAGGTGTTAGCCACCAGCGCCCAACTTTTTCATTGTATTCCAAATTTGACATGTGTGTTGATATCAGAAACATAATGTGACCTAATAACCATTGTAGCATCATAAATCAGCAGTGACATCAAATTGTTATTATGACACCATCAGCTCATTGTGACATCACCAAACGATAATGGCATCATAGCATTATAAATCACAGTGACATTGTTACATCATAGATGTAACAGTGTGAAAGCCTATTCTAGGAATTCATTCTGTTTCTGAAACCCATTTTGACCATATAACCATTCTGATATCACAATCCCTTGTGACATCGCATTGCCATTGTGATATCATTAACCTGCTATGCCATCACAAACCAGTCCTGTCCTTAAAAGTTTTGTGACATGTTGCCATTGTCATATATTAGGCCCTATGTGAGCTCACAATCTGTTTTCAATCTCATATTTCTGGTATGACATGTGATATCAGAAATCCCCTCTGACCTCATACTGCCAGAGGTCATGACCATTGTGTCACATTGTGATATCACAAAACTGTTAGAATGGCATCACATTTGTGACAACACATGCTTTTGGGGACATTACAGTCCCTTTTTGAATTCATACATTCATTGCCAATTAATGACAATGGAGAACTGCCATGACAATCTGACATCATGAACCCATTGTGACATTACAAACTTATTGTAACCTCATCATGAGAATGGCATCAACAACTAATTGCGGTCTTAAAGCATTGACATGACATTGTGGTATTGCCAGTGTGATGTCACTGTCCTATTGTGTTTTTACAAACCTATTACGGCCATATCACATCTTAGAAAATTCATGGCCTTTGAGACTTCAAGCTCTTTCTGTGAACTCCTGTACTTATGACCTCTAAGGCAAGGAGAAAAACCATGGAGTCGCATTTAACACAATAAACCAATTTACACTAGAAAGGGGACTGTGATTACCTTATCCTGGACTTGATACCCAGGTCCAAGAGCAGCCTTGACCACCAAACCTCAGACCTCCAATGGGCACCCTTTCTTAATTGGTCTGCAAACCAACATCCAAAAAATTATCATCTCCAAAGATCCAAACTTCAACGGGCAAGGCTTGTTACTTTTCCATCCCTCCCTCCTTCGCCACAGACCTGTCCTTCCTTCCTGGTCTTTTCCTTTTTCCCTTCCACCACTTCCTTCTTCTCTTCAGTCCACTCCACTCTCCACAGGTCTGCCCTACTCTATGCCAGTGACCAATTGCTAACCTTCTGCTCTCCTTCAACTTCCTCTCTTCTCAGATTTTTTCCTTCTTGCTGTCCTCACACTTTCTTCCATCTGGGTAGCTCCCATTTTTATCTCCCCTTCCAGTGCTCTGAAAATGCAACCTATATATAGGTTGTAACCCTCCTCACTCCAATGGGTCTCCTGCCTAACCGTTTTCAACCATCACTTCCCAAACTGCCCAATGTTCAATCACTTCTTGACAGCTCACCATGTGAGGTTTGACACCTCCACCTTTGGCAGCATTCCCCACACTATCCAGGGAGCCAGGCCAAGAATTTAAAATGATTGTCAGCTCCCACAGATAATTCTGTCCCCACTGGTTATTACAGTATCCTCATAGTGAATTAGAAGAAATTGAAGTTGTATATGTCACTGTTATATTACAAACTTGATGAGACAACACAAACTCATTGTGATATCACATTGCCATTGTGCCACCATGATCACATTGTGACGTCCCCAACTTATTGTGATCTCAAAAGCATTGAAAAAAGCATGGCCTTTGTGACATCACAGGCCTTTGTGTACCCATATCATTTTGAGCTAATGACAATTGAGATCAGACATGCCATTTTAACATCTCAAAACCTTTGTGACATCATCACCAGTGTAACATCACATTATCATTATGACAACATCAGCCCATCGTGACACCATATAACAACAATGACATCATAGCATTATGACATTACAATGTTATTGTTATGTCCCAGATGCCTTGGAATGCCTATTCTGTGATTTCATTCTATATCAAATGTGGCAAGTGAGTTGATATCAGAAATACATTGTGATCACATAACCATTATGACATCACAATACCTTGATGACACCATATTGGCATTATGATATCACTAACCCACTGTGACATCATCAAACTGTCCTATCCTCATAAATTTTTTGACATGCTGCCAGTGTGTTATCTTTGGCCTCTCTGAGTTCATAAATTGTTCAACTCAGAATACATCAGGTATGACATGTGATATCAGAAATCCAGTGTGACATCATGACCACTGTGACATCACACTGCCAGATGTCATGACCACTGAGTCACATTGTGACATCACAAACCTGTTACGACTCATTAAACTTGTGCCAATATATTCCTTTGGAGACATCAAACCCTTGTGAATTTATATATTCATTTTCAATTAGAGATCTGGCATGAGACTATGACATCACCCACCATCCCATTGTGAAATCACAAACCTATGTGACCTCCTCACCTGTGTAGCATCACCAACTGTTTGTGACTTCAAAAAAATACTATATCAGGTAATGGTAACATCACATTGTCAATGGGATTTTCACCATTGCATTTTCACCAATCTATTATTTCCTCATATTTTACAAAATTCATGGCCTTTCTGAATTCTAGCTCCTTATGTGAACTCGTATCTTAATTGCGATCTAGTAGAATGAAATTGGACATGTAATGGTGATATTACAAATTCATTGTGACATCACTATCCATGTGTGACCTTATCACCACGGTGATTTCACAAACCCATTGTGACATCACATTACCACAGTGATATCATGATCACCTTGTGACATCCCAAACTTGTTGTGACCTCTTAGCACCTTTGAAAAAGCACATGGTGTTTGTGAAATCACAGTCCCTTTGGGTAACCATGTCTTCATTGTGAACAAAGGACAACTGACATCAGGCATGCCATTGTACCATTACAAATGCTGTGTGACATCATCTCGAGTGAGATCACATTGTTATGATACCAACTGCCCATTGTGACATCCCAAAATGACAATGACATCATAGCATTATAACATCACATTTTCATTGCGAGGTCATAGAGACAATGTGATTGCCTATTCTGTGATTTCATTCTATCTCAAATGTGGCATATAGGTTGATTTCAGAAACCTATTGTGACCACATCACCATTGTGACGTTACAATCCCTTTTTGAATCATATTGACATTGTGATATTATTAATGCAATGTACCATCACAAACATGTCTTAACCTTACAAATTTTGTAATAAGCGACTACCTTGACCAGGGCTGGATGCCCAGAGCTAAATGCAGCCTCAACCATGAATCCTCAGTCCTCCCAAGATCAATCCAGCCATTTGTTAACTGGTCTGCAAACAACCAGCCCCCAACATAATTAACTCCAAAGCTCTACACTTCAAAGGACAAGGCTTTTTCCTTTCTCTTCATCCTCCTTCTCTTCAGACCTGTCCTATCTTTCAGGTCTTTTCATTTTTTCCTTCAACCATTCCCTTCTTCTCTTCAGGCTGCTCTATTCTTGACAGACCTGCCCTGCCCTGTCCAGGTGGCCAGTTGCCGTCCTTCACCACCTGCTCTCCCTCAATTTCCTCTCCTCCCAGGTCTTTACCCTCCTGCAGTCTCATCACTTCTTTCCTTCCAGGACTTTCCCCTTTTTCTCTCCCCTTCTGTTGCTCTGAACATGCATCCTATATATAGGTTGTACCTTTCCCCCACTGGAATATATTTCCTGCATAAGAGTTTTCAAACATAACTTCCCAAATGTCCATGCCAAATCATTTCTTGGCAGCTCACCATGTGGGGCTTGACATCCTATCTCCTTCAGCAGCATGTCCTTCCCCCTTCAGTGGCATGCACTCCCCTCTCCGGTGGTCTAGACTAGGACCCTATTATGACTATTTGTTCCCGTGGATTATAAGGGCACTGCTGGTTATTACAATGTCCTCATGGTGAACTAGGAGCACTTGAAATTGGACAAATAATTGTGATATTACAAACTCATGACATAACTAACCCATTTTGACCTCATCACCACTGTGACATCACAAACCCATTGTGAAATCACATTGCTGTTTTGACACCAGGATCACATTGTGACATCCCAAATCTATTATGACCTCTTATAACCTTTGAAAAATTACATAGCTTTGTTACATCATAGTCCCTTTGTGTACCCAAATCCCCACTGTGAAATATTAACAATTGAGAATCATACATGACATTTTAACATCAAAAACAGTTTGTGAGATCATCACAATTGTGACATCAGATTGAAGTTTTGACACCATCTGCTCATTGTAAAATCAAAAAACGAAAATGATATGATAGAATTAGTACTTCACATTGTCATTGTGACATCATAGACACAGTATGAATGCCTTTTCTGATTTCATTCTATTTCAAATGTGGCCTGTAGGTTGATATCATAACCAAATCGTGAACTCATAACCATTGTGACATCACAATCCCTTTGTACATCACGTTGCCATTGTGATATCACTAACCCACTGTGACATCTCAAACCTATCCTGTCATCATAACTTTTGTGACATGCTGCAATTCTGATACCATAGGCCTTTTTGTCCTCATAATCTGTTGTCGACCTCGTTAGATTTCACATATGACATTTGATATCACAAATTCCCCGTGACATCATGACCATGGTGAGATCACACTGCCAGATATCATAACCATTGTGCCAAATTCTGACTTCACAAACCTTTTAGGATTTCAATATATTTGTGACAACACATACTTTTGGAGAAGACGCAGTACCTTTGTGAACTCATATACTCATTGTAAGTTAAAGACAATTGAGAACCATCATGTAATTGTGACATGCCCAACACATTGCGACATCACCAATCTTTTGTGACTTCATCACGAATGTGGCATCATCAACTAATTGTGACACCAAAAGAATATTTTGACATGACGTAGTGAGTTGATATTGCCATGGTGATTTCACTGTCCCATTATGTATTCACAAACATAAAATGACCTCATAACATTTTTAAAAATTCATATCCTTTAGGACTTCAAGCTCCTTCTGTGAACTTCATGCACATTGTGAAATACTAGCAATTGAAATGGGACATGTGTTGGAGATATTACAAAACCATCATGATATCAAAAACCCATGGTGACCTCATCACAACTGTGTATCATAAAGCTATCATGACCTTAAGTACCTTTGAAAACACACATGGCATTTGTGACATCACAGTCCATATGTGTACCCATATCCTCATTGTGTACACATGACAATTGAATTCATATATGCCATTGTAACATCACAAACCCTTTGTGACCCCATCACCACATATTCATTATGACATCATTACTTCCTTGCAACATCAACAATTTACAATGACCTCATAGCATTATGAATTATATAGTCATTGTGATGTTATAGACACATTGTAAATTTCTATTATCTTATTTCATTCTATTTCAAATGTGGCATGTGGGTTGATATCAGAAAACCATTGTGATCTCATAAATATATGGCATCATATTCACTTAGTGACATCACAGTGCCATGGTGATATTACTAACACACCATGGCATCACAAATCTGCCCTGTCCTCATAAGTCTTGAGATGTGCTGCAACTGTGATGTCTTAGGCCCTTTATAAGCGTGTAATCTGCTTTAATCCTTATAATATTTCAGTTATGATATGCGACATCAGAAATCCACTGTGACATCATGATCATTATGACATCATACTGACAGACATCACGAACATTGTGTCACACTGTGACATCACAAGCCTCTTAGGACTTCATCATATTTGTGACAACACCTGCCTTTGGAGATACCACAGTCTGTTTGTGAACTCTTATTCTCTGTGATTTCATAAAAAATGGGATCCTTTATACCATTTGGATATCACCAACCAATTATGACATCATAGACCTACGATTACCCCTTATGTATATGGCATCAGAAACTAACTGTGACATCAAAACATTTTGTGAAGTCACAATATGACACGATGATCATGACATCTGTCAGTGTGATATCACAATGGTCATGATGTCACAGTGGATTTCTGATATGTCATACATGAAATATGATGTTGAAAACAAATTATGAGGACAAAAGGTCTAAGATATCACAATGTCAGCATGTCTCAAATGTATGAGGACAGGAGAAGTTTGTGATGTCACATTGTGTTAGTGATAGCACAATGGCACTGTGATGTCACTAAGTGATTATGATGTCAAAATGGTTATGTAGGCACAAATGTGCATTTCTCATATCAATTCTCATACCACAGAATCACAGAATAGGCATTCACAATATGTGTATGATGTTACAAAGAGAATTGTTGTCATAATGCAATATGTCATTGAGTTTGGTGATGTCACAATGAGCTGAGGTTTCCATAATGAAAAAGTGATGAGACACTGTTGAGGATGTCACAAACACTTTTTGATGTTATAGTGGCATGCCTGATCTCAATTGTCATTACTTAACAAGGATATGGATACACAAAGGGACTGTGATGTTGAAAAGGGCATGTGATTTTTCAAAGGAGCTAAGAGGTCATAATAGATTTGAGCTGTCACAATGGAATCATGATGTAACAATGACAATGTTGTCACAATGGCTTTGTGATGTCATGGCGGTGATGATGTCAAAATGGGTTTGTGATGTCACAATCAAATTTCCAATTTCAATTGCTACCAGTTCACAAGGAAGATACTGTATTAATCAGCAGGGTCCCAATAATATATAGGGTCCAATAATCAGCATGGCCCCATCTCCTGGCAAGCTGGAGAGGACAAAGTATGCCACCAAAGAAGGTGGGGCATTCGGTGGGAGGGGCTGATGCATTAATCTCCACGTGTTGAACTGTTAAGAATTTATTGGGCTGTGGGCAGTTTGGGATGTTACAGTTAAAACATGTTAGGCAGTTGGAGTGGAGAAGGGGTACAGACTTTATATAAGCTGCTTGTTCAGAGCAATAGAAGGGGAGAGAAAAAGGGAAAAGTCCTGGAAGGAAAAAAGTGGTATGATAGCAGAAGGGGAAAGACCTGGGAGGAGAGGATGTTGAGGGAGAGCAGGAGGTGAAGAATGGCAAAAGACAACCCAGGCAAAGCAGTTAAGGCCTGTGGAGAGTGGAGAGGCCTTAAGAGAAGAAGGAACTGGTAGAAGAGAAAAAGGGAAAGTCCTCGAAGGAAGTATAGGACTGTGAAGGAGAGACAAAGGGAAGGGGAAAAAAAGGCTTGCCCTTTGATATTTGGAGCTTTCGATATCATAATTTTGGGGGTTGATGGTTTGGAGAACATTTATTATATTAACTGTGTCTCGATGAATTCTCTTGAACTATAGAGGTCCTAATTTTTGGAGACCCCATTGACATAATCCATTTGGATGGCATCAGGCCTTGGCCCCAGAGAAAAATCCCCATAGGAGAGAGTGTCAGCACTCAGGGTTGAGAGTCTACCTCAAGTGTCTGTCTTCAGAGGAACAACATGGACAAAAGTCATTTAGGTACCTCTAAGGATACGTCTGGGCAAGCTTGCCAGTCTGTTTTGAGGACCCCCTCTAGAGGTCAAGTGTGGCTTCCTTAGGAAGCCATCTGGGAACTCTTTGAGAGGCCGTGTAGGGCTTCCAAAGGAAGCTATCTGGAACCTCATCAAGAGTACATCTTCAACTTCCTTAAGAAGCCATCTGAGACCTACTCTGTAGGTCATCTGGGGCCTTCTCCAGGGGTCATCTTGGACTTTCTCCAGAGGTCATCTGGGGCTTCCTCAGAAGGCCACCTGAGACCTCTTCAAAAGTAGTCATTGGGGCTTCGTTAAGAGGCAATCCAGGACCACCTCTTGAGGTCATTTTGAGCTTCTTTGGGTGGTCATCTCGGGTTACCTTGATGAGAAATGTATGACTATCTTCGGACATCATCTGGGACTTCCTTGAGAAGCCATATAGGACCTTCTCTGGACGTAATCTGTGGCTTTCTCAAGAGGGTTATCTGGACCCTCCTCTGGAGTTCATATGTGGCCTCTGTGAGTGGCCATCTGGGAGCTACATGAGAGGTAATCTCAGCCACATTGAGAGGACATCTGGGACCTCCCTTGGAGGTCATCTAACACTTCCTTGGGAAGCCATTTGAAACCTCCAAGAGAGGTCTTTTAGGGCCTCCTAGGAATGACATATGTGACATCCTCCACAGACCGTCTGTGGCCTCCTCAACAGACAATCTGGCACATTCTCTCTGTCATCTGGGACCTCCTGTAGAGGTCAACATTGAGAGGTGTAGGGAATGTGGGGTGTCTGTGGCTATTGGTCTGTCTGTGTATGCTGATAGTTCTGTGTCCTGTATGCACCTGTGTTTACTCCTTTTCTCAGGATGGGAGAATAAGGCCTAAAGGTGTCATATCCAAAACATATTCTCCTCCAGGTTTACAGAATTCCTCAGAGAAAGATGCACTGATGTACTGTCTCTCCTGTTCTTTGCCATCAACACCTCTAATGTTGTCCTCCCATACCAAAAGTGGTTGTATCAGTCTGAAGTGGTACAATGTGGTATGTTACCCTTATTACCTTTGAGACAGGAACTTGGAGTAGATGGTGGGCAAGCCCCATTTCCAATATATGTTCCCTTTACAACTAGTGACCTGTATAACTGGAAACAGCAAAATCCATCCTTTTCAGAAAAAAAGGGGCTCATTACTTCATTAGAGACAGTAATTTTCACACACAAGCACATCTGGGATAAGGGTCAGCAAATTTTACAGGCACTTTTCACCTGGTAGAAAAGGGAGTGAATCCTGCTTGGTAACTTGAAGGTGGTCCTTCGACCAGAGAGTAGCCCCAATATTGAACCAGCAAGTCTTTCCACAGACTTACCCAAGCTGAGACTAACAGCAATTGAGGAATGGAGGTGCTTACCTATTATTGCCAGGTTCTGTTAGCAGGGATGCCACAGTGGCTAAAAAGCCAAATCATCAATCTAAGATGGGTGAGATGGTACAGTTCCCCAGTGAGTACCCTAATGCTTTTCTGAAACTTCTTCCAGAAGCCTATAGGACATATAGGCCCACAGATCTTGAAGCCCTGGAGAATGAAAGAGTCCTATATATGGCCTTTGTTACCCATACAGCCCCAGATATTAGAAGAAAGCTTCAAAAGTCAGAAGCTTTTTAGGGAAAAGTTTATTCTAATTTGGAAGTAGTCGCCCAGAGGCTGTTTGTTACCAGAGATACCCGGGAAAGAGAGTCTAAGAAAAGGGTTTGAGTTTTGGTAGGAGCACCGGTATGGGGATCAAGAAACTCTTGGCAAAGACAGTACAAGTCATTTGCAAATGGCAATAGGGAGCCTCTAGGACTACATCACTGTGCTTATTGCAAAAAAAATGGACATTGGGAAAAGGAATGTCCAAGGAGGAGAAAGATAGAAAATGACAGGTTAATTAATCACATTAACCACATGGAAAATGTGTTCATATCTCTGGAGAAACATGCAAAGGAGCTTAGGGCTCTGAATTCGAACTATGTTCAATTTAAAAAGCAGCCCTCTGAACTTAAGAAATGTGGCAAAGAAAAAAATCCACCCTTCTATCTCAAAACATAGTTTTATAAAAGAGTGAGTCTCCAATATGTGCCAGTCAAAACCACCAAGAGATTAAAAGCACATAGAAGAGCACATTGGAGAAAACAGAAAATTTTTTGATGTGAAGAAAAGATTTGAGGATATAAATTAGGAACTTGTGAGAGTCAAAAATGAGAAGAAAATCCTCAAAAGGATCCTAGAAAACACTCAGAATCAAATGAAATTCAAGTACATTAGCCTGGGTGAGTATGAGGCAAATTAGGGGTCCACAGATCAGAGGCAAACAGAAGCACAGGACAGCAATGCTGCCATCCTTGCTAACTACAAGTGAGGCCAAGAAGAGATCCTGATGCTGCATTAAGAAAACATTGCCATGAAAAAGGAGCTGGACCTGATATAAGAATGTTTTAGGCTGAAGTACATGTCGATTATAAGCTTTGAAGAGTGTCACCAGAAATTCAAAGCAACAGAGAAAGAAGGAAAGGGTAGTTAGCAGAGAAGATGGGAAAGTGCTGTGTCATAGAAGATGAAGCCAAGAAAAGTGAACAGGAAAATATCAGGCTCAAGAAAGAGATTGCTACTATTCAGAAAGAGTTAAAGGACCACATGCTCTGACAGAGAGTGCCAAGGAAAGGGAAAGAGCATTAGGAACAAAAACAGAAGACCTAAGCAAACAGTTGGAAGATCTGTCACAAAAATACACTAAATTGGAAAATTAGAAAGAGAAACTACTAGAATAAAAAGCAAAAAAGACTGCTGAGATCTTCACCATAAATGTAATGCAGAAATTTCATGTCCCATTGGAACAGGTGGAGGTGGGAAAAATTACCTCTCAATAGCACCTTTATGAACTTAAGGGAGGAGCTGAAGAGCAAGCAAAGGTGTTGTGAGAAGGAGCAGCAGTTGGCCAGTCAAAGGAACTCTCCTGTGACCCTGCCAAAACACTTGCAGGTTAAGGAGCACATTGAGAAGGAGAGTGGGATCACGTAAGCAAGTATGAGAGAAAAGAAGGAGAATAAAATGGAAGAAGACTCCAAGGTTCAGAGTACAATACAGGAAGTAAAGAAACTAGAGACCCTAAGATACAGGGAAACATCTGAGCTGATCATGTAGCTTGGGAGACCACTCTAAAACCAGTTGGTTCTCTAGAGCTTCTAGTCGTTAAGATTAAAGGAAGAAGCATAAACAGTGGTAATAACTGTGCAAATGTTTATACTGAACTTGTGAAAATAGCATACAGGCTCAAGCTTTCTGTCAGTTTACATATAGATATTTGCAGGTAAATTAAGTGAGACCACTGCCTAAATCTTCTGAAAGCCAGTGGGGCCTCAGCCTGAAATTCTTTGTAATGCGTGCAGGTAATTTCCAACAGGTAAATGCTGAAAAGCTGGAACTTTTGGAAAGAATTCATGTATGAGGAACCTCAGACCGTGAATTTGGGAAAGTGGACTCCACAGAGGTAAAGCCTGGAAAGCATGAGTATTGGTATCTGTTAGTAATAGTGGACAATTTTTCAGACTGAGCTGATTTGGCTTACCCTTAGTTTTGGAGTCCAAAGATGGCCCTTCATTCATGGTCCAAGTTCTCAATTTTTAACTAACACCCTAGGAATAAATTGGAAGTTATAATCTATTTATAGACCTTAGAGTTCAAGGCACAACAAAGAATGAATATGACCTTAAAGGAAACTAACTAAATTAAATACAGATACTGGCCATGGCTAGGTAAGCCTCCTCCACTTTGCTGTCCTTCGAGCAAGATGTAGCTTCTATGTTAAAGGATTTAATTACTTTGAAATACTTTAGTGTAGACCACCCCCTTTGGTTCCTAAACTTGGGAAGGTTATATTAACAGAAATGTCTAACTACAGACTGCAGGCATTACAACATATTCTTTTATGTACCTATCCTTTGGTAATCAAGGCCCACTGGCCACCTCAGAAAAACTCCACCTGAAGGGGAGGGGCCAAGATGGTGATGGAACAGCAGGGAAACACCTCAGCTCTCTTTAACCAAATAGAGTTTGGACTTCAATGCTCTGTTTCTCCAAATGACCCACAAAAAAGGCAATTACTCAGAGAGATACAGGGAGTGAAAAAAGAAAAGGGAAAAACTTACACAGACAGTAAAGTGGGAAGACCCTACCCCACCCATTGTTGGTGATGGGGCTCTACACTAAGCAGCTTAATTGGTGGGGTTTCATGCCAGGCTGCTTAAGTGGCCAGGCTCTGGACCGTCTGTGGACCACACACTCACAAGCATCCCAAGGGTCTCAGAAGACTCCCAAGAGGTCGTGCCAACCTAGAGAATACAAGCAGAAAACTCAGAAGGCAGAGCTAGCACGAAAACTCGCCACACCCTCCCTGGCATAGCATCTCTTCCTGGCTGGTACAAGCAGCCCAATCCAGTCAGGAGCAGCAGCAGCTGTCAGCAGTTGTGAACGACACTAGACTGGCAACATGGCACCTCTGTCCTGGTGGTTTAAATAGCCTAGCTTAACCTGGAGAAGCAGCGGCAGCTGGCAATGGTGGCAAACCACCCAGACTCCAGGCACAATGCCTCTTGACACTAGCCCACAGAAACAGCCCAGACCAGCCCTGGGCGGCAGCAGTGAATAGGGCGGGGACAGCTGCAGTGAACAACTCCAGATCGGTGAAGGTTTGTGCCTCTCCATACTGGTCTGCATAAGGAGCCCAGCCTAGCCTGAGGCAGCAGCAGTGGTTAACACCTGACTTGTGGTGGGGTGCCTGGCTTGCATAAGTGGCCCAGCTGATTCTGGGGCAGTGGCAGCAGCTGGGGAAGTGGCAACACCTGTGGCAGCAGCAGCGCTATCAACAGCAGCAGTGAACAACTCCGGACCCGTAGTGGGGTGCAGCGCTTCTCCATACTGGTTTTTATAAGCAGCGCAGCCTAGCCCATGGTGGCAAAGCGGGTGAACAACCCCAGACTTGAGGCAGAGTGTGGTGCTGAACAACCCCAGAAAAGCCTCATGAACTTTCCTGACTGGACTGGCTTTGAACCTGAATACACAGATCTGAGCCTTCTGAATAGTTAGAATTACAGTCATTCACACCAGCAAGGTCTTATTCTTGCCAACCCCCTAATTTTTTCTGAAATAGATCATTTCTTAATTCATACAAGGAATTTAAGGAAATACAAAAGAATCGACATAATACCCTGTATTCTATCTGACCATAGTGGAATCAAACTAGCTCTCAATAATAAGGCATAAAATAGAAAAAACTTAAACACATGGAAATTAAACAGAACTCAGTTGAACAATACATGGGTCACCGAAGAAATTAAAGAAGAAATTAAAAACTTCCTACAATTCAATGAAAATGAAGAAACATCACAACGAAATCTATGGGCCACAGCAAAAGCAGTCCTGAGGAGCAAATTTATTGCTCTCAGTGCACACATCAAGAAAACAAAGACCAGATTGGGAAAGTGGCTCTGAGGTAGAACACTTGCCTTGCATGCATGAGGCCCTGTGTTTGATTCCTCAGCACAACATAAGCAAAAAGGAAAAAAGCCAGAATAGCGCTGTGGTTCAAGTGGTAGAGTGGTAGCCTTGAGCTGAAGAGTTGAGGAACAGTGCCCAGGCCCAGAATTCAGGCCCCATCACCGGACGACCCCCTCCAAAAAAAAAAAAAAAAAGAAAAAAGAAAAAAAAGACCAAGTAAACAATCTTATGATGCAACTAAAACTGCTGGAGAAACAAGAAAAATTTGAACCTAAAGTTGCTAGACAGAAAGAGATAACCGAAATAAGAGCTGAAATTAATGAGGTAGACATTAAGAAAATTATAAATAAAATTAATAAAATAAAAAGGTTTTTTGTTAAAAAAAAGTCAGTAAAACTGAGGGACCACTGGCAAGAGTAACTAACAAAATAAGAGAGGAGACCCAAATCAATAATATCAGAGATATCACAGGAAAATTACAACAGACATCCAAGATATCCAATTAATCATAAAGAAGTAATTCCAGACTCTAATCACAAAAGAAGGAAAACCAAGCAGAGAGGGATAAATTTCTACTGAAATTCAAATTTCTATTCCCCCCTTTCCTTTTCAGCCATGCTTCTCTACCATGTATGGTGGGGGCAGCAGTTCGGTAAACAAATATCTTTTCCTGCCTGAATAGCATGTGGTGTTCTCTTCATTGGCTACCTAATGAAACCTACCTATTTAATATACCTTACATATGGTGCTATGATTCGGATGGGGTTTTTGAGTCGGAAATGTTAGAATTTCCTAACCACCACTTTTCTGTGAACCAAACTGCCTTGAGACTTTTAACCAATACCATTGCTGGCCTTCACATCCACATCCACATTACTTCTCCAGTCTTGTGAGTGAAACTACTCTCTATGGCTCTTTGTTGGTCAATCTCTGTGCAGATGTGGCAGCATGACAGATAGCTCCTATGGCCTTTGGCCGAAAGGCTGGTAACCTACGAAGCTGAGGATGCTAGGTTTGGGGGGCTTGGCCATTTCTCTCTAGAGGGCTCTGGGGGAAGTCGGGATGCTGCTTCTGCTTGGTCAGCTCTTCTTCATTCACCAGACTGACTCTCCTACACATTTTCTGGGGTGCTGTGAGTCATGCCCGAGCCGTAAAACCCCTCTGAAATGCCTCCTGCGCTCTCTGGATATCCAGAGCACCTAATGTTTTAATGCTATTCTAAGATTTAGACAATTATTGCCTCTGCAATGGTACATGGTCAGAAGTCTGTTTACTTTCAGGCTCTCTATGCTCTCTGCTATTCATGTCCAACTTTCTATATCTCTCCCTTTGTTTTCTACAACTTTTTGGATTGTGTCCTGAAGAATGCAATATGGGCTGGGTTCCAGGGACCCCCCTCTAGGTTCCCTCTCGAAGGCTTGCCAAACTAAGCTTGATTTTTTGTTTATGCTTTCTTTGCTTTTTTTCAGAAATTTGCCATCTTGAGTTCGCTATCTTGGCCACATGGTGGGTTAAGGGTTTGGCCGGATCCAACCCTTACCGCTCCACCAAGCTTATTACTCCTACACCCACCTATTCTAATGTGCCTTTCTAACAAGTTGCTCTTTTCACAGACCCTGGAAACTGAGGCCCAACCATCTGATGTGCTTTGTTAGAAAAGATGTCTAAAAAATGTCAAAAAATTTAGGTTTTGCATTTTGCCTTTTTTGTTTTGTGTTGTGTTCAAGTACTGACAACATGATTCTAAAATATTGGGCATATGTGTCCTAAGATTCTCTCATCTAATGAGTTTTTTCATTGCAGAATATTTGGTTAATTCTTGATAAGGACTAGGTAAGCTCTTCTTATTCTATTTGATCTCCTTGTTACTTCAGTTGAAAATAACAAAGGGCTTTTCTGGCAAAGATTGTAGTTCAAAGCCAGCCAGGGCTGAAAAATCCCTCAGACTCCATTTCCCAACTAACCTGCAAACAGCCAGGCAGGAAGCATTTGCTCAAGCCTCTTATCTCTAACCAGCAAACACTGCAAGTGGTACTATAATTCAAAGTGGTAGAGTGCTAGCCTTGAGCAGAAGTGCTCAGGGACAGTGCCCAGGCCTTAAGTACAAACCTCCTTGAATACCAACTGGGACAAACCATCCCAGCAACAAGCACCTAGACTCAGCCAGTCTGGGGAACAAGGAAAAATGGAAAGGAGTAAGAGGAGATATTATCACATCATTCACTTTGTGCTGCCCTTTCAAAATTAACCAGAGCCGGGAGATCAATAGAAGTAAGAAGACTGCCCATCTAATGTCAATATCTATCTAACTTTCAACTGAAAGGAATTTATATTCTTGCCTTTGTTACTTGACTTATTTTCTACCTAGTCACCAGATGTCAGAAATAGTTAGCGACATTTGTACCAATATTTTCAGCCCCAAGACCTTCCTCTTGCTATTTATTTGCTCTATAGTATTTTTTTCAGTCCCTCAATGCCTGAGTCTTCTCCAGACTTCATCCAAGAGACTTGCCTACTCTCGACTTCATCTAAGCACTCAATGCCCAAGTGACAGCTGTTTCCTGCTGCCTTTTCCTAGAGGGGACCATATCTCAGCCTTTTACCACTACTGTTGACACCCATGAAAACAGGAAGTAGCCAGAGAGAATCTTCGCACTTTTTCATAATTATCAAAAGGCTGGAATATAAGGTCTGAACAGGGACACCCCCCTTCTTCTTGGCTAAGTTTCCACCCAATATCTGTTACATAGATAACTGGCAGATCTGGAAGCAGTCACCTTCCCCTCCTGCTAGGTCACATCCTGGGCCACCTCTGGTCACATGCCTCCCATCTGATCTTAGGAGGGTCGCAGACCCTGAGATCACATCTGGATCCAGTGTGTCCACACCTTTCCCCCACCTGGCCACGCCTCCTCCTGTCCATGGCCTAGATAAGTCCTGGCCCAGAGGTGGGGAACCCCTTCCTTTTCAGCCATGCTTCTCCACCATGCATGGTGGGGGCAGCCTTTTGAAAAAAAATAAATATTGCCCAAACAGAACCAAGAAGAAATAAATCAATTGAGCATGTCAATAACCTACAAAGAGATAATAGAAGTAATCAGAAGTCTTCCAACAGTAAAAGCCCAGGACCTGATGGATTCACAACAGAATTCTACATGGCCTTTAAAGAGGAACTAATACCCATACTCCTCCAGCTCCTCAGAGAAATAGAAACAGAGGGAGTAATCCCAAACTCATTCTATGAAGCCAATATTACCTTCATTCCCAAACCAGGCAAAGACCCAACAAAAAAAGAACTATACACCAATCTCTTTTATTAAGACAGATGCAAAGCTCCTCAATAAAACTGCAGCCAACAGAATCCAGAAACCTCACCAAAAAAATCATACATTATAACCAAGTAGGCTTCATCCCAGAGATGCGGGGATGGTTTAACACATGTAAGTCAATAAATGTAATCCATCACATCAACAGATCCAAGGTCAAGAACCACATGAATATCAACATTGATGCAGAAAAGGTTTTTGATGAAATTCAGCACTCATTTATGTTAAAAGATCTGGGAAAAAATAGGAATATATAGAACATTTGAAAAGACAATAAAAGCCTTACATGGCAGATCAAAGGCCAATATTATACTTAATGAGGAAAAACTACAACCAATTCCCCTAAAAACAGGAACAAGGCAAGTATGCCCACTCTCTCCACTCTTCTTCAATATAGTTCTGGAATTCTTAGCCAGAGCAACAAGGCAAGAAGAAGACATTAAAGGGATCCACACAGGAGAGGAAGAAGACAAACTATTTTTTTTCAGATGGCACTATTTTATAAATTAATGATCCCTAAAGCTCAGCCTCAAACTCTTAGAGCTTATAAACCAATTTGACAAGGTAGCAGGATACAAAATTAACCCACAAAAATCAGCCGCCTTTCTGTACACCAACAATGTACAAGCAGAAATGGAAATCAAGGAAACAACCCTATTCACAATAAAAAAGTATCTAGGAATTAAACTAACCAAAGATGTACAGGGTCTATTTCATGGAAAGTGTAAAAGCCTTAAAAAATGAATCATAGAGTGTAAAGATTCAGGGTCTATGTTGAGGGGGTAAAATGATACAGGCTCCAGTCTCAGGATTATCTGAGGACTGTGTTTGGTATTAGGAAAGCTCTTGGCACGCCGGGCTAGAGAGGGAAAATGTTCTCTATCCCTATCGCAAAACACATGTCATAGACTCCTGGGAGCTGAGGAAGTAGCTCTTCTGCTTACTTAAGCATAGATGAACAGCTGGTCAAGCATTTTCCTGAGATTGGAGAAGTGGTTTGAGCTTGCTCTAAAATGGTTTAGATAATAATATACCAAGACATTGTCTCATAGGTCAAGTAAAAATGTATCTGTTGAAATTTTTGTGTGAATATCTTCTGACCAAATCTTGGCAACGATCATGCTTGCTTGTCTTTAAGTACCTACTAACAATAAAGCACAGCATGCAGTGGAAATTGCATTTTTCACTCTGCATCCCCTGTGTCCTGGTGATTTCGTGACCCTTACCCAGGGACCCCAATGAACTAGACGTTGACAATTGGCGCCCGAACAGGGATCCTGCACTGTTGAATTCAGGAAGGGTTATTCAGGTAAGTACTTTTAATTACAGGGTGATGGGACAAGTTAAGTCTACTCCGTACTTACATATGCTTAAACATTTACTTGCTGCCTATGGTGTAAATATTTCTTCTTTTGACATAGAAATGTGTATTAATGTAGTTAGGGAATGGAATCCTTTGGTTCCCCGATAAAGGAACATTAGATGTTGATAATTGTAAACGAGTAAAGAATAATGTAGAAAGAGCTGTTCGAGAAGGGGAAGAGATTAGATTTTGGTCAATTTGGGCTATTTTACATACCCTTTTTAAAGCTTTGAATGAGGAAACATTAATGGCAGACTTAAAGAAAGAGGCCACCCCTTCTATTGAAGATTTACAATTGGACTCTGAGGTTAAGGATGCAATAGATAAGGATGCATTGCAATTAACAAAGAAAAAACTAGAGGTAAAAATGGGCTGAAAAGGAACAAACTGAAAGTGTAAATAAAATTTCTGAGCAAATGGAATTGATTTTATCAAAATTACAGCAAATGGAGTTGGAAATTAGCAGAGTGAATGGAGAACCTGAGAAAGTGAAAGTAAAGCAGCCTTCGGCTCTTCCCCTGGCCGATGCAATATTTACAGCATCACTCCCTCACAAAACAGAGGGCTCAGACAGTGAGTTTGATGATGAAATGCCTATTTTTTCTTATCCTGTAATTCGACCACCCCCTATGAATGGTATAGCTCAACCAGCCAGATATGAAGGTGTTGCTGTTGATGATATTGGTAAACTTAAAAAGGCAGTGACGTTGTATGGTCCTCAGTATCTTTATGTTAAGGAATTGCTTAATGGGCTTGCTCGACATTACAATAATTTTGCTCCCGAAGATTGGAAGATGCTTTGTAAAGCCTTGCTTAAGGAACCTTAATACCAACAATGGCAAATGTGGTTTACTGAGTTATGTACAGAAAGGTCAAGACAAAATGCACAGAGCAGTAATTCACGCCTACAGGTCATAACCTTTCCCATGTTGAGTGTAACAGAACAATATGTGGATGCTCCTATGCAAGTGAACTCTCCGAAAGAGATCCATGAGCAGTTACAAGACATAGCATGGGAAAGGATTCGGCAAGTAGAAGAGCATTATGGCTCTTGAACTAAAGTAATTCAAAAACCTAATAAACCCTGTGTTAAATTTTTATCACAATTAAAATAGCACCTAAAAATACAAAAAGATACAGGGGTAAAATATTTAGGATACGTTGTTTCTAGACAAACAGTGACACCTCAAAAATATCTTTATGACGTGATCAATTACATACGTTAAATGATTTTCAAAAGCTCTTAGGAGATATTAATTGGATGTGACCAGCCTTAGAAATTCCTACTTATCAATTACATAATTTGTTTTAATTGTTAAAGGGGAGCCTGATTTACATAGCAAAAACTTTAACTTAGGAGGATAAAAATGAATTGCAATTTGTACAGCAAAAAATAAAAAAGAAATGGTTTTACATCGAGTAATGCTGAATCAACCCATACATTTATATATTTTGGATGCATGGAAATATCCAACAGGAATTATAGGACAAAATGAGCTACCATTAGAATGGATTTATACACGGCATGGATTTACAAAGAATATTATGCCTTATGAACAACAGTTGACAATTATTATTCAACAGGACAGGCAACGGGTATTTACCCTATCGGAGTATGATTTATTTAAAATTATTTTTCCTTTGCCAAAAGACCAAGTAAAATATTTGTTAAACATGTCTGAAATGCTACAAATAGCATTAGTAAATTTTACTGGGCAATTTTCCTATCATTTTCCCAAAGGTAGATTGTGGGATTGCTTGCATAAACAACAATTTGTCATTAATGATATAATTACCAAGGCCCCTATTCCCACTGCTCTTACCGGTTTTACAGATGGCTCCAAAACAAAAAGTGCTTATTGGACAACAAATAAATATTAGGTACAAACAACTACTTTTGCATCAGTTCAACAAAATGAACTTTTTGCTATTACTAAGGTGCTGCAAGATTTTGTGGGAGATATTAATATTGTTACTGATTCTGCTTATGCTGTAGTAGTTGTGACTAATATAGTCACTGCTGTTACATATTCATCTAAACCCCAGCTAAATCAATTATTTAAACAATTACAAGCATTACTGCAACATACTGCAACAACGTAATGCCAAAGTGTTTGTAACTCACATTGAGACTCATTCTTCATTACCTGGGTACCTTGTATATGGCAATAATCAGGTTGATAAATTAGTTAGTTTTGCTTCTGCTGAACAGGATCATGCTCATTTACATACAAATGCTGGCCTTTCATATATGCATTATAAAATACCTTGTTCTCAAGCTAAACAAATTATTAAAAGGTGTCCTATCTGCAGACCAATGCATTTGAGAGTTGTATTTGCTAGAGTAAATACTCGAGGATTACAACCTAACGAGCTCTGACAAATGGATATGACCCATGTACAAGCCTTTGGCCGTTTTTCCTTTGTACATGTTACAATAGATACTTATTCTAAATTTGTTTGGGCTTCTGTCCTTATGGGAGAAACTGTTAACCATGTAATAGAACACTTTTTGGAAGCTTTTGCCATTATTGGAGTACCTGCCAAAATAAAGACTGATAATGGACCAGCCTATAAAAGAATCAAATTTAAAAGATTTTGTGAACTTTATGATGTGGTATATATTACAGTAATAGAATATAACCCCCAAGGACAAGCCATTATTGAATGAGTTCATGGCACACTAAAACAACAAATTAAAAAATTAAAAAGGAGGAAAAGGTTGGATGAAGGTATGGATATTTTGTGGTTTTCCATGCAAAATCCTAAAATAATTTTACATCAAGCTCTTTTTGTTCTCAATTTTTTAAACTTACCACAAGGAGATATTTTAACTACAGCTGAGCACCATTTTGAACAAGTTTCAGAAAATCCTTATTTAAATGCTCCCGTATGGATTAAGATTGCATTGGATGCAGAATGCCAACCAGGAACATTATTACATAAGGGGCGAGGGTACGGTTTTGTGTCTACACAGGATGGCAAACAATACTGGCTTCCAGCACGATGGATACAGACGCTGCCCAGTGAGGACAGCCAGTATCCCGCAAGGAATCAGCCACCAGTTGAGGAAGAAGAAAGCCCAGCTGCCCACCTGGGGGCAGGTTAAAAAGTTGACTGGAGAAGGACAAAACATGTTACAACGTGCTGGTAAACCTGTCACTGCTGAGAACTTGTTCTTGGCCATGTGTGCCCTGCTTACTGTAAACTCTGGCCATGCTAATGCTAATGTAAGTTATTAGGCCTTTGTTCCTAACCCTCCTTTATTGGAACCTGTTGTTTGGAGAGACATGGATATAACCATCTATACTGTTCCTGCTATTTTATCTCCTCCTTGGAATAATTTGACATTTTACAATAAGGATGATGGTAGCTTTTTAAATTTTACTTACTATATTCATTCCTTGCCTGTTTGGGCCCTCCTCCATGTTTAGTTATGAATTGGCAACATTGGGTTTTACCTGGGAAACACACTTCCGATTCTAGAACACAGCTACAGTGATTAACTACTTGGTCCATTAATAGTAGCTGGGAAAGTGTCACCTTTGATGGCGAGTTATCCTTACCTATGTGCCCTGATTTTACTTGCCTTTTGTGTGGCAAGAGTGTAGAGGAACATTTGGAAAAAAGTTCAATAATTTTATTAATTGAGGAACTTTTGAACAATTTATTAACACATGTTCAGAATGGAATATTACCAGATGTGATTTATCAAATGTTACTAGGATGCCGGATGCCATTAATGGATTGCTTACTGGAGCTCGATTGATAGCCTGGGGAGATCGAGGCATTACAGATGCTCAATGGGCTTTCATGGCTGCACCCACTGCTGATCAGGCTCATCGTTGGAAGGGCGCAGCGGCGCTATACCCCGTGATGCTACCAAATGGATTGTTTTCGGGGATGGCCAACTCTGCATCCACTTATAATTTTAATTTGTACAAATCTTATAATGTAACTGCTTGTGTACCTCTGCCTTATGTATTTTTAGTGGGAAATTTTACATTTTCTCCTACTATTTTTTTGTTTTAATTGTCGCCTGTATTCTTGCATTAATTCCTCTCTTAATTTTAATGACAGTGATAGTATTATGATTTTCCACAAAGAACTCATATTTGGCTACCTGTTAAATTAGGAAGAGAATAGTCCCCAAATCCTTTGGATAGTGTTGTTATTGAATTTTTTACCAAGCTACTAAAACGTACAAAACGTACAATTGGAGCCATTATAGATGTGATTTTAAGCCAAATTGCTATTACTACTGTTGCTGCAGTGTCTGGAATTGACCTACACACTTCTTTACAAACTAAAAACTTTGTGAAAGAATGGCACCGGGATTCACATAAATTGTGGGTCTTACAGGCAAAAATTGATGCTCAATTACAAACACAGATTAATATTCTTAAACAGACAGGGGGATGGTTAGGAAAAATTATTGGCTTTAGAAAAACAGTTATTGTTAAAATATGATTGGAATTCTACTACCTTTTGCATTACTAATGTAAAATATAATAAATCTATACATGATTGAAATGGACTACAGCAGTATTTATCTGGAAAGTCTACTGCTGGTCAATTAGTTGCTCAGTTACAATTTAATGTACATGATATTTTTGGTAAACAATTTGCAAATGATGATGCTTCTAATATTGCTGATACATTTATTAAACGGTTGGAAGGGTTAGATCTGAAAGGAATACTACAAAGCATTTCACATACTGCTAGTGGTATGGGAATTATGATTGTTATTATTCTGTTTGCACTTTTGCTGTTATATTTGATTTTTATGAAACCAAAGCAAGTTTCTATGATAACCCTGTGGAAAGCTTTACTTTTAAAACAAAAGAAAAAAGAAAGAAATTGTGAAGACTCAGGGTCTATGTTGACGGGGTAGAATGATGCAGGCTCCAGCCTCAGGATTATCTGAGGACTGTGTTTGGTATTAGGAAAGCTCTTGGCACGCCGGGCTAGAGAGGGAAAATGTTCTCTCTCCCTGTCTCAAAACACATGTCACAGACTCCTGGGAGCTGAGGAAGTAGCTCTTCTGCTTACTTAAGCATAGATGAACAGCTGGTCAAGCATTTTCCTGAGATTGGAGAAGTGGTTTGAGTTTGCTCCAAAATAGTTTAGATAATAATATACCAAGACATTGTCTCATAGGTCAAGTAAAAATGTATCTGTTGAAATTTTTGTGTGAATGTCTTCTGACCAAATCTTGGCAAAGATCATGCTTGCTTGTCTTTAAATACCCACTAACAATAAAGTATAGCATGCAGTGGCAATTGCTGTTTGCACTCTGCATCCCCTGTTTCCTGATGATTTTGTGATCCTTACCCAGGGACCCCAACACACTAGACCTTGACAATAGAAGATACCAGGTATCGAAAGATTTCCCATATTCCGGGATAGGCAGAATTAATATGGTGAAAATTACCATACTGCCAAAATTAATTAACACATTCAATGCTATTTCCATTAAAATTCCAGTGACCTACTTTTCTGAAATAGAGAAAATAGTCCAAAAATTCATATGGAACAACAAAAGACCTAGCATAGTCAAAATAATTTTAGGCAAAAGAAAGAATGCAGGAGAGATCATGATACAGGACTTCAAGCTATATAATAGAGCCATAATAACAAAGACAGCTTGGTACTGGCACAAAGAGAGACCCAAAAATAAATGAGTCAGGTTAGAGGACACAGAAATATAGCCGCATATGGACAGTCAGTTGATATTTGACAAAGGAGCCAAAGATATACAGTGGAACAATCACAACCTCTTCAAATACTGTGTTGGGAAAACTGGCCACATGCAGAAAACTAAAAGTGGATCCTAGCCTATCATAATGCACTAACATCAACTCAAAATGGATTAAAGACCTTAACATCAAGCCTGAAAATCTGAAACTACTGAGGACTGGGTATGAGAGACACTTGAACTTACAGGCATAGGCAGGAACTTCCAGAACAGATGCCCAGGGTCATTACAATTTTGAGAATGACTCGATGGGACTACCTTAAAATAAATAGTTTCCGCACAGATAAAAAAATAGCAACCACACTAGAAAGAA
Source organism: Dipodomys spectabilis (assembly GCF_019054845.1). Lineage (NCBI taxonomy): Eukaryota > Metazoa > Chordata > Mammalia > Rodentia > Heteromyidae > Dipodomys > Dipodomys spectabilis. Next base: position 949,356 of record NW_024871192.1, read on the forward strand.
AGCCAAATAATTGGGAAAATATATTTACCAGCAATTATCTTGTACATGTAATTGTAACCCCTCTGCACAGTTTTTTTGCAATAAAAATAAAATAAAATAAATATTTACCAGCAATATATTAGGAAAGGGTCTAATAGCCATTATATATGGTGAACTTAAAAAACTAACTCTTCATAAATCTAACAAACCAATCTTGAAATGGTCAAGGTTGCTAAAGAGATACTTCTCAGAAGAAGAGATAAAAAATTGCAAAGGAACACGTGAGGAAATGTTCATAATTCCTGGCTGTAAAGGAAATGCAAAAAAAAAACAACTCTGAGATACCACCTTACTCCATTCAGAATGGCCCACATCCTAAATTTAGACAATGACAAATGCTGGAAGGGATGCAAAGAAAGAGAAACATTACTGCATTGCTTGCAGTAATGTATATTAATACAACCACTTTGGAAACCAGTCTGGAGGTACCTCAGAAAGCTCAATATCGACCTCTCCTATGAACTGGCCATACCACTCCTAGGCATCTACTCTGAACAATAGGAACCAGTATAGAAAGACACACACCTCAATGATTATTGCAGCACTGTTCACAATAGCCAAGATTTGGAAAGAACCCAGATGAGCTACTACTGATAAATGGATCCAAAAATTGTGGTACCTATATACAATGAAATACTATGCAGCCTTTAGAAAGGACAAAATGATGGCATTTGCAGGGAAATGAATGGAACTAGACCAAATTATTTGAGTGAGATAAGCCAAGAACAACAAGACAAATGGCACAGGGTCTACCTGATATGTGGATGCTAAAGCCAAAATGCAAGAAGGTATGACAAAGTAAACAGGACTCGAGAAACAAAGGACAGCCACTCATTTTGTTGTATCACCATTAATGACTCCATGTTCTTGACCATGTAGATGGTAGAAATATGCATGCAATAGAGGGAAGCCAGGAGGAGGAACACAATAAGTGGGAAATGGAACAACATACAACAAAGTGGCCCATCATTTGCACTGGACATAGAAGAAAAATAACTAAGCAACCCAAACACAATGATGGGAAGGGAGGAATGTGTGGGAAAGAGGGAAAGAAGGAATAGCCGACACTAAGCAAAAGGAAAAAAATGTAAACATCATCTGAGGTGGGAAAAATAATTTGGATTGTCAAAGCTCATAGAATTAACAAACTTTAGACCATGATAACAATAATTTGCCTTGTCAAGTTTAAAAAGTGTTTGTGACTTTAACTAAGTATCACAATTCCACAATACTGTGAAATATGTGAAATATATGTAATCACCTATCTCAATTTTTCAAAACGTGCGAGAAGGGAAGGGTTATGAGGGATGAGTGACAATATTGTCAGACACCTTGTATTCATGTACTGTTTTGTAGGATGGGAACATCTTTGTAAAACTACTTAAAGAAAATAATAATAAAAACTGTTTAAAAATAAATAAACATTAGGATGACGATAAAAAAGTTCAAATATAAAATAAGAAATTAATCCAGTTGGAACGAAAATTTCTTTGGGGAGAGTAATGTAGTGTATTCTATAGCAAGTCTCACTTCAGCATTAAATTCAAAAGCTAGACCTCAAGTAAATGAAATAAACTAAGAAATTGAATTGAAAAAAGAAAAAAAAAGAAACTCCACCCACTCTTCCTTGCCTGGACAGCTGGTGTGGGTAAAAATGCATCATGCTCCTGAATTGGAACTGAAGTGGCAAGGACCTTACTTGGTCATTCTAACTTCACTGTTGCATATTTTATTAGCATGAAAACAGCATTCGATTCATCAGTCTCTAGTAAAATAGGCAGTGGACCCATATACAGAGAAGGCTACAAGATGGACTGTGCAGACACTCAGAGGGACCCTTAAGGATAAGACTTACTAAGTGTTAATTAGCAATAACTAGTGTGTTTCTATAATTGTTTACAATTAAATTTACATTTTAAGCCTGTTCATTGGGTGGAGAGATGGGATTTTTTAGGATTTGGTAAGAACGAATCAAGGATTTGATTTGACATGAAAACCAGTGGGGGATGTATAAAGCAGCAAAGCCCTAATAATCAGCATGACCCACTAATCAATGCGGCCCCATGTCCTGGCCCGCAGGAGTGCACGAGTCATGCCACCAAAGGGGCCAGGGCATGCTGCTGTAGGGAGTTGGATGTCATCCTCAAATGAGCTGTTAAGAAGTTATTGAGGAATGCGCAGTTCATGAAGTGATGGATGAAAACTGTTAGGCAGGAGACCCACTAGGTCTGGGAGGGGTTCAAGCTATATATAGGCTGCATAGCCAGAGCAATGGAATTGGAGAAAATCAAGTGAAGACCTGGAAGGAAGGAAGTGGTGAGATAGCAGGGGGGAAAGACTTGGGAGAAGAGGAATTTGAGGGAGTGCAGGAGGGGAAGGACGCCAATTGGCCACCAGGCCAGAGAAGTGTAGGCCTGTAGATAGTGGAGAGGCCTAAAGAGAAGAAGGAAGTGATGGAAGGGAAAAAGGGAAATGAAGGACATGTCTATAAAAAGGAGGGAGTTAGAGGAAAGGAAAAAGCCTTACCTATTGAAGTATGGAGTTTCGAGATGATAATTTGGGGGGTTGGTGGTTTGCACAGTAATTAACTATGTGCAGGGCTGCCCATTGGAGGTCTGAGATTTGGTGGTTGGGGCTGGCTTGTCAATGAGTGTACAGCCCAGGACAAGGCAAATGCAGGCCCATTTCTAGCGTAAATAAAATTACCCTCAATGTGCCTTATTAGATTGTGTTTTATGTAACATAAGTATAGAAGTTTATAAGTTAATAGTGTCAAAGGCTACGAATTTTGTAAAATGTTATTAGGTCATAATAGCTTTGCAAAACCCAATGGGACAATGATATCACAATGGCAATATGATGTCACAATATCAAATCATAATAATATTTTGATGTCATAATTAGTTGGTGATGCCATAATGGTGATGAGGTCACAATAGGTTTATGATGTCACAATGGATTGATGATGTCACAATGGCATGCTAGACTTCAATTTTCCATAACTTCAAATGAGAATATAAATCCAGAATGGGATTGTGATATCTACAAAGTCATGCATTGGCCTAAACGTTATGAACTCCCAACAAGTATGTAATGTCACAATGGATTACAATGTTCATGATATCTGACAGAGTGATGACATAATTTTCATGATATCAGAGTGCATTTCTAATATCACATATCATACCTGAAATTAGTAAAAAACAGATTATCAGATCAAAAAGGGCTTGTGTGTCACAAGGGCATCAGGTCAAAGTTATGAGGAGAGGACCGGTTAATGATGGCACACTAGTGATTCTGCTTCGAAGGGTTTGTAATATTACAATGGTATAACTGATCCCAATTGTTAGACCACAAAGAATATATGGGTAAACAACTGAATTTTTTTGTCACAAAGGCCATATGCTGTTTCAAAGGTGCTAAGAGATCATAATCGATTAAAACGTCACAATGTGATGGTGATGTCACAATGGCAATGTGATGATGCAATAGGTTTGTGATATCACGGTGGTCATGAGGTCACCCATGGAATAGTGATGTCATTATGAATTTGTAATATTACAATCACATGTCTGATTTCAATTGCTACTGGTTTACAATGAGGATAAGAATTCAAGGAAGGAGCTAGAAGTCCTAAAACCCATGAATATTCTAACATGTGATTTCAAAATAAGTTTGTGAAAACAGAATGGTAGAGTAATATCACAACGTCAATATGATGTCACAATATCATGTCATAATAAAGTGTTAAGGGAGTTCTGAGGAAGATGGTGGAGGAGAAGCTGGAGGCTAAACAAGCTTTCTCATAGAAAGCAGTTTTAGTGTTCAAGTGAACAATCCTTGGGTAGAGAATCACACCAAATGTGCCATCACAGTACAGAGAGTGTGTCCAGAGAGGGAAAATCCAGTCAAGGAGACAGATCTGAGCACTTGCAAGTAGCCGTGGCTGCTGTGGCTGCAGAGGCAGCAGTGGTGTCCATAGCCATCATCCCTACAACAGAGAGATCCCAGGACAAAGGTGCCAGACACAGCGGACAGGGGATTCTACTCAACACCAGCAAGAACTGAGAAGGAGCAGATACCTTCATCCTTCAGATTGCAGACCAGAGAGTGCCCAGAACTATGATTCTGTCATGAGTAGAACCCTGAAATCCTCACTCCTTCTCAGGGAGCAGAGGTGGGAATGCTAGCCCTATCCCCTACCACCACTAGAGATCTCCATCTTTGATACTGACAAAGACGCAGCTGAGCAGGTAACTCCAACTCAGGCCTTGGAAGAAAACAAAAGAGTCATTTTGCAAGTCACAGCAACAAGAAGGGACCTGGCAGGCTCAGTTCCACCCAGGGCAAAGTCACCCCGCCCAGGCAGAGAGAGCTCTGCCCTCAGAGAAGTGACTTTCTTCACGGTGTAAACAGAGCCAGAGTCTGCCCCTCCCTACAGAAGCCTAGACAAACAATTGAACTTCAGTAAACATAAATCCTGAGAATGGCTCAAAGCTGGACTCTGTGTCTCAGAAGCTAGCCCCTCATGGAAAAGCTACTGTTTGCTGAAAGGCCTCAAACCTACCCAGAACCTAGCCCCATCACAGATTCTCCAAACTAGAGGAAATTGCCATTTCCCTCTTTTGGGATACTCAAACCAGATCTCCGTCCCATTGAACTAGCCTGGGAAGAGGATCACAAAATCCTGCCTAACACAGAGCATTTTCTGCCCAAACAAACTGACTTAAGAAACCAATCAAGCCATAGGAAACCAAACACCACAAACAGACCAGAGACTCGACCAAGAGACTGGTTATGGACACAGGGGAGATACAAGTTCTTCCCATTCCCGCCCCCTAAAAAAAACTCAAAAAGCCAAAGAACTCTTTTATGAATTTTTTTTTTATTTTAATTTTAAAAATGTTTTCTGATAGTATTTTCTCTCATAATTTTTATTTTTGGTGTATGTGCGTGTGTGTGTTTGACCTTTTGGTCCTTTTTATTATTTTCATATTTTCTCTTTCTTTTTTGCATGACTTAATTGCTGTTCTGCTCATCCCCAGATATATACCTGTTGTCAATTATTACACCTTATCCTCCATTTTGTACATAATTAATCCAGAAATTTATTACTCAATTCACAACCTTTTAGGCTTAAATTCTTTACGAGCAGTTTTATTTCTTTATACCTACATAATTTTCTAGTAACCAATTAAAAAAACTTTTATTTTTTAGTTTTTCATGTCTCCTTTCTCTCCTCTCCTCTTCTCATCCTATTCTTTTCTTCTCTCAATACCATTTCTTTAATCTTACATAAATTGTGTTTCATTTCTTAAACTTGAATTTTTGTTTTTCCATTTTTTTCTTTAAAATATCTCTCCTATCATTCTGCCCAAACCACTTCCCTCTCAGAGATTAGGACTTGGTTAAATTTACTTTCCTTTAATCTATCCATATCCCTCTAGTCCTATTTTTCCCCACATTTCTACCTAAAGCTAATAATTTCTGGTTTGCCAAATCCTTCTTTGCTGTTTGTAACCCATTAATCCATGGTTGTTTGACGTTGAATAGATTGTATCTGTTGAACTATATTGTATTTGAAGCCATTTTGATTGTGCGACTACAGGACTCTGGTTGATGCTTGCCTTAAAATAGTATTCTAGCACAAAATTGGTGTTACTTTCATACCAAGTTGGCAGAACAAGCTGGAAGAGCACAAGAAAAATGGCAAATCCAGGTGTCTGAACTCCCACTCATGATAATCAGGTGACTGAATAGTTAATGAATAATTCAGAGGAGAGTTATCAAAAGCTCTATGAACACTGCTGGTAAACATGGTGAATGAAATAACTGAAAACTTGTAAAGGACTCAGTGTGAGTATGATAGAGAGCGAGAGGAGGCAAACAAAAATTAATACAGGAATCTTGAGAGCATTAGGGAACTACTTAAAGATTAAAACAGGAATTGCATAAGCCGGTTGAGAACAGTTAAAGAGAAATACAGGGATAACATGAGAAGGTTGAAAACAGTCATAGAGAATTACAGGAATTGTGTAAATGTGAGGAAACTTATCAAAGTGTAATACAGGAATTGAGAGAGAGGGATGAGAATAGAAGAAGATCAATACAGGCACTCATGGAATCCATAAACAGACAGCTGAAACAATTCTGAGAGACCACAAAAGGAATGATGAATGGAGCCCAACAGAAGGAATGGGAGTCCAAGGAAACCATAACCAATCAACTAAGTGATTTGAGAATAAACACTGAACACCAAATTAAGGAAGTAAAGTTGAAACAATATCTAAAACAAATCTCCAACAAAGAATTTGAAGCCATTAAAACCACCCAATTAGAAGGAAAAGTAATAAAAACAAAGAAGGAAGACTTGACAGTAAGTTAGACCATGCAGAATATCGAATCTCAGGGATTGAAGACAGCCTGGATATTATAGAGAAAGAACATACAATTATCCAAGACAAATCCTAGAAATATGATCTATTCAACACTTGGAAGACACCATTAGAAGGCGAATGTGAGGATACTGGGTATAGAGGAGCACCTAGAGACAGAAGTTAATGGTCTAGGAAATATATTTAACAGAATCCTAGCAGCGAACTTCCCAAACATGCAAAAATATAGGCCTATTCAGATACAAGAAGCCATTAGAACCCCATATAGACCAGACCAGAACAGAACATCCCACTGTCACATTGTAATCTGCACAGGATCAATTCAGACCAAGGAAAGGATCCTTAAAGCTGTCAAGTCGCCTCTAAAAGGAAAAAAATTAGAATAACCTCAGATTTCTCAGCAGAGATGAATAAAGCAAGAGCCTGGCATGATGTATGCCATGCCCTAAAGAAAAGTAAGTACCAGCCAAGAATACTGTTCCCAGCTAAACCCTCCTTCATAACCGAAGGTCAAATAAAAACAGTCCATTGCAAAGAAAAATTGAAACAATAAATCTCCACCAAACCAGCTGTACAAAAGGTACATAAAGATGTCCTACGCATAGAAAACGAACAAGACCACAGTAAAGGGTGAGAAACTGCGTTCAAGGGAATAAAATTAGAACTCAACACCAAAAGCCACAAATGAAGTCCTGTAACACATGGAGGTTGAACAACACACTGTTGAATCACAAATGAGTCATGGAAGAAATTAGAAAGGAAATAGAAATTTTCATGATATTCAACAAAAATAAACACACAAATTACCAGCTCCTCTGGGACACAGCAAAGGCAGTACAGAGAGGCAAGTTCATAGCTGTGAGTTCCTATATCAATAAATTAGAGAGATTTGAAACCATCAATTTAATAAGACATCTGAACCTCCTTAAAAAAAGAGCAGCAAGATAAACCCCAATCCAAGAAATGGAAAGAAATAATTAAAATTAAATCAGAATTAAATGAATTAGAATCCAAAAACACCATATAAAGAATCAACAAAACAAAGAATTGGTTCTTCAAAAAATTTAACAAAATTGATAGACCCTTAGGAATTCTTATCAGACAAAGAAGACAAGACACCCAAATAACCTCAAAGATGAGAATGGAAACATCACCACAGAAACAACCAAGATTCAGAACATTATAAAGGAATACTTCTCAAACCATTATGCTAATAAGTTTGAGAACCTGGTAGAAATGGACATTTTCCTAGCTAATATCGACTTGCAGAAACTCAACCAAGATGAGATAAATCAAGTAACATGACCATATCAAGCATAGAAATAGAAAGAGCAATAAGAAACTTCCCACTTAAGAAAAGCCCAGGACAAGATGGATTTTAAATGGAATATTACAAAGCTTTCAAAGCAGAGCACACACCAATACTCCAAAAACTCTTCAATGAAATTGACAGAGAAAGTTCACTACAGAATTCTTTCTATGAAGCCATCATAATCCTCACCCCAAAGCAAGGCAGGGACTCATCAAAGAAAGAGAACTATAAACCCATTTCTTTGATGAACATTGATGTAAAACACCTCAACAAAATTTTGGCCAATCGACTTCAACATTTCATCCAAAATCTCATACACAACGATCAATCAGTATTTATTTCAGTGAAGAAAAGCTGGTTCAATATATGCAAATCAATTAATGTAACTTATCACATCAACAAGAGCAAGGATTAGAACCACATTGTTATCTCAATAGATGAAGAAAAAGTATTTGACAAGATCCAACACCCTTTATAATGAAGGCTCTGGGAAAACTATGAATCCAGGGAATATTCCTCAATACAATAAAGGCTGTATATGACAAGCCTACAGCCAGCATTATACTTAATGGTGAAAAACTAAAGCCATTTCCTCTTAACTCAGGAAGGAGACAAGGATGTCCACTTTGTCCGCTTCTCTTCAATCTAGTATTAGAATGACTATCTACATCAATAAGAAAAGATGCAAATAAAAAAGGGATCCAAATAGGGAAAGATGAAGTAAAATTCTCCCTCTTTAAGATGACATGATCTTGTTTTTAAAGAATCCCATGGACCACTCAGAAATTACTCATGATGATTCAAAACTTTGGCAAAGTAGCAGGGTATAAAATTAACTCTCAGAAATCTATGACTTTTCTGTATGCCAGCAATGAGAAAAGCGTGGCTGAAATTAGGAAAGCAACTCCATTCATAATACCCCACAAAAATTAAAATACCTAGGAATTAACTTAATCAAAGAAGTGAAGGATCTTTTTGATGAAAACTTTAAAAACCTGAAAAAGGAAATCGAATCAGAACTTAGAAAGTGGTAAAAAAAAAAAAAAAAAAACAAAAAAACAAAAAAATCCCAACAACTCTCATGCTCCTGGATTAGAAAGATCAACATCATGAAAATGGTAATACTTCCCAAGGCTATCTACAAATTCATTGTGATACCTATCAATATTCCAAACTCGTTTTTCATGGAAATAGAAGAGGCAATGCAAAAATTCATATGGAACAGTAAAAACCCAGAATAGCAAAAACAATCCTCAACAGAAACAACAGTGCTGAAGGAATATCAATACCAAATTTCAAACTGTACTACAAAACCATAGTAATGAAAACAGTTTGGTACTTGCACAAAATCAGACCTCAGGATCAATGGAATAGAATTGAATACCCAGAAAATGAACGCACTGACATATAGCCACCTAATCTTTGAGAAAGGAGCTAAAAAATAGCATGGAAGAAAGATAGCCTCTTTAGTAAATGGTGTTGGCAACGTTGGTTAATCACTTATAGAAAACAAAAGCTAGATCATTATATATCACCCTGCAGCAGAATCAATTCCAAATGGATCAAAGACCTCGGAGTCAAAGCAGACACCCTAAAAACTTTAGAGGACAAAATAGGAGATACTCTAGATATCCTTGGAACAGGACTAAATTTTCTTAATAGAGACCCATAAACACAACAAATCAAAGAAAGGTTGGACAAATGGGATTGCATGAAATTGCAGAGCTTCTGCACGGCAAAGGACAAAGCTCACAAGATCAATAAAAAGCCCATGGATTAGGAGAAGACCTTCACTAACCATAAAAGGGACAAGGGTCTCATATCTAAAATATACTTGGAACTCAAAAAATTAAATCCCCCAACAACAAATCCTCAAAGAAACCACTGCCCAATAAATAAGTGGGCTAAAGACTTACAGAGAATCTTCTCCGAAAAGGAAAGTGGGATCGCTAATAGACACATGAAGAAATGCTCAGCCTCCCTAGCCATTAAAGAAATGCAAATCTAAACAACACTGAAATACAACATCACTCCATTTAGAATGGCTATAATCAAGAACTCTAATAATAACAGATCCTGGACGGGATATTGGTGAGATTGTAAACTTGTTCAACCACTTTGGAAAGTAGTATGGAGGTTCCTCAAAAGACTCTACATAGAGCTCCTTGATGACCCAGCAATCCCACTTTTGGGTATTTACCCAAGTGATCACAAACAAGAATACACTAAAGCTACCAGCATAACTATGTTCATTGCAGCATTATTTACCATAGCTAAGATATGGAACCAACCCAGATGCCCCTCAGTAGATGAATGGATCAAGAAAATGTGGTATATATACACAATGGAATTCTATGCCTCCATCAGAAAGAATGACATTGCCCCATTTGTTAGGAAATGGAAAGACTTGGAAAAAATTAAATTAAGTGAAGTAAGCCAGGCCCAAAGAAATATAGGTCCCATGGTTTCCCTTATTTGCAATAACCAATTTATGTCTGAGACAAGCTGAAACGGCCACATATGTTGATGTTAGGTGAAATGAACCCCTTGGTAAGGACTCAAATTGTTTTTCTTTTCTTTTTTCTAGTATATTTGTAAGATGATTTCTCTGTTGCTTTGCATGTTCATACTCCACGGGATAACCCCTGTTTTCAGTATATTTGATGTTGGTATAATTTTGGGAGGGGAAGGGAAAAGCAAATAGGGATACAGGGTGACCCATTGCAACAATGACATGTACAAGACATTATGTCGAAAACCAAACTTTATAACTTTGTCGTGGGGTGGGGAGGTGCAGAGGGAGAGATGGGAATGGATGGGAAGGGGAAACAACGGGGGAGGCAACAATGATTGATAAGAAATGTACTCATTACTTTATTCATGTAATTGTAAACCCACTGTATGTATTTTTACAATAAAAAATCATGAAATAATAAAGTAAAAATCCATGTCACTTTTTTTTGTCAGTCATGGGGCTTGAACTCTGAACATTGGCATTGTCCCTCAGCTCTTCAGTTCAGGAATGCCACTATACAACTTGAGAGCCACAGTACCATTTCTAGTTTTCAAGAGTTATATTGGAGATAAGAGTCTCACAGACTTTTCTGCCCAGGCTGGCTTTGAACCACTACCCTCAGATCTCAGACTTTTGGGTAGCTAGGATTACAGGCATGAGTCAACAAAGCCCAGATCCAAGACAATTTTTAAAAAGCAAGCTTATTGAAACTTCTGCCTTTTTCCAAGAAACAATCTTACTTTTTCAGCATTAGTTTATAACTATGAGTTACTTTTAGATGTAACTGAGTTTTACAATAGAATCAAATATAAGTTTTATTATTACTAAGTATCCCACAAATATCACTGTAATTGATTTCCCCCAAAGTCAATTATTACATACAATATTACTCACTATTATTGTTAGAGTCTATATTACATATAATGTGAAGTGAACCATTTCATATAAATTAGTAGATGCTATTTTAGCATTATAAATTCACATCTGTGATTTTAAACGAAGGAAAGAAGATTTTTCAAGTTAAAATGAAATATGAATGTGTAGTGTGTCCCAACTGAACCTAAAATTCTGAGTTCATACAGACAAAATTATTTTCTTTCAACTAAAGACTTTCCACTAAAGTAACACTATTAGAAATAGTGAGGCAAGAGGAGGAAGAATTAAAATCATGTCAAACAATGTCTCTGTTATTCTGCTAACCCCTCCTCTTTGATGACCTGCCAATTCCCCGTTGTCACAAAGCTTCAAGTGTCCCTCTTAGAATTCTATTTGGAAAAGTTCTCAATCACTGATTCTTTTTGTACTTTCTGTTATATGAAACAAAATATAGACACAAAACAATTGATATAAAATGCACACTTATGTTGAAGTCACCACAACTGGAAAAACAACCAACAAAGTAGAATTCCCCCAGGAACAAAAACATGTTGTGTCCAGTTTTTTTTTGAAAGCACAAATAACTCAAATACATGTTAACTTGGAGTAGAGCCATAAAGATAACTGTGTCTCAAAAATAAGGTTGTGTTAATTTGTAATTAAATTCATCTAGATGAACCTAATATAGCAAATCCCTTGAATGGATAAAATTGTTTAAAACAAATGTGACTGTATAAGGAGTGAGATCTGCATATATATAAAAGAATAAAATAACAAAATCATGACATACTTTAAAAATTCAGAAATGCAATGAATAAGTCCAATAATATCCATATTGAAAACTAATTCCTACTGATTTAACAAGAAAAAATATGCAACTATACAATCTGAGCAGTGTACGTGAGTCTACATAATTTTAAACTACTCCAAATTACACTTTGTAGAAGACTGAATGTGGGTTACCTAAAGGAAAACTTCAACATATAAATGAATTAAAAATCTCATGAAAAGAGAAAAGTAGTTACTGGAAAATACTAGTTTAATAAATGGTGGTCAAAATCTTTCTAGTACTGAAAAAATTGCACACCTATTTATTTAGATCCAGAAAAAGACCCAAGTTACTCGAGCTGATTTGAAACTTTGGCAAAGTAGCAGGATACATCTGTAAAATTTCTATGGATGTTGACTCTGGCAAGGAATGTATTTCCTCTTTGCTCTGACAAATAAATATATGAACGAACATAACTTCTACAACTAAATATCAAGACCTAACTAAACATATAACCAGAAAAGTCATCATGTAAGCTGTATTGCAACTGGAGTAAAATTGAGATACCACTTCACCCCAATTAGAATGGCTATAATCAAGAACTCTAGTAACAACAGATGCTGGACAGGATGTGGACACAAGGGAAAGTTACTGAATTGTTGGTGGGAGTGTAAACTTGTTCAACCGCTTTGGAAAGCAGTATGGAGGGTCCTCAAAAGACTCCACATAGAGCTCTCTTATAACCCATCAATTCCACTTTTGGGCATTTACCCAAATGTTCCCAAACAAGACCATACTAAAACTACCAACACGACTATGTTTATTGCAGCCTTATTTACCATAGCTAAGATACGGTACCTACCCAGATGCCCCTCAGTAGATGAATGGATCAAGAGAATCTGGTATATATACACAATGGAATTTTATGCCTCCATCAGAAAGAATGACATTGCCCCATTTGTTAGGAAATGGAAAAACTTGGAAAAAATGATAGTAAGTGAAGTAAGTCAAGCCCGAAGAAACATATGTCCTATAGTTTCCCTTATTTGCAATAAGTAGTATATGTCTGAGTCAAGCAGAAAAGGTCAGATAAGTTGATGTTAGGGAAATGAATCCTAAAATATATATTCAAATGGTTTTTTATCTTTCATACGATTGTTTTTAACACATTTATAAAATGATTTCTTTGTTGCTTTGTATGTCCCTCCCCCACTGTATAACCCGGCTTTCACAGTATTTGATGTCTCTATAATTTGTGGAGGGGAAGGGAAAAAACAAATCGTTTAAATAAGGATAAAGGTGGACCCATTTCAACAATGAGATGTAAAAGTCGTTACGTCGAAAATCAACTTGACAAATTTGGTGCGGGGGGATGATGGAGGTGCGGGAGGAGGATGGGAAGGGATGTGAAGGGGAAACAAAGGAGGAGGCTACAATGTTTGATAAGAAATGTACTCATTATTTGCCCATGTAATTGTAACTCCTCTGTATAGTATTTTCACAATAAAAAATGATAAATCAGTCATACTGATTCTGTATTTATTGTAAATGTTGATTTTTTTCAATAATTATTTCGTTTAGTTTGCTTTTTTAAAACATTGTGTTAAATGATGTATATCTTGGTAACAAATTTTAGATGCCTCCTTAAATTTTGTTCTGAGTATAAAGTCTCACTTCAGTTCCTAACCCGTGAAATGATGTTGATTACAAAAAAAATTCTAATAGCCACTGTTTATAATACACAAAATCTCATAAGCATGACACCAAAAGCATTGGTTAACATTTGGATATCAGGGTCTCATGACTGATGAGGCCTATCTGCAGGAGTATCATTGTACCTAGATTCCTCAGCCTAAATTTAGCCACTGTTTAAAAATGTTTATATCTTTGTCACCCATCAGAGATTAAATTTGAATATAAAGCCTAAGGAAAATGATAAAGAATTTAGCTTTTCTGGATATAAAGTAACAATATGCATCATAGAGTAACTCACTGGTTTAAAGTCAACCTATTTCTCCAAAACATTCTAGGTATTTCCTTAAAATGTGTATTATTTCCTTGAAAGCAATGGGGAATGTGAGAAGAGGATTAACCAAGCATTGCCTTGAAATATACGTAATTTGGATGTACCTCTACAATTCGCTATAAGCATTTCTGATAAAAATGTTTGAATAATTGATTTTCTGTTCAGATATAATATATCCTAGTTTCATATACTAAACTACATTCAGAAAATGGTATATACCGATTAACTAAAGAAAGTCCTGGAAGAAAAAATGGCATCTCTATACTATGTGATGCCCAATTCTTAGGTATTTCATTCTGCCTCCACTTAGTGAATGCGATTGTTTAAATCCTTCATAAGGTATTAATTAAAATCGATCAGTGTCCTATAATATAATTGTGTATGATTTTGTTCTAGAATGATTCAAGGAGTGCCCATTCAATCACGACAAACATCACATTCCATTGGTATTCATATGGATAGGAATGAGTTTCTTAGGATCTCCTGCCATTTGAAGGTGGCAGGATCAGGATTCGAACTGTGGGCTCCAGCTCCCACCACTTAAACCTGAGAATAGGGAACTCACCTGTGTGTCCAAGAACATCAGCAAGACCAGTGATAAGACAGGCACAAGTGTCTCTCAGCATTCCTCCTTGATACTTACAAGGCTTCTCTGAACATGACTTTTTTCATTTTTTATTGTAAAAATATTATACAGATGGGTTACAGTTAAATGAGCAAGGTAAAGAGTACATTTCCTATTGAACATTGTTGTCTCCTCCTTTGTTTTCCCCATACCATCCCTTCCCTCCCATCTCCACATCTACTCCCCCTGCCGATCTCAGTGAATTAATTTTTTATTTTTGGCTTTGTACAGGGTTTGATCTCAAGTAGTGGCAACTATGAACTTTCCCTCACATTGGGACGCATTTACCAAGACCCTGAGTTCAAATCCCAGGCTAGGAAATAAAAGTGGCAGAAATTCCAAACCAGGGAGCTATATTTTTTATTTTAGTTAAATGATTAATTATTTTTTTAATTTATTCTTTATTTTGCCAACACGGGGGTTGAACTCAGGTCATGCAACTCTGCCTCAGCTTTGATCGCCCTAGGCTGGAGTACAGCCTCTGGACCCAGAGCCAATCTTGGGATCCTAGGCCCAGAGGGCTTGCACGAAGAAAAAAAATAGTAGGATACCACAAAAAGTGGTGAGCTGTAGAGGGCTGGGGGTTTACGTTTTTTACCTTTACACGGTGACCATCCTGGGTCTGAATGACACAGCTGCAATTGGACCTGACCAGCCATTGCTGAAGGTTGTTGGACTATCAGGGAAACCATAGGTCTACCTGTCAACATAGGCTCTGGGGTCAAATCCCGGTCCTGACACCTACCAATGGCAGGAGATCATAAGAGACTCATTCCTGTGCATAGAAATACCTATTGAAAGAGTACTTCTTGATTCAGTGTAGTCTAAAATTGGATGCAATAATCCTATCATGTGGATTGATCTTAATAGTTTATTGAACATGAAAAGAATAATATTACTTCAGGGGCGGTATAATAAATGCCTAAGAGTTGGTAGGAACCTAGTAGGTTTCATTCAATCATAGACAGACAGATCTGGTGCTCCTTTCCAATATGTATTTATTTGTATACCACCATCTGCCTATTCATGTATCACTGTTTTGGCCAAAACTGGGGCTGGAGGTCAGGACTTGGGAACCACCTGACAGCTTCATTGTCTAGAGGCTGCTGTGCTCAGACTCATCCATTCATGAATTGGGCCTGGTAGGCCCTGACTTCAGATCCCAGCACTGCCAAAAATTTAATCTTGGAGTAAGAAGCCGAGTATGACACATTTTATCCTTTTCTGGGAGAGTCCTGAGTGTCAGGCATGATGGATATCATATCTACAAATCTGGATGCTGTGATAGGATGTAAGCAATGTAATAAATGGTAGCGGTGTCATCAGAGTCAATAAAATAATTGCTAAATAAATGAATAAAACCAGAAATAAAATGAATAACTACACCAAACACAATATGTACTGAATATCTGTATGGAAGTATAAATCCTATATTTAAAATGGATATAAAGAGTATGTTTTCCCAGCCTGAAGCTTGAATTCAGGCCTAGGGAACAGGCCTGACTTTCTTGTCTTCAAGCATGGTCAGATTCCCTTCTCTCACAGTGCTGCATATTTACCCAGACCTTGAGTTCAAATACCAGGCCTGGCAGAAAAAATGGCACGAATTGCAAACCAGGGGGGTAATTTTTTTTTAATGGCGGGTTATTGGGGATGCCATTGTCCTGCATTACAACATAGGTTGTGAGCCCTGGAGAAGCAAAAGTTGAGAAGGTGACGCCTCCACAAATTGAGGATCACAGAGAATGGAGACATGCCCCAGACCTAGAGGGTCTGCGAGCACTCTCAGAGGCTGAAATCCACAGGGGGAAACTCCCGCTGCAGGAATGGTGACCCCTGCAATGGGGTCACAGTAGCTCAGTGGCAGACAGAGTTGGAGCCACAGGCCTCCTGCCTCATGAGCTGCCACCATAGCAGGCTTGGGGATGGGAAGTGGGACAGGGGGCATCAGAAAACAAAATCTGCTTCATCCATGACCTGCATGATGACGTGGACTTCCATAGTCCAGCGGATGAGCACCACCATCGATGCAGCCAGCTGTTGGCACACATCTGCACTGTCTTGGAATCCCTCATGGCGTGTAAGAGCAGATGTTCATCCTGGATGAACTGTGTCTGGAGAAAGCCAAGCGCGTGTGCTGGCTCTCCCAGGAGAAGATGGAGAAAGGAGAGCTGGGGAGCTGCTGTCCCTTCTTGCAGGGGAAGGAACAGATAGAGGGCTCCAGATGCCGGCACAGGATGAGCCCCCACAACCAGAGCTGCTTCAGATGCCTCAGGCTCTAGGGTGGGCAAAATGAGGGAGGAGCTGAAAGGTTTTGAAGAATTGCAACTTCAAGACAGCTTGGAAACTGCCAGAGGAGAAATCTGGGTTCCCGACCCTGTAGATGACTCCCCTATGGAGCACATCCTGCAGCAGATGCCCCACATCCAGAGCCATCTACAGCTAGCCGGCTTGGTCATGGAGTGCTCCCTTTCTTTCTTCTGTAGATTGATGTGGATGATGACTCTCTATGTAACATACTGATTCTCAAAAGCCACGTCAGCCACCAGAAATAGGTGGCCAGGCAGCCTTCTCCCAGGCCTCCATCTGCCGTGTGATGGGAAGGGTAAACTGAAGGTCAGGTAGGGCAGAGGCTGCCGGGAAGCGGCCCAAATTCAAGGGACATATAATAGCCCATTTGTGGCCAAGGAAGAGACCCATGTTATGCTTATCTCAAACAATAAATTGTTTTCAAAGGGAATAAAAGCCTCCAACAAAGATTTGTTCTTCCAGTCCTGGGGCTTGAACTCAGGGCCTGGCCACTGTCCCTGAGCTCTTTTTGGTTAAGGCTGGCACTCTACCAGTTGAGTGTTTACTGATAGTTCATCGAAGATAAGAGTCTCACTCACTTTCCTGTCCAAGCTGGCTTGGCAACATGATCCTCCAGATCTCAGCTTCCTGAGTAGGATGACAGGTATGAGCCCCCAGTGCCCAGCTTGTGATGCCTTTTGAAGGTATTTTGTCAAGTCTGTAAAAGGAGTCCCAAAGTCCTGGATAGACCATGACCCAATCAAGAAGCTGGGATGGGGGAAGGTTGACCTTCTAGCCATTCTGTTCTCCAAAATTAAAGATGCCAGTTGGCGTTGTATGCATCAAACACCTAGGCCAACAGCCATCAGGCTTAGTGGGGAATAGGTAGAGAATACCCAAAGATTGCAGTGTAGAAATCTCTGAATTTGCAAGCATGTGGTGTGTGTGTGTGTGTGTGTGTGTGTGTGTGTGTGTGTTTGTGTGTGTGTGTGAACTCAGGGCCTAGGCTCTATCCCTGTGTTTTCTTGGTCAAGCCTAGTACTCTGCCACATGAGCCACAGTCCCATTTGCTTTATGATGGTTAATTGTAGATAGGAGTCTCAAGGACTTTCCTGTCCATTGTGGCTTGGATCAAGAGTAAACACAACTCACAGGTACAATCCTTATGGTGGGCGACTCCTGCCCCCTGATGGCCAGACATGGAACATGAGAGGCCGTGCCATTGTCCTCTAGAGTTCAACTGGGGGAAGTGACCAGGGCCAAGCTGACTTTTGCTCACCATGGGTGCTGATGCCAGAGCAGGTCTGTTCCACCCTAGGCCAAGAGAGCTCCAGGAGGCCCGGCTCCCAGGGGCACAAGGAAGGGAGAGGTCAGCTCTAGGCCGAGCTAAGAGCCTTTGCCCACAGACACCCCAACTTGGCTTTCCTGATCACCACAAGACCTGTCAAAGAAGAACCCCCAAAAAACAAAATTGGAGCTGTGGGTCAAAGTGATAGAGCTCTAGCATTGAACCAGTGAGATCAGGGACAGAGCCCCCAAGGTTTGAGTTCAAGACCCCCAGCTGACCCTCCCCAATAAAACACAGGTTGGCTAAAGTAAACTTGTAGTATTTGTGAAGTGTTTCTGAAGAATGGTGATACTAAAGAAAGTACCGTAATTCTAATGACAGCTGAACTTGTGACATACAGCTATGTGCTGAGTCCTTCACAGGGCGCTATTTGCTGGGTCCTTCCCACATGGTGTTTTGTGCTGAGTCCTCAAAAATGTGCTGTTTTCTGAGTCATCCCAAAGGGTGCTATCTGCTGAGTCCCTGAGAAGAGTGGGCCATGCTGGGTTTTTTAAAGGGTGCTGTGTGCTGAGTCCATTACACAACGTACTATATGCTGAGTCCTTCAAAAGGTGCGGTGTGCTAATTCACCCCAAAGGGTGCTGCTATGTGCTGAGCTTGAGAAGTGAGGAAGAGGTGAATTTTTCAAGTGCTTTGTGCCAAGACCTTAAAATAGGGTGTTCTGTACTGTCCTGCAAATGGTGCTCTGGGCTGAGTCCTTGGACAGTGTGGTATGTACTGAGTCCTTCCACACTGTGGTATGTGCTGAGTCTTTCAAAATTGTGCTATCTGCTAAGTTTTTTGAAGGGTGCTATGCACTGAGTGCTTTACACAGTGTGCAATGTACTCAGTCCTTCAAAGGGAGATGTATGTGTCTTAACACAGGATGCTATGTACTGAGTCCCTGGGAAAGAGTGCTGTGTGCTTGAGTTTTTCAAAGCATGCCATGTGCTGAGTCCTTCACACTGTGGGCTATGGACTCCCTCATTCAAAGGATGCTGTGTGCTGAGTACTCTACACAGGGTACTATATACTGTGTCATTCAAAGGGAGCTGTGTTCTGAGTCCTTCACACAGGGTGCTTTGGGCTGTTTTTTGAAGTGCTTTGGGTTGTTTTTTGAAGTGTGCTATGTGCTGAGACATCTCAAAGGGTGCTATGTTCTGAGTCCTTGAAAGGCAGTTATCCCCAACAATCACACACACACACACACACACACACACACACACACACACACACACCAGGGTCACTGTACACCTGCTTGGTGTGTAGAGTGGAGGGGGAAGAAGGAGAGTATCCTCCAGTGGTGGTGCTGAGGGGAGATTCGATCCCCTGGGCAGATACTGGGGTTAGGAGGTAGTGATGAGCTGAGGTGAGGCTACAATTGCATGGCCTGGAAGCCTTAGGACCCACTCAGGGCTTGGCTTGCAGCAGGGGTGGGGGGTCGGGGCCAAGGGGAAGGGGGCATGGCAAGGGCAGGAGGGGTAGGATCCAGGGCACACTGTGTTAGCAGCAGGGGGTGGGTGCACCCCATGGGGGCAAGACAGCCAAGGAGAGGAGTGGGGGCAGAGAGAGAGAGAGCAGATCGAAGAGTGAGCACACACACAAAGGCAAGCAGCTTTATAGGCTGGTGACCTCCCAAATCTTAGCACAGGTCCCTGCAGGGAGCACAGAGCATGGGGAGCCTGTGGAGCAGGACATTGCAACAGACAGCCACTCAGAAGTGTGGTGGCCATGGCAGGCCTGAGTCTGAGGTCCCTGCGCAGGGAGTATGGAGGTGGAGGTGGCTGAGGTGGGGGCAGTGTTGGCTGATGAGGAGGAGCAGAGGCCAGGTGCAGCCCCTACATGCCCAGCAGACACAAGCCTGCCCACTCCCTGCAGCATCGCATTTCAAACACGGTGTTTTTGGCTCAGACCCATGGTGCCTCTCGAAGTCGCCCAGCAGAGATGGCATGCCCCTGGCTTGCTTGCAGCCCCTACCAGGTCTCAGATCCCGGTCCTTGGACTACGGGCCTGCATGCACCTGGAGGCTCTGCCTACAGCTTCTCCCAGTAGCACACATGAGTGGCTGCCCCATGGGCCTGCACCCTGCAAACCCTCCTGCCAAAAGACCCTCTCCTGCTGACATGGACCTGACCCTCCTGTCTCCCCTCTCCTGTACTGCTATTGCCTGCCCCATGCCCCACAGCCTGACATGTCCCTGCGACAAATGTACCCCAGTGTTGGAGAGTGGGAGTGGGTGACGACCCCGGGATCCCACCCCCACCCTAGTAACTGGTATACCAGGAAATGGGGTAATGCAGGAATGAGTGAGGAGGGGTCGCCACAGAGCTCCTGGCCTGGAACAGTGGGAGCCACACAGCCGTGCATGTGCACCTTTCCTCTCCCTGTTGGGAACCTGGTGGCTTTAGTCAGAGGTGGGGAGCAGCACCTCCACACCTGCCTTCTCGTGTCTTTTGCTTTTTGCTGGGGGTGGTGGGTGTTGGATGCAAATGATAGGCCCTCCTTGCTGTGTGAGCCCTTGTCTTCTGTGCTCGGTCACCCTTTCACCTAAGGAGGGTCCCAGAAAAACCCACTAGTTATGTGAGGGCACTTGGAGTCAGATAGAAGGTGAATATCTGGGAAGAACACACCCCCTCTGACACACATATACCTGACCTGTCCCCCCACATCAGCTGTCAACAGTTCTCACATGGTGATCACATTTCCCAGCTCTCCCAGCATCTGCTGGCTCACAGTCCATCTGCTCTCCTAGTCCTTCACAAGAATCCACCAAGTCACCCAGAAGCATCTAGGCTGGAAGTAGGGAGTCTGTCCATGTATGTAGCCTTTAGGACCCCATGCATTTCCCAACACTGCCCCCACCCCAGGTCAAACACCCCTCTGGGACACTGTGACCCCCCTGCTTGTTTTCAGTCCTGGCTCTGAGGAGCCACCTATCTCAGGACACCTTCACACAGCGTCCTGGCCTGGGATTTTGGTGAATGGTGAATAAATGCTGGTTGTTCCCAAGGGAAAGTGTCTGGGCCTTGAGAAAGGGAGAGATAGAATGGTTCTGCGTTATTAGAGTGGTGCTCCTTTGGGTGGGAGCCACTAGTTTGACAAGGGAATCCCTGTGCTCCAGCTTGTACCTTGTCCCAGAGGAGGAACCAACAACTCAGGAGAGACACTGCTGAGTCTCTTTGTGTGTGCATTTGTGTGTGTGTGTGTGTGTGTGTGTGTGTGTGTGTGTATGCATGAGAGAGAGAGAGGGATGGAGGCAGAGAGAGAGAGAGACAGAGAGGAAGAGAGAGAGAGAGAGGAACAGAGACAGAGAGGGAGAGAGAGGAGAGAGAGATCATCTTTCTCCTTATACCTGCCTGTCTGTGCTCAGGTGAGTGATCAGTTGGCAAATTGCATGTGCTGCATGGAGGAGTCTTCTGTCACAGGTCTGGATTTATGTGTGTGTGGTGTTTGTGTGTGTGTGTGGTTGTGTGTGTATGTGTGTTTGGAGAGCAGGGAGAACAATGAAAACATATTTAAGTCATTGTGTCTAAAAAGAGCAAAAGCATTTTATATTTATGTGTGTGTGTGTGTCTGTGTGTGTATTTGTTCTTCTTTTTTCATCAATGCCAAGTATGAGTCCAGCCATATTTTTGTTTTCTCCTTCACCGTTTCATGGCTCCTTTGGAGAAATTTTCAGTAGACATTCCTTTCCACCTACCTCTTCCCTATTTCCTATAGCCCACAGTAGCTGCTGGGCCTGTGTGGGTCTCCCCTAGGAGGCCTGTGTGAATTGCAGACCAGGGTGGACAGAAGGACTGTCTTCAGCCAGAAGGCTCATGAGGCAAGTGTGAATGCAGGCATACTCTTCTAGCCAGACAGTCTGATCTCGTGTGTATAGTTGGAGCTAATTAGAGGGTTGGGAATGTGTCTGCCAAATATAATTAAGGAATTAGTTGCGGGGGGGGGGAGTAGGGCAGGGGCTGTGAGGCTAGGAGGGTCTGGGGCATGGTGAACGGTGTGACATGGCACATGGTTCACCACGACCGAGGATGAGAAGGCAACCTTACCCAGGGCATTGACTGTGTCCGTGGGCATCTGGGCAGGATGCTCTGGGCCCCCACTGGTGACATGGATTCCCTCCCAGGGCATTGTACCAGTGGTCAATCATCTCTGGGGTCCTGCAGACTCCAATCTGTGTCCCGCCTGGGCAGTTTCCAGCTGGGCAGTGGTAGGCACGTGCATTCCCCCTGTGGAGCCCGCTCAGTATCAGGCCGTGGCTGTTAGCAAGGGCTGTCTGAATGCCAGTTTCTGTAACATGCTCTAGGCTGTCTGGAAGGAAAAGGGGACAGCTGACTTTGGAACCCTTTGATTGGGACAAATTAAATACCATGTTTTCCAGGGTTTTATCTTGAAGCTGACAATTTCCACTAACACCTGGGATTATGGGTCAAATTAGATGGAACATTTCAGCCACCAAACAATGACATTCAAAGCACCACAGGCAGAGTTCCCTAGCCAGATGGTCTCCTGCTATGAACATCATGCCTTGACTGCCTTTCTTTGGCAGCTGTTGATTCTATTCCTGCTCTCTCTAGGGTGACCACCACAGTCGAGGACATCATGGGGAGCAGAGATTGTGACCTCACCATCCCCAGCCTGCCAGCTGTGAGCAGAGATGATTCCCAGCATCTGCACTGGACTCTTGGAGATTCAGAAACCTGGGATGCTTCGAGGATCCTTTCTCTGCAACTTGAACCTTGGGGGCTGGATATGTTAGACCATCCTGGCTAGCCTCAGGGGGAGAAGAGGAGGCCCCTTCAGCCAGGCCTTCATCTCAAGGCAACCTCGTTCACACCTGTGTGGGGAATTGAGTGCCACAGAGATGGTCAGCAGCTGAACAGAGATCTTTGAGAAGATAGGCATCCCAGAGGCCCCGGAATCCAGCGAGTACCTCGTGGCTCACTTCCTCGGAACCAAAACAGTTAAGTGCAGTGGCACCAGGAGGGCAGGAAGAGGGAGGACAGAGAACTGTGGGGGAGCTACATCAGGCTTCCCCCCCACCAGGATGCTTACCTGTATCAGATGGGACTTTTCTGTAGTATTGTCGTAGAAAGATGCTCATTTATTTATCCAAAAAACAGTTACAGTATGAGCCAGGCTCCAGGGGGTCCATAGACAATGAAAGGTTCCAGTGCTGGTTCCACAGTACATGAAGAAACCTTGGTTTGAGCTGGATGCCGATGCTTCACACCTGTCATCCTAGCTACTAAGAGGCTGAGATGGGAGGATAGAGGCTTAAGGCCGGGGCAGGAAAGACTGTAAGACTGTTATGTCCAACTAACTAACAAAAAGAAAACAGTAGAAGTGGATGTGTGGCTGAAGCTGTAGTCTGTTGGCCTTGAGTAAAAAGGCTCAACCACATCACCCAGGTTCTGAGTTCAAGGTCCAGGAGTGAGAGAAAGAAAGGAAAGAGAGAGAGAGGAGGGAAATACAGAGAGAGAAAAGGAAGAAAGGAAGGAAGAAGGAAGAACATGCAAGCCTTGGTTTGGAGTCCCTGGATCATGGGAGCCAACAATTCATATCTCTGTGGGGACAGTTGCCGAGCATAAAGGCAGTATGTAGGACCAAGCCACTGACCCCTCAGCAACTTCATGACATCCAGGAGCCTTGTGGTCACCGACTGCAGAGAGAAGCAGCCTTGAGTAGAGCCTTGGGCTCAGGGTGGGTCACCAGGTTTCAATCATCTTCCGCCCCAAGGAGTTTATTTTCTGGTCAGATATGAAGGAAATGTCTAAGGGCTAGGGAGGTGTTGGGGTGATGGAGTGTCAAGTGGGGGGAGCAAGGGATAAAAAGGAAGATGTAGAGGGAGGATGATCCCAGTTCAGGTGTGTCAGGACCTCGCCTGTCAACCTAGACCATCACTGATAGAGCTTTTGACCCAGCCACATTGCAATTAAATGTCCTGGTGCCTGTTGACCACCTGGCTATCATCCACCGCAGGATGCCTGTGCAGTAAGACATTGGGGACTGGGATTTCCAGGCTCAATCTGAAGATCCCATCCTCTGTGTTCATTTCTTTACCAGAGAAAGAGGTAAGAATGCCACTGGCACAGGACAGACAGGGAATGAGGGCGGGAGTCAGATCAGTGGTGCCCCAAGATTTCCTCAAGTGGGCGTTAGGACCCCGTGATTGCCATTCTCAGAGGCAGAGGTGGGTGTCTTTGCTGGCTCAGCCTTTAGTCTAGATGGCAGATCTGGGACTCAGAGAGGGCCAACTGAAGGTGAGGAAAGTTTGGGTAGACGCTGGTGGGAAAACTAGAGGCACTAGGCTCTGAGCATTGTTGTTTCTTTGAGAATACTCACCACCTAGGAACATTCTTGGGATGGATGAGCCCTTTTCTCCTTCCCGAGAGAGAGGGACCCTTGGCCCAGAAATCCTTTCATTCCCACATCTTGTAATTGGATAACTAGAACTCACCTCACTGCCCAGTATTGAGGCAGTACAGCAAGAGATCCTGAGTCTTTGATAAGGTCAGGGGGTCTCAGTATGAGATTGTACTTGAATGTCCTAACTAGGTGCATGGTCAGTCCCATCTAAGAATGTCTTGATGTAGGACATAGAATCTAAAGAATCAGAGCATGATGGGGCCTGTTCTGGGAGTCTTGAATATCATGTCTTAACTTCAAGCTCCCATGTGCCCACATGCATCTCTTTCTTGGGTGGGTTTCAGCCTTGAGTAGCCTGGATTATAGCCACTGGCATCCAGCTACAAGGATATCTTTTCATATTTTCTTCTATTGTAACAGCTGTCTACTTGCCCTGGCCAACATCTCTGACCTCCACAACAGCTCCCAGCAGAGCCTGATTGTGTGGAGACCACAAAGGTCAAACTGATCCCATTTCTTTGTCCTCACGGGAGGAAGTTATGTTTCATCTGAAGCCTGGGGTAGGAGGGGTGGCTGTAGATGGATGCTCAGCTGGGAGAGAGGTAGTCTGTTTTAGCCAAGAAGATAAATGTGGCCAAATGCTAATAGCAAGAAATGTCTGTGAGACTCTCCTCTCCCAAGAACCACCTGAAAGCTGGAAGAAAAGATATGGTTCAAGTTGTAGAGAGCTAGCCCTGAATGAAAAAAGTGAGGGACAGAGCCTGGGCCCTGAGTTCAAGCCTTAGTACCAAGATGCATACTTGCTCATCCACACACAAACACACCACACACACACACACACACACACACACACACACACACACACATTCAGAGGAAGGTAGTAATGATGAGCTGAACTAGAACTGGGGGCAGTCTGAGGCATAGTCACAGTAAACTCTCAAGCCAAATCAAGTGCTTTCTCCCTAAGTCTTTCTTGGGCTGAGGGGTCTCGGCCATGCCAGTAAGTTCCAAGCCCTGGGATTCCTGGGATAGCGACTGCTACAAGCAACAGCCAGTTGGCTGTGGATTTCTGAGCCTACAAGGCTTTCATGAGCCCAACTCAACACCTGCCCAAGGTGTGCCTGACAAATTCACACACTTGTGATACCCGCATGAGTGGACGTTACTTGGAGTGACATCTTGCACCTCCTGCCCCTCCTGGCCCAGAACCCTGGTCTGAGATGGCAATCCACTGCTCAGATCCACATTGCACCCATGACAGATGCAATTCTGATGACCTCCATGCCCCAAGGCTCAATCTTTCTCTGGTACTGTGGCCCGCTCTGTAGGCAATGGCCTCCAAACAGGCTCCACTCAAGACTTGTAGAACACCTACACATTGGGAGAACCTCAGGGGGCCCACTGGAAACTACTTTGCCTAGAGCCATAGAGTGAGGTCCAAGCAGAACAGGTTTTGGTCACGGGGCTTGAACTATGGGCCTGGGCTCTGTCCCCAGCTCTTAAGCTTACAACTTGAGCTACAGAACTATGTCGGGTCCTCTGGAGGATCCTTGGAGATCAGAGTCTCCCGGACTTTCCTGCCTGGGCTGGCATTGAACTGCGATCCTCACATCTCAACCTCCTGAGGAGGTAGGAGGACAGATATGAGCCACTGGCACCCAGTTGATCTGGCCTTTCACCAGAGTGGACTAGGAGCTCCTGAAAGCTTTTCTTTATTTTTCTGTGCCAGTACTGGGCTTGAACTCAGGGTCTGGTTTCTGGTCTCTTAACTTTTTCCCTCAAGGTTAGTACTCTACCACTTGAGCCCCAGGTCCATTTCTGCTTTTTGGTAGTTCATTTGCAAGAAGAGTCTCACTAACTTTCCTCTCCTGATCTGGCTGGACCCTTGATCTCTATCTCAGGCTCCTGAGTAGGTAGGATTTACAGGGTTCGAGCCACTGTTAGCATTGGGCTAGAAGCTTTTCTTCCTGCATTTGCCCTGACTCCTCCATGCAATGCATGGCTGAGGGTTAGGAACTGTGAAAAATAGGCTTCCAGCCACAGGAAATGGCTGGGGTCCCTAGTGGAAAGCCATTCTAATCTTCCCCCTAGGCCCCACTCTAGGACTCCACCCTCTGCCCTGTGACTCAAGTACAAACTTTGACCCAGCCTTGAATGTCCTACCAGACTTTTCTGAAGCCACAGAGCATTCATTCCAACAACACCACCTGCTCTATAGCACACTTCAGGAGCTCTGTCCATGCTGTACCTTCTGCCTGAGGCTCTCTGTCTTGTATTCACATCTTAGAATTCCTGTAGAATTTTGGCACTGGATATATCACCTCCTGGAACAAGCCTTTGCTTCCCTTCTACCTCTTTTTTCATATTGAGTTGCTAGAGATGGAATTTTTGCAGGCTGACTGGCAAATGCTCTATCTTGGGGTGTGTGTGTGTGTGTGTGTGTGTGTGTGTGTGTGTGTGTGTGTGTGTGTGTGCCTCTCCTGGGTTTGAATTAATTGCCTGGATGCTATCCTATCCCTGAGCTTTTGTGCTCAAGGCTAGCACATTACTACTTGAACCACAGTTCTATTTCTGGCTTTGGGGGTGTTTAATTGGAGAAAAGGTTCTCATATAGACTTTCTTGCATGCAATTGGGATCCTTAGATCTCAGCTTGCTGAGTAGCTTCCAAGGGTGAGCCACCAGCACCTGCCTTCTACCCTACCTCTTACATATAACCTCAGCCTTCCTCTGAGTCCCAGAAAAAATATGTCTCACAAGGTTCACTTCTTTTTGTGCCAGTCTTGGGGCTTGAAATCAGGGTCTGGGCAAGTTCCTGAACTTCTTTTGCTCAAGGGTATCACTTAAGCCACAATGCGACTTTTGGCTTTTGCTGTTTCTGTGGAACTGAGGAATCAAACCCAGGATTTAGTGCATGCTAGGCAAACACTCTACCACTAAGCCACATTCGCAGCCCAAGGCTCACTTCTAACGGGAGTTATGAGGGTGGGATTTATTGACATACCTCTTTAGGCATAAAAATCGCTGAAAATTTCATATCTATCAAGATTTGGGAGCAGCATGTGACTAGGCAATGAGGAATGATAAATGAGTGATAGCCACCAGGCCCCAGAGGATCTAGGCTCACATCCTACAGAGGGATAGAGAATATGGAGCCAGAAACTTTGACCACTCCTACAGTGTAGGAACTGTGATCTCCCTGGAGGCAGTGGCCGGCTTCTAGTTGTCCCGATGGGACACCTCAGACAGAACATCAAGCTTCAGTTATTAAATGGCATACAAGGATGCTTTGTTCAAGTTGCCGGCTCAGACTTAGTACTCTTCAGGGCTTGTCCCAGCTTGCCCAGTTTGGGGGGCTGGGCATTGGCAACCTGCTGAATGCCCATCATCCATACATCATCCATCCAAACACAGAGACATGGAGTTATTGCCTCCTTGGGGGGGGGGAGCATTTCCGTGTTGCACTATCAGCCTAGACCCTGTCCCTGAGCTCCTTTCGCTCAAGGGTAGTGCTCTGCCCTTGAGCAATAGCCCCATTCATGTTTTTTTCCCTGTAATCTCTTAGAAATAAGAGGGTCGTGGACTTTCCTGCCCCGGTTGAATTCAAATTGTCAGTCTCTACATCTCAGCCTCCTGAGGAGCTAGGATTCCAGGCAGGAGCCCCTGGGTCCTGGTTTTCTTTTCTTCTTGTTGTTCTTTTTGTAATCATAACAATCTGAAATCTTCACGGTGTTATTCCAATGGTTTGCATTCGAAGTAAACTACCCAGGCTTGGAGTTCGAATGCCAGGACTGCCACCCACAAATTGAAGGAGATACTGACAAACTCATTCCCATTCATGTGAATGCTAATGGAATGTTCTATTTTAGAATGCCATGCAAAAATTATTGGATTTATATTTTCCATTCTAGCACCTTGGTGTGATTCCCCTAATGGAAGGATATTGAATAATTTTTAATTAATGTTTCTATAAGTATTCAACCAGGATACTTTATTAAATGGAGGCATAATTTCATAACTAATAATTGGTAATAATGTATATAATTTAATATCCTCACATTCCCTCTCTCTTTATGCATATATATATATATATATGTATATATATACACATCTATCTATCTATCTACCAATCTACACAATCCATCTGTTTATGCTCTTGTCACTATTGGCACTACTGGGGCTCAGTGGTAGAGTGCTTGCCTAGTACATACAAAGCCTTGGGTTCAATCCTCACTACAATGTGCATAGAAAAATCCAGAAGTTGTGTTGTCGCTCAAGCATCGGAGCACTAGCTTTGAGCATAAAAGCTTAGAGACTGTGTCTAGACTCTTACTCAACACCCAGGAATGGCACCAAATAAAGATAGAATGTTCTGACTGCAACTATATAACGATAGCACTGCAAATACCTCATCACAGAGCAAGCCAGAAGTCTGATGCTGACAGCTGACATCTAACCTGACTTAGCCAGATGTAAATGGCTGCAACCCAGCTCCACAGAACCAGATGGTGCTGGCTCCATCACCTTTGTCATCCAAGATACTCGGGGGCTGAGATCTGACACTGTTGGGTTTAAAACCCAGCCCAGATAGGAAGTCGGTGAAATTCTGAGCTGTGGCACAAAGTGGTAGAGTTCTAGCCTTGAGCAAAAGATCATAGGACAGTACCCCCAACCTTTCAGTGAAATTTCCGTGGCTGACTCCACCTCCCCCAAAAACCCATCCCTCTTAATCATTAGATGTGAACTTTATGTAGTTTGTTATGTATTTCTGAAAGAATGGTGATACTGAGGAAAGCACCCTAACACTGACAGCTTGTGGGATACAGCTATGTGATGAGTCTTTCATGAGGTATTGTGTGCTGAGTCCTTCACGGGGTAAATTCTTTCACTTAGTCCTTGTAAGGGCTCCAGAAGTCAGATGATTGTTCAGATGAGAATCTTGAGGCTCAGATATGTCCCCATGTCAGTGCCAATTGTGTATGTACCTAACTCTAGTGAGTTGTCTCCTGCAGACAATTGTTTTGGTTTATTTTTCTTGGTCGTGAACCTTGAACTTAGGGCCTAGCCACTGAACTTTCTCTGTTGGGCTCATGGCCAGCACCCCACCATGTGGAGCCAAGAACCCTCTTGCAACAGAGTGTTAGAGTGTAGGCATCTGTAGCTGAGGTCTGTCATCCTGCCTACTCAGGAAGCTGAGATATGACGACCTCAGTTCCAAACTATCCCAGACACAAAAGGTCCCATGAGACTATTATCTCCTATTCACCACTTAGAAACTTGAGGTGGAAGCTGGGTGCCAGCAACTCACACCTGTCATCCTAGCTACTCAGGATCCTGAGAGCTGAGAATCACAATCCAAAGCCAACCTGGGCAGGAAATTCCTTGGGACGCTTCTCTCCAGTGAATTAACAAAAACCTGCAGGGGTGCTGTAGTTCAAGTGGTAGAGCACTTTTATTTAGCTGAAGAGCTCAAGGACAGCACCCAGGCCTAGACTTCAATTCCTCCAACTTACAAGAAAAGAAAGAAAGAAACCTGAAGTGGATTGCTGGGAATGTGTCTTAGGGTAGAGTGCTTTGCATGTATGAAACCCTGGGCTTGATTATTTAGTACCACTTCACTAGAATAAAGCCTGAAGTGGCTCTGTGGCTCAAGTGGTAGAGTCCTATTTTTGTACAGGAGAAACTCAGGTACAGTGTTCAGGCCCTGAGTTCAAGCTCTAGGACAAGTGTATGCATACACATTCATGCACACACACACACACACACACACACACACACACACACACACACACACACACACACACACATACACACACAGATACCAGAAATGATGTTGTGACACCAAATGGTAAAGCACTGAGCTTCTGTTCTGAGCTCATAGTCAGCACTCAGGCCCTTTGTTCAACCCCAAAACCTAGCCACCCAGGGCCCAACTAGGAGAGGTCAAAGGTTTTAAAACTTGATGAACTTCACCGGCTCTAGATGCCAGGAAGCATTGTGATATTACACATGTGCTTAGATTTAGCAAGCTTCTAGAACCTAGGAAGGCACCGTTGCCAATAATGAATCATTTTATTAGATTCAGCTCCCTTGTTGTCTGCCAGAAAGGACCCTTGAATTTATTGTAGCAAGTTATTTCAACACTGGAACATAGTCTAACAAAGACAGGATAAGTGCAGGGAACTTCACCTTCCACAGGAGGTGGCACAAATGGAGGTTTCTTGTCAAAATAGCACTGAGGAGAGAGATAGCTTGAGTTTCAAAGGGGCCTTTTTTTCCTAGGCTTCAGAGCCCACCCACACTCCTCCTCACTAATTGACCCAGATGGAGTTGTTTGTTACACAGCTGTACAGATGTGAGGATTTTGTCTGCCTGTTTCAACAGTGAGGCAGACATCCTCCAGCAGTCCCTGGTGTGGAGAAAACCTCAGGCTACACTGGGATTGGGGAACCCCGGAACATGCACTGTCTTGAAAGCACTGTCTGTGCTATGAAATCATTTTATTCAAAGCAAATTTCCTAGTTTGGTGCCTTTCATCTTAGGGATTCTGGACCTTCACTGATAGAAATACATGCATACATATATGGGGAGACATGGAGTTACTTTTGTTTTTTTTGGCAGGTTCAGGGGTTGTATTATGAGCCTAGGCACATTCCCTGAGCTCCTTTTGCTCAAGGGTATCGCTCTGTCCTTGAGCCACAGCCACAGTTATGGCAATTTTTTATTTCTGTGATCTCACAGAAATAACAGTGCTGTGGACTTTCCTGTCCTGGCTGAGTTCAAACTGGCATTCTCTACCTCTCAGACTTCTGAAGAGCTAGGATTACAGGCAGGCACAAATGACACCCGGCTTTCTTTACTTCTTGTTCTTTTTTTCATTGTGACAAACTGAAATCTTCACAGTGTCATTCTAATGGTTTGCATTTTGAAGTAAACTACCCAGGCCTGGAGTTCGAATGCCAGGACTGCCTCCTACAAATGGAGGGAGATCTTGAGAAAATCTTCACGATTCATGTGAATGCTTAATGGAGTGTTATAAAAGTAACAATTATAAGCCGGGCGCCGGTGGCTCACGCCTGTAATCCTAGCTACTCAGGAGGCTGAGATCTGAGGATCGCAGTTCAAAGCCAGCCTGGGCAGGAAAGTCCGTGAAACTCTTATCTCCAATAAACCACTAGAAAACCGGAAGTGGCGCTGTAGCTCAAGTGGTAGAGCGCTCGCCTTGAGCTAAAGAGCTGAGGGACAGCTCTCAGGCCCAGAGTTCAAGCCCCACAACCAAAAAAAAAAAAATGTAACAATTATATTTACAGTTAGTTCATGATTCTCTTATAGAATGCCACACAAAAAGTATTGGATTATGTCTTCCATTCTAGCACCACGGTGTGATAGTTCCAATTAAGGAATACTGACTACATTTACATTAATGCTTCAATAAGTATTCAACCATGATACTTCATTAAATGGAGGCATAATTTAATAATAATTCATAATATATATATATAATTTAATATCCTCACATTGTCTCTCTCTCTCATATATAGCAAACTACACATCTATCTATCTATCTCTATATCAATCTCAATCTCTATATCTATATCTATCAACCACTGCTATGGCTTGTTCTCAGGTCCTCAGAACTGGCTGGCAGCTCAGTTTGCCAAGGACTATTTTTCTACACTGACCTTTTCATGAATTGGGCATTGTGGGCTGTGAGTTCAAGTCCAAGCATGGCCAAAATTTTACATGTGGAGTCAGAAGTAAATTTTGACACATTTTTTTCCTTCTCTGTGAAAGTTCTGGCTCTCAATATGATGTATAGTATAACCCATATGTAAATATACCCATGTGATAAGATGTAATACATGAAATAAATGTTATATATGTAATAATACTAAATAAAATAAAAAATAAGGGTAATAAATGTCATAGGGAATAAACCCATGTATGTAAATAGATCTCATATATGAATATTATTTTTATCTTTGCTGGGGCTTGAATTCGGGCCCTGGAAACTGGGCTGAAATTGCTTTATTCAGTGATAGTGAGCTTCCTCTGCCCCACAGTGACACAGAATTGCCCAGGCCCTGAGTTCAAATTCCAGGCCTTCCAGAAAAATGGTGCAAATTCCAAGTAAAGGCCTTAATTTTTTTTGGCCAGGCTTGGGGCTTGAACTCAGCTTGTGGCAACTCTGCCTCAACTTCTATCATCCTAGGCTGGGGTGTAGCCTCTGGACCCACAGTCCATCCTAAGACCCTATGACCCGAGTTCAAATCTTGGGACTCACAAGAAAAAAAAGGAGAAGTGCTGGGAAGGTGTGTCAGTAATAGAGTGCTTAGCTTGCATGCATAAAGCACTGGGTTTGATTCCTCAGCACCACATAAGCAGAAAAAAGCTGGAAGTAGTGCTATGGCTCAAGTGGCAGAGCGATAGTCTTGAGCTGAATAGTTGATGGACTGCACCCAGAATCAGAGTTCTGGCCCCAATACCGAAAAAAAAAAGAAGAACAAAGAGAAGGGGAAAAAAGGAGAAGGATACAACTGAGAAGTTCCAGAAGTCGGTTTTACATAGTTTACTCCTTTGCATTGCAACCATCCTGGGTCTAAATGACAGGGCCCAGAAAGTGTACATGACCTTGTACTGCTGAAGTTTGGTGGACTATCATGGAAGCCATAGCCAAAACCAGCAACCTAGACCCGGGGTGCGAATCTCAGGACTGCCACCTACGAATGGTGGGAGATCCTAAGAAATGCTTTCCGATATACTTCCATACGAATTGAATGTTGTAAAGTAATTATATTAGTAGTGTATGATTATATTATAAAATTATACACAATAATTATAGTACACTGACTAAATTTCAATTAATACTTTGTTATGTATTCAACCACCATTCTTAAATAAAGGAAGGAATAATTTATCAATAAGTGGTAGTAATATAGTATATAAAATCAAATAATATACAGATATCTCTGTCTTGTTTTATACATACATGCATATATATATATATATTTCTATGAAACAATCTATATATCTGTTTCTACATTTGTCATTCCTGGGGCTTAGTGGTAGAGTGCTTGCCTAGTACATACAAAGCTCTGGGTTCGATTCCTCTCTACTGTGTGCACAGATACATCAAGAATTCATGCTGTCACTCAAGCAGCCGAGCACTAGCTGAGCATAAAAGCTTAGTGAATGTCTCTAGACTCTTACTCAAGACCCAGGAATGGCATCAAAAAAAAGATAGACTGTTCTGACTGCAACTATATAATGATAACACTGCAAATACCTCATGACAGAGCAAGCTGGGAGTCTGAAGTTGATGGTTGGCATCTAACCTGACTTAGCCAGAGGTCAAGAGCTGCAACCCAGCACCATGGAACCAGACACTGCTGGCTCACCCCTAGCTGCTAGGGGGATGAGATTAGACACTGGTGGGTTGAAAACTCAGCCCTGGCAGGAAGTCTACCAGACTATAAGCTGTGCCTCAAAGTGTTAGAGATGTAGCCTTGAGGAAAAGATCTCAGGACAGTACCTCCAACCTATTAGTGCAATCCCCGAGGCTGATGACACTATCCACAAAACACACCCCTCTAAACCATTTAATGTGAACTTGTGCGGTTTGTGACATGTATCTGAAAGAATGGTGATACTGATGAAAGCACCCTAATTCTAATGACAGTTTGTAGGATACAGCTATGTGATGAGTCCTTCCAGGGGTGCTAGGTCGTTCATGGAGTACTGTGTACTGAGTCCTGCACAGGGTCCTATGTACTGAGTCCTTCATGAGTTATATTGGTTCATCTGGTCCTTATAAGAGCTACAGAAGTAAGATAATTGTGCAGAGGCTCATATATGTCCCCAAGGCAGGGCTGAATTTATGTATACACTGAGCTCTAGTGACTTGTCTCCTGCAGACAATTGTTTTGGTTAAGTTTTCTCCATTACGAACCTTGAACTCAGAGCCTAGGTGCTGACTTTCTTCTTGGGCTCATGGCTAATGTTCTACCATGTGGAGCCAAGGACATCCTTGCAGCAAAGTGTCACGGCTTAGGTGTCTTTAGCTGAGGTCTATCATCCTGCCTGCTCAGGATGCTGAGGATCTTGGTTCAAAACTATCCCAGATCATGGTCCAAAGCCAGCCTGGGCAGGAAATTCCTTGAGATGGTTATTTCCAATAAACTACCAGAAAGTCTAAAGGGGTGCTGTAGCTCAAGTGGTAGAGCACTAGACATGAGCTGAAGAGATCAGAGGCAGCACCAAGGCCCAGACATCAACTCTTCCAACTTACAAGAAAAGAAAGAAAGAAACCGGAAGTGGAGCATAGGGAATGTTTCTTAGAGGTAGACGGCTTTGCATGTGTGAAACCCAGGGTTTGAATTCTCAGTACCACATCCCTAGGGAGAAAAAGCCTGAAGTGGCTCAATTGGTAGAGTGCTGTCACTCAGGTAGAGAAAAACTCAGGTAGAGTGGTTAGGAACTGAGTTCAAGCACCATGACTGGTGTATGCACAAACACACACACACACACACATACACACACACACACACACACACACACACACACACGGAGGCATCGTTGCCAATAATGAATAATTTCATTAGGTTCAGCTCCCTAATTGTCTGCCAGAAGGACCCTTGAATTAGTGGTAGTAGTTTGTTTCAACACTGAAACATAGGCTTACAAAGACAGGATGAGTGCAGGGAACTTGGCCTGCCACAGGAGATGGCACAAATGAAGACTTCCTGTCAAAACACAGCACTGGGAGGAGAGATAGCTTAGGGTACAAAGAGGCCTTTTTCTCCTGACCTTCAGAGCCTGCCCACATACATCCTTCCTAATTGCCCCGCATGAATTGTTTGCTACACAGCTGTACAGGCAGGAGTGAGGCTTTTTCTCTGCCTGTTCCAACAATGAGGCACACTTCCTCCAGCATAATCGGGTATGAAAAACCCTCAGGCTACACTGGGAACATTGAGGGGAGCCTGGGAACATGCACCATCTTGGAAGTACTCTCTGTGCTATGAAATCATTCTATTCAAAGCAAATTCCCTAGCTGGGTGCCTTTCTTCTTATTGACTCTGGATGTTCACTGATACAAATACATGGATACATTCACAGACACATGGAGTTACTGGCTCTTTTTTTTGTGGCAGTTCCTGAGGCTTGAACTGTGAGCCTAGACCTTTTCCCTGAGCTCCTTTTGCTCAAGGATGCATTTTATTGTATCTTAAACCATGATTACACTAGGCTGGGGTGCAGCTTTTACACCCAAAGATGATTCAGGGATCCTAGGACGCAAGTTCAACTCCCATCTCTGGCAGAAAAACAAACAAACAAACAAAAAAAAAACCAAAAACATCAAACCAACAAAAATGGACGAGGAAAAAAACCAGATAGTTTTATACAACAGTTTTACTTTTGTTTCCTTAGCACTGTGACCCTCCTGGGTCTCAATGACTTGGCTTGAAAATCGTACGTGACCTTGCATGGACGAAGGCTGGGGGCTGTCCATGAAGCCTGAGTCCAACCCAGACACCTAGGCCCTGAGTTCGATCCCAGGACTGCCACCTACACATGGATGAAGATCCTAAGAAATGTGTTCCTATCTTTAGGAATACTAATACAATGTTTGAAATGTACTAATTAAATTACTAATTAGCTAGTCATTCTTGTATATGATGATAAGCAATAAATATAGGTCATTGATTAATACTTTATTAAGTATCCTACTGTGATTAATTAATGTAGGCATAATTTTATACCAAATAATTGGTCATAATATAATACATAGAAATAAGATATAGACATCACTCTTTATATACGATTATACACTAGAATTTACATAAATGTCTATCTGTCTCCCTGTATACATTTATAGATGCATATACATATGTAAATATACACACACGCGTGCACACACACACACACACACACACACACACACACACACACACACACACACTGCATTCTAAGCATCTATCGGTTTATATATTGGCAATTCCTACGGCTCGATCTCAGGTCCTCAAATTTGCCCGCCAACTTCACTTGCATCAGACTGGTGTGCTAAAATTTGCCCATTCATGAAGTGGGCCTGCCAAAACCTTAATCCTGCTGGAAAGCCAACTGTCCCACTTGTTTTCCTTATCAGTGAAAGTCCTGGGTCTCAGGAATGATGTATAATACACAGGAAAATCTATGTCTTATGTAATATGATGCAAAAAATGATATATGTTTAATCATACTCACTAAAGTACATAAGAAATAAATAAAACACAAAATAAAATGAATACATTAACTGCAATATGCAGTGAATATGTGTATGTAAATATAAATCATTTATTTAAAATGTATATGAATATTATTTTTTCGAGTGCTAGGACTTGAATTCATGCCCTAAGAACAGGCCTGACTTTCTTTTGTTCCAGCATGATGATCTTCCCAATCTCCCACAGTGCTGCAGATTTACCCATACGCTGAGTTCAAATCCCAGGCCTGGCAGAAAAAATGCCCGAATTCCAAGTCAAGGAGCCTCATAATATTTTAAATATGTTTAATGTATGTATGTATGTATGTATGTTCAGATGAAATGGAAATAGAGCAACTATGAACTCAAAAGGAATGTGTAAAGAAGACATAGGCACAAAGTAGAATATGCCAAGAAATGCTGAAGTATAATTTCAAATAATGTGCTCAGGTTTGAGGGTGTGTTCAAAGTACAGCTTCAGACAATGTAGTTGGATATCTTGGGGGAAAAACTGCTTTAAACTATTCTGGGATAATTGTACAAGTAGAAGCCCCTAACTCTGACTCTAATCAGCCACAACATCATCAACTTAGGGACAATTTTCCAAGGGCAAAGTGAGAAAAAGAAGGCTCATCACAGTTAGTGTTCAGGTTGAAGCAATGGCCATCACATAACTTTTCTTATAAATGTTCATTTATTTTGGAGCATTAAAGTAGGAAAAAGCCAAGTAAATATTCTGCATGTACCTAAATTAAGTGGAACGTATTATATTGGAAGTTATAGATTATGTCTTTTTATACTCTATCTTGGGACAAATGATCTACTGTCAGTTATTTTCTTCTCTTCCCCTCTTTTGCCCTTCCACTTACATAATTATTATTTGAAGCGACAGGCTTGAGCTTGCATTTCTAAATTCTTCAAAATTATCTGAACTATATCATACTTCTGGCAGTCTCCTATATCTTTCTCAAGGGAAATATTTTGTCACTACCATTTTTGTCCTATATGATATTGGATATCTTCTTGCCTAATTCAGTCCAAGATATACATTAAACTTATCCAGATATCTCAACAATTGTACCACCATAAAATACTATCTTATTTAGAAAGGATTATTTTAGTATACCTGGTGAGGTGGCATCTGTCATTTTTGAATGACCCTAAATCATACTTACATGCAATCATGTTTAAAACCAATATGCCACTCAGTAGATGAACGAATTGACAAAATGTGAATTTTGTGGAATTCTATGCTTCCAATTCATAAGGAAATAGAAAGACTTGGAAAAATCCTACTAAGTAAAATCAACAAGCCACAAATAAACAGATTCCATGGTTTTCCTCATTTGTAATAAGTAGAAAATGTCTAGGATAGTCCTAGCAGATGAACAGAATTTCTCAACAGCTATGTATATATGACCATATAAGATGATGCTGAGCAAAATGAACTCCTGGATATTGAAACAGAGGTTTAACTTTGTGGTTGTTGTTTTTAATGTACTATGTGATTTCTTTTTTCTTTTGTGTTTTCCCCTATGGTTTATCCCCTGCTGTATTTGATTTCAGTATCCTATGTATTGTATATACATTTATCTTAATTTGGCAAGGGAAAAGGCACAACAAAATGGCGAGACAAAGGACAAAGGGCAAACCAATGCAATAGCAATACTTACAAGACAACATGTTGGAAATTTACATTACAACTTGTCAGGAGTATTGGGGTGAAAGAAAAGTCTGAGAAAAATGAGGGAGGGTATAAAAAGTTCGACGTGTTATGTATTCACTACCTTACAATTACTACAACCCCTTCTATATATCACCTTGACAATAAAATTAAATTAAAAAATGACCTGCATAAAATACAATTTCACTGTATTGGTATAGTAAATATTATTCTATGTGTATTACCTTTTTAAAAAATGAACATTTTGGCTGCTAATTTGAATTAATTACCCCTTTCTTTATCAAAGAGACATCCACTGGAATTTATCAAACTATACAATATTTTCACAATATGTTTGCTATTATATTGAAAAAATATCATTTTTAATATTTTCTCATAATAAATCAGAAAACAGTTGAATTCTATGGAAACTCCTAACTTTTAAAACTTACTAATTGTTAAGAGGACAGAATATATATGGTCTTCAACATTCCTATGACTACTAACTACTCATTTTCAAATTCTGAAAATGCCATACCAGAGACATTCAAAACTACCTGTTTGCATTTTATTTCCAATGAGGCGTTACATATTTAAAAGTCAACAGAAAAAGTAGATACATTTTGGTAGAAGATAAAACTATAAAGTATCTATAATAATTAATTCCTCAAAAGTAAACATTTGTTCATCAGAGTAAGCTATTATTTCTATGACAATCAATCCCAATTTTTATTCCATAAAGTCATCCTAGACCAACAGTTTCCAATTTGTAAGGTACATCTTAAAATTCCCTAAATTCACATCATGACTAGCTTATCACTATTGTGAAAAAATACTGCACTTCTGCTAATGTGATGCCCTTCGTCTTGTGGAAAAAAACACTATACTAAACTTTGCTGCATCATTTTCCCCCAGTGGTATTCTTGAGATCAGAATACTTGCAAATATTATTTTTATTTTAATATATACTTATATATATTATCTATCATAGATATTCAGGAGATCTGAATATCTGAATATTAAGATCTGAAGATTATGTTTCAAAGCCACCCAAGCAGGAAGGTTCCTTAAATTCTTCTCTCCAATAAACTGCTCATGAAAATCTAGACACAAGTGGCATTGAGGTTCAAATGGTAGAGCAGTAGCATTGAGCAAAATAGGCTCACGGACAGTGCCCAGACCCAGAGATCAAGCCCTAGGACAAAACAAACAACAAAAACAAAATAAAACCAAACCCCAAACCTTGCATTCTCTCATTGTATACAGAGGTAAATAATTAAGGAAATTTCTTCCTGTGTTTTTTATAGGTAGAAGAAAAAAATGTCACACACTTAATCTCTTCATACTATGTTACACAAAAATCTCAAAAGATTGCTCGCTTTCTAAATTTATAAATTAATATCAATTTGTTGGCAACTATGTCTAGATTATTCACAGTATCATGTTACACATGAACTGTTGGAATTGTCGATTAACTAAGTTCTAATTATACCTCACTTGAAAGAATATTCTAGGCAAATAGAATGCCAGAATCATTTGTGAATTTCTAAATTAAATCTTCTACTTGAAAAGAATTTTGTATTATCCTATTGAATAGTAAATTACAAACAAAAATATTTATTTTAAATCTAACTTCTAATTTGTATACAAAGCCCTACATTAAATCAATTTTCCTATTATTCAAGGCTTAAACTTTTGTAATCCTTCATCATTTCTTTGGAATCTAACAGAATGATTTTTACTTTTTCAAATTTTTGGTTGGGAATCATGATCTCTTTAGCATGTAGGAATGTTCTGTAATGAAGACAACATTTAAAACACAACTGAGGATTATATATTAGTTGCATTTCAATAGGAAACTTGACTTCTCAAAATATAATCACAAAATTAGCCCAAACTTCCAAATGTGTATGCCTTCCTTGTTTATTTTTTATTCCTTTCTTGGTTTGTTTTATTGAGACAAAATTATACTACCTAGTCCAGGGAATGTATCACTATGTAATTCCACTTTCTAATCTCCTGTCTTAGTCTGAGTGCTAGAATTCCTGGTATGAATCACATTGTCCTACCATTGTTTGTTGGTTTATTTAGATACAGACTCCAATAACATTTTCCACTAGACTGATGGCTCAGACTGTTCATGTACTATGTTCAAAGCTATTCTAACATTTGATACAGGATATGAACATTTTCAGATGCACCTGTAGGGATCTCTGATTCATTCCTCCATGGATACGTTCCCTTTATTAATGATGACTTGACTTTCTATCTCTGGCCCCTACCTATATAATATTCTCAAACTTTTTTTTTTTTTTGGGTCCGGTCATGGGGCCTGAACTCTGGGCGCTGTCCCTCAGCTCTTCAGCTCAAGGCTAGCGCTCTACCACTTGAGCCACAGCACCACTTCTGGCTTTTTTCTTATGTGGTGCTGAGGAATCGAACCCAGGGCATCATGCATGCAAGGCAAGCGCTCTACCACTGAGCCACCTTCCCAGCCCTATTTTCAAGCTTTTGGGGGGAAAGTTCCCTTGAGGACTTTCTAATATTAAAAATTATCACTTGATTCTAATCTTATGCAGGAAATATTTTCTATTATTTTCTTACTTTTCTAAACATTCTGAGACTTCCCAGACTCCTTTCCATTATTAGGTTTTATTTCTCCAGGAGTATCAACTCTAAAACTACAAACATTTTTCTGAGTGTAAAATCTAAGCTGTAGCCCAGATTTTTAACTCGAGTTCATATAAAGATAGATGGACATACACATTACATATGCTGAGTGTACACTGTTAGAAATATGATCCTAAGCAAGTTTCCAGTGGCTCACGCTTATAGTCCTAGCTACCCAGGAGGTTGAGACTGCGGATTGCAGTTCAAATCCAGCACGGGTAGGAAAGTTTCTGAGGCACTTATCTCCAATGAAGCACCAGAAAATTGGAGGTTGTGGCTCAAGAGGTAGAGCACAAGCTTTGAGTTGAAGAGAAGTGGGAAATGCCCAGGCCTGGAGTTCAGGCCACACGAGCATCAAAAAAAGAAAAAAGAAAAAGAAAAAGAAAGAAAAAAAAGAAAAAGAAATGTGATCTTAGCCACCAGTTCATTGCTAGTATAATTCCTGCTCTCTCAACATGGCCTTTTTTTCAGTTAAGTCCATGCTCTTATATCTGACTTGCTTGGAACCAGAATTATTCTTCCATTCTACTTTTTTACAAATTCGCATGATTAACTAACATGTTTAGAGCTAGTAGAAGAAAGAGAGTGGCCTCATCCTTCATATTCCATTTAGGAGTAATGCTTTCTCTATATCACTCCCATAGATCTACATACTGGTCTTGGCTTTATTGTTTCAAAGTTATCTTATTTGCATAGTCTTCTATAATGCATTGAACCATTATACCCAAACGTAGAACTTCTCTTTCTTCTATTCCTATTGTTTCTCCTTCTACTAACTTATGTAAACTTGGGAACTAATGCACAACACACACACTCACAAAAAATGTTTCTGAGAACCTTCTTCCCACTTAAAATTGGTCTTAATTTACAGAGCACTTAGGAAATTTGAAGTTAATGTACTCCAGGATAATTTTTTTTTCGTTTTTTTATTGTGAAAATGGTGTAGAGAGGGGTTTGAGTTACATAAGTAAGTTAATGAGTACATTATGTAACGAGCATTGTTATCTCATTTGTTTCTCCCCTGCCATCCTTTTTCTTCCCACGGTCCCAAATTCCCCCTCCCATCCCCAGATTGTAAAGTTCGTTTTCAACATAGAGTCTTGTTCATCTCATTGTTACAATGGGTTATACTGTGTCCTTGTTTCAGAATTTTATTTCCCTTCCACTCCCACAGTAGAAAAATGTATATGCAAGAAGCAGGTCACCAACATCAAATACAGTGAAAATGGGTTATACCATGGAGGAAGAAAATAGAACATAGACTAAAAAAAAATCACAGCATGGTAATAAAAGAGTTCCTGCTTGACTTGACTCCCTGCTGCCTCTGACTGTCTCCAGGTCTAGGAGAAGCTGGGGAATGGGCAAGCGGCGCACTTACCTTTCCTCGGACCCGGTCTGTCTTCTGCGGGAAGGACCAAGACCCAACATCTGGCACCCAACATGGGGCACGAAAGGAAAATATTCCAGCCGAGGCTAAGGGGTCTCTAAGGGTAGGTGAAATCCTTAGTATGGGTAATGCTATCTCAGAGAAGGAGGAGGAGGGGGCAACATTAGGCCTAGAGGGAGTAAAAGAGGACTTGGGAAGTGGTAAGGAAAAGAGGTTACCCCTCTGACTTGGGTGCCCCTGACAGTCCTATGCCCTCACCCTAATCCCACAATTTTAGGGGGGGAGGTACAGTGCCCTATGCGGCCCTGCAGAGGAACCTGGGAGATCTGGACCCCTACAGACCTTCCACAGAGAAGCTGAGGGCTGGAAAAATAACCTACGCTGAGTCCTATCCTGTAAAGGAAGGGTCACCCAGGAGCCTGGACCCTGGGCCAAAGGATTCAATTCCCCAAGTGTATTCAGTCAATCTGGCACCAGAGCTAACAGACCCTTGGAATGGTATCCATGGGAAGCCAAGGATATTAAACAACTCCGCAAGGCAGTGGCAGAGCATGGTCTGAACTCTCCTGGGCCCAGACCCTATTACAGGACATTGCTTATTACCAGTGTGTCCCTAAGGATTGGCTAGATGTGGCCAAAGCTGTCCTCACCAGTTCTCAGTTTATTAAATCGTGTGCCTTCTTTAAGGAGGAATGCAGATGGCAGGAGGAGAATACCTGGGAGGCTCAATCCACAATACCGATTACTTATGCCATGTTAACAGGGGCAGGGGAATGGTACTCCACCGGCATCCAACAGGCCGCAATACCTGGCCTGTACAGTGACCAGGTGAGGCAGGCAGGACTTGCCGAGTGGTACTAATTGGATGAAGGGCCCACTGAGTCTGCCATAGCATGAGTAAGACAAAAACTGGGTGAGCTTCTACCTGATTTTATAGACCGAGTCCAACAGAGTGTTCACCACAAGTCGCCAGCAGGGGACCTCCGAGATCAGTTTTTTAAAGCTACTGCTTTGGGAAGGGATGAATGCAGACCACCACGTAACCTGCATGGGATTGAGAGAGTGTTCCCTGAGCACATGAGTGGTGGCCTTGCAGGATGTGGAATGCAACAGCCCCAGGCCCAATCATTATCTTTACCTTTAAAGGCTCAGACATCTGCAATGTCTAAGGCTATTACCCAGGCTCTGGCAGCCCAGGGCCAAGGAACCCCAAGGCCATCAGTGAGAGGGACTTGTTTTAAATGTGGACAGGAGGGCCCCTTTAAGCCGGACTGTTCACAACAAGCCCCCCTGCCTCCCCCCCTGCCAACCAGCCCAGTGGGTCCAAACTACTCCCTATACCCTGCCCCAGGTGCAGGAAGGGATACCATTGGAAAAAGGATTGTCGATCCAAGTTTGATTTAGATGGGAAGCCTTTAAACTAGGGGAGGGACATCCTCCAGCCCCGTTAGCTCAAGGAGGAACCCCTTCTGCTGTAAGGCCCAGGCAGCCTCATGGCAGGACAAACCAGGCCTATTGGACCATACCCCTGGGGGAAGGACTCCACCCTAAAATGAGTATTTTCATAGGTGTAAAGCAGTTTCACTGCCTAATTGAACTGAGGGCAGATTGACCCATACTCAGGGAGGAGGAAGTTCCCTAGGACTGGAAGCTTGCACACGGGCCCCCAATATTGCGGGTAGGGGGCAAATCCTAGTCCAAAAAGTTGGTCGCCCTTATGAAATGGACTAGCTTAGATGAAGAGCAGGGAAAGATATGCCCTTTAGTGGCAAAAATCCTCACCACCAATTTACTAGAGCAAGACATGCTAAGACAAATGGATGCTGTCGTCACTACAGACCATCGAGCATCCTATGATGATATCCTGGATGGAGAAGAATCACAAAGGCTTAAACAGGATCTAGAGGGAGATAAGAAAAAGATTTTTTTTAACTTTCATAAGTACAGAGAACATCAGGGACCCACTTGGGTGCACCCCCAATCCTAAAGGCAATTGTCCCCCAAGTACCTCCCATTAGGTGGAAACC
Organism: Dipodomys spectabilis; assembly: GCF_019054845.1. Lineage (NCBI taxonomy): Eukaryota > Metazoa > Chordata > Mammalia > Rodentia > Heteromyidae > Dipodomys > Dipodomys spectabilis. Next base: position 993,887 of record NW_024871192.1, read on the forward strand.
AAAAAGCCCTATTTGGGTGGAGCAGTGCCACTGACCAAACCTAAACTTGTAGCACTCCACCTTTCGGTAGAGGAACAGATAAAACTTGGGTAAATACTCCCTTCTGTGAGTCTTTGGAACACACCTGTATTTGTTATCCAAAAAGCATCCGGGGCTTGGTTCATGCTCCAAGATCTATGAAAGGTAACTGAAAGGATGGAGCTAGTAGGAATTCCCTAAGAGGAATGCCCTGGACTCCTGCTTCAGAATATACCTTGGTTGTAATTGATATTAAAGACGGTTTATTTTCGATCCCCTTGCATCTGAATGACTGAAAGAAATTTGCCTTCTCCATCCCTTCTCTTAATTTTTTCCCATCCTCTTTGGGGATTTGAATGGCTATTGCTGCCACAGAAAATGGCCAATAGCCTGGCCTTTTGCTAACAATACTTGGCCACACTTTTAGGGCCTGTGTTGGGTTGAGACACCTCCCGTCCCTATGCCTACATGGATGACATAATTCTGGGGCACCAAGACCTGGGCCGCCTGGAGGGCCTTCTAGCCCAGATTCTCACCATATTAAAAAAAGGGGAGTTTTACCATAACCCTAAATAAAATTCAAATGGTACCTCATTTTTATGGTGTTCGGATCCCACCATACCTTGACTCAGGTCAGCCCCCTTAAGCCTTTGCTGGATATTCCAGCATCTCTGTCCCTAACCCAACTTCAAAGTCTTTTAGGAGAAATCAATTGGCTGTTGCCATGGGTTCCCATCCCTAACGATAGTCTTGTGCCCTTATTCACCCGACTAAAAGACAGGACACCCCAAGAAGTTATTACAATTACAAGCAGCCATTGGGCAATATTTTTACAGTTCCAAAGAGCCCTGGATGAACTTTCCCTGAAGAGGTATTCTATTCTTAAGCCCTTTTCCCTCTCGTTGTTTGCAGGTGTTACATTGATTTCTGCAGTTTTAAGTCAAACGGGGGAAGCCATTAGAGTGGGTTCACACTCCCCTGGGGGACACACCTCAGATGTACTCTCAGGCAGACCAACTTGCTGATGCTATTGTCAAGGGAAGGACCCAATCCCAAAGGCATTATGGCCTTGACCGTCACTCCACTGTTTTTCCTTTTTGGATGGCAGACGTTGAGTGTTCACTTGAGCCAATGCTCAACTTGCTCTCTCCCTGGAAGGGTTTCTAGGTAAAATTGACTGCCATTATGGGTCATCTAAATGGACCGTCATGTTATGGTGACTTCCCCTCATAATGCCTTCTCTATTTTCTCCTACACCTATTCCTGGCTCCTTCCATGTTTTTACTGATGGAGGTAAAACAGGTTCTGCATATGCAACCTTTGAGGAGCAACAAAAGACCCCAAGCCAACAAAGATTTCAACCTTGTCAAGGGTCAGCACAATAAAAAAATGTTTGCTGTAATTATGGTCCTTCAGGGCATTCAAAAACCCTTTAATTTGTATTCTGATAGTTTATATGATTAACTTGCTCCCTCATGTTCCCCAGGCACATATTAAGCTGGATGGAAACCCTATTTTCCCATTATGGACACCCTTAAGGGCCTATTAGATGGACAGGGAACCCCTATTCGTATTCAACATTTGAGAGGGCATTCAAAACTTCCTGGGTTTTTATCCATGGGCAATAATTGGGCAGACCAGTTAGCTACTGGCCCACAAGCTTTAATGTTACAAGAGGCCATCCATTTACATGATTTAACCCACAATAATTGGAGAGGTTTTCAACATAGATTTCCTCAGATTCCTGTAAAGGACCTCAAAAAGATAGTACATACCTGTAAAACATGCCAGCCCTTCTTAAAAGTACCCCCACTACAACCACCAGGGGTAAATCCCAGAGGCCTCAAACCCAATGTCCTCTGGCAAACTGATGTGACTCATTTTCCAGACTTTGGTAAGCTTAAATATATTTTTGTTTCTATAGATGCCTATTCAGGAGCATGTTGGGCTACAGCACATACAGGAGAAAGAACTAAAAATTCAGAAGCACATTTACTTCAATGCTTTGCCACCTTGGGTCTACTAGCACAAGTTAAAACTGATAATGGACCTTGTTTTGTTAGTAAAGCAATGTCAGAGTTCTCTAACAGATGGCATATTACTCATACTACAGGAAATCCCTATAATCTCCAAGGCCAAGCAATTACAGAAAGAAATCACCAATGTCTTAACAAGCAATTAGTAAAACAAAAAGGGGGAGTTAACCCCCATATATAGTTACAGATAGCTTTGTTTACCATTAACATTTTAAATTTTTCAAAAGGGGCAATTGAATCCAGGTTTCAGAAGCACTGGGGACAACTAAATCCTAAGCCCCAAGTGAAAGTCAGGTGGAAGGACCCCCTGACACAACAATGGAGTGGACCTGACCCCCTAGTTACCATGGGCAGGGGATTCAGATACGTTTTTCCCATAGGGGAGACAGCCCCCATTTGGATCCCAGCCAGGAACTTTGTTTTACCCATTTCTTCTATACAGGAAGAAGCCCAAGGATAAACTAACCAACAAGGAAAGTAAAACGGCTATGCTGGTCAAGGATTGTGTTTAAAAGAGGGAAAGCTAAAAAGATATTTACTAACCATCCCCAAAGGCAATCAGCCTTTGAGAAACTCTTGCATTCTTTAACAATTGCAGATGGTGATGCTCCAGCTGTTGGCTGTCCTGACCCTCCCAGTCCTGGCAATGGTCCTACAGAATCCACATCAACCTCAATGGGTGACCTGGGCAGTGATCAGCATTGGCAATGGAGAAATCATCAACAGCACCAAAGGGAAGCTGTCCCTTCGACCTGGTGGCCTGAGGTTTATTTTGACATATTTGACCTGGCTAGAGGATCCTGGGATGTTGGAGATTGAGACCCCCTTTACCAAGGATAGCCTCAGTATGGGGGCCGCGAGGATGCACTGTGCCTCATGTGTGGTACCCCCAATACCCAGGCTGCTCCCATGCTTTAAAGAGGTCAACCTTATAAGATAGTGACTTTATATATGTCCCAGAAGTAATCTAACTGCTTCGGACATTTCTAACTGTGGTGGGGCTGAAGTTTATTAACTTTACTGAGGAGGGAAAAAGGATAACTAACTGGGAGATGGGCAGGATGTGGGGTTTGCGGATATATTGAAAAAGATAGAGCCCAAGAGATCCAACGCATGGCTCTCCGTGTCTATTATGATAAGCTCATTGCTGAAGATTACTCCATACTTTATGTGAACCACGGAAAGAGGAGGTGCCAATTGGGCGAACCCCATAAGAGGTGCCCTGACCTGAACCTCAGCATAGAGGTGGGTTTGCCATTAAAACAAAAAGGATGAATCTGTAGGGCACATGGAAAGCAAATGTGGCGCTGAGAGACAGTTGAGTGGACAGAGTCCGAGTTGTTTATGTTAAAATCTGACTGTGTACCACAACCAGGTAAAGTGACGTCTGTACTTGAATAGCTCGAAAGACAGCAGGGAAAGTATAGAAAGCTTAGGTGCATGATAAGGTGACCTCTACAGTGATTGGTTGGTTCCTTTTCCTCCCCTTCCATGCCAAGCGGTTTTTTGCTTTAAAACTTGCTTGCTGCATGGTGATAAACGAGTTCCTGCTTGGCTTGACTCCCTGCTGCATCTGACTGTCTCCGGGGCTATTGGTGGCTGGCGAATGGGCCAGCAGCACACTTACCTTTCCACAGACCCCATTCATCTTCTGCGGGACAGATGAAGATCAAACAGGTAGGAGGAGAACAAAGGAGGAAGCAACAATGCTCAATAGGAAATGTACTCATTACTTTGTTAATGTAACTGTAACCCCTCTGTACAACATTTTTACAATAAAAAACATACAAAAAATAATGTAGTACTCAAAGAAGCACTTTGGGGTAAGGGAAGGATATCTGAATAACTGTACAAAATTCTACATTGCTTTTTTTTAACTGTTCAGTATGGAACTGAATAAACATAAGTGCTTCCATTAAAAATTTGAAGTCACTGTCTTGGAACTGAGGCCAGTATTTCTGCCATTGAAGGGATTTGAGCTCATTGTCCAGGTAACTCTTTTACACCATTGGTGAAGGGGAAGCTCACTCTCCTTGAGGAAAAGAAATTCAAGCTAGAGTTCCCAGGGCCTGCATTGAGGCCCTGCAATGTAAAAAATATTTCTATACATGTGTAATATATGATATATATGTACATATGCATGTTTATTATATATTGATTATTTTAATTATTGATTTTGTATTTGTTTTATTTTATTCATTTTATAGTTTATCGTATTTCGTATTATTATACACATAATATTTATTATGTTTTGTACATCTATTATAAAATTATACACAATAAAGCAGGTCATTGACTTGTTTTTCATTAATACTTTATTAAGTGTTGAAAAATGATACATAATTAAATGGAGGCATTAGTCACAGTCATCACATGTTTAGAGTCTCTCCCAAGTATGAGCTTTGTCTTAGTTATCTTTTGACAACTTTCTATAGGGATTCCTTTAGATGATTTATACTCAGAAGCCTTTTCTTGAGGATAGGCAAGTTGTGGAATAAAATTGTAAGGGTGGGGCTGGGAATGTGGCTTAGTGGTATAGAGCTTGCTGAGCATGCATGAATGCCAGGGTTTGAATCCTCAGTGCCACATACTCAGAAAAACCCAGAAGCTGTGGAGTGGCTCAAGTGGTAGAGCGCTAGCCTTGAGAAAAAGAAGCTCAGAGACAGTACCCAGGCCCTTAGATCAAGCCCCAGGACTGGCAAAAACAATAGGCCAGATGCTGCTGGCTCACTCTTGGAACCCTAGCTTCTCAGGAGACTGAGATCAGAAGACTAAAGTTCCAAGACAGCCTACACAAGGAAAGCCTGTTAGACTCTTATCTCCAATGAATCACCAAAAGACCTCACATGGCGCTGTGGCTCAAGTGGTAGAGTGTTTGCCTTGAGCTGAAGGGTGCAGGGACAGCACCCAGGCTTCAGTCTGAGAAAAACAACTGGATAAAGAGTGAGGGATAATCAAAGTACTTTTCCTATTTGCTAATTATGAGAATATTTTCTGGAAAATGAACATTGATATACACCAGAGTTGGAGTCAGGGCTCAAGGTTCAAGTATAGCAGATCCATATGCCCAGCCTCTCAGACTCTAACATTATAACCTTGTGTCCTACAGAGTTCTGAAAGGTCCAATGTTGAAAGGCATAATATGCTCCCCAAGCCCTTTGTGATAAGCACTTGACTCCTATTGTCAATGTCATTACAGTTCTGAACCTAGCACAGCACAGTAGCTCAGGCCCATCACCCTAGCTCAGGAGACTGAGGTCTCAGGATCACAGGGTGAAGCCAGCCAGGGCACGAAAGTCTATGACACTCTGACTTCCACTTCTGAAAGGTGAGATGTTCAAGAGATTCCTATGTTTCCCTTGCTGATGAGAGGTTACTTGCACTCTAAATGTTCTTAGAGTTCTCAAGCTATAGAAACAGGAAAGAAACATTGTTGACCCATCCTGGGTTCAAATGAAGTTCTCAGGATCCAAGCCTTAGCCCTGTTAGCAGGAAGAACTCCAGTGTAACACTGAATTTGAAGGACATAAAACAGTTTCAAAAGCCGGGCTAGGTGAAGAGACCTAGGCCTGTAGGATTAGGAGGCAGAATGTACACACTCAAAAGGGAAGTGAGCTGTAAAACCACTTTATTCATTCCAGGCATAGCCTGCAAAGAGGAAACCTCAAACATTTGTTAGAGTTACACGAGGGTCAGGCTTTTCTCAGCCTCTTCAAACAATGACTAATTAACCTTCTTCCCTCAGGTGAAGGGAGCCTCAGGGTATCTTTATGTTAATAATAGAGAGCCAGTTTAATGGGGGAGAGGGGAGAAACAGAGTAGAAAAACCCTACGCTCTGGTCTTAGGGAGTAGGTTTTTGACTCTCTGTCAGATTTGAAGGCCCTTCTTCTACCTCTTCCAGTCCATTCTCCTTCCTTCGTTCTCCACATCATTAATGCAAATCCCCAGTCCAAGGATAGGCAGGGTCCATTCTCTCCTATCTCCAAGCACCTGAGTTAGAACCTGGCTCTGCCCTCTTGGCTCTTCTGCTGCCTGAGAAGTGGGATAGGGACAGTCTTCCTGCTCTGTGGTGTGTGATGGCGATTCTGGTGGCCTAGAGCACTGCAGAAGGCCTCATGACTGGGAATTGTTCCCTTCTTTCCTCCTGAAGTTTAAGACCAGATTCACCTATCATCTATCTATCTATCTATCTATCTATCTATCTATCTATCTATCTATCTATCTATCTATCTATCTATCTATCTATCTATCATCTACCTACCTACCTACCTACCTACCTACCTACCTACCTAGTGAGCTAGCTATATCTTTGTCAGTTCATGGGTTGAACTCAAGGCCTTGGCACTGTCTCTAGCACTCTACTACTTGAGCCATAGCACCAATTCTGGCTTTTTCTGTGTATGTGCTACTGAAGAATCGAACCTAGGGCTTCTTACATGCTGGGCAAACACTCTCTCACTAATCCACATTCCCAGCCTCCTCATCTTTTTCTTAATGGTAGTTTTTATGTAAGTTTGTTACCAACTTATGTCCCCAAGTTTAAATTTCTGAATACTGGTTATTTCTACGAATCCTGATCTTCTCTTCTCCTGCCTGATTTGTGACTGTTTCTACTTGGCCTCAAAATAAAATTTAAATAAAGTCTGCTGAGATCTTAAGTATGCATCATATAAGGACACAGGCCTAGAACCATGGAAGAGAATAGCCATGGCCAGAAATGAAGAGAATGATGTGGTATGTGCAACAAGTGTAGCTGAAAAATAAATCAGTAAATAAAAGCAAAAGCAATGCATATGATCTGTTTGTACTCAGGGTAATATACACCCATAAGTAGATAGGGTACTGGTACATAATTTGGCCTTCTCTTTTTGAATTTGTGTGGCCATCCCAGGGCTTAAACTCAGGGCCCCATGCATTCCTCAGTTGTTTTGCTCAAGGCTGAGGCTCTACCTCCACCACAGCTCCACTTCCAGCCATCTGATCATTAATTGGATATAGGTCCACCCAGGCTTGCCTGGTCTGTCCTGTATCTCCTGCTCGGCTCTCTCAAAGCTGGAGGTCTACCGTCTGGGCCACTGCTCCTCTTCTGGTTTTCTGGTAGTTTATTGGATATAAGAGTCTCACAGATTTTCCTGCTCAGGCTGGCTTTGGATGGCGATCTCCTGAGGAGGCTTCAAGCGGCTTTCCTCATGGATTTACTGAGAAGCTGCTCCACACAAAACCTTAGTCCAAATCTTGGGAGGTACTAGCAAAACAGAAACATGAAGATGCTTCTAGTGTGTTCTAGATACTTGTTGGAGACACATAACACTCATAAATATTGGATCATTTTATAGGGGAAAGGAGCAATGCAGAAAGTACGAGGATCACTCCAGATTTCAGTACTCTCATCCTGAGACAGTAAATTCACTGCAGCTCAAAGCTAAGCGACAGAGCTGCATGAACTGTGGACCTTAGCTCCCAAATCCTATGACACTCATTTCCCACTTTTGGCTGCTAAACTGTGACCAGAGGGGAAAATGAGGAGAGAAAATGCTTCTTAGAGAAAGCAGCTATAAAGAACATTGGGTAGTTTAATTATAAATTCAAACTATTGGAATCACCCTTGAAGAAATTAGGTTGTCCAGATTAAAAATTGAAGAAGTAAAGAAAGGCAGGTGCCAGGGTCTGCTGACTATAATCCCAGCTCCTCAGGCAGATGAGATGTAGAGATTCTCATTTTGAGTCCAGCCCAGTTAGGAGAGTCCTTGAAATGCTTTTTCTAAGAGATAACAGAAAAACTCAGAAGTGGGACTGTGATTCAAGGCTAATGCACTACCCTTGTGCAAAAGGAGCTCAGGGACAACCCCTAGGCTCATAGGTCAACTCCAGGACCTGCCCCCCCCCCAAAAGAGCCTTTAACTCCATGTCTTTGTGTATATATGGATGCATTCCTATTGGTGAAACACCAGAGTAGCTGTTATGAATGGCACCAAGCTAGGAAATTTGTTCTCAATACAATGATTTCATAGCACAGAGACAGCTTTCATGACAGTGCATGTTCTGGGGATACCATGAGTGGGCCCAGTGTAGCCTAAAGGATTCTCTGTACCCCAGGCCTGCTGGAAGATGTCTCTCTCATTGTCTGGACAGGCAGACAAAAGGCCTAACTCCTGTACAGCTGTGTAAGGAACAACTCCATCCAAGCCGATTAGTGAGGATGAGTGTGGGCAGGCTCTGAATGCCAAGAGAAAAAAGCCTCTTTGTACCCCAAGCTATCTCTCACCCCAGTGCTCTGTTTTGACAGGAAGCCTTCATTTGTGCCACCCCCCGTGACAAGCCAAGTTTCCTGCACATACTCTGCCTTTGTCAGGCTATGTTCCCGTGTTCGATAGAGTGCTAAATGTAATTCAGGAGTACTTCTGGAACACAATTATGTTTCTAAACCTAATGAAATGTTTCATTGCAGACGATGATGGGGCTATGATGCCTCTCCTTGGTTTCCTGAAGCTTGGGAAATCCAAGCATGTGTCGGATATCACAATACTTCCTGTCACATGGAGCTGGTGAAGCTCATGAGGTTTTGAAATCTTTGACCTCTCCTAGTTGGATCCAGGGTGGCTAGGTTTTGAGCACAAGGCCTGTGTTCTGGCCATGAGCTCAGAGCAGAACTCTATTGCTTGGCCATTTTGTGTCACAGCTTCTGCTTTCTCTCTCTCTCTCTCTCCTTCCCTCTCTCTCTCTCTCTCTCTCTCTCTCTCTCTCTCTCTTCTCTGTCTCTCTCTGTCTCTCTCTGTCTCTCTCTGTCTCTCTCTGTCTCTCTCTGTCTCTCTCTCTCTCTCTCTCTCTCTCTCTCTCTCTGTCTGTGGTGTGTGTGTGTCTGTGTGTGAATACACTAGTCCTGGAACTTGAACTCAGAACATGAGCATTGTACTTAGTTTCTCTTGTAAAAATATAGCCCTTTCCCACTTGAGCCACAGAGCCAATTCAGGCTTTATTCTGGTAATGTAATCAGGCCCAGGGTTTCATATATACAAAGCACTCTACGCCTAAGGCACATTCACAGCCCTTTATTTCAGGTTTGTTAGTATGTTTCTGTCTTTTTGTTTTTGTTGTTGTCGGTTGTAGGAGTTGAAGTCTGGGCCCTGGGTGCTGTCCCTGAGTTCGTTAGCACAAGTCTTGTGTGCTAACACTTTAGCCACAGAGGCATTTCAGGTTATCTGAGCCTCAATATTCCTGTCTGCATAATCATCTCAATTGTGGAGCTCTTAAAAGGACCAGATGAAAGAATACACCCTGTGAAGGACACAGCACATGGCACTCTTTGAAGGACTCAGCACACAGCACCCAATGGGTAAATATGAAGCACTGTGGGGGAAGGGGCTGCTCACCGTGCTGGAAGACAAGAAAGTCAGGCCTGTTCCCAGGGCCTGAACTCAAGTCTTAGCACTCATATATTTTAAGTACATGATTTATATTTAGATACACAATACTGCATATTTTGGTTAGTGTAGTTATTCATTTTGTGTTTTATTTATTTATTATGTATATTAGTGAGTATGATTACGCATATAACACTTTTTACATCCTATTCCATAGGACATAGATTTGCCTGTGTATTAGACATCATTCCTGACACCCTGGATTTTCACCAATTAGGAAAACAAGTGGGACAATTGGCTTCTTCCACCAGGATTAAGTTTTTGGCAGTACTGTGATTTGAACTCTGCACCTAGAAGGCCCACTTCATGAATGGGTCAGTGTTAGCACACCAGTCTGATGCAAGTGAAATTGTCGGGCAAACTTGAGGACCTGAGATCAAGCCCTAGGATTGGCCAATATATAAGCACATAGATGTGTAGATGCAGTGTATGTGTATTTACATATCTATATGCAGCTATACATGTATACAGAGACAGACATTTATGTAGATTCTAGTTCACAACTATATAAATTGATGTCTATATCTAATTTTATATATTCTATTACTACCAATTATTTGGTCTAAAATAATGTCTCCATTAATTAATCACAATAGAAGACTTAAAAGTACTAAATTAATCAGTGACTTGAATTTATTGCATACAATCTTATACTAGAATGACTAGCTAATTAGTAATTCAATTAGTACATTTCAAACATTCTATTAGTGTTCCTATACATAGGAACATAGGCTCTTCAGCAGTGTGTAGGTGCCAGTCCCAGGATCCAACTCAGGGCCTAGGTGTGTGGGTTAGGCTCAGGCTTCACTGACAGCCCACCAGCCTTCAGCCATGCTAGGTCACATTCAATTTTCAAGCAGACCCAGGATGGTCAAGTGCAAAGGAAACAAAGGTAAAACGGTTGTGTAAAACTTCCTGTTTTTCACCCTCCTCCATTTGTGTTGGTTTGATTTTTTTTTATTTTATTTTTATTTTTTGCCAGTGCTAGGGGTTGAATTCGGTCCTAGGATCCCTGGATCATCTGTGGGTGTAAAAGCTGCACCCCAGCCTAGGGTAATCATGGTTTAAGACACAATAAAATGCTTCCTTGAGCAAAAAGGGCTCAGGGAAAATGTCTAGGCTAACAGTTCAAGCCTCAGGACCTGCCACACAAAAAAGAGCCAGTAACTACATGTGTCTGTGTATGTATGCATATATTTCTACCGGTGAACATCAAGAGTTGCTATGTTGAAAGGCACCCAGATAGGAAATTTGCTTTGAATAGAATTATTTCATTGCACAGATAATTCATTCAAGACAGTGCTGGATCTGAGGCTCCCCCTCACTGTTCCCAGTGTAGCCTCAGCATTTCTCCACACACCAGGCTGCTGGAGGAAGTCTGCCTCATTGTTGGAACAGGCAGACAAAAAGCCTCACTCCAGTACAGCCCTGTAACAAACAATTTATGTGGGGCAATTAGTGAGGATAAGTGTGGGCAGACTCTGAAGGCCAGGAGAAAAAGGCGACTTTGTTCCACAAGCTCTTTCCCCAGTGCTTTTTTTTGACAAGAAGCCTTCATTTGTGCTGCCTCTCAGGTCAGGCTAAGTTCCCTGTACTTATCCTGTCTTTGTTAGACTATATCCCAGTGTTGAAACAAACTGCTACCACTAATTCAAGAGTCCTTCTGGCAGACAACTGGGAGCTGAACCTAATGAAATGATTCATTATTGGCAAGGGTACCTCCCTAGGTTTCCGGAAGCTTGCTAAATCTAAGCTTATGTGTAATATCACAGTGCTTCCTGTCATCTAGGGCTGGTGAAGCTCATCAGGTTTTGAAACCTTTGACCTCTCCTAGTTAGGCCCTGGGTGGCTAGGTTTCGTGGTTGAAAACAGGACCAGGGTGCTGACCATGATCTCAGACCAGAAGCTCTTTGCTTTACTTTACTTTACTTCTGGTCTCTGTGTGTGTGTGTGTGTGTGTGTGTGTGTGTGTGTGTGTGTGTGTGTGTGTGTGTATGTGTGTGTGTGTGTGTGTGTGTGTGTGTGTGTGTGCGTGTGTGCACAGGAACGCATGCATGTGCACATGCACCAGTCCTGGAGCTTGAACTCAGGACCTCAGCACTGTTCCTGAGTTTCACCTATACAAGGATAACACTCTACCACTTGAGCCACAGAACCACTTCAGGCTTTTTTTCTAGTGATGTGATACTGAGGATTCAAACCCAGGGTTTCATATATATAAAGCACTCTTCCCCTAAGACCCATTCCCAGCATTCTACTTCAGGTTTCTTTTCTTGTAAGTTGGAGGAATTGAAGTCTGAGCCTGGGTGCTCCTCTGAGCATTTTAGCTCAAGCTCTACCACTTGAGCTACAGCGCCCCTTCAGGCTTTCTGGTCTTCACTGGAGAAAACCATCTCAAGGAATTTCCTGCCCAGGCTAGCTTTGGACCATGATCCCCAGCTCTCAGGCTCTTGAGTAGCTAGGATAACAGGCCCAAGTCAGTGGCAACCTGCTTCCACTTCAAGTTGCTAAGTGGTGAGTAGGATATAAGAGTCTCATGGGATCTTTTGTGTCTGGGATAGTTTTGAACCACGATCGTCAGATCTCAGCTTCCTGAGTAGGCAGGTTGAAAGACCTCAGCTACAGACGCCTAGGGTCCTTGGCTACACCTGATAGGGCACTAGCCATGAGCCTAACAGGGAAGGGTCTGTGCCTAGGCCCTGAGTTCAACATTTACGACAGAGAAAAATAAACCAAAACAATTGTCTGCAGGAGACAACTCATTAGAGTTCAGTACATACATAATTATAGTCTTAACATGGGGACATATCTGAGTCTCAACTTTCTCATGTGCATAATCATCTTAGTTGTGGAGCTCTTACAAGAATCAGCTGAAAGAATGCACCTTGTGAAGGACTCAGCACACAACACCTCATGAAGGACTCATCACATAGCTGTATCCCACAAGCTATCACTAGAATTAGGATGTTTTCATCAGTATCACCATTCTTTCAGAAACACGTCACAAACTGCACAAAGTTCACATCTAATTGTTTAGAGGGATGGGTTTTTTTTGGGGGGGGGAGTTAGCCACGGTATTGCTCTGAAAGGTTGGGGCTACTGTCCTAAGATCTTTAGCTCAAGGCTAGAGCTCTACCACTTTGAGCCACAGCTCAGAGTTTTGCAGACTTCCTGCCAGGGCTGGGTTTTAAACCCACCAGTGTCAGATCTCAGCCCCCAAGTATCTTGAATGACAGGGATGAGTGAGTCAGCAGCATCTGGTTCCATGGAGTTGTGTTGCAGCGGTTTACTTCTGGCTAAGTCAGGTTAGATGGCAGCTGTCAGCATCAGACTCCCAGCTTGTTCTGTGATGACGTATTTGCAGTCTTATTCTTATATGGTTGCATTCAAAACATTATTTATTTATTTTTGGTGCCAGTCTTCGGTCTTGAGTAAGAGTCTAGACATAAGCTTTTATGCTCAAAGCTAGTGCTCGATTGTATGAGGGACTGCTCAACTTCCAGATTTTTCTGTGCATGTGGTAGTGAGGAATCGAACTCAGGTTTTTGTACATACAAGGGGAACACTCTACCACTGAGCTCCAGGAGTGACAAATGTATAAACAGATACATGTGTAGATTGGTAGATAGATAGATAAATAAATGTATATGTATAAAACAAGAGAGATGTCTGTATACTATGAAATTGCATATATATACGATATTATTACCAATTATTAGCAACTAAATTATTCCTTCCTTTATAAGTATCCTGACTGAATAAATAATAAAGTATTAATTGAAAATTAGTCAACGAATTATAATTGTGTACAATTTTATAATATGAAAATCATACACTACTAATTTAATTGTTACTTTTATAACATTCCATTTGTACTGATGTAATATCGGAATGCATTTCTTAGACCATCCCACCATTCATTAGTGGCAGTCCCAGGGTTCGACCTCCAGGTTTAAGTTACCAGTTTTGGCTATGTCTTCCCTAATAGCCCACCCAACATCAGCAATGCAAGTTCATGTGTACTTTCTAGGCCTTGTCATTTAGACCCAGGATGGTCACAATTCAAAGGAAAAAAATAAAGTAAAACCACCTTCTTGAACTTCTCAATTTTATCCTTTTCCTTATTATTTTTGCCAGCCCCGAGATTTGAACTCGGGTCCTAGGAAACCAGGGTTGGCTGTGGCAGAGGTGCCAAGACCTAAGTTCAAGCCCCGTGCTTGGCAAATAAGTAAATAAGTAAGTAAGTAAGTAAATAAATAAATAAATAAGGCCCTGACATGCAATTTGCATCATTGTTCTGGCAGGCCTGGGATTGAACTCAGAGTCTGGGTAACTCTATAGCATTGTGGGTGAAGGGGAAGCTCACTGACCTTAAAGACAAGAAATTCAGACCAGTTCCCAGCATCTGAATTAAAGCCTCAGCATAATATTCATATATGAGATCTATTTACATACATGGGTTTAATGCATATAAGGTTTATTACCCTTATTTATTTAGTATTATACATATAACACTTCATTTATTACATCATATCATCTAGATTATATTTACATATGGATTATACATCGTACTGAGACCCAGGACTTTCACAGAAAAGACAAAAATTTGTCAAATTGGCTTCTAACTTCATGAATAAATTTTTGGCCTTGCTAGGATTTTAACTCACAGCCTAGAATGCCCAATTCATAAATGGGGTCTCAGTCTTAGCACACCAGCCTCTAGCAAACTGAGCTGGGAGGAAACTCTGAGGACCTTAGATCAAGCCACCGTAGTGCCCAATATATATATTGATAGATATATATGTGTATATACAAAAATATATAACATACAGAAAAATAGGGAATGTGAGGATATTCAATTATGTATATTATTACCAATAATTAGTCATTACATTATGCCACTATTTAATGAAGTGTCATGGTAGAATACTTATAAAAGCATTAATTAAAAATTAGTCAATATCCTTCCATAGAATGGAAAACATAAATCCAATAATATTTGTGTGGCATTCTAAAATATAATCATGAATTAACTGCAAATTTAATTATTTCTTTTATAACATTCCATTAGCATTCACAAAAATAGGAATGAGTTTGCCAGGATCTCCCTCCATTTGTGGGTAGCAGTCCTAGCATTTGAACTCCAGGACTGGGTAGTTTACTTCGAATACAAACCATTAGAATGACACCTTGAAAATTTCAGATTGTCACGATTAAAAAAAGAACAACAAGAAGAAAAGAAACCCAGGTGTCAGTGGCTCCTGCCGGTAATCCTAGCTCCTCAGAAGGCTGAGATGTAGAGAATGCCAATTTAAATTCAGCCAGGGCAGCAAAGTCGGCAACACTCTTATTTCTAAGAGATCACAGGAAAAAAAAAACACCATGAGTGGGGCTGTAGCTCAAGTTGCAGAGTGCTTCCCCTGAGCAAAAGGAGCTAAGGGACAAGGCCTAGGCTCATAGTTAAACCCCACACCTGCACCCTCTCCCCCAAAAAAGGGAGCAGTAACTGCATGTCTCTGTGTATGGCTGGATGATGTATGGATGATGGGCATTCAGCAGGTTGCCCATGCCCAGCCGCCCCAACCTGGGCCAGCTGGGACAAGCCCTCAGAGAATACTAACTCTGAGCCAGCAGCTTGAATAAAGCATCACTCTGCCATTTAATAACTGAAGCCTTGAAGGCTTTTCTTGGGCTGGTGTGTGCAAAGGATGCATTATGTTCTAGCTGAGGTGTCCCCTTGGTACACCTAGCAGCCAGCCACTGCCTCCAGGAGTGGTCGAAGTTTCTGGATCTATATTCTCTATCCCTCTGTATGATGTGAGCCTAGGCCTCTGGGGCCTGGTGGCTCTCACTCATTCATCATTCCTCATTGCCAAGTCATAGACTGGTCCCAAATCTTGGCAAAGCTATGAAATAGTCAGCAATTTCTATGCCAAAGGGTAAGCCAATAAATCCCACCCTCATAACTCCTGTTACAAGTCAGCTTTGGGCTTCGAATGTGGCTTAGCGGTAGAGTGGTTACCTAGTCCACAAGAAGCCCTGGGTTTAATTCCTCAGTACCACAGAAACAGAAAAAGCCAAAAGTGGCACTGTGACTAGCCTTGAGCAAAAGAAGCTAAGGAACATGCCCAGACACTGAATTCATGCCCCAACACTGGCAAAAAATAAAAGGGAGCCTGATGAGACATATTCTTCTGGGACTCAGGAGGGCCAAGGTTAGAGGAAAGAGATAGAGGGCAGGTGCTTGTGGCTCACCCCAGTAATCTCAGCTACTCAGGAGGCTGAGTTCTGTGGATCACAATTACAAGCAGGAGAGTCTATATGAAACACTTTTGTCCAATTAAACACCCAAAAAGCCAGAAGTAGAGTTGGGATTCAAGGAGTAGAGTGCTAGCTTTGAGCACAAAAGCTCAGGGATAGTGTCCAGGCCATGAATTCAAACCCCAGTACTGGCACACATACACACACACACACACACCAAGATAGAGCATTTGCCATTTAGCCTGCACAATTTCCATCTCTAGAGGGAAAAAGGAAGGAAAGACTTGCTCCAGCAGTTGATATAACCAGTGCCAAAATTCCACAGGAGTTCTAAGATGTGAAACAGGATAGAGAGCCTCAGGCAGAAAGTACAACATGGGCAAAGGTCCTGAGGTGTGGTGTAGAGCAGGTGGTGTTCAGACAAATCTGGCAGGACATTTGAGTCTGGGTCAAGGTTTGTATTTGAGTCACTGGTACGGAAGACCCTGGGGTCCCAGAATGAGGCCCAGGGGGAAGATTAGCCTAAGTTTTCACCATGGACCCCAGCCATTTCTTGTGGCTGGAAGCCTATTTTTCACAGCTCCTGACACTCAGGCATCCTTTGCATTGAGGAGTCAGGGCAAACGCAGGGAAGAACTCTTGCTTAAGAAAAGCTTCTAGCCCAATGCTAACAGTGGCTCAACTCCTGTAAATCCTAGCTTCTCAGGAGACTGGGTTCAGAGATCATGGGTCAAAGCCAGCTCAGAGGAGGAAACTTAGTGAGACTCTTCTTGCCAGTGAACTACCTAAAGCCAGAAATTGCGCTATGGCTCAAGTGGTAAAGTGCCAACCTTGAGGGAAAAAATTAGGAGACCGGAGCCCAGCCCTGAGTTCAAGGCCAGTACTGGCACAGAAAAAATAAAGAAAAGCTTTCAGGAGCTCCTAGTCCACTGTGGTGAAAGGCCAGATCAGCCAGGCACTGGTGGCTCATGCCTGTCCTCCTAGCTCCTCAGGAGGCTGAGATGTGAGGATCGCGGTTCAAAACTAGCCCAGGCTAGTCCAGGGACTCTGAAACTCCAGAAAACTGGAAGTGGCCCTCTGGCTCAAGTGGTAAGCTGCAGCTAGGTGACAGCACCCCATGACCAACACCTGGCCTGCTTGGATCTCACTTTGTGTCTCTAAGCATAGTATTTTCCAGTGGGCCCCTGAGTTTCTCCCAATGTCTAGGTATCCTACAAGTCTTGAGAGCAGCCCATTTGGAGGCCTTTGCCTACAGATCGAGCCACATTATCAGAGAAGTGTCCAGCCTTGGGGCATGGAGGTCATCGTCTGGCTCATCAGAATGAAATCTGTCATGGGTGCAGTGTGGGTCTGAGCAGTAAATCAATGTCTCAGACCACGGTTCTGGGTCAGGAGGGGCAGAAGGTGGCATGGCAGGTAAAGCCTACTCACGTAGGTATCACAAGAGTGCAAATCTGTCAGGCACACCTCCGGTGGGTGTTGAGTTGGGCGTGAAAGACTTGTGCGTTCAGGAATCCACAGGCAGCTGGCTGGTGCTTGTAGCATTCTCTATCCCTGGAGTTCCAGGGCACACCAGTGCTTGAGGTCCAATGAAGGTCTTCAGTCGTGGGCCGACTACAAAAGAGCATCCATAGTGACATTTCCCTTGGTCCTGTGGCCCTGTGCACGGATGGAGGGGCAGGTTCCATGGAACTTACTGCCATGGCCCAGACACAGTCAGTGGCTGCTGGGAGCTGATGTGTACTGTAGTTCAAGTGGTAGAGCACCAACCTTGTGCAAACAAGCTAAAGGATATCACATAGGCTCTGAGTTCAGGCCTCGGTAAACACACGAACACACACACAAATACACACACACACACACACACACACACACACACACACACACTCATGCACAAAAAAGCACACACAACAACATCCTTAGCAGGTCCCAATGGTTCATACCAGCAATCCTAACTACTTAAGATGTTGAGCTCTTAGGATGGCAGCTTGAAGCCAGCCCAGGCAAGAAAGTATGTGAGACTCTTCTCTCCAGTAAACTACTAAAAAAGATGAAAGGTGAGCTGTGGTTCAAGTGGCACAGTGTTAGCTTTGAGCAAAGGAAACTCAGGGAAAGTGCCTAGGCCCTGAATTTCAGCTCTAAGATTTTTTGTACAGACACCTTTTGCCTCTACCCCACCCCCAATCAGGCCATAAATCCAGATTTTGGTCACCCTGGATCTCACTTCCACTCCTGCCACTTTCATAGCACTGCCACAAGTGCCCGGTGTTTGGCCAGCACTGGATTAAGGGAACTTTGAACAAGAGGCACATAGCCAGGTCAAGGCTAATGCCCCAGAACATTGAGGTATTGGCCATACCAGTTTCTCATGCCTCAGTTCCCTGGACCTAGAATCTAAAGTCTGTGCCTCTGTATTCTGGGCATCCAGAATTGTCTATAACGACCTGATAGGCCAAGCTGGGGCAGGAAGATAGCCTTGCCTGCGACAAGTTACGTTGACATTTCCTAGACACCAACGAATACTTCCAAGCCACTTTGGCCTCACCTCCCATGTAGCCATGGACCCTCCTTGTATGGGCAACCTTCAGTCAGCTATCAAGCTCAAGTTGGCCAGAGCCACCAGAAACCCTGTTTCCTCCACTCCACTGCCAGCCTGAAGAGAGGGACACGCAGCCAGAGGCCCAGCTGAGGAAAAGAACAGGACATCGCATAACTAAGGACCCCCAGAGGCAAGGGAGACCCTATGCCATCCGGCCCTGCTGGCCCAGAATCCCCTGGAGGTGCCCAAAAATTTGCACAGGCCAGACTTGGGTCCCAAAGTAAAGCTGAAATGCAGGCAATTTAGGACTCATTGTTGAACTTGATAGGGGGCTAAAGGACAAGGTCAGCATGGAGGAGGGGCACCATCTGAGGCAGAAAGAGTCAAACAGGCACCCAGGAAGTGGACAGAGAAAAAAGAGGGAAAAATACACACACACACACACACACACACACACACACACACACACACACAAGTAGCCCAAGGCCAAGGCCTCAGAAGTCACTGAGCACCCTGAACATCACACCCCCAAGAAGATGGCACTACTATCCTCAGACCAACTGTAGACAAAACTCATGGCCTCTCACACATCTGGAATCGCTTATAACACAGTTTGGAATTTACTTAATGTACACACCACTATGCAGAAATCTCAGCTACCTTATTTTTGGTTGTCTGTCATGGGGTTTGAACTCTGGGCCTGTGCACAATCCCTCAGCTCTTCAGCTGAAGATGGGAGCTCTACCACTGGAGCCACAGTGCCACTTCTGGCTTTCTGGTGGTTCACTGGAGATAATGTGTCACAGATTTTCCTGCCCAAGCTGGCTTTGAACCACGATCATCAGATCTCAGCCTCCTGAGCATCTAGGATGAAACAGTGTGAGCCACCAGTGGCGCCTGGCTTCAGCCAACTTCTTAGACCCAGAGGAAACCCAACTCATCAGGCCACAAGCCACATGCAACCCTTTACTTCAGACTTTGACACCAGCATCCAAAACCATTGTTCCATGGATGGAGAGCATATAATTGACACTAACATCCCACCCCTGCTCCAATTCACCCACTCCCTGCCTGCCACAGGGCACGACCTATGGAATTCCTGGTAAGGCACCACCAACCCTACTGTGGTTTCACACTGGGGCACACCTGGGGAGTTCTTAGAAATGTCTGTACAGTGAGGCCAGCACCTGTTCTCCCAACCACAGCACCCCCACTACTTCAACATCTCTTGCACCCCCACTACTTCAACATCTCTTGCAAGCAAGGAAGGGGTGTCTTTCTTTCTTCCTTCCTTTCTTTGATTTTTGGTTGAGGAGCTTGAACTCAGGGCTTGGGTACTGTCCCTGAATTCTAATTTTCCTTAAGGCCAGTGCTCTACAACTTGAGCCACACTACCACTGCCAGTTGCAGATTGGAGCTGAGGCTCTCGTGGGACTTTCCTGCCTGGTCTGGGAAATGAGAACCTCTGGATCTCAGCCTCCTGAGTGCCCAGGATGACAGGCGTGGGATGACAGGTGTGAGCCACCTGCACATGGCTTAAGGTGTGTCGTCCTTCAGAATTTCCAGCTAGTCCTCCTCTAGATGCTATCACCTAGACACCCCTCTACCTCCCTCAGGAACAGCAAAGGGAGGCTCAGAATCTGGGTGGGGCCATGGGCATTAAAGGGCCCCTCCACATCACTAGCCCTCTCCAAACTCCCATTTGCCTCCTATGGATGGCCTGGTCTTCCAGAGCAGATCAGACCCACTAGGAGTTCTGGGGCCTTCCCTGTATCCCCCTGCCTCACCCAAGCAGTACCTGAGAATTTCTGGGGCCAGCTTTTCCATGTCCCAGTGGAAGACGTTGGGATGGTTGCTGATAACGGTTCCAGGGATGTCCAGGGCAGAAGGAATGTCCAGCTCCCTTCTGTCAAAGAAGGAAACACAAAGCATGGATGATCTATTAAGAGCTACAGGGCATAGCCATCCACCGGTCACCAAGGTCCCTTGGAGAGCTGTTTTATGTTGACAGCCCTTGGGCTTGGCCTTGGGGCCTGGGTGGTATCCCCGAGTTTCTTTGGCTCCAGGCGAGCACTTCCACCTGCGCCACAGTGCCACATTTGACATTTTCTGTGTATGCAGGACCTAGGAATCAAACCCGGGATTTCCTCCATGCTAGGCAAGCCATCTACCTCTAAGACACAATCCCAGCCCTGCATAGCTGTTCTTCTGTGACCCATCGGGCCTGTCTCCAGACAGTCTTGCACATCTGTACCGAGTTTCTCACCAACAGCCCTGGCTGGAAATGCACATGCTCTGCTATGTTGTCCGTCATCTGTGGCAACTTTGCTCTCTGTGCTTCCTGTCAGCTACTCCTTGTTAAGCGAGACCCCCTTCTCAAGGGATGCCTCTAAGAAGCCCATTCTGATCACCTTGGCAGACCTGGAACCTCTCTGTTCTGCAGGCTTCCGGCCTTATCACACCCTGCCTTCCGTCCAGTGTGGGTTAAGAACGCACAAAGTGGAAGGCCTGGCTTCCACCACCGGATTTCTGAAGGCACTGATACACCACCCAGGGACAGGTGTTGTACCACACTCCGAGATAGGGCCCTCGAAGCTCGGGCAGTCTGTGGGCAACAAGACGGGGCCATTTCTTCGTGTGGGGTTGAACTCAGGATCTGGGAGCTGTCTCTGAATTTTCATGGCCAAGGCTGGTGCTCTACCACTTGAGCCACAGCTCCACTTCAGGCTTTATGGTGGTTCCAAGGAGAGTAGAGACTCACAGGCTTTCCAGTTTATGGCTGGCTTCAAACTGTGATCCTCAGATCTCAGCCTCCTGAGTAGCTAGGATGACAGGTGTGAGCCTTAGCCCCGGGTGATGGGCACGAAAGGCTTTTTTTTTTTTTTGCTCCCGTTTCAACTAGCAAGCCCAAGTTAAAATAATCAGTTACAGGGGATCAAGATCCTCTCCTAGGTCAGTTAATCCAAGGAGATAAAGTGTCTTTGGAAAAGGCTAGTCTGAGTAGGCCTAGTGGTATGTGTGGGGATGTGGGTGGGGGTGTGTGGAAGTGTGTCGGGGATCCCTATCCCATCTCTCTGGTACCTTATCTTTCCAGCAGGGAGTGCAGCCAGGATAGTCACCCCAAGGAAGGAGAATGGGGGAGGGTACCTAAGGTCACATCCAGGAGGATGATCCGAATTATGTCCTGCAACCGAACCTGGACAGATAAAGGAGAGAAAGAGAAGTTTTGGGGAACATCAAGGGAAGCCCCTTACCTTTGGCTACAAGTACTAGCAAGAAGACTGAATCCATCTTTCTTGGTCGTCAGATAAAAGGTGTACACTGTTCATTTATTATATTATTATTTTGTGAGTCCTAGGGCTTGGATTCAGGTTATCTCTGAGCTTCTTTTGTTCAAGGCTGAGGCTCTACCACTTGAGCCACAGCACCAAATCTGGCTTTTGTGTGTGTGGGTTTTGAGGGAGAGGTGGTTCATGGGAGATAAGAATCTCACAAACTCACCTGCCTGGGCTGGCTCTGAGTCACGATCATCAGACATCAGCTTCCCAAATAGCCAGGATGATGGGCAGGAGCCACCAGCTCCTGACCGCCACCATCCATTTATAATCCCTTAGTCCCAGGACTGAGCCACCCACACTGCACCCCATTGTTGGGAGTGGGAAGCAGATATGAGTGAGTTTGATAATTTAACAGCCTACCTATCTTTGAGCATTGTTCCGGGTCAGACTGATGGCGGCTTCCTAAGGAGGAAGCAATGACTTGGCTCTGTCACAAGAACAAACGTCCTCGGGAGGTGTCAGGTGTAGAGCCTTTCCTCTGCACTCTGCCCCACTAACCGAAATGACACACCCTAGCAAAGGATAGTAGACACTGAGTGATTTCATTGTCTTATAGCCAGGGTCTGGCCAGATAGGTGAGGGTGAGGATCAGAGGCCCGGGATTGTGCGGGGCAGGGGGACAATGCCTCCTCATCCAATTTCCTTCAACCGTCTAGCAGAGGGATTTGGAGAAGGACTCATGGAATGGACAATGAATAACCATCATGGTCTAGCCAGGGCACAGAGGGGCTTACCTCATGAAGCTGGTTCAACAGGCTGACCGACACATCTCCTGACCCACAGCCCACATCCAGAATGAGAAGGCCACCTTGGGTTCCAGCCAGATAGGGATGATGGGCCACCTCTTCCAGCACCCATTCAACCAGTTCCTGTGTGAGAGAGAGACAGAGAGAGAAAAAAGGCCAAAATTACACTTTTGCCGGGTGCCAGTGGCTCAGGCCTATAATCCTAACTACACAGGAGGCTGAGATATGAAAATCATGGTTTATAGCTGTTCCAGGCAAGAATGTCTGTGAGTCTCTTATACTCAAAGAACTACCAGAAAACCAGAAGTGATGCTGTGGCTCATGTGGCAGAGTGCTAGCCTTGATCTGAGGAGCTTGGGTACAGTGCCCTGGCCCAGAGTTCAAGCCCCACGATGGACAAGCAGTGGACTTCCCACCATAAGAAGTGGACTGCATAGCACCCACTGTCCTAGGGAGCATGGCAGAGAAGTCAGGCCAAGCTTCCTGTGCACTGGGAGTCACGGGTAGAACCCGGCTTCTCCATGCCTCATTTTCCCCAGCTACAAAACGAATAGAGTGAAGGATCCCCTTCATCATGGAGATAGGGCAATGTTGAAAGAGAGCCATGTTTGTTTTCATTATCCCACACCTATTGCATGATTAAGAGCAGACCCCCTCTGCCATATCACCTCCTGCTGAGTCTCCCTGAGAGATCATGCCAGGCAAAGCATAAGCTTCATGGAAGCATGCCTGCAGGAAGGGGGTGTTGGTTCAAGGCTTCCTATACACTTGGCTGCACCTTTATTACCTTTACCTTTATTCTTACTATATTCTTCTTGACTGTACATTTGTTGCCTTTATTCTTGTTTTGGCTATTTTTCTATTGATCCGCGAACAGAGCATGTCGTTTCTTTCCATTCCAATAGAGATGGCTTCTATAAATAATAAAGACTAGGACCAAAGTTTAGATGTGGACAATTCCCCAATCAATATATCATCTGATGAGACGCTGCCTCCAGAAACTCCTGCAACTTCAAAAGCAGATTTGCGGCTCACTCATAGTAAATATAGAAATTTAAAATTTCCAGATATGATACAATAGGCAGAATTAATGAATTAAACTAAACCAGAAGGAGTTATCCCAAAAGCACAGAGTTATAGAAAATGGGACCTCTGATAATAAAAGGAAAATAAAGATTCCCACAACAGTTATGACTAAGTTTGATCCAGCTTATGTTTAGGGAATAGATGGTGGTTTCCCACAAAATATAAAGTTAGTGACATAACATTTCCTGAGCTGACTGATGAACCATTGCCTTATACAGGAGTTTACAAAGATGCAAATAGATGGATTAATGTAAAAGGAAAAAGAGTATCTTGGTACTCATTAGATTTTATGCAAACATTAGGCAGCTCTAGACCATTGTGGTGTTTATTATCAAAATAACAAGATGTTTTAAAATAACAATTAGAAATTTTTGTGGACAAATATTGGGATTAAAATCATAGGAAACGGAGAATGCCTGACTCAACCTGGAAGTGGTTTTAAGGATGGTTTCAAAGGGTCTTGAAAATATATGGAAAAAATAAAAAGAGTACAATATAAGTACAGCCCTGTCTTAGGTTTGTTAATTATTAAACATAAAAAGGCTAAATAGATGATGCATTGTATTAAACAATATGCTAGACTTGTCTCGCACCACTTATCTTAAAGAATTGATGGGATAGTCATCAATTTTCATGTAGCCCATTAATGCTTTGTTTTTCTTAGAAATTGATTATATGCTGAAATAAAGAATCTATGTCACAATCACCCACTGTATAAAAATGTTAATTCTCCTCAATAAAGATACACTCAGCTGCAATTCTTTTGAGTCTGTGTCCTTTTGTCACTTTGCTGACTCCTTGCCCATCTATCCCAAAATCCCTGTCCCATCGGTCCTAGTACTCTGGCCGAGCTGATCTGTTGCAAGTGGCGCCCAACGTGGGGCTCGAAAGCACATGCAGCTTGAAGCTGTACAGACAATTCTTGGGAAGGTGAGCTGTCTCTTCTCTTTCTCTCATTATTTTCAGGCAAAGGATAGAACCTCATCAGAGCACTGCAGGCTCCCTGATAAAGGCTGATCAGCATAAGACGATGAGCAGGTATTTAAAATCATTGGGCATTCTCAATCTAGAAATAAGGAATTATTTCTCTCTGTGTTAAACTACATGTTGGAAAGTAAAGGTAATCATGTTTCTAAGAAAACTTTTGTGGAGTTTGTTTTAAGGGTTTCACCCTGGTTTCCTGAGGAGGAAAGCTTATCTCTGCAAAACTTGAAGAAGGGTGGTATGAAATGAGAAGCTTAGCTGGCATTCAGCAAAAACAAGATGAGCCTTATAAAGAATTTGTGGCTAGATTAGAAGAGGCCTTGCAGTGAATGCTTCCCTCCCTGAAGGAATAGAGCTATTGCTCAAACAGTTGGTGTGGGAAAATGCAAATTCACAATGTATAGAACTCATAAGACCAATTCACTAAATATTATTTGCCATTTTTTTCTATCATGCTTTTTACTTTCCTAGCGAGTCCATTAAACTTCCCCCTTGAATTTGGTTGTCATGAACACCCAACTTCTATGTTAATGAGGACAAACTCTAATGTAAAACTTTGTCTCCAAAAACCAGTCCAAGAAGCTGTGATCACAAATATTTGGCTATACTTTTTTCTTTTTCTTTTACCTGAAATCTTCTGGTGTCTAAATTGCCCACAAAAATAAGTACTACACCACTTTTTGTTTCAATCGCTTCTAACCTCAAATATATATTTTGCTAACAAGATGCTTAGAGGAAACCAAAGTATACTCCACTTTTTTTTCTTTTCTCTTAAGTCTCTCTTTAGATACAATATCAGGAAAAGTGAAGTTATTCTTTGCAAAATTATTTCAATTGATTATTTTTCTCTTGGTCTTGCATTTGCTCAACAAGATGTATGGAGGAGAATAGAGTGAAATCATCCATACCTTGGATGACAGTGTCTGTTACAAAGGACAATGCTGCTATGTCCTACTTCTATGTCCTCCTCTTAGCTCTTTCCTGATTTCCAATTAATCACAGCTTCTTGGCTTCAAGTTTAATGAAGCTAAAGAACTATAAGGCCTCCCCCATTGTTCCATCTTCATGGTTTCTCATTTAAAACTCTTTTAAGTTGCCTCATTCGATGTGGAATTTATTTTCATATCTTCATTCAATCTGTTCTGCATCGTAGTGAGCCAAATAGGCTCTGTAAAATCACTTTAGGTAGCTAAAATATTAAGAGAATCTATATCAAAAAGTTTTGGCCTCTCTCCACTGTTGAAGCCAATATGCTTAGCTAGGGCTTCTAAGAACAGTTTTCTTACCTTTTCCATTTCCTCAATTCTTTTCTGTTCCCAAAATTTTTTGGCTTATGTAATAAGAGAAGTGTTCACTATCTCATCTTAATAAGGATATTATTTTTTGTGAGCCACTTAGAAATGTGAAATCATTGGTTTGAATTATCCTATCAGATTTTTTTTCTGTGTTTCAGTGCTTCATGTGCAAAGACATTGTGGAAAGAATTACAAACAGAAAAATGTAAACCCAATACATTCTTTCATTGTGCAGGGCACTTTCTCTCTAAATATTTTGACTCAAAATATCTTTTTCAGAGAATTACAGTTTGTTAATTAAAGGTCAATTCACAAATTTTGATGTCTTTTTTTTTAAAGAACTTTGAATTTAAATTCCACTACAGCCTTGTTTCACAAACTGAAAGTATATTTCCTGGGTAAGGACATTCTCAAGGGAACTTACAAGATTTCCAGCAAGATTTCTGAGGTTTGTTGGTTTGTTTGTTTGTTTGTTTAATAAGCCATCTTCACCCATATTGCTCTCTCTCCACTAAGTCTCCATGGATTTCTTTGCTTGAAAACCTCTTTTACCAGGCAATTTTAAATTTTCTTAATAGGCTAAGTTGTTAAAAATTTTGAAGAATTAAAATTTACCTGTCATAATTGTAAAACTCTTTTGAAATTCCTTTATCAGAATCGCGAATTCACCAATCCTAATTCCACCTTTACCATCAAAAACAGTTAGCGTTGTTTTCATGATATAGTGTCCATGCAACTATTCTTTTCCAGTGGCTTTGTTATGCATATATATTACCATATAAACTGATGCAGAGCAAAATGAACGCCAAGTTATGGAAACAGAGGCATTTTTTGTGGTTGCTGTTTTTAATGTAGTATGTGATTTCTATTTTCTTTTGGGTTTTCTCCCTCTGGTTTATCCCTTGCTGTATTTGATTTTGGTACCCTGTATTTTGTATATACATTTACCTTAATTAGGTAATGGAAGAGGAAAAACAAAATGGTGAGAAAAAGGACAAAGGGCAAACCAATGCAATAGCAATGCTCACAAGACAATATATGGAAATGTACATAACAACTTGTGAGAGGTATTGAGGAGAAGGAAAACTGTGAGAAAAATGAGGGAGGAGGTAACAAGTATGAAAAGTAATGTATTAACTACTTTACAATTACTGACGGGATCATTGCAAGATAATGTTAAAGCATGCATAGATGCCTCACCAGCAGTCATTCAAGGAATGGCATATGCTGCAGCAATGAAAAGAGAACCATTCAGGGCTTATGTACAAAAATTACATGAGACACGACCTCA
The DNA here is from genome assembly GCF_019054845.1 of Dipodomys spectabilis. Classification (NCBI taxonomy): domain Eukaryota; kingdom Metazoa; phylum Chordata; class Mammalia; order Rodentia; family Heteromyidae; genus Dipodomys; species Dipodomys spectabilis. The sequence goes on from NW_024871192.1 coordinate 1,020,903, forward strand.
GGCCAGAAATGGGGTCTGTTTCTCATGTGGCCAGTCAGGACACATGAGTAAAGATTGTCAACAAAAGCAAAATAAACCTAGTAACAATAAAAAGGGTAAAGCGCCTGGACTTTGTCTACAATGAAAGAAAGGCAATCATTGGAAAAATGAGTGTCGATCAAAATATCATAAGGATACAATTCTCCTAACAGCAGAAGAAAAGGAGACCAAAAAACAAGAAGAGGGGTGCTCCCTCAGCCGCGTAAACGAAAGAGGGGAAACACCTACTGTTACACAATAATCACCTAAGGGGTCAGTTCCATTAAATCCCTTGTCTCCTCCATTAACAGTAGGGGATTTTCCAAGAGCTACTCCAGGAAGTGCAGGGTTAGATCTGGCAGCAAAAAGAGATTACTTTATCTCTATCATGTATGGTGTTCAGCTTATAGACACTCAATTTTATGGTCCTGTAATTGATGGAACTGTGGGCTTGATAATTGGTAGAAGCTCAAATTATAACAAAACTTTGAGGTATTACCGAGAGTAGTTAATGCAGATTATCAAAGGGAAATTAAAGTAATGGTAAGGTCTTTAAAAGAAAATATGCAAATACATATGGATCAAAGAATAGCTCAAATCTTAATTTTAAATTAAGTCCATCTTCTAAATCAAATCATAAAACAAGATCGAGGTACAGGAGGTTTCAGTTCCACAGAACTGTGGCCTGGGTACAATCTATTTCTAAGGATCGACCCATGAAAACTATGAAAGTGGATAGAAAGCCTATTAAAGGTCTCTTGGACACAAGGGCAGACCCAACATGTATTGCACGAAAAGACTGGCCCTCATTCTGGCCAATTATGAAGACAGAATCTCCATTATTGGGATTGGGTATGGCTAACAATGTTGCTAAAAGTTCAAAAATTTTAAAGTGGGAGTGTGAAAATAGATTTGGAAACTTTCAACCTGATATTATATCTTCTTTCCCCTTACATTATGGGGCAAAGACATTATGCAAAACAAGGAACTAAAATTAGGTACTTTAGATTTCTTTAGTGTACAAAATTTTTCATAGGGGCCGCTGATGAGAAGTTTGCTGATGCAATATCATAGAAAAATGATCAGCCTGTGTGGGTTGATCAGTGGTCCCTAACTCAAGAGAAGATACAGGATGTAGAACAATATATAATTGAGCCATTACAGAAAGGACATTTAGAGGAATCCAATAGCCCTTGGAATACTCCAATTTTTGTAATTAAAAAGAAATCTGGGAAATGGAGGTTGTTACAAGACCTCAGAGCCATTAATAACACGATGTATGACATCGGGGCTCTTCAGCCAAGACTTCCATCTCCTGTGGCTGCTCCTAAAGGACGTTATATAATAATCATTCATTTTCAGGATTTTTTAACAATAAAATTGGATCCTAATGATTTTCAAAGATTTGCATTTCGTGTGCCCTCATGTAATTTGAAAAGGCCCTGGCAGAGATATCAGTGGAAGATCTTGCCACAAGGCATGAAAAATTCTCCTACATTGTGTCAAAAATTTGTGGATAAAGCTTTACAAAAAACTAGGGAAGAGTTTTCTAATGCTTATATTATTCATTATATGGACAATATTTTAATAACTGCTGAAAGTAAACATTTAACAGAACAAATTTTAACAATTAATCATTGAACAATTAACCAACTTTGGTTTGCTTATTATTCCAGATAAAATTCAACATAATAAACCTTTAAATTATTTAGGAAAAATAATACATTAAGTCACAAAAATGAGTATTAGGCTAGATAAATTAAAAACATTAAATGATTTTCAAAAATTACTAGGAAACATAAATTGGGTTAGACCCTAATTGAAAATTACCACAGGAGATTTACACTCATTGTTTGAAGCCCTAAAAAGGGTATCTAATCCTAAATCTAAGAGACAATTCATTCCAATAATGTCAGAAAAAATTTCATTGCTGGAAGAAAAGTTACAAGAAAAAGTGGTCCAATTGGACTATAATAAAGACTGGGCTTTTATAATATTAAAGACATCTTATATTCATACAAGATGTTTATGACAAGATGGAGTCCTGGAATGGCTTCACTTGCCTCACAGTCAGACAAGAATGATAGCTTCTTATGTATATTTGTGCAGCCATATCATTGTCAAGGCAAGGAGTAGGTCCGAGAGTTATTTGAGAATAATATAATTATACCTTATAATAAACAACAATTAAAAATATTATTACAGAATGATGAGAATTGGGGATTAGCATTATTAAATTATACAGGACAAATAAAATTTCATGTCCCTCAACATCCTTTATTAAAATTTGTGGAAGAGGTAAAAACCATTTTTCCATTAGTGGTAACAACACTTTTAGAAGGAGCTCTAAAAGTTTTTACTGATGGGTCCTCTAATGGAACTTCGGTGATATACATTCCAGACCACTCCCCTATTATTAAAAGGGCATCTGACATTTCAGAGCAACAGGCAGAAATTATTGCTGTAATTTTAGCTTTAGCCATATTTTCACAGCAGCATAACATTTACACAGACTCTAAGCATGTGGTTAACTTATTTGCCGCCATAGGGATAGCTCTTTTATCAGGACAATCAAAAATTATAGACTTGTTACAACAGTTACAAAAAAATTAATTCAACTTAGAAAAGAAAAATTATTTATTGAACACATAAGAGACATACAAATTTACCAGGTCCTCTTTCATTTGGAAGTATGATGGCTGACTTATTAACTAGAGAAACCATCATGCTTTATTTGTAATTAATCACCTTAATACTAATGAACAAAATCTTACACTTATGAAAAAACTTTGGAGCGAAATTGGAGTTAAAGTTTAGCCAAAAGTTAAAAGGAAAGATTTGCTCACAGCACCTGGAAAGGGCCTGATGTATTAATCACCTCGGGAAGAGGGTATACATGTGTGTTTCCACAGGATGCCGAGTCACCCATCTGGAATCTCAACCGACTCGTGTGTCCCTACAAAAATAAGAGAAACCCAGGAAAAAAAAAAAAAAGAAGATGCAAATGAAGCGAAGACAACAAAAGAAGCCCAACCACTAATCTGGGAACAAATTAAGAAGCTCACCAGTTCTGCAGAGGAGATTGTGGTTTCTACAGGAAAGACTATCACTGTTGAAAATATGTTTTTTGCTATGCTTGCCATTATTGCTGTGCAGGCAGTGTCTGTTTCAGGAGAACAATACTGGGCATATGTTCCTACTCCTCCTCTTCTACATCCCGTGGGATGGGGGCGGGGAATGAGGATCTAATACAAGTAATGACAAATAATAGTGACCTGTTTGGAGGTTTGGAGGACTATTCTAATTCTCATATGACTTCTCAAACAATTAATTATGAAGGAATGACAGATACCACTCCAATTTGCATAATGCTATCAGGAGAAAATCTCCCCAGGTGTTTGCCTCTAAACTATAGAACTTTTTGACTGATGCCCTTGATCAATCCAATGATAAAAATAGTTCAAAAAAAGATTGATGTGGGAAATGGCATGATGACATTAGGCTTTCATACTTATAATGAATCCTTTTTCATTCCCAAGAGGAATATACATTTAGGTAACTGCCTACAAAAATATCATGACACAGAGTTCCGGGAAGATGGCGGAGGAGAAGCTGGAATCTGAACAAGCTCTTGCATAGAAAACAGTTTCAGAGTTCCAGTGAACAGTCCCAAGCCAGAGAATCACACCAAGTGTGCCATCACAGGACAGAGAGTTAGTCAAGAGAGGGGAAGTCAAGCAGACACATCTGAGCAGCTGCCGCTGCGGCGGCAGGGTCGCAGCGGCGACCACCGCCGCGGAGGCATACCTGAGACGCAGTCCGGGACGAAGGAGCCAGACGCAGCGGACGAGCGGATTCTACTCAACACCAGCAAGAACCGACAAGGAGCGGACAACTTCATTCTGCACTTTGCAGACCAGAGACCACCCGGGATCCAAGACTCCGCGTGAGTAGAAGCCCCACTTCCTCACTCCTTCTCTGGGAGAAGAGGAGGGAAGGCCACCCCTCCCCCCCCAGCACCGGTGATCTCCATCTTGGATACCGACAAAGCTCGGAGGAGTGGCTAGCTCCAGCTCAGGCCTTGGAATAAAACGAGTCATTTAGCAGGTCACAAGAACTTAACGGCGAAGTGACCTCACAGACTCAGTTCCATCCAGGGAAAAGTCACCCAGCTCAGGCGCCAGCCATTGGAGTGGCTCTCCTCACCGGGTAACCAGAGCCAGAGGCTGCCCCGCCCTCTAGCAGCCACCACAATCAATTGAAAAACAGAAACCCTGAGAATGGCTCCAGGCTGGGTGCTGTGAGTTTTTTTTTCACAAAATAGCCCCAGGGAAAAGCTACTGTTCGTTGAAAGGCCTCAACTCTACCCAGAACCTAGCCTCATCACTGCATCCCCCTCTTTTGTGATTCTCAAAGCAGATCACCCTCCCAGTAAACTAACCTGGGAGGGGGATCTCAAAATCTTGGGTAAAGCAGAGCATTTTTCTGCCTGTTCCAACAAACTGACTTAAGAAACCAATCAAGCCACAGGACCTCAAGCTGACCAGAGACTCCAACCAGACTCTGATTACAGACAAAAGGGAGATACAGGACTCTTCCCACCCCTCCCAAAAAAAAAAAAAATCAAAGAACTTTTTTTTTCTTCTTCTTCTTTTCTTTTTTTTCTTTTTATTGTTTTGTTTTTTTTCATTTTTTGTTACCTTATATATATATAAAATTTTTTTTTGCTTTTCTAAAACTTTTATTAATCTTTAATTTTTGCCTCTTCTGAAAAAATAATTGTTTTCCATTAACTTTTTTTTTTTTCTCCTCTTATAATTTTTATTTTAGGAATACGTGAATGTGTGTTTTCTTTTCTTTTCTTGTCTTCTTTCTCTTTTTCTTTCATTCTTAATTATCTTTTTGTTTTTTTTTCTAGCTCTACTGAACTTCTGATCTTTTCTTCTCACTTTCCTATCCTTTCCATGTTTTCCTCTTTGTTCATCTTTATGTGACTTAACTCTTGTCCTGCACATCCTCAGATAAACCCGTAGTTAACCAGTAGACCCTAACCCCCATAGTGTACACACTTAATCCACAAACTTATTACTCAATTCAAAACCTCTGAGACTTAAATTCATTAATAGCAGTACTACCTCTTTATACCTATATAATATTTTAAGCATTTTTTTAAAGTTTTTCTCATCTCCTCTATGTCCCTCCCTTTCTCTCAACATATTCATATTCATCTATAAATAGATGGTCTTTTAATCTCTAAAATAACATTAATTTTTACGTCTCTATCGTATTTTCTGGTCTCTTTTCTTTCCCCTTTCCCTTTCTTCTTTTTCTCTCTCTCTCTACTTACATCCTACCCAACCTATTTCCTGCATTGTGATTAGGACATAGTTAACTCTCCCTGTGCCTCCCCACACCAATCTATTCCTATTTTTTACCCACATCTCTCCCTAACCCTAATAATTTCTGGTTTTCCAAATTCTTCTCTGCGGTTCGAAGTCCTTTAACATAAAGTTGTTTGATGTCGAATAGATGTATCTGTTGAACTAGATTGTATCTGTAGACTATTGACTGTACAAATGCAAACTTTGGTTGATGGTTGCCTTAAGATAGTGTTCTAGCACAAAACTGGTGCTATCTTCATCTCAAATGGGCAGAGTAAGCCGGAAAAACACAAGAAAAATGGCAAATTCGGGTATCTCAATTCCCAATCCTGATAATCAGGGGTTAGAACAGATAATGAATAATCCAGAGGAGAGTTCCCAAACAGCTCTACAAACACTGCTGGCAAACATGATAAATGAAAAGTTTGACAACGTACAAAGGACTCTGTATGAGCGTGATAGGGAGAGAGAGGAGGCATCCCAGAAGTTTATACAGGAATATCATAAGCATGAGGAAGCTACTCAAAAACTGATACAGGATTTGCGTGAACAACTTGAGAATACTCAAAGAGAAAGAGAGGAATGGCGTGAGCAGGCTGAGAACACTCAAAGAGATCTACAGGAATCCCACGAACGGGAGGAAACTAATCAAAGAGTAATACAGGAATTGAGAGACCAGGTAGAGAACACACAGAGATCACTAAAGGCATTCATGGAATCCATTAACAAAGAGCTGAAGGAAGTCAGGGAGACCACAAAGGGAATGCTGAATGGAACCCAACAGAAGGAATGGGAGCCCAAAGAAACCATAACCAATCAACTAAGTGATTTGAGGACAAACACTGAACACCAAATTAAGGAAGTAAAGAAATTCATACAAGACCTAAAACAGAGCTTCAACAAAGAACTTGAAGCCATCAAAGCTGACCAACTAGAAGGAAAAGAGATAAAAAACAAAGTAGAGAGTCTTGACAGCAGGTTAGACCATGCAGAAGATCGAATCTCAGGGATTGAAGACAGCCTATATATTATAGAGAAAGAACATACAACCATCCAAGACAAGTCCAAGAAATATGATAGATCTATCCAACACCTGGAAGACACCATCAGAAGGCCTAATCTAAGGATAATGGGTGTAGAGGAGCACCTAGAAACAGAAGTTAATGGTCCAGGAAATCTGTTTAACAGGATCCTAGCAGAGAACTTCCCAAACATGCAAAAAGATAGGCCTGTCCAGATACAAGAAGCCTTTAGAACCCCAAATAGACCAGACCAGAATAGGACATCCCACCGTCACATTATAATCCACACAGGATCAACTCAGACCAAGGAAAAGATCCTTAAAGCTGTCAGAGAGAAAAGTGTAATCACTTATAAAGGGAAACCAATTAGAATCACCTCAGATTTCTCAGCAGAGACAATCAAAGCAAGAAGAGCCTGGAATGATGTATGCCATGCCCTAAAAACAAACAACTATCAACCAAGAATACTGTACCCAGCTAAACTCTCCTTCATAACTGAAGGCCAAATAAAAACCTTCCATAGCAAAGAAAAATTGAAACAATACATCTCCACCAAACCAGCCCTACAAAAGATTCTTAAAGATGTCCTACACATAGAAAACCAACAAGACCGCAATAAAGGCCAAGAAACTGCACCCAAACTGAGAATCCAAGAACCATAGGAAGAACCCAGTTTTCGCAGCCCCCAAGAAGGTAGATAACATGGCAGGAACTCCCAAATACCTCTCAGTCCTATCTCTTAATGTTAACGGACTGAACTCTCCAATTAAGCGACATAGACTGTCTAGTTGGATTAAAAAGCAAGACCCTTCTATCTGCTGCCTGCAGGAGTCACATCTTGCCCGTAAAAACAAACACATTTTCAATGTTAAAGGCTGGAACAAAATCTACCAAGCAAACGGCCCCCATAAACAGGCGGGAGTTGCAATCCTAATATCAGATAAAATAGACTTCAAATTAAAATTCGTGAAAAGAGATAAAGAAGGTCGCTACATACTAATTAAAGGATCTCTCCTTCAGGAGGATATTACAATTCTAAATATCTATTCGCCAAACAATGGAGCACCCAAATTTATCAAAGAAACACTACTTTCCCTCAAATCCCATATAGATCCAAAGACATTAATTGTTGGGGATTTTAACACACCACTCTCCCCACTAGATAGATCAACTCGGCAAAAACTCAACAGAGAAACCGCAGATCTAAACAGCTGCATAGATCAACTAGACTTAACAGACATTTACCGAACATTTCACCCAGCAGCATCAGAATACACGTTTTTCTCAGCAGCACATGGAACATTTTCTAAAATAGACCACATTTTAGGCCACAAAGCAAACTTGTCTAAATTCAGAAACATTGAAGTTATACCTTGCATTCTCTCTGACCACAAGGGAATAAAGTTAGAACTCAACACCAAAAGCCACCAAAGAAAGTCCGGTATCACATGGAGGCTGAACAACACACTGCTGAATCATGAGTGGGTCATGGAAGAGATTAGAAAGGAAATTCAAATGTTCATGCTATTCAACAAAAATGAACACACCAAATACCAGCTCCTCTGGGACACAGCAAAGGCAGTACTCAGAGGCAAGTTTATAGCTCTGAGCTCCTACGTCAACAAATTGGAGAGATCTGAAACTAACAATTTAATGACACATCTATACCTCCTTGAAAAAGAGCAGCAACATAAACCCCAATCCAGTAGACGGAAAGAAATAATCAAAATTAAATCAGAATTAAATGAATTAGAATCCAAAAAAACTATAGAAGGAATCAACAAAACAAAGAGTTGGTTCTTCGAAAAACTTAACAAAATTGACAGACCCTTAGCAAATCTTATCAGAAAAAGAAGAGAACACACCCAAATTAATAAACTCAGAGATGAGAATGGAAACATCACCACGGAAACAACCAAGATTCAGAACATTATAAGGGAATACTTCTCAAAACTTTATGCTAATAAGTTCAAGAACTTGACAGAAATGGACCTCTTCCTAGCAAATATTGACATGCCAAAACTAAACCAAGATGAGGCAAACTATCTTAACAGGCCCATATCAAGCATTGAAATAGAAACAGCAATAAGAGACCTCCCAGCTAAGAAAAGTCCAGGACCAGATGGTTTCACAGCGGAATTTTACAAGGCCTTCAAAGCAGAGCTCACACCAATTCTCCTCCAACTCTTCAATGAAATTGAAAGAGAAAGCTCACTACCGAACACATTCTATGAAGCCATCATAACCCTCATCCCAAAACCAGGCAGGGACTCATCAAAGAAAGAGAACCATAGACCCATTTCTTTGATGAACATTGATGCAAAACTTCTCAACAAAATTTTGGCCAACCGACTTCAACAATTCATCCAAAAAATCATACACCACGATCAAACAGGATTCATTTCAGGGATGCAAAGCTGGTTCTATATACGCAAATCAATTAATATTATTCATCACATCAACAGGAGCAAGAATAAGAACCACATGGTTATCTCAATAGATGCAGAAAAAGCATTCGACAAGATCCAACACCCCTTTATGATGAAGGTTTTGGAAAAATTAGGAATCCATGGAACATTCCTCAATACAATAAAGTCTGTATATGACAAACCTACAGCCAGCAGTATACTCAATGGTGAAAAATTAAAGCCATTTCCTCTTAACTCAGGAACAAGACAAGGGTGCCCACTCTCTCCACTCCTCTTCAATCTAGTATTAGAATGCCTAGCTACAGCAATAAGACAAGATGCAGACATAAAGGGGATCCAAATAGGGAAAGAAGAAATAAAACTCTCCCTCTTTGCAGATGACATGATCTTGTATTTAAAGAATCCCATAGACTCCACTCCCAAATTACTCAAGCTGATTCAAAACTTTGGCAAAGTAGCAGGTTATAAAATTAACCGCCAAAAATCAATGGCTTTTCTGTATGCCAACAATGAGAAAAGTGTGGCTGAAATTAGAAAAGCAACTCCATTTGTAATAGCCCCACAAAAAATAAAATACCTCGGAATTAACTTAACTAAAGAAGTGAAGGACCTCTATGATGAAAACTTTAAAATCTTGAAAAAGGAAATCAACACAGAACTTAAAAAATGGCAAAACCTCCCATGCTCCTGGATTGGAAAGATTAACATCGTGAAAATGGCAATACTTCCCAAGGCTATCTACAAATTCAACGCAATACCTATCAAAATTCCACCCTCATTCTTCAAGGAAATAGAAGAGGCAATCCAAAAATTCATATGGAACAATAAAAGACCCCGAATAGCAAAAACGCTCCTCAACGGAAAGAACACTACTGGAGGAATATCAATACCAAATTTCAAACTCTACTATAAAGCCATAGTAATCAAAACAGCTTGGTATTGGCATAAGAACAGACCTCAGGACCATTGGAATAGAATTGAAAACCCAGAAATGGACCAACAGACCTATAGCCATCTAATCTTCGATAAGGGAGCTAAAACAATAGAATGGAAGACAGACAGCCTCTTCAGTAAATGGTGCTGGCAAAACTGGTTAACTACATGTAGAAAACTAAAGCTAGATCCTTATATATCACCCTGCACCAGAATCTACTCCAAATGGATCAAAGACCTTGAAGTCAAAGCAGACACTCTGAAAACATTACAGGATGGAATAGGAGAAACCCTGGGTCTCCTTGGCTCAGGCCGAAATTTTCTGAATAGAGACCCGGAAACACAACAAATCAAAGAAAGGCTGGACAAATGGGATTGTATAAGGTTGCAGAGCTTCTGCAGGGCAAATGACATAGCTAGCAAGATCAATAGAAAGCCCACGGACTGGGAGAAGATCTTTACTAGCCATACAACGGACAAGGGTCTCATATCTAAAATATACTTGGAACTCAAAAAATTAAACCACCCAACAACAAATCCTCAAAGAAACAACTGCCCAATAAGCAAGTGGGTGAAAGACTTAAAGAGAAGCTTCTCTGAAGAAGAAAGAAGGATGGCCAATAGACACATGAAGAAATGTTCAACATCCCTAGCCATAAAAGAAATGCAAATCAAAACAACATTGAGATATCACCTCACTCCAGTTAGAACAGCAAAAATCAAGAACTCTAACAACAACAGATGCTGGAGGGGATGTGGACAGAAAGGAACCTTACTTCATTGTTGGTGGGAATGTAAACTTGTTCAACCACTTTGGAAAGCAGTATGGAGGTTCCTCAAAAGACTCCACATAGAGCTCCCCAATGACCCAGCAATCCCACTTTTGGGCATTTACCCAAATGATCACAAACAAGGCCACACTAAAGCTACCAGCACAACTATGTTTATTGCAGCATTATTTACCATAGCTAAGACATGGAACCAACCCAGATGCCCCTCAGTAGATGAATGGATCAAGAAGATGTGGTATATATACACAATGGAATTCTATGCCTCCATCAGAAAGAATGACATTTCCCCATTTGTTCGGAAATGGAAAGGCTTGGAAAAAATTATATTAAGTGAAGTAAGCCAGGCCCAAAGAAACATAGGTCCCATGGTTTCCCTTATTTGCAATATCTAGTATAGGTATGAGTCAAGCGGAAAAAGTCAGATAATGTGATGTTAGGAAAACGAAACCTCAAATATATATTTTAATGTTTTTGTTTCTTTCATGCATGTGTTTCTAACGCATTTATAAGATTATTTCTTTGTTGCTTTGTATGTCCCTCCCCCACAGTGTAACCCCCGCTTTCACTATATTTGATGTCAGTATAACATGTGGAGGATATGGGGACAAACAAGTCATTTAAGGATTCAGGTGGACCTATTGCAACAATGAGAAGTACAAAATGTCATGTCAAAACCAGCTTTACAATGTCGGTGGGGGGTGGGGGGGTATGATTGGGTGGGAGGGAGGGGGGAGGCTGGGAAGGGAGGTGAAGGGTAAACAAAGGAGGAGGCTGCAATGCTTGGTAAGAAATGTATGCATTATCCTGCCCATGTAATTGTAACCCCTCTGTACAGTATGTTCTCAAATAAAATAAAATTAAATTAATAAAAAAAAAATATCATGACAAAGATCAGTTTGGGGATGCATTAATTACCTCACCAAAATGGTGGGAATTTGAATTTCAAAAGGCCTCTTTTTTACAATCCTATGGGGCACCAGATAGTATTTTTGATTTTTCCATTGCTAACCCCGATTATGATTAT